>NC_090924.1:880870566-881497800 GCF_040938575.1 Ambystoma mexicanum
TTTCAAAAGCTACAGGGTACGAACAAATCATTGGTAGTAGGAAAGGCTGAGGAAAGAAAACATTGAAACAAAGAGTGGGAGTCTTTATTCTTACTCTTCATGATGAATAACTGAAGTCAGCTTTCATATCCCATTCAATGACTTACCTCTGACCACCACATTACTACAGTCAGTGCCTCGTCTTTAATCCATTGATTCATTTTTGCATTCTTACAATTATTACCATGTAAAACAAGAATTATGTTCATTTTCCATCTTCACCAAATCTCTTAGATGGGAACACTGTTCTGAGCTGTAGTACTATCAATGCATCTAGAAAAATATGCACGGATAACATGTGGTCTAGTGACTTTTGAACTTGGCAGTCTATTTTCCAATCCTCAATTTGGCATCTGAATAAAGGTTATCCAATTCAGTAAACCAGTTGTAATCCCTATTTCTCATAGCAAAGATTTGCAATGTATTGTGGATACGTAAAGAAAACATGCCAACACATTATGCATGTCAGCCACTATCCCCATCGCATCTGGCTTTCTGTAATCTGAAATACACAAACCAGAGAGTAGTTATTTTTAAGATGCTCCTGCTATAGGGCATGCTTCCCACCTCGCTGCTGTTTGAAGTAGATATATCTGTGCTATATTAAATACCCAAAAGGAGATACATACGGATGGGAGCGTCGGTTGATGTGGTGCTGCACGTTATCTACAGCATCATTTGGACATTCCTGTGGATGCATTTGTGGATGAGGCAAAGGATGCAGAGGTGGATTCTGTGTACTATGGGACACCAATGGAATGCTTTGAGGTTTGGTGAGCTGCAGCCCCAGAGCTTTTATCTGGCAAGGAGTCTTACTCCAATGTCCTGGATCACATGGTGTTGGGTGATTTGATGTTTTGTTGAGCCGCCTTTGAGTACATTTGCATAGTCTGGAGTTCATGGATGCACTCCCTACTCTAGGGCACAGTTAAGGGTTGTGGTGGCAGATAATAGGAAGGATTGCCACAGAAGACAAGAAAAATTAGATGTGCTGAAACTAGGCCTGGAGAAACGTCTTTAAATCTGGCTTGTGATAGCAGAACATACTTTAGAAAGGACCGTTTTTTTGTGCTGATGATTCTAAGGCTGGATTCCATGTCTCGCACTAGGATTTGTCGTTGGAGCCAAAGCATTAAATCCCGTGACAAATAACAGGTTTATTCATTGGGTTTGTCAAGCTAACAAAGGCCCTCTTACATGATTCATCGAATTCATCCCAGTTCATGCAGCCATTCAGAACCCACACATCTCCCAAAGTAAGTTTGCCTACCTTTATAAGGCCTTGCCTACTTTCTGCTCCTTTGTAGAGTTTGCTAGGCTGTGAGACAAGAATTAACCCAACGCACACTCACACTGTTCGGTTGTTTGTATGGTTTTTCAGAGGTTTTAAAGGTTTTGATAGAATGGTTTGTGTTTGTTGTTGGTCCTTTTTGTAGTATCCAGATATTTAGTGTGTTTTGAATCCTGTTAAACGTTACCCTTTTGTCTAAGTGTTTGTTCAGTTTGTGTCAGTGTCATGTGTTAGTTTCTCTCTCTATAAGCAAAGAAAGAAACGTTTGCTTTATCCCCTTGTGCTTTTCCCCCTTGTGTCCCTTTATAAAATATAAACAGTTTTCCACATCTATTTGTTTCCCAAAAATCACATGAAACACACACTTTCTCCTCTGTTTGTTTGCTGTGTATTGTTTTACTGTATTATATTGTATTATATTGTAGGTTGTAGGTTGTAATTTTAGATTGTCAAAGGTAGCAGGTTTTAGTTGCAGGTTGTAGCTGTTGATTGTTTTGTTTGTTCCCTTGTTTGTCATTTGTGGTTGTGCAAATGGTTCCCATGGTTCACGGGGAGACCTGGGGATGGAACGTGAGTTGGAGGATTCCCCCTATAAACTATGTGCATTTCTGGCCTCCCCAATACACACAGCAAGTGCTGCTTCAGGAAAGAAAATACCACACACAGCATGTGTCTCCATGCCTCTCATTCATTTGCGTGCAGACATGTTTTAAATGTGTCCGACTATGTGTCACCATCCTCCCTGAATCTCTGATGTTCCATGCCAGGTACATCAGGTGAGAGTGACTCTCCCACAAGCTGCCCGCAGGGATTTCCAGCTCATCCCACTACTCTGAGGTGTCACTAGATGGCACCTGTCTCACACACATGCGCCAAGAGACAGAAACTAACTGGTGTGTAACCCGCCTCCCCAAATCTCTGAAGAGGGCACATGTGCTACCCTCAGCCACTCCAATTGGAGGTTTCACATAGTGCTGTGTAAGTAAAACCAAAACGCAGTCTCACTCTCTATGTCTCATACACTTACTATCCCTCCCTACCATTCTTCCTACAACTACTCCAAATATCCCTACACTTGTGAAATTACCCTAAGCAACAGCAACAGCAACAGCCTCCTGTCTCACTGAATAGCTGTCTGAGAATGAATGGGAGCTTCAGCCACATGTCCTCTTTAAACACGTGGATGAAACATCAGACAAACCTTTCAAATTGTTTGGCTGAAGTTTGTCCTCGACGAATCCCCCAAAATTCAGGTGATTCTGGTTCATTGCGGGAATGCTGGTCCAGGCTCACTGACCTCTTACTGACCATTCAACTGAACTGTGAGTAAAAAGTAATTCTTTTAGTTGATGCTAACTCGTACGCTTTCCACCTGGAATTCGGAAAGTACTTGTTGGGAGGCACAAAGGTATTGGTCCGAGGTAAACAGTCTAATTGGTGTTCAGGAAGAATAGTTCACATTTTTTTATTTCAACCAGTTTTAGAAAACTCTTAGTTATTTGAGACTCAGTGATGAAAGGCAAATTGGTTTTGTTTGTTGGTTGTACTGGCAGGGAGGTCAGCAACTTTGCAGTTAAAGAGCAGTGATTAGGGTGAGAGGTAAATATTATTACCGTTCATTTCTACCTACTCACCTCTTTATCTGCAACCATAACAACAACAAAGCCAACAGAAAAGGTCAAAAAAAGCATTACATTCCAACTATCGCTGCAATTACCATTATTGGTTCCTTAAAAAAGTGTATCTCCAATGAGTGACAAAAGAATTTTAAAAAATGCAAACACATTTATATCATAAACATTGCAGTGTTATAGCTAGGGAACAGTTGCGCTACATTACAACTTTACAATTGAATATATTGAAGAAATAATTGTCTACAAAGATAATTGTCGTTGGTATTTTTCTCTGGGGCAACGAAGGTCATGTGAAATAGTCCAACAGATTGAGAAGTATCTCAGTTGACACCTGCTATGTTACACTGTTACAGTTTCTAAAGTGTGTATTGAATTTGTATCTATTGTAAGAGTAGGTGCGTCAACAAGTGAGTGAGTGCTAGGTGAGAGCAAACAGTGTTACACAGCGCATGCGATTAGGGGTTCCGCATTCTGTATGTACAGTGATGGAGCACAGGCACAAGACTGTGAATGAACATGCTATCGTACAGAGATTACAATGTATAGAGCAATATATTGTAGCAAAGACTGAGGACCCCGTGAGGACACAATTAGAGATCCAAGGAAGCAATACTCAAGGGGAATATGGAAGTCTACAATTGACGTAATTTCAAGAGCAGGTATTCAAGATCCAACACAGGAAATGAAATTGACGAGGAGCTGTAGGGACATTTCCAAACAACCTGAACTGAATCCAAGAAAAAATATAGGGGACAATTTCTGCATTGAAAAAGAACAGAAGGCTGCTTCAGGCCACGTGTGCCACATTTTCATTCAATACTTCAGCTGTGAATACATTCCAAGAAGGGCAAAACAAAGCAAAGTGGGCTTCGGCATGGTGCAACATACTGGATGTTTGAGATATGCCAAAGAACGGACTTCAGCCATGATGGCACTTTCTAGAAGGTAAACATCTGATTTCATCCTATCATTTGGTCGTAAGGGGGACATACCAGGCACACAATGTAAATCTAGAAATCTCATATATTCAAATATTAAGCAACTGAACGTTAGCACATGTGCTTTCATTAGTGCAAAAGATTAGTAGTAGAGGAGAGAGAGTTGTTAATGCCCCGCTGCCCTTTGAGAATTTACTTTTAACTACAATGATTACAAAGGGAAAACAGGTACAATCAATACCAGATGACTATAGGCCAATTAGGCAAGCAAAGGCTTAACGATGTGCCATAGAATGCAGAACCGACCAAAGCAATCCTCCTGCTCAAGAATAACAGAGGATTATTCAATAATATCCCAGCAAAACATATCTGAGGGGCAATCAAAAATAATTACTAGAGGTTTCTCAAACTAATGAAAGGCCACGAGAAGAATATGGTGGCTTAAATGTGAACAGCTTTTATGGCAAATAACCATTATCCTTTCTGGTGAAGCAAAACAAATGATAATAACAAAACGAGAATAATAATGTATTGAATAGCACATGGATTCTATTACGTACATTTGACATAGTACCTAAAGCAATCAAGGTATTTAAACTAGGTGACCTCATGGGTACTGGAATTCAAGACCCCTGGATTGATGCTTCCAGTTTAAAAAAAAAATATGTGCAATTCACTTGAATAACTTACAAATATTGCTAAAACATCATTTCACCGAAGTAATAGGGGTACTGGCAGTGACATCACTAATCACGTGACTTCATTATGAGAACACAGCAAGTGGCATAACACGATCTTCGACCCTGTGATTTGCCAGGAACAAACATCACAAAGCCTTTCAAACCGATGAATTTAAATAACATGGACACTCAAGTGCATCATTTTTGCTTGCTGGTACCTGTGGAGGAAGAGTGGTGTGCAAAAGCACCTTTTCTGTGCTCCCTTGATTGCTACAGTCACATGAGGTGACTCCGGTGAAAGCAGAGAATCCCAGAATGCGGCTCTGTTTGCAACACATGATAAACCTGCCAGGATGTTTCTTCAGACTCTAGGGAAAAGCCTGGGTTATGGTTTCACAATAGACTAACAGGGCTGCTTGAGCTTCGCTTTGATAACCTGCCTGTAACAAGTGTTCAGCATTCAAGGAATGTCCTTCCGGAGTGGAGTGGGTTAGACAAAATCTAAGTCACACGGGTATCGTTTTGATTGAATGTGCTGTGACTCCACAAGTATGTTTTAATGGCTTTATCGCTCGTAGATGCTATTCGATTACATCTATACAAGGTAAGTGTTTGTATGCAGAAATATTTCATATTAACTGTCAGGGTTAGCTGAGAGGGCACAGATGTTGCAGAAATCTTACTGTCTGTAGGTGGACAAGGGGGACTTTAGGTCACATTGAATATCTTGTACCTCAACCACCAATGTGGTCTACTTTTGTTTTCAAGTAGTAAGCGTGGGCTCATTGGTGCAGTAGGACATAGAGCTTCATTATAAGTTTGCTGGTCTGGGAACTACGGTACCGGTAAGCATGCCAGTACCGTTGTTCCCGGACCGGCAAACTATGAGTTCTGCTTGCGGGTGCCATTAACGGCACCCGCGAGCAGTGCATGTCGGATGCACCATCCAACCTCCCCATTCCCATTTGAGCCCTAATGGGAGGCATTCTGTTCCGGAGCCTGCAAAAGGCCAATTACCGGGTCCGGCAGGGCAGTAATGACCCGGTAATTGCCCATTTGTGGGCACCAGAAATTTTACCGGCAAGGCTACCGCCAAACTTTTAATGAGGCTCATAGTCTTGATTTTGTGCTATGCTAATGCTGGGGTCTACGGTGAGTGACAATTTTGCATTTCGGACTCATTGAATGTTGTCTATTTTTTCACAGCTGCCAATGAAGTTCCACTTATAAAAGCCAGGTTTTGGGGAAAAGAAGCTGGGCTCAAGTTTAAAAGAAAGAGGGACAAGCGGATGGGTACCTTGTAGTCAATGATTTTCGGTTCGCCTTGATCCATCTGCCACCTACCCAGGTTGTACTGCAGGTGTCCTCAGCTGGTTCCATACCAAGCAGCCATATGGTTCGGATAAGTTAGGGGACTATTGCTGTCTTCTCCAGTGGGTCGCTTAGGGAACAGAAGCAATAGCACTACTGCAAGAAGGATCTTCTGAAGTCAGCACACTGGTGGGGTATGATGCAGACCATTCTAAAATGCTGGGGATGCGGCTAACAGGTTAATGGTAGAAGATTAGGTACTGACAGGACCCTGCGATGTAGACCAATTCAAGGAGTCACTTCCAGTAGTACAGAAGACGTGGGGATGTGACACCAACGATGTACCTTGATAGGATCTATGTTGCTGTACGTAGCTGTAAACCCTGCACAGTCAGCAATGGGTCCCCTCAGTTCTCAGATCATCTCTTCCAAAAGTACGATCACATGGGCTTGCTGACTCGAAGGAAAGAACAATTGAGATGTGCATACCAGCTGGGACCACGTATACAAGGGCAGTGAGCACCAGTCCTTAAATCTCTCTGGGGGAAGGAAGTCCAGTTCCCCAAAAGTTCTGGGTAGATCTTCACAATTAAAAGGGTCAAGATGGCCTGTATCCAGATTCCTCATTTCATACTCAGTTTAGGATTCCTTTTCCACATGACTACAAGTAGCTGGGGCAGGTCATCTATATTTATGGGAAATTTCGGTGAGAGTAGAGGCTTATTATACCAAATGGCATTCAGTGGCTTGAGCCTGTTCTCAAATGTTGGCACCCAGTCAAACAGTGAGATTTCCACATTCACCCTTTTCAAGCTTTGTCCTGGGAAAGTCCTCAGGATGTAAATTCATTCAAGACTCCATACAGTTCACTTATTTAGGTTACATCGGGCCATTATCTGCTTTGCCCGTGTAAACATCAGGAAGGAATGCCATGACTATATATGGCCACATCTGTTTGCACATAATCTATTGATAGAAAACGTGTCTGCTTATAAGTCCTTACTGTTGGATTTTAGAAGAAGTAGCTGGTAATCATATTCACAGAATACATCTGTGCTGTACTATGTGCAATTGATCATAATGATATGATATGATATGATATTTTATTTATATCGAGCTCATACACAGGTGTTTCAGAACGCGACCAGGCAAAGGGGGAACAGGGGAGAAAAAAAAAGATCTTACTAGGCCGAGTGACATTGAGAACGCGCTAGTGAATGGGGAAGGGAAAAAGGGGAATAGTGCATGGGTGGGGGGAGAAATTGGAAAGTGCAGAGCATAGGAGAGAAACAAGATAAATAATAAGTTAATGAAAAAATGAATAAAGGTGTTCAAGAACAGTGGTAGTGCAGCCAGTGAGTGGCAAAGTGCAAGGCAAGTCAGATAGAGTATATCTGATAAGTGCAGAAGAAGAATGCAGGGGGGAACTGTATGGGTGCAGATACAGGCCCCAGTGCAAGGGATGGCCAGGAGGCAGTGCGAGAGGGTGGCAGGGTGAGCAGGTCACTTGGCCCGAAGGACAGGGGTGGCCAGGTGAGACAGTGCCTAGAGAGGAAACAGATCAACAGGGGAGAAGGGGGGCAAAGGCAGAGGCGAAGAGGAAGGTCTTGAGGAGCTTCCGGAACCGTAGATGGTTCTCCTCAAGTTTCAGGGTGGCAGAGAGGCAGTTCCAAAGGCAGGCCCCAGCGGAAGACAGAGATCTGCCCCCAGCTCATTTCTTTGAAAAACGGCTGACCCTGAGGGTGTTAGAGGTAGAGGAGCGAAGGACTCGAGAGGGGAGGAATTTAAGGAGGGATAGTTGAAGGTATTTTGGACCCAGGCCCCAGAAAGCCTTGTGGACAATGCAAAGGGTTTTAAATTTAATCCTTACATCCACTCAGAGCCAATGGAGGGATTTCAGAGCTGGAGAGATACGATCCCAGGGCTTGAGGCCAATGACAAGTCTTGCAGTCCTGTTCTGGATTAGTTGTAAAGGGCAGAGAGTGTAGGCAGGTAGATTTAGAAAGAGGCTGTTATAGTGGTCCAGCCTAGAAAGAATCAGAGACAGTGAGATTCTGAGGGAAGGAGAGGAAGGGAAGAGTACCTCTGAGGAGGTGTAGTAAGAAGACTTTTTAGAGACTTCAGAGATGTGTGCGGAGAGGGAAAGTGTGAAGTCAAAGATGACCCCGAGGTTCCTAGATTCGCAGGTAGGGGCCAGCAGAGGGCAAAAGGAGGCTGGCCAGAGAGTGAGGGGAAAGGATGGAGAGGATGTGCCAATGAAGAGGATCTCTGTTTTGTTGGCATTTAAACAAAGATCATTGGCGGCACACCAATTTTGAATGGCGATTAGACATTTAGAGATGAGGGAAGGAGAGGAGGTGGCAGATGTCGTCAGCATAGCACTGGGAGCAGTAGGCAAGAGTTGCCAAGTATTGGTTGAAAAGCCAGGGCGAGAGGTTAGACCCCTGGGGAACACCACAGGCAGAGAGATAGAGGATAGGAAGGACCCAAGTTGTACCTGGGAGGGTCGATCAGACAGAAAGGAGGTCAGCCAGGCCAGACCAGAGCCTGATCAGTGATACCCAGGTTGTCACGGAGACGATTGAGCAGGATGGTGTGGTTGACCGTATCGAAGGCAGAGGAGAGATCAAGCAGAATAAAGACAGAGGGAATGTTAGAATCAAGGTTGGAGAGCAGGTCTTCACGGATGTTCAGGAGAGCAGTTTCCGTACTTCTGGCAGCTCTGAAGCATGATTGGTGGTCATGAAGAGAGCCAACAAAGTCAGAATGAAGGTTAAGATGAGAGATGGCAAGCTTTTCAAGGAGCTTACCCAAAAAGGGGGTAATGGAAATTGGGCGATAGTTAGCCGGACAAGAAGGATTGGCTGTGGGTTTCTTGAGGAGAGGATGCACAATGGAGTGTTTAAGCGGGGAGGGGAAAAATCCAGAGGTGAAGAAGAGGCTGCAGAAATCTGCAAGAGCAGGTGCAAGGGTATCAATGTGGTCCTTAATGGTTTTAGAGGAACAGGGATGGACCTGTTTTGATGAGGCTTTCATAAATCGGACTTGGGGGGGAGGAGGAGAGTGAGGACAATATGTCCTTGGTTTTAGAGATAACGTGTGAGGCAAGGTCATTGCAAAGAGCCTGAGAGGCGAGAGGAGGGGTGGATACTGCAGAAGGGTTGGCCAGCTCCTTGCAGATTTTAAAGAGTTCGGCCGAGTTGTTTGCTGCCGCAGAAACACAGGCTTGAATATGGACTCACTTCTTGGTGCATACAGCAAGTCGGTATTGCATTTGGAGCAGGCACCAGGCCAGTTTGTCAGAGGATGAGCAAGAGGCCCTCCATTTCCTCTCGGCCGCCCTACACTTACGTTTGAATGTAGCTAGATCAGAGTCATACCAAGAATTGCACTTGGCATTGGGCTTCAAATGAATCCTCATGACAGGGGCAAGAGCATCAATAGTAGCAGTGATAGAGGAGTAGAGCAGGGACAGTGCAGAGTCAGGGTGTGAGTCAGCCTGAAGTGGAGGAGGGGGTGAGAAGGAGGCAGCAAAAGCCTCAACTGACACACGCGTCATGGGCCGGATGTCTGAGAAGGTGGGTGGCAGTCTTGGGGCAGGCTTGGCTTGAGGGGAGGAGATGGGAAGAAGAGAGGAGAGGAGGGAGTGATCGCTCCTGGAGAGAGGAGTGATGAGGGGGATATACCAGGGGAGGCCAGTGGAGATCAAGACATCAAGTGTATGGCCTGGAGAGTGAGTAGGGCCGGAGGGGAGGCTAGAGAAGGAGAGTGTATCACAGAGGTTGCGAAAGAGCGCAGATGAGGAACAGGAAGAATCAAGATGGATGTTGAGATCACCAAGGAGGAGGAGTTGAGAGGTAGAGGCCAGGAGGGCGCAGATGAGGTCTGCCCACTCAGAGAGAAAAGAGTTGACTTAGCCAGGGGGTCAGTAGAGAGTGGCAATAGTAAGGGAGTGTCTAGGAGAGAGAGCCTACAGATGAGGCATTCGAAAGAGGAGTAGGTTTGAGTGGGGATGATAGAAGTAGGAATCCGCTCAGGGAAGATCAGGGCTACACCCACTCCGCGCCGGGTGGATCTGGGGGCGGAGAGGATCTTGTAGCCGTCAGGGAGGAGAGTGTCAAAGCTTGTGACAGAGCTGGCCGTGAACCAAGTCTCAGTAAGACCAAGGACATCGAGATCAAGTTCTTCCAGGAGGTGGCAGATGTCAGAGAAGTGTTTGACAGCGGAGCGAGGATTGAGAGTGGCAAGATGAAGAAGGTTGCCGGCCTTAAAGACCTCCAGGGAGGGGTACAAATCAGAGGTACACCCTGCAGAGGTGTGGAGGGAGTATGAGATGGGGCAGGGGATGAAGGGGAAAAGGGCAAGGTAGGCAGGGGAGGTGGGTAGAGGACAGCAGGAGAAGAGAGGAAATTGATGAGGCGGGGAAACCGCCTATCAAAGAGATGGAGATTGGCCTAAGGGCCTTGCACCATGACAGTGCCATTTAGGTAGACATTAATGATGACTCTGGAGGAGTCAAAGGAATCCATACAGACTTCCTAGCGGGTGCCACCATTTATGGGAGAGGAGGATACAGGACAGAGCACAGAGACCATATGAGGGGTCCAAAGATCAGGCGAAGGAACGACAAAGAGGATGTCAGTGAGTGTTTGTCTGGCAGAAGCGCTAGAATACGTATCAGCAATGGGGAGACCAGGGTTGAAGGTCACGATATCCTTTTTAAATTTCTTCTTGTCAGACTTAGTGAGAAGAGAGGGATAGTTGATAGTAAAGCAGTTTGAGTAGATAGGAGAAACAGATAGCGCCATGGCAGGTAGAGAGAAGGGGTAGTGCGAGAAAGAAGCAAGTGAGCGGTAAGGAACAGTCACTGGGCTAGCAGGTTGAGGGCCAAAGTGAAATCAGAAAGACACCCCAGTTTGACTTTAACAAACACACCCGAATTTGACTTTCTAAAACACACCCAAATTTGACTTTCTAAAACACACCCGAATTTGACTTTCTTAAACACACCCGAATTTGACTTTCTGAAAAACACCCAAATTTGACTTTCTTAAACACACCCAAATTTGACTTTCTAAAACACACCCAAATTTGACTTTCTAAAACACACCCAAACATGATTTTACCATGACAAATGCTAAGGCACCATGTGTAAGCGAAATGAAGTAAGAGTGGAGGTGAGTGTAGGAGCGGGAGAGTTAAATAGCAAATCATGGAGAACGGTTAGAGCAGACAGAGGGGAGAATGAAACTACAGGAAGGGAAGAGAAAGGCTAGAAGGAGGAAAGAGGTAAACCAAAGAAGAGGAACGAAAGAGATGCATTGGTGGTCCAGCTACATGGCTGGGTGAGCTGGAGGACCAGGGAAAGCGTCCAAAGGGTCAGGCTGGTGTAGTAGCATCACGAAGCATCCCGGTAAGCGGACAGGGAGCAGACAGGGGCCTTAGAAGTGGGCCTTGTGACAACAGGCCGGCTCCACTCCTCCCAGACACACCAACTGGCATAAATCAGCTAAGTTAGCCAATACACCGGACACAAAGGCAGAACAAGTTGCAGCCCAAAATCATGCGGCCATTTTAGATTGGGTTGCAGGGTACTGTTAAGGAGGGCAAAAAACTCTCAGGTGGGCAATTCGAAAAGCAACTGCAGCTGAATGGTGAAAGAAAAACACATGCACTGCACAAATGCTTCTCCAAACACGGGGCTGCAATTCACAATCCCCGCTAAAGAAATTCACAAATCCTTATTCATTTAGGTTACATTGCCTCACAAAGTCAAAGTCCATGTATGATATATTCTTTCTTTTCTTTGTTCTTTGTTTTCGTTTCTTTTTGTGAAGTAAGAGTAATCAGGAGGGGGGTGGCAGTAGAACAGAGAGTAGGGGATAAAAAAATTAAAAAAAATGGCTTACTGCTCAGAAGTGAGGCACTGACTGCTAGAGCGTATTCGTGGTTTTCATCCCACGATGCTGGTAAACAAGTGATCAAAGCACGCAGTGTGTGCGAGATCAGGAAGGCCGGGGATCACAGCTGAAGATGAAGTCAAATGCTCGCCACAGAGTGTGAGGTCAGCAGGAGATGTAAATCCCAGCTGGTCACAGTACAACAGGAAAAGGAACGAAGAGCGCGAGGCACCAGAGCCGAATTCCAGGACAGCAGCTGATTGATTGCAGAGGTGCGTGCAAAGCCACAAGGCCACAGACTGTAAAATTAAGAAGAAGAAGAAAGAACAGTGCCGCGAGGAGCACCTGTTCAACAGGGTGCAAGCATGCACGAGGAATACAGGAAATGGTGTCAGAGGTGGCCTAACTGCCACCAACCAAGGTGGGTACCTTCAAAGCCACATACGGCTTCTTCCTTTGGGATAACAGGTATTTGGTGTAACTCCTGCTGTATATGGGCTCTTTTGATTAAGGCCCTCTAAGCAAAAGGGTCAAAACACAGAGGAATCCTGCAGGGAAGAACATACAGGAAAAATTCCACATCTCTGCAGTTTAGGATATTTAGTCTTACAAGCTCATATTCATGGGCCGGCCAAATCAGTTCAGCACTTAGAAAAGGAATTCACTGCAGATTTTGGCACTGCTATTGGACACAACCAGTAGTAGATTTCTTCTTGGGCTCTTTTGAGGCTCCAGGTGATTGCATCATAAATATCTGTATAGAATTCCAAGTAGGATTTGGAAAATGTAATCCAACAATGGATAAGGATTTGACATGAACCTTTTTTCCGAAAAGTACAGTGATTGCGAATTCACAATTATGTATGACGTACACGCAATGCTTGATACTCTTTTAAGTGGTGAAATTCCCCACAAATCCATTTGAAATTATATTATTAGACAAAGGGCTTTCTAAATAACACCCTTATCCTTAAATAAGTACAAGAATCCTTTCTGCACCGAAGGAAAGTTGAAAATCACTTTATTCCTGGCAGCTTCCCAGCACCAACCACTTAGGAGCACATAAGAAATCCTTGTTAAAGACATGCTTTCCTTTCCCTTAGGATCGTAAGATAGAGGATATCATTCTACTCATAATCATGGATCATATCCCCCATAGAGAAAATACACCATGCGGTCCCAACTCATAATCATGGTCTATGGTAGAAACAGGTGCTATTGAAAAAAAGACTTACAGAGGGCTGTAGTTGCGATTCAAAACACAACTAATATAACATATATATGTGGAAAAAGAACAATCTTTCTGCTAATGTATGTCATCTATAAAACTACACCAATAAAGAAGGGCATCTCCAAATGAAGTATCTGCCAAAGGCAAGGTATTTAGTCAAAAAATAAGAAAATGCAAAGGCCCTCATTACGACCCTTGCGGAAATCAACCGACCGGACCGCCATAGCGTAAATAGCGTTTCCGCCATTGCACGACGGAGCAAAGTGCGGCTCATTCCGACCCATCGGGCACGAGCACCACGCCATGGCGGAAGTGCAAAGTCCGCGATGGCGGAAATTACCCCAAAACGGCCCACACCGCCGCCGTACGGCGCCCTAGGTGCAATACCGCCACCCATCTTAGCGGTCACCGCAGTGAGCGCCAACCGGAAAGTACGGTGACCGGAAATATACGGAAACGGAAGCAAAAGCATGGTCCCGGAACGGGAAACATCAGGCCGTACACCTATAAAACCACAATTTCCACACAACCATTAAAAATACTACCCTGAGACACATCCCAACCCGTCATCCACCCTAGTGAAACCAAGAAAAATGGGAAAAGTAGCGAAGAAAGCGTGCGACCGCAAGCGGCAGGTCCACTTCTCCCGTGAGGAACTCACCGTGCTCACAGAGACCCTCCAGGAGAATGCTGCCGCCGTCTTCTCCACGCAAATGACCAGGACGGCACTTGCGAACAAGAAGGCCATATGGGCCCTGGTGGCACAGCGGGTAAGTGCGGTGGGGACCGCACCCCGCAACCCACAGCAATGCAGAAAGCGATGGGACGACCTGCGGATACGCGTCCGTAGCATACTTTCTGCCAACCGCAACATTGCCACAGCTACTGGGGGAGGATCGGAATCACCCATTAAGTTGACCCCCTGGGAAGAAATCTGTGCCTCCACCATTGGAATGGAGAGCATAGAGGGAGTCGGAGGGATGGAGAAAGGAGTGCAGACATCCGAAGAATCAGGTAGGTGTCCCAAATAAAACAATGCCAAAACCACAATGTCCAATCATGTGAAGTACCACGTGTCCACATAGTGCAACAGTAACACATGTCCAGGAGAACGTCCACATACATAGGCCTGATAGCACACTTTAAAATTCACATCAAATACATAAATAATTAAAAATCCTAAAAACACCCTCTACACGTGCAGCAGGCACACCCTAACTGCAGGCTGCAAAACAACTGCACCCTCACTCCACACACAAATGAAACCACCTCCAAGGCCCCGACCCAAATCACCCTCAGGTACCACCCCAATGCATGTGATACATTGCCATTCCAATTTCCACAGACCCATTAATAACGCTCGCCCTCCTTTACTCCACCACAGGGTCCGATTCAAACGACGAGCTCCAGGACACCCCTACCAGCACACCTGCAAAGAGGGCCAAGACCAACGGCCAAAGACCCTCCACCTCAGCTGCACGCATCAAGACACGGCAGCAGCACAAATCAAGTGGCAGCACACAGGAGGGAACTCCAACAGGCACCCCAGCAGCCAGCATGCCCACAACAGCACCACCACAGGTCCCCCCAATGGATGCCACAGTAGGCACTGCTTCTGGTGGCAGCAGCACCATAGGTGACACTGCATTAATGGCAGCATGCTCCGACACAGAAAACGGGGATGTCGAAGTTAGATCCATCCATGACCTGTCTCAATCCCCCTGTCTGTTCCATCCCGTACACCATGAGGATACCACGCAGGGGCACCCACAAGACGACGACTGGCCATCCCCCACAAGCCCTGTGGCAAGGCAACATGAGGTGACCAGCCACTCTGTGACACCACCGCAAATGGCCATGGCCCAGCAGAGGCAACAGTCCCTCGACCAGGTAATTGTGCAACAGCAGCAACTGGCCACGCTCCTCAAGGACCATGCCGATGAATGTGGGGGCACTAAGGCAGACATAGAAACATCAACTGAGACACTTAGGGCAGAAATGGAGAGAAGTACAGAGACACTAAGGGCACAAATGTAGAGTAGCACCGAGAGCCTGAGAGTAGAAATGGAGAGAAGCACTGAGAGCCTGAGAGTACAAATGGAGAGAAGCACCGAGAGCCTGAGGGGGGAACTGCATGCGACGTCCAAAGACGTATGTGCCGAACTTGCCGCAGTGCGCCGTGTGCTCACTGAGCTCTCACAAACCCTTAGGGACATGCATGGACGTGAGCAGGCAGAGACATCATCCGTTGCAAGTTCCGTCCAGGGCAGCCCCCAACGTAGATCTGGGAGGAACCTGCGCTCCACAGGCAGGGGTGCCCCTGATACCCGGAGAGGGGGCTTGCAATAGCGACTGCCCACTGACAATGAGCATCTTTGGACACTGGTGTTCGGGGGGGAGGTAGGAGGGTGGAGGGGGTGTGTTGGGCTCACTTGGGTGGCGGGTCGATAGGGTGTTTAACATGATATCACATATGCCATAAACAATGCACGATCATCCAATGAGATGTGTGGACATTGATCTTTGTGTACGAGGCCATTATAGGCGTACAGTCCATATTGTGCATGTTCCAGACACACACAGTGCCACGAGTCCCGTGTCCATGTATCAGCCACCAGGCGTGAGTGCTAGAAGCATGCATCTATGAGATGCTGACGAATGTCACGGCCCTCCTGTGCCTCGCAGACTCCTTGAGGTGCTGCCACATCCCCACCCTCATCATGACCATCTTCAGGTGCTTGCAGTTCTGCGTCAGGGGGCATGGGCACATTTCTACGTACGCACATGTTGTGGAGCATGACACATGCCATGACCATCTTTGCAACCTTCTCATGGCGGTACAGGAGTGCCCCGCCAGACCTGCTGAGGCAGCGGAAACGAGTCTTCAGTAGGCCGAATGCCTGTTCTATGACTACACGGGTACGTGAGTGGGCATGGTTGTAGTCCTCCTCATGCTGGTCCCGTGGGTTCCGGACTGGTGTGAGGAGCCATCTCTTCAGTGGATACCCGGCATCACCTGTATGTGGACAATAAAGGAATTTTGAGGAATGCCATTGCTACGTACGCACCCCCCCCTTCCTGCCAGGTCATTGCCGCATCACATACCCCACATCATCATGCTTGAAATGAGACTCACCGAGTAGCCAGGATCTGTTCCCTGCGTGTCGCTCCATGTAGCGTGGTATTGTAGAGTTCCTCAAGACCATAGAATCATGGGTTGATCCAGGGAATCGGGCACAACAATGTGTAATGATCCTGTTGGAGTCACACACCATTTGTACATTCAGAGAATGAAATTGTTTTCGGTTGCGGTACTGGGCCTCCATGGCATGTGGGACGACCAATTCCACATGGGTGCAGTCGATGGCACCAATACAACCCGGTATGCCGGCAAGTGCATGGAATCCCACTTTTGTGTTGGTAATTTCCTGCTCCGAGCGTGGTAGAGAGATGTAGTCGTCTGCGTGCTGCAGGAGGGCATCGAGCACTTGCAATAGTGTCCGTGAGAACAGTGGCTGTGATATGCCATGCAACTGTCCGACTGTGTGCTGGTAGGTGCCTGTGGCCAGGAAGTGGAGTACAGACACCACCTTCAGTAGGGGTGGGATGGCGGTTGGGCTATCTATCATGCTGACAAGGTCAGCCTGTGTCATGTCCACAATGGCGGTTATGGTGTCCTGGTCCAAACGGTAGAGGGTGTGGATCTGCTCATCAGTGAGGTTGAACCGATGTGCTCGGAGGCGTGGGATTGCGGGCTGCCTGCGTGGTGGTAGTGGCTGTGCTGGCGGCCCTTGCTGGCCCTGCCTTGCCCTCCTCCTCCTCCTGCGTCTCCTCCGTGCGGCCGGTTGTAGTTGGTGTTCGTCTTCTTCTTGAAGTTGGAGTACTTGCAGTGCTATCAGGTCCCCCAGGACCAACATAGCTAGTCCTGCCGGTAGCATTTCGGAGTGGGTGTGGTTGTGGGAGGAGGCTGGGTGTGCAATTTATGTGTTTTCAGGCTGTATGGCCTCCACCTGTGGTGATTCATTCCACCTGTGCAAGCTGCTCTCCCCTTTGGGCGAGCACGTCCCGCACACAACGCTGCAATTCGACGAATGGCATCTTGCTATTACAATCATGTATTTGTACCCGATGGCAGTGTAACATTGGTTGATATGTTCATTCTGCTATGGTCCCATTGTTTCACATACTATCTTTGCAGTCGCGAACAGACTTGTGAAGGGTCAGTGGAACGTAGTACTCGAGTAACGGTGGACCCTCATGCAACACTGTACCGAGGTTCACCGATGGGTGGGGCGTCCCATTTGTGAGTGAAGGCAGTTGCCATTTTCACACACAGCCCCACTAGATGGATTAATTTGTGATTTCAAGCGGCCACAGATGCCTTTTCGACGTGATGTTGCAAATGAGGAATTCGAAGGGCGGCGCTTTCGGTTTTCAGCTAGCGGCGAGGAGATGCCCACAGGTCTGACTGCAAATATAACGTTCTATTGTTCAATGTCCTTGGGACAGGGGCCATGGCGAGGATGCAATGATTGATATGAATACTTTGGGATGCGCAATAGCGAAGTGGGCGATAAGGCCGGACGTTCCCAAATACATGTTACTTCACAACACTGGAATTACGGGCTGGGGCACAGTGGATTTTGCAGGCTGCATAACGCACAGACTCAATGGAAATTTCACATGTTATGTGAGTATGGAAACAGGCGTTTTCATTACGGGATGAGGGAATGATGTATGGATGCATGGACAGATGATTTGATACAGAGTTTGCCATGTACAGGGCTTCTTGGAATCTATCCACCTCCCCTGCGCTATGTGATGCAGGGCTGCCATAGTGGGACCATCGTCTATCTGGCCTTGTTGAGCCCTCCCTGTCTCGACGCGCCTTCAGACACTTGTGTCTATGCACGTTACCAATCCCATCTGATGGATTCTGTTTTAACAGACGCATGCACAGGAACACTCGTTTGTGATAGTGTTTTCACCTCGATATAGATAGTTATGATTCGCAAGTGGTTTTTGGGTGGTGATGATCCTTTGGAGTGGGCTAGCATGCATATGGCTGTGGATTTGGTGTGATCATTGAAGTGAGTAAATCAAATGAAGTTCTGATGGCCATACTATTCTTTTTCATTTCATTTGGGTGACAGGTATCTCCTCCCCTTTTGCCACTGCCATCTGTATGCCACTCCTGCAGATGGATTTTACTCCCGACACCTGCTGCTTCGTGTTAATCAGTGGAGCACCATTACGATCTTATGGGACGATCGCCAATGGGCCACATGCCCTTACGCAGTACTAGTGGCTAGGAGCAACATTTCGGCCTTTCAGCTGGACTAGTGCCTCCCTATTGGGACGGCCCTGCGGTTCTAGGCGCTTCCATGTTGCCTTTTCGTACGAGAATGTAGCCCCTGTGTACCATGAAGGAACAGGGCGTCACACAAGAAGTAGCTGGTCATTTATTGCGGATGCAGCCCACAATGGTGAAATGTATTTTGGAGTTCATGGCCTAATGGCTGTATGGGCTTGGTGAATTTGTTGTGCATTAAATTTCTATTCTGATATGAACCGTGTAGCGTTCTTCTTTGCAAGTGATGTGGCATATTCCTATTTGGGGAGCGATGTATTGTGAGGAGATCTGCATTGGGTTCCAGCTTCGGAGTATAGTTGCGTGGTACTGTGCTGGGCGCGTTTGCCTACGAAGCCCAGTGAGGTCAGGGATAAGGGCTGCCAATATGACTGTTTTGATGATGTCATGCTCAGGGGCGGGGGATTAGCTTTTGTGTAACAGATGCCGGTCAGCCAGTTGGATTGGTGGAATGATGTGATTATCGGAATATGGCTGGTCACAGGTGCCTGTGTTTGCGTGCGTTTCTTGGTGGGAGACTGAGGTCATGTCCATTTGTATAGCTTCTGTATTCGTGCCATCTGTGCCCTGCAGCTCCCATTGGCCCCTCTTGAGATTCATTTGTTCGTTGGCAGGCATGGATGACTAGTACATTTCACTGGTTGCATTGTGTGACTTCATTGCACCTACGGGGAGTTGTACAATGTGGCCAGGGAGCGGTGTACAGGCACTCAGTAGGGCCGTTTACGGTTGGTTCGCGATGCCGTACTTCTCACCATGGCGGAATGGTACTTTCCGCCGTGCTTGATGGCGTTAGGTGCATGTCCGCTAGGGTCAGAATTCGCGTACCGTTGCGCCATGGTGGTAATTACGGTTTGGCATGGCGCGCGCGCGCGTACTTGGTGCAGTTAGCGTTGGCGTTCACTACGGTGTCGCTAATGGCATCGTACTTTGCGGTGACGGGTCATGATCGCACCGAGCACTATTCAATGGCGGTATTGCATTTCCGCCATCGTTTTTTTATTTCCGCCAGGGTCGTAATGAGGGCCAAAGTCTTTTACGTTTTGGAATTCCGACGGTAATGTACAAACACTCAGTCCTTGTAAAGTAGGTCCCTAAGAGAAACAAAGGGCCTCATTACACGGAAGGCGGTGAGCCATGGCGCTATTAGCGCCATGGCTCATGCCGGTAAAATACCGGCACCGCCTTGGCGGAAAGGGGATTTACCGCCCCATTCCAAGGTTGGAGGGGCGGTAAATCCCCCTTCCGCCATTGCCCTTCCCCATTCCCATTTCTGCCCCATAGGGCTCTATGGGAATGGGGAAGGCGCTAATTACGGCACCGCAATTTTGCGGTGCCGTAATTAGCTCCGAGGTCCCTTAGCGGGTTGGTTTTTAACGCCTGCAAAAAGCAGGCGTTAAAGCACCAACCCGCTAAGGGACTTCGTAGTAAGGCGGTAATGGTTAACGGTCACCGTTACCATTAACAGTGGCCGTTAACCATTACCGCCTTCCGTGTAATGAGGCCCAAAGTCTATCACATCTCTCCATTTGCTTCCAGGTCAATGGTGTCACTATCAGAGTTATTTTGCAATAGTTTAAACGCCAGCAAGCCATCTATCAGTGGTGACAAGGACATTTAACAAAGCATATAACTTGTACAACTTTACAAGACTCAATTTAACAAAGGCATGGATGTGCACAAACAAATATATTTCACACCCTTCCCAATAAGCGGGTTGCATATGTGCTCTTTTAATATTTCATCCGGAATTTGCCACATCTTGTATATGTAGTCACACCTGACTAGCAATGCATCCTCAGCGGTGACTCAACAAGGAGGGATTTCAAATGTGCAATTTTCTCTTATTAACCTCAAAAGGGCATCTCGGGTTGAACTGTTTTGCTGTGTGTTGATTTTCATGTAAAGGGTGTAACTTCTGGGATATCATGGTTTCTTTAGGCCAATGTCTCCAGGGGACAGGCCACAAAATATATTGTTTTAAGTTACAACCATTCTTTGTCTGCTATTTTCTGCGACAGGCGTGCTGTGTTCCGTGGCATAAGGTCACGGGATACACGTTTCCCTGTCTAAACATTGAGACTAAAGCTTAACTAGGAGCAGCATAGCCTGGTCTTTTCTTACCTCACTGGCTTGAGAGAGTAAACATTATTGTTTCCACTCCCAATCCTCTTGCTAGTTCTCTTTCCAATTCCTGTTTCATGGCATCCAATAGAGGACTCTCTTTTGCACTGCCACGTTGTCCTACCCCCATCCCCACAATGTATGCAGTGTCAGTATGAAAGGTGCCTGGGACAGGGGGAGTCATTACATTCTGGATATGGCAAATGCCATGAAGACTGCAGTCAGAGAATCAACTTTGGAGAAGACTTCCCCCCTTTCCGAAATTAAACATGTTCTGTAGTTTTGTGTTTACAAATAGACATTTTGTGTGATATCCTTTTTGAGACCTCCAAACCTATTTTTTTTATTCCATAAAATAGTCCCTTGAATTTTACTTTGAGGTTTTTCTTGTGCCAAATTTACAGAAACGAAGTATATTGCTTGGGCCCTACTCTCATATTTGAAGGCAGCAATGTTTTTGAGAAGGGGTCCCATAAGAAGACGTGTTGTGGTACCTTAAATTATCCTGTATTGTGTGGTTTTGTACTGTACTAATTACTTTTGTACTTTAGAAGATGAATTGCTCTACTGTGATATTTGACTTGTGCTTATGAATTAATGTGTCGATTATTTCATTTTATGGACCGATGTTCTATTAGTGGTGAACAATGTATTTGTTATGTTTTTATTGTGAAATTGTTTTGATATGTGTTTAATGGACATTGTTTTGTCCGAATAAACGTTTCAAATACAACATTTACAGCTGGATCAGTCACAGGTCAATTTAGTTTCCCTAAAATTGGGGAGGAGCTTGCATGCACCTAAAATGTTGGCATATTTTGACACATGTGTTCGAGTTGGGGATATTGGAGAGTGTTTTCACATACTTGGCCCAAGCAGCATTTGAATGAAGAAAGGAGACTCCATTAAAAAGAATTTGACAATTGCAAGTACGCCCAGTGCTTGAACGTGAAAGTGTTCACTCGACCTCCATTTCCGCCCCAATCCACTTCAAAATCTCTATCACCCCGCCTCCTTACAAAATGTTGCTGCTCACAACAACACTGTTTTCCGTCTCCTTCTACCTAAAAAATTATGCAGAGCAAGCATCTGGAAATCATATCCAGGCTGGGGAGATGGTGGCTATTCTGGCATTTCTGAAAGCAGTTCCACTTTAAGATTCAAATTAGAACACATTGCTGGATGCTGCAGGCCTGCAACAGCAGCTACTTTTTTTGGGGTAGCCACCCAAATACGGTATCAATGTGTGGCTCTGGAAGGCCTTCAACATGTACTCCCCACTGGTAGCCTCTGTTAAAGTTTGTTACTAGTTGCCCATTTATGTACTAGGTATGCGCCAGATCACAGGTTCTCTTGGTCCTCAGGTTTCACTACAGCAGGGCTGGCATGATATTTTCTCTGAAGTATAATCTGGGTGCTTTCCATTTTGTTACCTGTGGGCCTGTCTCTTAAGGAACAAGCAATCCAACAACTACCCTAACCTTCCTCACGTAAGTAGATGGATACATGTGCAGCAATTGGTTTGCCCATGTAATAGGTGAATGTTTTTAGCACAGCTGTTTCCAGTGGCTGTCGATGTACAAATACTGATTGATGTCTCTGTCCTTTTTTGTGTGATGAATTTGTGCAATGAATTATGTATACATGTTTTTGATATTGGGAAATTTTTTGTAATAATAAACAGTTTTTATCTTTCTGACCATGTGTGCTGATAAGTGGTAAATATCAGTATTTTCCACAGCCTGAATCCATGATATTTCCTCTACCATCTTTTGTAGTCATTGGGCCTCATTACGTGCAAGGTGGTGTGGAAAAAAAGTGGTAGTAATGGAATAACTCCCAATTTTAGTACACTAGGCCTCATTATAAGGTTGCCGGTCCGGTAACAACTGTAACGGTAAGCTTGCCGGTACCGTTGGTACCGGACCGGCAAACTACAAGGTCTGCTCGCTGGTGCCTTTTCGCCCACCAGGTCTGACGTGGCGGGCGGACCGGCACTCGCGAGCAGTCCATGTTGGATGTCGGATTCACGAATGGTGCCTGTGCATCCGGCTTCCCCATTCCCATTGAGGCCTATCGATCTCGAATGGGAATGGGGAGTTTTTTTTCCGGTGCCCGGGAATGGACAATTACTGGGTCTGCCGGTTCTGTAATGCCCCGGTAATTTCCCATTCCCGGGTACCGGAAAATAAATGACTCCGGCGGCAGTCGTGCTGGTTTTAAGGGGCACGGCTACCTCCAGAGTCATAATGAGGCCCACTGACATGTTTCTGAAATTTGAAGTGATGTGGAAGAAAATCCTACAGCTAAGTGTTGGAGGTTTCTCCTTCACATTACCTCGAAAACCTGGACATAGGGATGACAGGTGTAATTCCCTCCTATGGTAACACCTTCCAATCCCAGTGGATTCTTATGGGACTCCATGAATGGGGAATAACACTGCCTTATCGCCATTTGTAATATATATTTTTTTTAATTGTATATGGTTACAAAAATATAACCTTTCACAAATATCACAAATACATAATTTAACATGAAAAATATTACAGATAACAAACAAAACATTTTGCATCCAAGCCAGTTAAAACAATATTTGAACAATATTCAAAATGCGAGAGAAAAGAAGAGAAAAAAGAAGACAGCGAAAAAAGAAAAAAAAAGAAAAAAGGAGACAGAGAAGAAAGAGATGGAGAAAGGAGGCGAGAGAGGGGATAAAAGAAATGAAAAGATCAAGGAAGCAAAAGGCTCAAGAGAAAACAGAATAGACTTCCACAAATAAACAACTCAACCATGGTTGGAAGTCCCCATGAAGGCAACGTTTTCCTTCTTTTCCCCTTTACATTTTACCCTGCCCCCTGGATACTAAGGCCTCAGGCCACATTTACAAGGATTTTACAGTTCTAACATACATCCTTCCAGCATCTTAACAACAGCGATCGTCTTTTGACGAGATTGACCATCGATCAGGCTTTCCCAGAAATGGTCATGTGCCCAGTATGTTGAATCGGACATGAACCTAGAGAAAAATTGATGCCTGGAATTTCTTGTGCCCTCACACTCCATCATCAGATGTTTGATTGATTGGTTTTCAGGCTTGGCACACGACTGACATAGGCTCACTGATGAGGCCCCAAACCTCTTCTCGCCAGGATTTCCCCTGTATGTAATATGTTCAATCTCAGTCTCAAAAACGTATTCCTCAGTCTCCAGTCTGGGAATTTTATTAGATATTTACTAAGGAAACCTAATTTTCTTTCCAACCTTTGTAGAGGATTTGGGTGTGGCCCTTATTTTCCCAAGAGTCTTAATCCAATCCATTTCCTCCCATTTTTTTTTTAAGCCGTTAAAGGATTTTCCTCCATCAATTTGGAATCTATGTCCGCGCACCGCTGCCATTCCTTTGCCAGCGAGTCAAGTCTATCCAAATGGTGAGAATTACCAGCCTCCAGATGTTTTCTCATATCTGTGTATAAGGATTGGTCTTGAGTTGTCAGGATACGATGGTGTAAAATCAGCAGTTTCCACCCTACTTGGGATTTTAATGATCTTAGACCCAGTTCGAATATGATATTGTCCATCGATAGACTCATTGGTAAACCCAAGGCATGTTTCCAAACAAGACCTTCCCATTTTTGCCAGGACGTGTTCCATAGGTGGGGTTTAGCTTCTAACCCATATAATAAAACAGGGATGACTTTGGCCTGGTAAAACCTAAGGACAGGTATGATCGAAAATTTGCCACATTTCCAAAGAATTCTTTTCATCTGGGCTGCTAGGGGTTTTATTTTTGTCTCAAGGTCAGACACTGCCTTACATAATGCCGGTGTGACATAGATTTTGTATCCCAGGTAGACCAAGTCCTCCACCCTTGTGATTACCCCCCCCCCATTGATCACCTTGGAAAAACTATTTTTTGTTCCTTTGCCTAAATACCAACACCCTTGATTTATTAGGATTCAGGGAGAGCCCATTTTCGACTGCATAGTTGTGAATACCGTTAAGTAAACGTTGCAGCCCAATTGCTGTTTTATCTAAAACCACCACATCATCGGCGTAGGCTAGCCAGTGTATTTTCTTGCCATTTAGGGAAGGACTGGCCAACGCTGAGGATGCTAGAAAGTCCCCCATGTCAGAGGTATACAGGTTGGAAAATAGAGGGGCCCCGAGACAGCCCTGTTTTACCCCCCAGTTAACTCTCACGGGTTCTAACAGATGACCCTCCGCATCTAATCTCACCCTGATGTCATTGCCCTTATGGAATTCGATGAGCATCGCCAGGAGCCCCTCTGGGATGCCTTTCACTCTTAATTTCATCCAGAGCCTTCCCCTGTCCACTTGGTCAAAGGCCCTTCAGAAATCTACCCAAGCACCATAGAGTTGTTCACCTCCCTTGCCCTGTGTTTTTTCACTCAGAACATTTAATTCTATTCCATTCACTGACGTTGAGAGTCCCCTCCTGAAACCAGTTTGACATTTCGAGAGCATTCTGACTTTTTTTTCCCATGCATCCAGTTCCCCCAGCAAGATTTTCATAAAAATCTTGCTGTCAATATCCAGCAAGGCGATGGGGCGATAGTTTTCCCCGCCTCCCTATCAACCCCTTGAATAGTGGGATAACTGAGGCAGTACGCCACGATGTTGGTAGTTGTTTCTGAGTCAGGATTTCCCTAAAGTGCCAGTTAAGCAATTTTGCCCATAGAGCCGGATTTCCCTTCAAGACTTGATAAGTCAGACCGTTGGGCTCTGTCGCTTTCGAGGAAGAGGCCTTCCTAATGAGGTCTTCAATATCCGAGGTATTCAAATCAAGCCGACATTCCGCCTTTGTATTGTAGTTACAGACTGTTATTACCGATTGACCAAAGTCTGAATTTAGGTATTTGATCCAATCACCCTCGGGTACCAAATTGCACAATTGAGTTGTTTTTTTTCCTCTCCATTTCATGCATGGTGTCCCAAAACCCCTTAGTATCTCTCTTGCCAAGAACCTCCAAGATATGCTCCCCATCCTGTTGGAACCTTTTTACATTCTTAGCCACTGACCATTGTTTGTACCTATTTTTAAGCAGTCTTATCTGCACCCTTTGTTCAATTTTACCAATGGATGAGTCTTTTTTATGAACCTCAACCAGCCATTGAGATCTTTTTTTTTAGCCATCGTTTCTTCATCATACACGTGCCGGTGAACTTGTTTAGACCCACCCCCACCTGGCTTCGGGGGACAGATTTGCCAAATAAATTTAATAAAGCTTGAGGGAGAGCAATTCTCTTTTTGCGCAACTTCTGCTAGTGCAGACAGCCTTTCATTCAGATGGACTCTCCCAGCTTTATATTTCAATAGGCAAACTTTACCTTTCCAGGCTGCTAGCCTCTGAGGCATCCGTGGCGAAATTTCTGCTGAAATTTCTGAGAAAAAGAGTTCCAACCTAAGATGGTCACTAACACTCCCCTCTTTTATGTTTAAGTTTACTTTCTGTTCGAAGAGACCACCAGAAAGGAAGAGATAGTCCAATATTGAGGCAGACGTGCCCTGGATCCTAGTTGGATTGGCCAGGATGTTACCTGGAAGACACCCATTTGACATTTTCAAGCCCCAATCATTTAACCACTCTACCCACTGGTGGCCATTTTTGGTAGTTATTTTCCCCACTGATATTCTCTGGTTTCTTAGGAGGTCAATGCATGGTGTGTTTAGATCACCCCCCAGGGATTATGTCAGCCCCTGGAAAAGCAGACTTCATACCTCCTAACGCCTTGGCTAATGCATCAAGGAATACAGGGAGCACCATACTAGAAGGATTCCAGTAAATATTCCAAAAAATCATTACTCTGTCACACACCCCATTTCTAAATGTAGCCTTGCACATTTGTAGCCCTTGAATATTCACTTCAGAGGAGACAACATCCTTCAATTTAGAATTTTTGAAGGCACTAAGCAGCCCTCCACTCGGCCTCCCTCTAGCTTTCTGTGCTGCCCCTTGTACAACAATAGAAAACCCTTCAACTAATATTGGTCTACTGCAACATTACGACATCTCCCACATTAAACAGATAGTTCTTTATAGCCCTTGATGTACAATTATTGGGACCCCGTGTGTTCCAGCAGATGACTCTCAGCCCCTTATTTTCAAAGATGTTGTGTGCCTCAACCCAGCTTCTGAAAAACCTCTGATAAGATATTTAGTAGTAAGCTTAGGGTGTTGTCCTTATTGGAGACATTCGTCAGTTCACATGTAGCCGTAGTCTTCTTGGTAGGCGGTTGCAATTTGTAGCCCCTTCATGAAAGTAAACATTCTTTCCTGCTGCCACATTCAATGGCTGCAGTGGTTTTGGTTGACTTCTTAAAACCAGTATGTCTAAGTTCCTTAAGTCTGATTTTGCATCTTCAATTGCCTGGAACACTTCCCTGGAGGCACAACCCACTTCTGCCAAGAGAGGATTATTTGGGTCTGGGAATCTGACTGATTCTATATCTTTACTGTTCATTAGAAACAAACTCAGTACTTTTTTCAGTAGTGAGAGTATAGTCCCGCGATTTAGAAATTTTGCATGATTTTTAGCAGTAAAGGATAGCCAAATAATCGGCATCGCATAGTGTGAGCCTGTGATGATTTTTTCCCCTCCCTGTGGGGACATTTGTTCCAATGTCCCAGAAATCGCCTGGGATGAAGTCGCGATTTCTTCTGACAGTCTTGGTTTTTTTAAAATACAGACAGGGTCTCCCAGACACCTGAATTTACCTTCGGCCAGTTTTATTTATACCGTCGGAGATGTGGTTTTCATCTGATTTTGAACTGAAGGTTTTTTCAGAAAGATTGGGGGCGCTCTTTACATTAGTTTTTGGTTCAACTATATCCCCATCCTTAACCGGGGGTGATTTGGGCCCCGATTTCGGTCTAACTTTGAGAAATATGGGGGCTAATTTGATGACCTTCTTCAGATTTGATGAACCTAAGCGCACTTCCTGCTTATTCAAAGTCTTATCTGTTTGAGAGCCTCTTGATGTCACACTAGATATGGTCTCAATTTTATTAGAGCCAGTTTTCCTTGCATCTTCTGGGACACCCTAGAGGGCTCTTTCCTGGTTGTTCTTCCTCTTCACGCCCCCCCCCCCTTTTTCCCTGTGGACTGTTCAATGAGTCAAGTTTGACAATTTCTTGATCATCCTCTTTTTCCCCCCTAGATTTGCACTTTGGGGACGGGCTGCTAAAGTCTCCATGCCTTGGGAATCCGACTGGTCACTAGAGTTGACCAGGGGTATTTTTCCAACTGTGTCTTCATCTTGGAACCCCTCTCCCACATTAGCCAATCTCCGGAACTCTTCCAGAACTGACTCTGACAGAGGTGTGTCATCCATTTGTTGATTGTCCACCTCTATTGGCTATGAAGCAGCCCGCTCAAATTGGTTCTGATTTAACAATTGGAGTTGGGACTGCAAAGCGTGGTTTAGAGATCTGTCTGTCTCTTCCGATTTATTTTTGGCTGCCAAAGACCTTCGAAGTGCTAAGATGTCCAGCCCTTGTTTAACTGACTCTAGCTGCATCTCTTGCAGTTTTGACAGCACATTTGTATTAATAACATGCAACAGCCCACTACTGAACCATCTAGAGCGGCCACCTACTTCATCAGTTCCATTAGGGAACCAGATTGAAGTTGCACTTCAGTTTTCAAAAGTTGAAAAACGGAGACTAACGAGTTCAGTACATAGTTAAGTGCACTCAATGTGTTGCCATTTGACTGGACCCTCTCTTCAACACTTTCCCCCTGGGTGTCACTTGAGTCTAGAGCTGATGGTACTTCTGCTGGTAATTCTTCCTGTACTAGACCAGCAAGCTCTTGATTGATGTCTATGCCAGACATATTGAGTTTACTCAACGTATGATCACTTGTATCCAGATCCAGAGCAGACCTAGCAGGCTCATTAGACCCTTTATGATTTCTAATGGGGCTTAAAGATGCATCATTGTCTCTATTCAGTTCTGTCACATGCAAATGTTTCTTTTCTCCAAAGTGGTCCTTGTAAATTCAAGACCCTTTTTCCAATTGTCTGCCAAAGTAAGTTCAGCTTCCTGCCCCCCAAAAACTCTTACTGGTGTGGAGAGGGGGGACAGATAGGGGTCTGCATGCACTTCCACCTGGGTCTGTTGAACCCCCACCCCAGGAAACGGGACCTTCCTGGTTGCTTTCAAAGGCCCCCTCATGCCATGTACTAGAGGACTACTAGCCGTTTTAGGCTCCTCCCACTCTGGGGCTCTCGGATCATCCTGGAGCGAATTGCTCCGCAGCTTCATTGTCCTATGAGATACTGACTTTGGACCAATTATATAATGGTTAATTCACCCTGGAACAACCGCAAGCTCAGCAGCTCAATAGCCGCAAATCAGCAGCTCAGCGATGTCGAGCTCAGCATCTGTTTCTTGACGTGCTCGGTCTATGAAATCTCTCCTCTCCTCTTCAAACGTCACTGCCTTGACCGCAGTCAGCGTCAATGCCAACGGGATACGGGATACATGGTGCGGAATGCTGACGGGATCCGGCACCCGACACCCAGAATCCAGCTTCGGCTACGGCTTCGTCAGCTCGCAACCGTCCGCACAGCTGCCTGCACTGCGTTAGAAGAAAGGACCTATCGGATCGTCAAGCTGCACCAGTATTGCACCAGTATTGCGCTCTACTGCTCTCACACACTGAGAATACCGCACTGGCCGCTTCTGACAATCTGCCCCACCACCTGACTACGCAGCAAGCGGCAATATTCAGAGACAAAATGATTACTGCGGTTTTTCCACAGGAGCTCTGGGCAAATAAGAGGATTGGGGGCCCGGTGCAGTATTTGGTTTGGGGGGGCCTGTGCAGTGTTTCCGTTATTGGAGAGGGACTGTGCAATGTTTGGGTGATTGGAAGGAGCTGTGGGGCTGTGCAGTGTGTGGGTGTTTCGAGCACCCTGTGCAATGTTTGGGTGAACACCACCCTGGCAGTTATTTGTGATCAAGCAGAACATGTGCCCCATAAATTAAACACAGCATGGGTCTTCCCCTCCTTTGCGTCTTGATCTTGAAAACCAATGCTAAACTGCACTTTAGTTAGCATCGATCATACCATTCTTTTCGCTAAACACACCTCGTTTAATTAACTCATTTGTAAATCCTCTCCCCACGTGTTCCAATTGGCTTATTTTAACTTTAACAAGTTGGGACCTAATTAGCAGACGGCACATTCTGGTATGACCTGTTTACACTACATTGGCAAGAAAACCTGTGTTTCGGAAACCCTGACGGGAAGAAGCGCCACTGTTTACCCAATGAAACATTTACCTTTTTTTTCAACTGCCTATCAGGAAGTGGTCTACCACGCTATATCACGTGACCATGCCCTCCCACCTTTACTTGTGAAAACAGAAACTTGTTTTCAAGGAGTGCACTTTCTAGAATAAAAGCAGGGTTTAGTGTGCTTTCTCAATGTGTGAATTCACTCACTCACACTCACACACACTCGCTCTCTCACTTGAGCATTCACTGCCTCACTCACTACCAAAGCAGAACTGCTTTATTTCATACGGTGTCTCTTCTCTGGTCCCAAGTCATTCCTGGTGTACAAAGAGAAGGAAAAGGATGTTGCACACATCTCAAGATGAGCCCATAGCCCATCAAAGCATCAGCCCCCCCCCATGAAATGTGATGACTCAAAGAATAAAGTCTAGCGCAATGTAAGACGAATCATACATAAAACAGCTTAGAAAATGGACACATTACAAATTACCCTTGGAGGAGGCTTTCAAATTAGCCTTTTTCTGAATAACACATTTTCTAATGTTCTCATATGAATACCATCAATGTCTCATCTTACTCTGTTTAAGTGAGGGCACTTGAGTACAGCACAGCAAGCTGAACCATCCCATAGGCATGCAGGCACTGCATGATGTACTATCCCATGCACAAGCAGGCACTGCAAGCTGAACCATCCCATGCCTATGCAGGCAGCTGTACCATCTCATACGCATGCAGGCACTGTAAGATAAACCATCCCTTACACATGCAAGCACGCAAGATGAACTACCCCGAGTGCATGCAGAGACTGCAAGATGAAGTATCCCATATCCATATGCAGGCATATGCTGCAAGATGAATCATCGCTTATGCATGCAGGTACAGCAAGATGAACTACCCCATATGCATCAAGCACTGCAAGCTGAACTACCCAATGCACATGCAGCCATTGCAAGCTGAGCCATCCCATACACATGAAGGCACTGTATGATGAACTATCCCATGTGCATGCAGACATTGCAAGCTGAACCATCCCATGTTCATGCAGACAGTGCAAGCTGAACCATCCAATACACATGGAGGTGCTGCAAGCTGACCCATCCAATATGCATGCAGGCACTGCAAGATAAACCATCCCTTATGCATGCAGGCACTGCAAGCTGAACCATCCCAAACACATGTAGGCACTGCAAGATAAACCATGCCTTACGCGTTAAGGTACTGCAAGATGAACTACCCCAGGTGCGTAAAGGCAATGAAAGATGAACCATCCCATACACATGCAGGCACTGCAAGATGAACCATCCCTTAAGTTGATATCATAATGGTGGATGCAAGACTGAGCTCCAAATCTTTCACCAGGATGCTCCCCATCTGGGCTTCTCAGCTCGCACGGATGGGTTGGGGTGATATGGCGGATGACCCCACAACATCCAGCAGTAGGCTGGCCAATTAAATGCCTCCGCAGCCGGAGACTGGTTGACTCCATTTCTTCCCATACCTGAACACTTGTCTATACCCTCAACTGTTTCCACTGCAGCGCAGAAGTAGCTGGGATGACTGTTTGCAATCCCACTTTTCCCAAACATTTATTCCCAGTAGGTATAAATGCTGTCTGCCACAGTATGTGATAATTGTAGCATAATAAAAACAACTGTGGTTTTCTAATCCTAGAAATATGGATTGAAGCTCATTCCTGCATGTAAAGTGCCTAATGTTACATAACCATGATTTGCCTGCTGTGCAGAATTGAGCCTCCCAACTCCTAAACCGAGCCAACAGAATTTATCCTGTCTACACCTTTTATGAAATGCTTGACATATCTCTCATACAGTAAAATCAGACCTTTTTTGATGAACCACAAAATATGAAAATAATCTAAATGTGTAAACGTTTTTCATACGAACTCTTAGTAGCTCTCCTGGAAATCACACTGGATTTTACCATTCATACGGGAACAACCCGAATCAAAAGTGTCTCCGTTTTTACCGCCATATCTGCCAGCATACAAAAGTAAGGAGGCAAAATCATATTTCAGAAGTATGCAAAGAGGATTCCTGCTCTAAATATTTATCAGAGTATACATTCAACTGCCTATTATACGGTTTAATTTTGGATGACATTTCGTCGGTGTGAATCAGCTGTGTCGCTTTGTTTGAGCATTGCGCCTGCAGTCGTTGTTTAGTGGTTATAGTCACTTGCGATGAAAATTCACTTGTAATATAAACCGATGTTGCCATAGCTCAGACTCAGCCCTTGCAGTCTAAACTGGAGGGAAGTAATTTCATGGAATGGAAAACCTACTCTCCAACCGACTCGAAATCGACTTGACACGCCGTGGTCATAACGTGAAAGAGTGATTCCCATATGCAGAGCCACTGCAGTTTATGCAAATGCCAGTTAGTGGGTAGTGAAATGGAGACTGCCTATATCTGCTAGTGTGTCAGCTTGCATATCGAATGCTAAAAATAATCTTTCTGATTATTAAATGAATATTTCTGTAACATTGCTTCAATCGTCTTGGAGATTGGTGATTGCAGAGAACCCCAATTAGAGACACTCATGCTTATACCTAATTGTGCCAGCCTTGCGGAAACAGCAGCAGTAATGCTGAGCTCACACAGGTGAAATCCTCCTGTCACTCACCGGTCAGAACACTGCAAAACCCAGCAACCAAGGGTCACATTTTATGCTGGCTAAAGTGACTAGTCAGGAGGACACAGAATAGCCGGGTCTTAGTATAAACGGCTAAAAGGGACATCACTGCATTTCACAAACATGTTAGGAAACAAAGATCAACAGACAGGGTACTCAGAATAGGCAGGAGTTCTACATAAATTAATGAAATGGGTGGCACACATTTCCAAGTGAGTGGGGATGAAAAAAGAAAAGGAAACACAGAATGTCCATTGTTAGGGTGTCACACACCGGTTGTGTGTGCATGAAGCACGCAGGTTTAAGAATAAAAAGGCTGGTTCCCGTGTGAGGCATGATCAGACAAGTAAGTAACATACATTGTGTGTGCCGCGTCTTCCTTTATTCCATGGCTCTGGCAAGAGGGGTAAGGATAACTGGCGAGGGGCAGCTAGTTCTCAAAGCCGGTATCAGGCACGCCTGCTTATTTTGTTATGCTACTTCACTTGGTGGCGTGCTGGCCACCGCGAGCGAGGACACGTGATCCAGGCACGCCGATTCACTGGAATTGCTTACTGTATAAGTGCCTAACCAATGCACAATAAATAAAGAAATACATATAAATAAAAGATCTTCAGCTTCCATAAAAAAGTAACGAAGACAATGCACACGATGCTGGTCAAGACACACTTAAACTATGGGAGATACCAGGGTTACTTTGGTAACGCAGCAGGGTGGTTATCCCTGGACTTTTCCACTTTTACAATACAACAAACCCTCTGGGGCTGCTTGTATAGAGTCTTTGAAAAAAGGGTTCTGGCAGACATGGAAAAAATAAATAAAAAGCAATTTCAAAATATCTCTAGAAAAGAAGTACAAGCAATAACTAACCTGGCTAATAATGAAAAAAACAATTTAAAAAAAATATTCTACGAAGAGCCGATAAAGGAGGTGGGTTAGTGATACTAGACAGAGAAAATTACATCAAAGAATGTAAGAGGCAATTGGACGATGGGACCTGCTATGAGAAATTAGATACAGACTCCATGAAAAGACTACAAAACATGATTAAAGTTAAAGGAGAGAAATCCATAGAAAGAGGCTGGCTCTGCAAACAAGAGGCAATTATTCTCGTTGAAGAAACGCCTGGGGTACCTCTATTCTATACTATATAATAATCCAACTGGTAGACCTATCATCTCCGGGATCAACTCTATCCTCAAACCAATGTCCAAATTTGCAGATGTAAATCTCAGACCATTTGTTACACAATTGAAGTCATATATGGAAGACACTATAGCCATGATCAAAGAGGTAGAAGGTATGCCATATGATTCCACTAAAGAAACTCTAGTCAGTCTAGACATTGGGCCTCATTACGACCCTGGCGCTAATGGGTTAACATCGCCGTAAAATGCTGCGGCGCCGTTAACCCATTAGTGCCTGATTACGAGGCCCTTTTGCGGGACCCGACCTTAATGGCTGTCTACACCAGCCATTAAAGTAGGGACCCGCAAAGGGACCTTGGTGCTAAGTACGGTACCGCAATTTGCGGTACCGTACTTAGCGCCTTCCCCATTCCCATAGAGCCCTATGGGGTGAAAATGGGAACGGGGAAGGGCCATGGTTCAATGGGGAATTACCGCCCCGCCAACCTTGCAATGGGGTGGTAATTCCCCATTGAACCATGGCGGACCCGTTACAACACCAGCACCAACCATGGTGCTAATAGCGCCATGGTTTAGCACCAGTGTTGTAATGAGGGCCATTGTATCTCTATACACTCTGATTCCTCAAGCAAACGCCCTCCAAATTGTAGAAGAACTATTACATTTGAAACGTACCCCTAAAAAGACTTCCAACTGGTTTATAATCTGGTGCATAGAGATGACGTTGACAGAAAATCATTTTATGTTTCTAGATACATTCTGTAGGGAAATTCATGGAACCACACTGGGGTAAACAGTGACTCCTAGCCTAGCAAACCTATATGTAGAAATGGTAGAGGATACTAAGATATACACAGATATGAACCCTATCAGAAATGCAATTAAAACATGGAAAAGGTACATCAACAATGTGTTCTGTCATGGGTTTTGACCCATGTTGAATCAATAGACTGGGTAGATGTGGGGATGAGCTGTCTCCGCCCATTATTCTATCCCAGAACAAACTAAATCAATAGACTGGGTGGATGTGGGGATGAGCTATCGCCGCCCACCTTCATGACAGAATAGGAGAACTGCGCAGTTGGCACAAGACCACTCCAAAGATACAACCTTCTTGTGGGGAATTCATTTTCTTAACCCCAAAAATGGTTGCATTACCAGTACTCACCACTATCAGAAACCCGGCGTTTTAAAACCACCAGACTTTTGTGTAAAACCGAACAAATGAAACAAAACCAGACCAAGGAAAGACTTGCTAAGAGGTGGATACAATGTAAAACTGTATTCTGAAATGACTTGAAGGAAGTAATTATTTAATGTATATGTAAAAATTGTCACTTTGATTTGAATGTAGAAAACTGGGAACAAAAAGTGACATTTAGCTGAAACCTGGCTTAATGAAACTGAATTCTGCCTGACAACTACCCCCGACAGGAGTTGATACTGGATCAACAGCTGTGTTCCCAGGCCTGGCTGCCAGGCCTGGCTGCATCCTGAGGTCACATGGCCCTGTTGATTAGATTAGGGGTGGAGCAGCTAGGGACTACAGGGAGTTGAACAAAGGCCTGTCCTGGACTCAGGCAAATGTTATATTGGGGGGCCGTAAAGTGGCTTCCTCTTAGGGGAAACTGGGAGGGGCAGTGCCTCTGCTAGCAGCTGAGCTTGGGGGAAGTGGATAAACAAATTATTTTACCCTGTGAGGTGGGAAGCCACACCCCTTTTTGACCAGGGCATAATTTTAAAAAGATAGATAACTCAAAGTGCGGACTTGTCAGAATTATATAAGTAATATCATTATTTTTGTGATTTGTCTGTGAACATTTTGAGATGCGTTAGGACCCTGTGGTGTATTCTGGGGGGTTGCTAGCGGAAAATAGGGTCTCACTCCAAATGTCTGCATGTTAAAAATCTGACACTTCATCAATTAATGTCCATACTCCTTGTGCACATGTGGGCAAAACCAGTTAAAAACCGCAAAATGTTGTCATTTTTGAATGCAAGCCCCCAGGAAGATCAGAGGCGGACAAGCATGGACCATAAGGAATATATAATGGGCACATGCAATTTCAACAAATTGTATATCTGGGAAGGATGTATTTGAATCAAATATAGATTTGTGGGCAAACTGACCAGGGGAGGATCCTCTGACCCATAAAACCTACAGCATCACTCTGACTCACATTTCCTTCCCCCAATCATGGGAGATGGGAGAATTGGGCCAATGACAAGTAGAGAGGGGCAGGCTTAGCTAGGCCCAGGCACACACCCATTTTCAAAACACATAAAAAGAGACTGCTGGGACAGGTAGAGACATTCAAATCCAGTTGCTGCGGAGCGTTTGGCCGGACCACACAACATCAAGAAGATACCAGTTCCAGACTGACTCCAGCTACATACTCCAGAACCTAGAACTTATACTTTAGAACCTAAATCAGAGGCCTAAAACCACAAGCTGAGTTCTCTGCAGCAGGCCTCAAATCATTGCAAGCTACTCACAGCCGGGCGAGCTGCTTGAATCCCTTGCCAAGAACTTTTGCCAGGGCCAGTGCAGAGATCCAGGAGCAGTGCAGAGACCGCTGTATCTGGACAGACCAGACCAGTGCCAGACCAGACCGTGCAGAACCGCAGACCCAGAGACCAGATCGCTGTGAAGTGCCGCTAGCCTGATTGATCAGATCCGTGACGAGGTCCAGTCCTTCCAAAATATATTGTGAGTACTTAGGTCAGATTGTGACAGAAATAAGCTCTTAGTTTAAAATAATCTAATCCAAACTATTTTAATCTAACCAGAACTTCCTCCTAGAAGTTGTCACTTGTCATTTTGTAAAGCTGCACCACTGTCACTTGTCAATTCCGCAGCTGCATAGCTGTCACTTGTCAATTTGAGTTACTTTAAATCCGAAAAACGACCCTTACAAAATCGTTCATATCTCTGGAACCGTTTGGGCTAGGAACGAAATTCACGCACTCGCAAATTTTACGGCGATTTGCGATTTGGTTAAAAATCCAGCCACGTGTAACCATCAGCAGTCATTTCTTTCCTCTGCTAAAAATGTGTTTGCCTCTTAATAACCATCCCTGAATCATTGCAAAAGTGAGCCTGAGCTCATCCCAAGTATCTCTCACTCACCCTGAACCTCCTAAAGGGAATTAAAAGCATTTTCAGCATATTTCTCACTTCATTGCCACCACATTCGAAGCACTTGGGCCTGTGTTTTTAAACTCATACCGGTTTTCTCTAAGCTTGCTGGGGTGGGAATTGAATTTCGTATTGTATTTGATTGCATTCCTGAGAACTGTGTGTGTTACTTCCATCTCCTTCCATTTCTTACATTGCATAGGGGAGGGGGGTGAATTGCCAGAGAAAAAGTGATTATCTTATCTTTTGCTAAAATCATATCAAGTATTTCTTTACTGCATTTTATTCCTCATTGCTTTTCCCTTGAAATCATAAAAGTATTTTTGCTACTTTATCCATCCTATACTAACTCCTCATTGATTATAAAGAAGTGTGCTAGTGTCAGATTACCCATTGTTGATTAACATTATATTTATAAGGGCGATATTGATTATTCATTTATTATAAAAGCGTGGTATCTATATTTTGTTTTATTTCTCAAATAAACCTTTTAAACTTGCAAAACAGAACTACTTCATGGCTCAGTGGGGTCAGGGGGATTCTAAGAGAGGGGTGTTATATAGGGGTAGTCATCCAGAACTCATGAACTGGACATAAAGATATATCAATAAGGGTTTCCATTCAGTATCCCAGACTAGGCATTGACTTAGCTGTAGTGTTAAATTGAATCTTCTTACGAATTGGGGGCTCGTAGCCGGGGATTCCGGATTAGATCTATCACTTGTGCAGATTAATACAGTGTGCTAACTGACAAGATACATACATCCGGTCGGATCACCACGCTGTGTTACGCTGTAAAGCACTCCTCAAAAGGACGCTCTAAGGGAAAGGTCTGTTTTGCAAAAATAAAATACAAACTTCTGTAAGTCAGGAAGGAACTCAAATTCCAGAATGATGACCTTGGTAGATATGAAAATAGCCAGAGAGCACTTTTTACATAAGCTATTTGTGAGAGGTGAGTGGACTCATCAGGACCAAACGGTCTGGCTGCAGGCAATCGCGCAACAGGTCACTGAAACAGAGTCAGATAAATGAAGAGATCAGGGTCCATTACATGTGGCCCTGAGTGAATTATACATGGCTCCTACAGTTAAAGATGAACACGACAAGATGGTTAGGATAGCGGCATATTTGTATCTATATATGGGAGCCATGCAGGACAAATGTGCTGAAGGCCAAGATCTGGCAAGTAGGCAACAGATGGCATTAGAAAAGGCCCAATCTGACCTGGTCTCTTCTGAGCAGAGGCTGCAGAGGAGCCAGGAGTCAGAAAATGATAGTAGGCAGTATATCATTACAATAAAAGAGGACATGGATAGACTGCAACAGGAAAAGACGGACCAGGATACCAGAATTCTGGCTTTGCAGAAGGAGCACCAATACAGTCTGGACTCCTTACTGCAGAGCCAGAAAAAGCTGGAGCAACAGATCAATTTCAACAGGGCATGCACAGATCAAGTAGCCACCCTGCAAATCCAACTAGACAGAGAGAAAGAGGAAAGCAATAAATTGATTTTGAAAGACCTGGATACCCAGGCAGAGTTTGATGAAGAACGCCAGAAAGCTGGTGCCTTTCAAAGGCAGAGGGACGACCTGGCGTCACAAATGCAGGCTCTTGGTCAGGAAAGGGATACCTTAGGCCAGGAAGTCTGCCACTTAAAAAGGAAAATGGAAGAAAATCACCTGGCCCTCCAGGGACTGGGTGACCTCCAAAAAGAACACCAGAACTTGTTAGAGCACACCAGGAGGGTGGAGGATGCGCTGGCAAGAAAGGAGCAGGCCAATAGGGACACAGCTCAGGAGATAACCCTCCTGCAGCAGAGTCTGGCCCAGTACTCCAGGACCAATCAGGAGGCACAGAGAGAAAATGAGGCTCTCTGTCAGCACAATGATAGGCTCCAGCAACAGGTAGCGATGCAGGAGAGACTGATAGAGTCTAGTAAGGCCTTAACTGAGGAACTGAAAGCCCAGGCTCTTGCATTGCAACAGGAAGCAGGGGCAGATAGAGATGAGGTTCGCTGGGAAAGAGAAACTCCTGAGCATAACCTCAGGAGCCCTACTACCAGAGGCCTTCATCTCTCCCAGTCCCTGGACTCTGCCACCACCATGTCCCCTCGCGCACATGAGCCCAGGGCCACGGGGATGGCAGATTACTATCCAGCTAGAAGTATGGGGCTCATAGGCCAGTACCTCCCAGGAATGGATGGGCGGGTATCCGGGTGTGGGCACCCAAGCACAGTGCAATTTAGTGGGGAACCCCAGGAGAGTAGGCCCATTAAGGGCATCCTGAAAACCTCTGCCCAGTTAGGTCAGTGGGGGGGATACCCAACAAATCCTGGTAGCAAGGAGGGATCTGAAGACTCCTCTGAGTGTCACAGGACACAGGAGACCAGGTCCCCACATTCTGCCAGCCATTCCCAGGCCCGCAGAATCTGGGAAAACCTGGAAGATCAGACAGGCACCTCTGGGAGCAGTGCTTCTGAGTCAGAGGATGAATGGACCAGGGTTACCCGAACCAAAAAGGCCAATAAGGCAAAAAGGGCCTTGCTTAAGGACCCATTGAAACAAATAAAGGCAATCAGGAGTGTCATCACTCCTTATCATAAGAACGCCAAGTATTCTGTTTGGGAGCACTTAGAGCTGTTTGAGCAAATGATGGAGACTTTTCATTTGAAGGACAGCCAACGCTGTATTCAATATGTAAAGTGCACCTTCTCACCAGAGTACTCCAGTTTCTTTGCGGGGCTGGAGGACCAAAATCATTCAAGGTGGTCCACATACAGGGCGGCCATCTTGAAACATTTTTCTGTGCACAGAAATCCCCAAGAGGCTCGCAAGGCAGCCTACAATTTGTAATGTGGGGAGGATCAGGTCCCACAAGAGTTTGTGCAAGAATTAAAGTGTGCTTTTGCGCAGACCACCAGAAGGGTGCGCACAGACAGCAAAGAGTTTGTCAATACATTTTTCCATGCTCTCCCTAAATATATAATGACCCAGCTCGTGAGAGATTTTCATGAGAAAAGATCTTTAGACTGGGTCATTGAACAGGCTATCCCGATCTATGAGGTGCAGAAGCCTATCGAAAATAAAAATAACGCGCCGAAAAACCTCGAAACCAACAGCACCCCTGCTGCTGCCAAGGTGGCAGAGGTAAAAGTTGCCCCCGTTTTAGATTTGGAGATGGGGGGCCTAAAAACCTGCCTGCACCAAATAATTCACAGCCCAGAAGGCCCTCGGGCCAGTCACAGACAGGGAGTCGAGGAGGTAGTCCCACAAATGGGGTCCCCCGCACCCTTGACTATGTAAGTCTCTGCTAAAAGGGAAACCGACCAATCCTGGGTTATGTGTGGACTCCTCCAGCCCAAGGTGGGGGGATCCAGCCAAGCACCTAACCCAGGGAACTTCCCTCCCAACTTCCCACAGGAGGGCAGAAATTATCCAAATCCTGGGCAGAACTTTTTCCCCAGGTATCCACCCAATTTCCAACCCCAAAACCATCCATCCTTCTTTCCCCAATTCCCTGAGCCCAGACAACCTAATCCGGGAGAGGGGAGGCCAAGAGTGGAGCGGTACCAAAATCTTCCCAACCAGGGGTACTACCAGAGAAGGGATAGCTACTCTTCCCGGGATCAGCCCAGGGGAGAAAATAGAGCCCTGTATCAGCCTGAGCGGGTTTCACAACTTGAGCGCCAGGTCCAAAATATGGCACGAGATCTGGGTCACATACTGAGGGCTCAACAGAACCCTCAGATGAGCATGCCACCGCAGAATGCCCCAAACTCTGGACCTGGTGCTCCAGAACAGTGACGGGGGCAGCACCCCGATAACCCACCGGTTCCCAGGGAGGAGGCACAAGGGGAAGGGGGTGTAAAGCCTTGGAGGAAGCTTCCTTCCCAACTTGTAAACAGCCCCTGGAAAACCAGGAACCAGAAACAAAATCTCCTGCCCCTGAAAGCCTGCCTCCCAAGGAGCAGAGGGGAGGTAGGAGAAACAAAGGACCCAAACAGACCCACTTTGTGGAGGAGGTACAGGTCTTCCAATTTGAAGGAGAGGGATCCTCAGAAGATCCTGGGAAAAGGATCTTCTCCTTCAGAGATGGGGGAACTCCTCCCAAGGAAAAATGCGTCCCAAGGGATGCCAATCCAGACTGGGGAGATGTGGAGACTGAGCTACCGCCGCCCATCATCTCATCCAAGAACCCACCATACCGAAATCCCCTGGTTCAAACCCATCCTGGTGACTGCCTCCAAAAAGGGGGGGGCGGCCCAGAACCGGAACCAGGGGAACCCACAATGGCTCTGATCTCCAGTTGCCAACTTTTTCTTTCAGATTCCCCAGGCTCTCCACAGAATTCTGCCCAAATCTCTTCGCTAGCAATGTCCAAAACCAGAAAATTAGCCCACCAGTTGTCCAAAAATGTGCATTATCTGTGCCCCCTTGAGGAGAAGGAGGGAAGATACTATGCCCCGGTACAAGTACAGGGGCAGGGTACAATTTTGGCACTGGTGGACACTGGATCCCAAGCTACCCTTCTGTCCAAAAGGGCCTTTGAGGAACTAAATGCAGGAAGGGGGGAGAATTACCGAATTCCTCTCACCTCTCTTCCTGGACAACTGCAGAACTTTGACGGGAAGGAAATTCCTGTCGAGGGAAGTGCAGACTTGGGCATTAAAATTGGGCGACACAAGGTGAAACACCCGGTCATAGTAGTGGCTCCAGAGGGCACCCCTTGTTTACTAGGAATGACCTCCTGAGAAGGTTGTCACCCCTAATAGATTGCGTACCCAGACTAGCGGACCAATACAATTAAAACAGAGTGTCAACCATGTTAGTTTAAACGGCACCTGCCACATGGTTGAACAAAAATCTGACCAAGTAGAATTTCACTTCCAGAACAACCAAATTCCAGACGTGACAGTAATAGCAGTAGGACAATAGGCTGGTGATGGGGGTCCTCTCTATGTCTGAAAATCAACCTTCCTTCCAGTTTAAGGTGGTATTCCACACTGGAAGGAAACACCCTGAAATTCTTTACTAATCCACAATCAGAAACTCCCACTCCTATAGTCCAGAAAGATGTGAAATCAGCTCAGAGCCTGGCTGATATTCAGCAAATTGGAGAGCAGTTGTTCATCCGTGTCCAGTTAAATGATGGGAAGGACTCTGTTCTCGCTCGAGTGTGTGTGAACAACGGTAAGAGCTTCATCAGCGAAGCCATGTTCCGCCAACTCCCAAAAGATCCAGCCATTCCCACATTCAAACTGATAGACAAATGGGAAATGGACCTGGAAGCACCTAATTCCAAACATCTCCTGCCAAGCAGGTGTATGCACAAAATCTCCATTGGCAACAAGAGCATAGTCCATAATTGTTGGGTCGTGCGAGACGTCACTGCCGCCTTTTACTTAGGCAGTGACATTCTCAATCGCTTTGCCATTAGTTTGGACCTAATAAACTTCAAAGCTTGGTCCCGATTAGCGGATAATCCCATGGGCTTTGATGATTCAGAAAAAGCATTTAGGTCAGCTCAATTGCTACCTTATGCAGTTGAAATTCAGATCAAAGAGGAAGTCACCATTCCAGAAAGGACCCGACAATTCTCCCTGGAAGTGAAAGTTAAAAGAGGACAACATTTGAAAAACCCTGATGCTTATATACATCTAAATGCTTCTCTCCAACAGCAAGGGTTGGGGGTAAACCCAACTCCATTAGTCAACATAGAACATGACACCATTCTAATAGAGGTGGTTAACAGCGACTTAAAGAGTATTACTCTAGCCGCAGGCACCATTATTGGAATGGCGGTTGATGACCGACATTTTTCCATCGATTTAGGAAATGAACTGTTAGGACCAATCCCCAAGGACTGTTTTGACAGTGACAGTGATGACAATACAACACCAGACAGGATTTTTACCCGGCATGGGGGGAACTTCCTGGTGTACACTTCCTGCCCCTATGGTAAGGAAGATGTGACTTGTGACTTCAGGAGGGATGAGGTGATTTTCCAGGTCCATGAGGGTTGCCTTTTCCACCTGAGGCCTCCAGTCCAAATCAGCACTCTGACCAGGGACTTCTCCACCCAGCTGGAGGAGGCCGCTGAGATAGCCAAACCAGAAGTCTTTCCAGGCTTCAGGCAGATGGTGGAAGAGAGAGTCAACCTAGCTGATGCCTGTGTGACTCTGGAACAAAAGCAAAAGTTGAAACAAGTTTTCTTGGATTTCCAAGATCTCTTTGCGGTAGACTCATATGACTGTGGCCGCACCGACATCCACACAACAACAATCCCCACAGACCCTGGCATGACTCCAGTGTTTGTGAAGCAAAATCGCTTGCCTCTCGCATCAATGGAGTCCCTTACTGAATTAATTAAGAACCTGGAGTCCCGGGGAATAATCCGTCCAGTTCACAGCACCTTCAATAACCCGGTGCTGGGAATATTGAAGCCAAACGGCCAGTGGAGACTCTGCGCCGACCTCAGGGAGCTCAACAAACGGGTCCATACTTCCCGATGGCCTCTGCCCTACATTGACCAAGGGCTGGCCCAGATCCAGGGGTCACAGGTATTCACTGCAATAGACCTGACCAATGGATACTGGACTGTGCCTGTCAGTTGGGAGGACCAATACAAGCTGGCTTTTACCTTTGGGGGCCAGCAGTACACATGGACCCAGACTCCCTTCGGATACCTGAACTCCGGCAATGAATTCAACATTTTCCTACATAAGGCCATGTCCGACCTGGGTGCGAGGGGTAACCTGGCTTATGTAGATGATGTCCTCATCAAAAGTTCATCTGTGGAGGAACACATAGCGGAGATCCGTTATGTTCTGACACAGTTGAGGGCCGCCGGAGCAAAACTTTCCTTTCAGAAAGCACAGTGGTGTAGAACCCGTGTTAATTTCTTGGGGCATGAGATTACTCCTCAGGGTCTCTGTCCCCAAGAAAAGAAAGTGGAAACACTCCAGAAACTGAAAGACCCCACAACTCTGCGGGAACTAAGGAGCCTCCTTGGACTGACTAATTATAGCAGAAAGTTAATTGAAGGCTATGCAGAGATCACTAGACCCCTGATTCATCTCTTGAAGGGGGGTCAAGTGGGAATGGGGTCCAGAGTTCTTCCTGGAGACGGGGTTCTCTAATATGTGTTTGACGGCAGTATTATACCAAAAGCATGACAAGGTCAATAAAGTAATCTCCTATGCGAGCAAAACTTTATCCTCTGTGGAGGAAAAATTCAACGATTGTGAGAAGGCACTCCTGGCAACGGTGTGGGCATTGAAGAATTACCGCCCGTTTATCCAGGGGGAACACATCATAGTGGAGACTCCACACCAGCCTCTGCAATATCTCCAAAGTGACAGAATCCGGGCCGGAAATGTGAGTAATTCCCGAATTACTTCCTGGATTCTGTCAATGCAAGGCTTTCCTGTGGAGGTCAGATATGGCCAAAACAAGAAGAGTCCCCTCGCGCAAGGTCTGGCTGACTTGCATGATTGTGCCAGAGAAAACTGTCTCGAGGACGAAAGTCTAAAAATCAAGGACAACATGGAGGCATACCTTAATTCCCCACACAAAGTCTTTGAAGAAGACAAGTGTGAGGGAATGCCCACTGTCTATGTGGATGGATGCTCTTACCATGTTGACAACGACGGGGAGAAAGAACTGGTGGCTGGCATAGGGAATGCATGGGTGAAGGAGTTCCCAGAACCCTCCGCTGGATACATAATTGGTCCCCGAAGTAGTCAGGTGGCAGAATTGATGGCTGTGCATCAGGCCATCCTCACTGCTGTCCAGCATCAACTCCACGAACTGGTCATAATCACAGATTCGGATTATGTACGGAACGGGTTCGTGGAGCACCTGGTCAACTGGAAAACCAGAGGCATGTTATGCGCTAATAACAAACCCCTGAAACATGGGAAGTTAATCCAAAACATTGATGATCTGGTCACCTCGAATGGGATGACCATCTACTGGAAGAAGATCAAGGGTCATTCCAAAGTAGAGGGACCAGACAAAACTGGAAATGACTTAGCTGATCAGCTGGCCAAAACCGGGGCCATCCAAGGGGATCTAATCGAAATAGAGTCCCTGTTGGGGGAAATCCAGGTAACCGCTATCACTAGGTCCCAGACAAATGCTCACAATGATCTTTCAACTGCACAATGGAGTAAGGAGACCCCTGATGCTGATTTGATTACAGCTCCGAAGGGGGATCCAATAATTGGTAAGTTTTACCAACACCTTGAGGACCCTGAGAACTTTCCCCTGACGGACACCGATTACATTGGGAAAGAGGACCTAAGAGTGTTGATGAAATGTCCAAAAAATGTTCCGAATCCAAGAAGGTTTGTTGTTAAGGAAATCCAAAGCTGGCCACGATCAGTGGGTGGTTCCTACCTCATTCCGAAGCCTGATGTTAAGTCACGCCCATGATGCGGTCACTGCCGGTCATAGGGGGTTTCACACAACACTGGAAATCTTAAGAGAGGTTTCATACTGGCCACACATGGGCCAGGACCTCAACCAATATTTGAAGGATTGTCTTGTGTGTGCACAATTTCAGCCAACATCCCTCATACACCGGGCACCTCTCCAAAAGAGGGGAATGACACTCCCATGGTCAGATTTGCAAATTGACTTTGTAGGCCCCGTGATTGGCTCTGCTAGGGGAATAAGTACATGTTGACGGTGACATGCTTTTTTACCAAGTGGGTGGAATGTCTCCCAGCCCCAAATTGCAAGGCAGAAACTGCAGCTGCCCTGATGATTAACCACATCTTTTCCCGTTTTGGTCTACCTCAAAGGATTGAGTCAGAGAGAGGTAGCTACTTCACCAGTGAAGTAATGACAAAGATGTGGGAGATACTGGGGGTTAAAAGGAAGCTACACATTGCTTACAGGCCAGCTTCTTCTGGAGCAGTAGAGAGATACAACCGAACCATTGTGAGCATATTAAAGAAGTTTGTGGCAGATTCTGGGCCAAGTTGGGATATCCGATTACCTCTGGTCCTAATGGCCATCAGATCTACCCCTTCATCTGCAACCAAAATGTCACCATTTGAGTTAATGACCGGGCGCAAGATGGTGCTTCCGCAGCATTTGCTCTACAGGACCCAAGAGCAGACACTGATATATGCCTCCACAACTCATGAGTATGTGGAGAATTTAAGGAAACACCTTCAACATGCTTTTGCCTATGCCCAGCGGAATCTAGAAAGATCAGCCGAGAGTATGAAGACCCACTATGACCTGAAAACTTCCAGGAAGGAATATCAGGTGGGGGACCGGGTCTATTTATACAACTTCCAAAGAAACCAGGCAAGACAGCGCACATTTTTGCCTACATGGAAGGGACCCTTTGAGATTATAGACAAGATCTCCCCTGTGGCCTACAAGATCCGCATCCCCAAAGTCGGTTTGGCAGAGGGGGAAGACAAGTGGGTCCACATAAACCAGTTGAAGTGTTGCCATCCCAGGCACACTCTGCAGCAACTGGAGGAGTCCTCTGCAATACCAGAGGGGACCACTCCAGATTAATTCAGTTCCAACCCTAAAACATCCCACATATAGTCTCTAAAATATTATACTCATGTAAGCCACTGTCTTTGAATGATGACTTGTACCTCAAAAGTAAAATGTTAGGTATGTTAAAGTATAAAATGTATATGTCTGCCACACCATTAATAGTGGTGGAAAAATGTCTATGAATAGGTATTGCCGCTTTTCCTTTGTCGTCCTAGGAGAAAGAAAACCTGGAGACTGACCAAGGAGGACGACCGGGGACCGGGAGCCGAGACCCGGGGGGCCCAGGGTACCGCCCAATCCTCCCATCAGGACCAGCAAGGAGAACTGATTGATCGACTGGAGGGAGGAAAAGATGCTGAACTGTGCCACCTACAGGATTGGAAGAAGATAGTGGGGACATACCAGCGCAAGGGCTCAAAACCTCCTTTGCACCCAACTTCCCCTCGACTTGAATCAAAGCGCAGTCGGGCGGGGGGATTTGTCATGGGTTTTGACCCATGTTGAATCAATAGACTGGGTAGATGTGGGGATGAGCTGTCGCCGCCCATTATTCTATCCCAGAACAAACTAAATCAATAGACTGGGTGGATGTGGGGATGAGCTATCGCCGCCCACCTTCACGACAGAATAGGAGAACTGCGCAGTTGGCACAAGACCACTCCAAAGATACAACCTTCTTGTGGGGAATTCATTTTCTTAACCCCAAAAATGGTTGTATTACCAGTACTCACCACTATAAGAAACCCGACGTTTTAAAACCACCAGACTTTTGTGTAAAACTGAACAAATGAAACAAAACCAGACCAAGGAAAGACTTGCTAAGAGGTGGATACAATGTAAAACTATATTCTGAAATGACTTGAAGGAAGTAATTATTTAATGTATATGTAAACATTGTCAGTTTGATTTGAATGTAGAAAACTGGGAACAAAAAGTGACATTTAGCTGAAACCTGGCTTAATGAAACTGAATTCTGCCTGACAACCATCCCCGACAGGAGTTGATACTGGATCAACAGCTGTGTTCCCTGGCTGCATCCTGAGCTCACATGGCCCTGTTGATTAGATTAGGGGTGGAGCAGCTGGGGACTACAGGGAGTTGAACAAACGCCTGTCCTGGACTCAGGCAAATGTTATATTGGGGGGCCGTAAAGTGGCTTCCTCTTAGGGGAAACTGGGAGGGGCAGTGCCTCTGTGAGCAGCTGAGCTTGGGGGAAGTGGATAAACCAGTTATTTCACCCTGTGATGTGGGAAGCCACACTCCTTTTTGACCAGGGCATAATTTTAAAAAGATAGATAACTCAAAGTGCGGACTTGTCAGAATTATATAAGTAATATCATTATTTTTTTCTGTGAACATTTTGAGATGCGTTAGGACCCTGTGGTGTATTCTGGGGGGTTGCTAGCGGAAAATAGGGACTCACTCCAAATGTCTGCATGTTAAAAATCTGACACTTCATCAATTAATGTCCATACTCCTTGCGCACATGTGTGTAAATTTGGGTAAATGTCCGATATTGCAAAACCAGTTAAAAAGCGCAAAATGTTGTCATTTTTTAATGCAAGCCCCCAGGAAGATCAGAGGCGGACAAGCATGGACCATAAGGAATATATATGTGCACATGTAATTTCAATAAATTGTACATCTGGGAAGGAAGTATTTGAATCAAATATAGATTTGTGGGCAAACTGACCAGGGGAGGATCCTCTGACCCATAAAACCTACAGCATCACTCTGACTCACATTTCCTTCCCCCAATCATGGGAGAGGGGAGAATTGGGCCAATGACAAGTAGAGAGGGGCAGGCTTAGCTAGGCCCAGGCACACACCCATTTTCAAAACACATAAAAAGAGACTGCTGGGACAGGTAGAGACATTCAAATCCAGTTGCTGCGGAGCGTTTTGCCGGACCACACAACATCCAGAAGATACCAGTTCCAGACTGACTCCAGCTACATACTCCAGAACCTAGAACTTATACTTTAGAACCTAAATCAGAGGCCTAAAACCACAAGCTGAGTTCTCTGCAGCAGGCCTCAAATCATTGCAAGCTACTCACAGCCGGGCGAGCTGCTTGAATCCCTTGCCAAGAACCTTTGCCAGGACCAGTGCAGAGATCCAGGAGCCGTGCAGAGACCGCTGTATCCGGACAGACCAGACCAGTGCCAGACCAGACCAGACCGTGCAGAACCGCAGACCCAGAGACCAGATCGCTGTGAAGTGCCGCTAGCCTGATTGATCAGATCCGTGACGAGGTCCAGTCCTTCCAAAATATATTGTGAGTACTTAGGTCAGATTGTGACAGAAATAAGCTCTTAGTTTAAAATAATCTAATCCAAACTATTTTAATCTAACCAGAACTTCCTCCTAGAAGTTGTCACTTGTCATTTTGTAAAGCTGCACCACTGTCACTTGTCAATTCCGCAGCTGCATAGCTGTCACTTGTCAATTTGAGTTACTTTAAATCCGAAAAACGACCCTTACAAAATCGTTCATATCTCTGGAACCGTTTGGGCTAGGAACGAAATTCACGCACTCGCACATTTTACGGCGATTTGCGATTTGGTTAAAAATCCAGCCACGTGTAACCATCAGCAGTCATTTCTTTCCTCTGCTAAAAATTTGTTTGCCTCTTAATAACCATCCCTGAATCATTGCAAAAGTGAGCCTGAGCTCATCCCAAGTATCTCTCACTCACCCTGAACCTCCTAAAGGGAATTAAAAGCATTTTCAGCATATTTCTCACTTCATTGCCACCACATTCGAAGCACTTGGGCCTGTGTTTTTAAACTCATACCGGTTTTCTCTAAGCTTGCTGGGGTGGGAATTGAATTTCGTATTGTATTTGATTGCATTCCTGAGAACTGTGTGTGTTACTTCCATCTCCTTCCATTTCTTACATTGCATAGGGGAGGGGGTGAATTGCCAGAGAAAAAGTGATTATCTTATCTTTTGCTAAAATCATATCAAGTATTTCTTTACTGCATTTTATTCCTCATTGCTTTTCCCTTGAAATCATAAAAGTATTTTTGCTACTTTATCCATCCTATACTAACTCCTCATTGATTATAAAGAAGTGTGCTAGTGTCAGATTACCCATTGTTGATTAACATTATATTTATAAGGGCGATATTGATTATTCATTTATTATAAAAGCGTGGTATCTATATTTTGTTTTATTTCTCAAATAAACCTTTTAAACTTGCAAAACAGAACTACTTCATGGCTCAGTGGGATCAGGGGGATTCTAAGAGAGGGGTGTTATATAGGGGTAGTCATCCAGAACTCATGAACTGGACATAAAGATATATCAATAAGGGTTTCCATTCAGTATCCCAGACTAGGCATTGACTTAGCTGTAGTGTTAAATTGAATCTTCTTACGAATTGGGGGCTCGTAGCCGGGGATTCCGGATTAGATCTATCACTTGTGCAGATTAATACAGTGTGCTAACTGACAAGATACATACATCCGGTCGGATCACCACGCTGTGTTACGATGTAAAGCACTCCTCAAAAGGACGCTCTAAGGGAAAGGTCTGTTTTGCAAAAATAAAATACAAACTTCTGTAAGTCAGGAAGGAACTCAAATTCCAGAATGATGACCTTGGTAGATATGAAAATAGCCAGAGAGCACTTTTTACATAAGCTATTTGTGAGAGGTGAGTGGACTCATCAGGACCAAACGGTCTGGCTGCAGGCAATCGCGCAACAGGTCACTGAAACAGAGTCAGATACATGAAGAGATCAGGGTCCATTACATGTGGCCCTGAGTGAATTATACATGGCTCCTACAGTTAAAGATGAACACGACAAGATGGTTAGGATAGCGTCATATTTGTATCTATATATGGGAGCCATGCAGGACAAATGTGCTGAAGGCCAAGATCTGGCAAGTAGGCAACAGATGGCATTAGAAAAGGCCCAATCTGACCTGGTCTCTTCTGAGCAGAGGCTGCAGAGGAGCCAGGAGTCAGAAAATGATAGTAGGCAGTATATCATTACAATAAAAGAGGACATGGATAGACTGCAACAGGAAAAGACGGACCAGGATACCAGAATTCTGGCTTTGCAGAAGGAGCACCAATACAGTCTGGACTCCTTACTGCAGAGCCAGAAAAAGCTGGAGCAACAGATCAATTTCAACAGGGCATGCACAGATCAAGTAGCCACCCTGCAAATCCAACTAGACAGAGAGAAAGAGGAAAGCAATAAATTGATTTTGAAAGACCTGGATACCCAGGCAGAGTTTGATGAAGAACGCCAGAAAGCTGGTGCCTTTCAAAGGCAGAGGGACGACCTGGCGTCACAAATGCAGGCTCTTGGTCAGGAAAGGGATACCTTAGGCCAGGAAGTCTGCCACTTAAAAAGGAAAATGGAAGAAAATCACCTGGCCCTCCAGGGACTGGGTGACCTCCAAAAAGAACACCAGAACTTGTTAGAGCACACCAGGAGGGTTGAGGATGCTCTGGCAAGAAAGGAGCAGGCCAATAGGGACACAGCTCAGGAGATAACCCTCCTGCAGCAGAGACTGGCCCAGTACTCCAGGACCAATCAGGAGGCACGGAGAGAAAATGAGGCTCTCTGTCAGCACAATGATAGGCTCCAGCAACAGGTAGCGATGCAGGAGAGACTGATAGAGTCTAGTAAGGCCTTAACTGAGGAACTGAAAGCCCAAGCTCTTGCATTGCAACAGGAAGCAGGGGCAGATAGAGATGAGGTTCGCTGGGAAAGAGAAACTCCTGAGCATAACCTCAGGAGCCCTAGTACCAGAGGCCTTCATCTCTCCCAGTCCCTGGACTCCGCCACCCCCATGTCCCCTCGCGCACATGAGCCCAGGGCCACGGGGATGGCAGATTACTATCCAGCTAGAAGTATGGGGCTCATAGGCCAGTACCTCCCAGGAATGGATGGGCGGGTATCCGGGTGTGGGCACCCAAGCACAGTGCAATTTAGTGGGGAACCCCAGGAGAGTAGGCCCATTAAGGGCATCCTGAAAACCTCTGCCCAGTTAGGTCAGTGGGGGGGATACCCAACAAATCCTGGTAGCAAGGAGGGATCTGAAGACTCCTCTGAGTGTCACAGGACACAGGAGACCAGGTCCCCACATTCTGCCAGCCATTCCCGATCAGACAGGAACCTCTGGGAGCAGTGCTTCTGGGTCAGAGGATGAATGGACCAGGGTTACCCGAACCAAAAAGGCCAATAAGGCAAAAAGGGCCTTGCTTAAGGACCCATTGAAACAAATAAAGGCAATCAGGAGTGTCATCACTCCTTATCATAAGAACGCCAAGTATTCTGTAGGGGAGCACTTAGAGCTGTTTGAGCAAATGATGGAGACTTTTCATTTGAAGGACAGCCAAAGCTGTATTCAATATGTAAAGTGGACCTTCTCACCAGAGTACTCCAGTTTCTTTGCGGGGCTGGAGGACCAAAATCATTCAAGGTGGTCCACATAAAGGGCGGCCATCTTGAAACATTTTTCTGTGCACAGAAATCCCCAAGAGGCTCGCAAGGCAGCCTACAATTTGCAATGTGGGGAGGATCAGGCCCCACAAGATTTTGTGCAAGAATTAAAGTGTGCTTTTGCGCAGACCACCAGAAGGGTGCGCACAGACAGCAAAGAGTTTGTCAATACATTTTTCCATGCTCTCCCTAAATATATAATGACCCAGCTCGTGAGAGATTTTCATGAGAAAAGATCTTTAGACTGGGTCATTGAACAGGCTACCCCAATCTATGAGGTGCAGAAGCCTATCGAAAATAAAAATAACGCGCCGAAAAACCTCGAAACCAACAGCACCCCTGCTGCTGCCAAGGTGGCAGAGGTAAAAGTTGCCCCCGTTTTAGATTTGAAGATGGGGGGCCTAAAAACCTGCCTGCACCAAATAATTCACAGCCCAGAAGGCCCTCGGGCCAGTCACAGACAGGGAGTCGAGGAGGTAGTCCCACAAATGGGGTCCCCCGCACCCCTGACTATGTAAGTCTCCGCTATAAGGGAAACTGACCAATCCTGGGTTATGTGTGGACTCCTCCAGCCCAAGGTGGGGGGATCCAGCCAAGCACCTAACCCAGGGAACTTCCCTCCCAACTTCCCACAGGAGGGCAGAAATTATCCAAATCCTGTGCAGAACTTTTTCCCCAGGTATCCACCCAATTTCCAACCCCAAAACCATCCATCCTTCTTTCCCCAATTCCCTGAGCCCAGACAACCTAATCCGGGAGAGGGGAGGCCAAGGGTGGAGCGGTACCAAAATCTTCCCAACCAGGGGTACTACCAGAGAAGGGATAGCTACTCTTCCCGGGATCAGCCCAGGGGAGAAAATAGAGCCCCGTATCAGCCTGAGCGGGTTTCACAACTTGAGCGCCAGGTCCAAAATATGGCACGAGATCTGGGTCACATACTGAGGGCTCAACAGAACCCTCAGATGAGCATGCCACCGCAGAATGCCCCAAACTCTGGACCTGGTGCTCCAGAACAGTGACGGGGGCAGCACCCCGATAACCCACCGGTTCCCAGGGAGGAGGCACAAGGGGAAGGGGGTGTAAAGCCTTGGAGGAAGCTTCCTTCCCAACTTGTAAACAGCCCCTGGAAAACCAGGAACCAGAAACAAAATCTCCTGCCCCTGAAAGCCTGCCTCCCAAGGAGCAGAGGGGAGGTAGGAGAAACAAAGGACCCAAACAGACCCACTTTGTGGAGGAGGTACAGGTGTTCCAATTTGAAGGAGAGGGATCCTCAGAAGATCCTGGGAAAAGGATCTTCTCCTTCAGAGATGGGGGAACTCCTCCCAAGGAAAATGCATCCCAAGGGATGCCAATCCAGACTGGGGAGATGTGGAGACTGAGCTACCGCCGCCCATCATCTCATCCCAGAACCCACCATACCGAAATCCCCTGGTTCAAACCCATCCTGGTGACTGACTCCAAAAAGGGGGGGGCGGCCCAGAACCGGAACCAGGGGAACCCACAATGGCTCTGATCTCCAGTTGCCAACTTTTTCTTTCAGATTCCCCAGGCTCTCCACAGAATTCTGCCCAAATCTCTTCGCTAGCAATGTCCAAAACCAGAAAATTAGCCCACCAGTTGTCCAAAAATGTGCATTATCTGTGCCCCCTTGAGGAGAAGGAGGGAAGATACTATGCCCCGGTACAAGTACAGGGGCAGGGTACAATTTTGGCACTGGTGGACACTGGATCCCAAGCTACCCTTCTGTCCAAAAGGGCCTTTGAGGAACTAAATGCAGGAAGTGGGGAGAATTACCGAATTCCTCTCACCTCTCTTCCTGGACAACTGCAGAACTTTGACGGGAAGGAAATTCCTGTCGAGGGAAGTGCAGACTTGGGCATTAAAATTGGGCGACACAAGGTGAAACACCCGGTCATAGTAGTGACTCCAGAGGGCACCCCTTGTTTACTAGGAATGACCTCCTGAGAATGTTGTCACCCCTAATAGATTGCGTACCCAGACTACCCGACTAATAAAATTAAAACAGAGTGTCAACCATGTTAGTTTAAACGGCACCTGCAACATGGTTGAACAAAAATCTGACCAAGTAGAATTTCACTTCCAGAACAACCAAATTCCAGACGTGACAGTAATAGCAGTAGGACAATAGGCTGGTGATGGGGGGTCCTTTCTATGACTGAAAATCAACCTTCCTTCCAGTTTAAGGTGGTATTCCACACTGGAAGGAAACACCCTGAAATTCTTTACTAATCCACAATCAGAAACTCCCACTCCTATAGTCCAGAAAGATGTGAAATCAGCTCAGAGCCTGGCTGATATTCAGCAAATTGGAGAGCAGTTGTTCATCCGTGTCCAGTTAAATGATGGGAAGGACTCTGTTCTCGCTCGAGTGTGTGTGAACAACGGTAAGAGCTTCATCAGCGAAGCCATGTTCCGCCAACTCCCAAAAGATCCAGCCATTCCCACATTCAAACTGATAGACAAATGGGAAATGGACCTGGAAGCACCTAATTCCAAACATCTCCTGCCAAGCAGGTGTATGCACAAAATCTCCATTGGAAACAAGAGCATAGTCCATAATTGTTGGGTTGTGCGAGACGTCACTGCCGCCTTTTACTTAGGCAGTGACATTCTCAATCGCTTTGCCATTAGTTTGGACCTAATAAACTTCAAAGCTTGGTCCCGATTAGCGGATAATCCCATGGGCTTTGATGATCCAGAAAAAGCATTTAGGTCAGCTCAATTGCTACCTTATGCAGTTGAAATTCAGATCAAAGAGGAAGTCACCATTCCAGAAAGGACCCGACAATTCTCCCTGGAAGTGAAAGTTAAAAGAGGACAACATTTGAAAAACCCTGATGCTTATATACATCTAAATGCTTCTCTCCAACAGCAAGGGTTGGGGGTAAACCCAACTCCATTAGTCAACATAGAACATGACACCATTCTAATAGAGGTGGTTAACAGCGACTTAAAGAGTATTACTCTAGCCGCAGGCACCATTATTGGAATGGCGGTTGATGACCGACATTTTTCCATCGATTTAGGAAATGAACTGTTAGGACCAATCCCCAAGGACTGTTTTGACAGTGACAGTGATGACAATACAACACCAGACAGGATTTTTACCCGGCATGGGGGGAACTTCCTGGTGTACACTTCCTGCCCCTATGGTAAGGAAGATGTGACTTGTGACTTCAGGAGGGATGAGGTGATTTTCCAGGTCCATGAGGGTTGCCTTTTCCACCTGAGGCCTCCAGTCCAAATCAGCACTCTGACCAGGGACTTCTCCACCCAGCTGGAGGAGGCCGCTGAGATAGCCAAACCAGAAGTCTTTCCAGGCTTCAGGCAGATGGTGGAAGAGAGAGTCAACCTATCTGATGCCTGTGTGACTCTGGAACAAAAGCAAAAGTTGAAACAAGTTTTCTTGGATTTCCAAGATCTCTTTGCGGTAGACTCATATGACTGTGGCCGCACCGACATCCACACAACAACAATCCCCACAGACCGTGGCATGACTCCAGTGTTTGTGAAGCAATATCGCTTGCCTCTCGCATCAATGGAGTCCCTTACTGAATTAATTAAGAACCTGGAGTCCCGGGGAATAATCCGTCCAGTTCACAGCTCCTTCAATAACCCGGTGCTGGGAATATTGAAGCCAAACGGCCAGTGGAGACTCTGCGCCGACCTCAGGGAGCTCAACAAACGGGTCCATACTTCCCGATGGCCTCTGCCCTACATTGACCAAGGGCTGGCCCAGATCCAGGGCTCACAGGTATTCACTGCAATAGACCTGACCAATGGATACTGGACTGTGCCTGTCAGTAGGGAGGACCAATACAAGCTGGCTTTTACCTTTGGGGGCCAGCAGTACACATGGACCCAGACTCCCTTCGGATACCTGAACTCCGGCAATGAATTCAACATTTTCCTACATAAGGCCATGTCCGACCTGGGTGCGAGGGGTAACCTGGCTTATGTAGATGATGTCCTCATCAAAAGTTCATCTGTGGAGGAACACATAGCGGAGATCCGTTATGTTCTGACACAGTTGAGGGCCGCCGGAGCAAAACTTTCCTTTCAGAAAGCACAGTGGTGTAGAACCCGTGTTAATTTCTTGGGGCATGAGATTACTCCTCAGGTTCTCTGTCCCCAAGAAAAGAAAGTGGAAACACTCCAGAAACTGAAAGACCCCACAACTCTGCGGGAACTAAGGAGCCTCCTTGGACTGACTAATTACAGCATAAAGTTAATTGAAGGCTACGCAGAGATCACTAGACCCCTGATTCATCTCTTGAAGGGGGGTCAAGTGGGAATGGGGTCCAGAGTTCTTCCTGGAGACGGGGTTCTCTAATATGTGCTTGACGGCAGTATTATACCAAAAGCATGACAAGGTCAATAAAGTAATCTCCTATGCGAGCAAAACTTTATCCTCTGTGGAGGAAAAATTCAACGATTGTGAGAAGGCACTCCTGGCAACGGTGTGGGCATTGAAGAATTACCGCCCGTTTATCCAGGGGGAACACATCATAGTGGAGACTCCACACCAGCCTCTGCAATATCTCCAAAGTGACAGAATCCGGGCCGGAAATGTGAGTAATTCCCGAATTACTTCCTGGATTCTGTCAATGCAAGGCTTTCCTGTGGAGGTCAGATATGGCCAAAACAAGAAGAGTCCCCTCGCGCAAGGTCTGGCTGACTTGCATGATTGTGCCAGAGAAAACTGTCTCGAGGACGAAAGTCTAAAAATCAAGGACAACATGGAGGCATACCTTAATTCCCCACACAAAGTCTTTGAAGAAGACAAGTGTGAGGGAATGCCCACTGTCTATGTGGATGGATGCTCTTACCATGTTGACAACGACGGGGAGAAAGAACTGGTGGCTGGCATAGGGAATGCATGGGTGAAGGAGTTCCCAGAACCCTCCGCTGGATACATAATTGGTCCCCGAAGTAGTCAGGTGGCAGAATTGATGGCTGTGCATCAGGCCATCCTCACTGCTGTCCAGCATCAACTCCACGAACTGGTCATAATCACAGATTCGGATTATGTACGGAACGGGTTCGTGGAGCACCTGGTCAACTGGAAAACCAGAGGCATGTTATGCGCTAATAACAAACCCCTGAAACATGGGAAGTTAATCCAAAACATTGATGATCTGGTCACCTCGAATGGGATGACCATCTACTGGAAGAAGATCAAGGGTCATTCCAAAGTAGAGGGACCAGACAAAACTGGAAATGACTTAGCTGATCAGCTGGCCAAAACCGGGGCCATCCAAGGGGATCTAATCGAAATAGAGTCCCTGTTGGGGGAAATCCAGGTAACCGCTATCACTAGGTCCCAGACAAATGCTCACAATGACCTTTCAACTGCACAATGGAGTAAGGAGACCCCTGATGCTGATTTGATTACAGCTCAGAAGGGGGATCCAATAATTGGTAAGTTTTACCAACACCTTGAGGACCCTGAGAACTTTCCCCTGACGGACACCGATTACATTGGGAAAGAGGACCTAAGAGTGTTGATGAAATGTCCAAAACATGTTCTGAATCCAAGACGGTTTATTGTTAAGGAAATCCAAAGCTGGCCACGATCAGTGGGTGGTTCCTACCTCATTCCGAAGCCTGATGTTAAGTCACGCCCATGATGCGGTCACCGTCGGTCATAGGGGGTTTCACACAACACTGGAAATCTTAAGAGAGGTTTCATACTGGCCACACATGGGCCAGGACCTCAACCAATATTTGAAGGATTGTCTTGTGTGTGCACAATTTCAGCCAACATCCCTCACACACCGGGCACCTCTCCAAAAGAGGGGAATGACACTCCCATGGTCAGATTTGCAAATTGACTTTGTAGGCCCCGTGATTCGCTCTGCTAGGGGAATAAGTACATGTTGACGGTGACATGCTTGTTTACCAAGTGGGTGGAATGTCTCCCAGCCCCAAATTGCAAGGCAGAAACTGCAGCTGCCCTGATGATTAACCACATCTTTTCCCGTTTTGGTCTACCTCAAAGGATTGAGTCAGAGAGAGGTAGCTACTTCACCAGTGAAGTAATGACAAAGATGTGGGAGATACTGGGGGTTAAAAGGAAGCTACACATTGCTTACAGGCCAGCTTCTTCTGGAGCAGTGGAGAGATACAACCGAACCATTGTGAGCATATTAAAGAAGTTTGTGGCAGATTCTGGGCCAAGTTGGGATATCCGATTACCTCTGGTCCTAATGGCCATCAGATCTACCCCTTCATCTGCAACCAAAATGTCACCATTTGAGTTGATGACCGGGCGCAAGATGGTGCTTCCCCAGCATTTGCTCTACAGGACCCAAGAGCAGACATTGATAAATGCCTCCACAACTCATGAGTATGTGGAGAATTTAAGGAAACACCTTCAACATGCTTTTGCCTATGCCCAGCGGAATCTAGAAAGATCAGCCGAGAGTATGAAGACCCACTATGACCTGAAAACTTCCAGGAAGGAATATCAGGTGGGGGACCGGGTCTATTTATACAACTTCCAAAGAAACCAGGCAAGACAGCGCAAATTTTTGCCTACATGGAAGGGACCCTTTGAGATTATAGACAAGATCTCCCCTGTGGCCTTCAAGATCCGCATCCCCAAAGGCGGTTTGGCAGAGGGGGAAGACAAGTGGGTCCACATAAACCAGTTGAAGTGTTGCCATCCCAGGCACACTCTGCAGCAACTGGAGGAGTCCTCTGCAATACCAGAGGGGACCACTCCAGATTAATTCAGTTCCAACCCTAAAATATCCCACATATAGTCTCTAAAATATTATACTCATGTAAGCCACTGTCTTTGAATGTTAGGTATGTTAAAGTATAAAATGTATATGTCTGCCACACCATTAATAGTGGTGGAAAAATGTCTATGAATAGGTATTGCCGCTTTTCCTTTGTCGTCCTAGGAGAAAGAAAACCTGGAGACTGACCAAGGAAGACGACCGGGGACCGGGAGCCGAGACCCGGGGGGCCCAGGGTACCGCCCAATCCTCCCATCAGGACCAGCAAAGAGAACTGATAGATCGACTGGAGGGAGGAAAAGATGCTGAACTGTGCCACCTACAGGATTGGAAGAAGATAATGGGGACATACCAGCGCAAGGGCTCAAAACCTCCTTTGCACCCAACTTCCGCTCGACTTGAATCAAAGCGCAGTCGGGCGGGGGGATTTGTCATGGGTTTTGACCCATGTTGAATCAATAGACTGGGTAGATGTGGGGATGAGCTGTCGCCGCCCATTATTCTATCCCAGAACAAACTAAATCAATAGACTGGGTGGATGTGGGGATGAGCTATCGCCGCCCACCTTCACGACAGAATAGGAGAACTGCGCAGTTGGCACAAGACCACTCCAAAGATACAACCTTCTTGTGGGGAATTCATTTTCTTAACCCCAAAAATGGTTGTATTACCAGTACTCACCACTATCAGAAACACGGCGTTTTAAAACCACCAGACTTTTGTGTAAAACTGAACAAATGAAACAAAACCAGACCAAGGAAAGACTTGCTAAGAGGTGGATACAATGTAAAACTATATTCTGAAATGACTTGAAGGAAGTAATTATTTAATGTATATGTAAAAATTGTCAGTTTGATTTGAATGTAGAAAACTGGGAACAAAAAGTGACATTTAGCTGAAACCTGGCTTAATGAAACTGAATTCTGCCTGACAACCATCCCCGACAGGAGTTGATACTGGATCAACAGCTGTGTTCCCTGGCTGCATCCTGAGCTCACATGGCCCTGTTGATTAGATTAGGGGTGGAGCAGCTGGGGACTACAGGGAGTTGAACAAAGGCCTGTCCTGGACTCAGGCAAATGTTATATTGGGGTGCTGTAAAGTGGCTTCCTCTTAGGAGGAAACTGGGAGGGGCAGTGCCTCTGCGAGCAGCTGAGCTTGGGGGAAGTGGATAAACCAGTTATTTCACCCTGTGATGTGGGAAGCCACACTCCTTTTTGACCAGGGCATAATTTTAAAAAGATAGATAACTCAAAGTGCGGACTTGTCAGAATTATATAAGTAATATCATTATTTTTGTGATTTTTCTGTGAACATTTTGAGATGCGTTAGGACCCTGTGGTGTATTCTGGGGGGTTGCTAGCGGAAAATAGGGACTCACTCCAAATGTCTGCATGTTAAAAATCTGACACTTCATCAATTAATGTCCATACTCCTTGCGCACATGTGTGTAAATTTGGGTAAATGTCCGATATTGCAAAACCAGTTAAAAAGCGCAAAATGTTGTCATTTTTTAATGCAAGCCCCCAGGAAGATCAGAGGCGGACAAGCATGGACCATAAGGAATATATATGTGCACATGTAATTTCAACAAATTGTACGTCTGGGAAGGAAGTATTTGAATCAAATATAGATTTGTGGGCAAACTGACCAGGGGAGGATCCTCTGACCCATAAAACCTACAGCATCACTCTGACTCACATTTCCTTCCCCCAATCATGGGAGAGGGGAGAATTGGGCCAATGACAAGTAGAGAGGGGCAGGCTTAGCTAGGCCCAGGCACACACCCATTTTCAAAACACATAAAAAGAGACTGCTGGGACAGGTAGAGACATTCAAATCCAGTTGCTGCGGAGCGTTTTGCCAGACCACACAACATCCAGAAGATACCAGTTCCAGACTGACTCCAGCTACATACTCCAGAAACTAGAACTTATACTTTAGAACCTAAATCAGAGGCCTAAAACCACAAGCTGAGTTCTCTGCAGCAGGCCTCAAATCATTGCAAGCTACTCACAGCCGGGCGAGCTGCTTGAATCCCTTGCCAAGTACCTTTGCCAGGACCAGTGCAGAGATCCAGGAGCCGTGCAGAGACCGCTGTATCCGGACAGACCAGACCAGTGCCAGACCAGACCAGACCGTGCAGAACCGCAGACCCAGAGACCAGATCGCTGTGAAGTGCCGCTAGCCTGATTGATCAGATCCGTGACGAGGTCCAGTCCTTCCAAAATATATTGTGAGTACTTAGGTCAGATTGTGACAGAAATAAACTCTTAGTTTAAAATAATCTAATCCAAACTATTTTAATCTAACCAGAACTGAAGTTGTCACTTGTCATTTTGTAAAGCTGCACCACTGTCACTTGTCAATTCTGCAGCTGCATAGCTGTCACTTGTCAATTTGAGTTACTTTAAATCCGAAAAACGACCCTTACAAAATCGTTCATATCTCTGGAACCGTTTGGGCTAGGAACGAAATTCAACTTTCATCTGAAAGCTTAGGATCTCACCTTTCCAACAAACCTAGAACCTTATACTTTTGCCATAATCATGATTCACGCACTCGCAAATTTTACCGCGATTTGCGATTTGGTTAAAAATCCAGCCACGTGTAACCATCAGCAGTCATTTCTTTCCTCTGCTAAAAAATTGTTTGCCTCTTAATAACCATCCCTGAATCATTGCTAAAGTGAGCCTGAGCTCATCCCAAGTATCTCTCACTCACCCTGAACCTCCTAAAGGGAATTAAAAGCATTTTCAGCATATTTCTCACTTCATTGCCACCACATTCGAAGCACTTGGGCCTGTGTTTTTAAACTCATACCGGTTTTCTCGAAGCTTGCTGGGGTGGGAATTGAATTTCGTATTGTATTTGATTGCATTCCTGAGAACTGTGTGTGTTACTTCCATCTCCTTCCATTTCTTACATTGCTTAGGGGAGGGGGGGTGAATTGCCAGAGAAAAAGTGATTATCTTATCTTTTGCTAAAATCATATCAAGTATTTCTGTACTGCATTTTATTCCTCATTGCTTTTCCCTTGAAATCATAAAAGTATTTTTGCTACTTTATCCATCCTATACTAACTCCTCATTGATTATAAAGAAGTGTGCTAGTGTCAGATTACCCATTGTTGATTAACATTATATTTATAAGGGCGATATCGATTATTAATTTATTATAAAAGCGTGGTATCTATATTTTGTTTTATTTCTCAAATAAACCTTTTAAACTTGCAAAACAGAACTACTTCTTGGCTCAGTGGAGTCAGGGGGATTCTAAGAGAGGGGTGTTATATAGGGGTAGTCATTCAGAACTCATGAACTGGACATAAAGATATATCAATAAGGGTTTCCATTCAGTATCCCAGACCAGGCATTGACTTAGCTGTAGTGTTGAATTGAATCTTCTTACAGTTCCTAATATGGGAAGGGAGTGAAGTGGCAGAAATGAATACTTTTGTGGAGGAGCAGATTAACCAGTATAGATGTCGGCAATTTACGATGAATCATAATAGTTCACAGATAGATTGTCGTGACATTACCAGTTCCGCTAATATTATAAATAAACAACCGGCTGTAAAACCCTACCACAAAAAAAAGACAGAATTGCATTGTTGAATTTTGATAGTTTTCATCCAAAACATACTAGAGAAGACCTCACTTTTGGGCAATTCTTGAGGATAAAAAGGAACAGCATGGCTAAAACGGACTACAGACCAGAAGCAGAGCTCCTAAAAAGTAAATTGATAAAAAGAGGATACCCTAAATCACTGGTGAAAAAATCCTGCAAAAGAGCTAACAAAAATAACAGGGGCGCCATTCTGGAATAGAAGAGCAATCATGAAAAAAAAACTCTGAGAAAATGTATATGTAATCACTTACTCAGACCGGTCAAATGAGATCACTAAATCCATCAAAAAGAATTGGAACATCCTGCAAGAAGGCAAGACGCCCCTAGGACCTTTGATGATGGCTTTTAAGGAACAACAATATAAAAGACCAGATTATGAGAAATTACATCTGTCCCAAAATACAGAAATAACCGAGTCTCACTGAAACATGGGGGATGGAGACCATCAGAGGACACGTACCATGTGTAAATGTAAATGTTGTGCCACTATGGAAAGAACAAAGGAGGGTTGAGATAGGTATGAAGACTACGTGGATTCAAAGATCATTAACGAACTGCAAAACAGAAATGATAGTATATGCCATCTGGTGTCCGTGTCGAAAGTTGTATATAGGGGACACTATAAGAAAAATCAAAACGCGGATCAGTCAACATAAGAGCTGTATCCTGAACAAAATAAAAGATGCACCGATGGTAGACCATTTCTAAAGATTAGTACACGACTGTGAAGAAATAAAAAGGACTGTGTTATACAGACTAATAAGAAGCAAGGATATTAATGCCTAAAAGAGTTGAAACACAAGTAGAGTAGAATGGGATACCACACCATTTGTCCTCCCCTCGAAATCTATAATAGTAGTCATGACAATGATAGAACAGATGCAAGCTAAAGGAGATTGGAAATAGAAGACGGCCACTGAGCCACGAATGAGGAGCTCACAAAACGAGTGTAATCACAGCATACCCAAATGCATGAAGTAGTATCTATATTTATATATAGAGAGCACCCTTATATTGCCACGATTTCAAAAGTACAAATTGTATTCTAATTATGTGAAGAATCTATATATCAATTAGAGTAACAATGAGGAATAAACAATGAATTCAAATTAAGAACTGGCAGTCATAAGAATGTATATAATAATTACATTTTCTGTAGCCCATCGGTAAATAATAGACACAAGGAAAACTGTTAAAATATGGCATCCAAGTTAGACAGTGATGGAGTAACTGAACCTCCCCTTTACACGTAATAAGGTAACCTTGGGAAACCAAACATGCGAGATGAAAATTCGGTGTAGCGGATCGGTTAAGCGAGAAGCTGCTGCCAGAAGGGGAAATGCAGTTAGGACTGACACAGCAAACAAACGAGTAATTCTATCACTTATACCTGGACTTGCAGGGCCCCCAGGGGTTACATTAACCATGGACTAAGACCATGTGACTAATCTGTAGTTTTCTCTTTGGGCAGATGGTTGCTTTGATCCAGTAATGATACAAGGACCACGAGGAACGGCAACATAACATGGCCATCTTAAGCAGCCGTGTAATCGAGATAACCATTGAAAGGAGCACACACAGAATGCACAAGCTACGAGTAAGTTAGAGAATAATTTACTTGCACCAAGCTGCTCTCCACACTTCTGCTAGTTACATCTAAGTGAGTTCTAGTCTCATTTCTACACATACGGAGCAATAAGCGGGTTGACAATATCGTACCAACATTACCTAAAGACAGGAATCAAGACACTAGTAGTAAGTATGCAAAAAGTGAATTCATGTAATAGCCAGATCGAATCAGACTGTTTATAAAATTATTGTTTTCATATGCTTTATCCACAGAGAGTAACAAGAGGCAGACAGCAAATAAGTTGAAGATCATGCCGCAATGCAGGACCAACTAATATGGAATATATAGCCTAGTTGTAAATAATATCAGGGTAAGTCCTATATAGGAAGAGAACGAAGCGATACAAAAGATTGCGAAAGGTGAAGCCTATGTATGTATAGTTGAATGTATCTCTTCTTGATGTGTTATGATATGATTTGGAATTTAAAATGTTATATAGAAATTTGTTTTGAAAGGTTAATTTAATTTAGCCACCCAAAATAAATAAAAAAAAATAAAATAGTTGAACAGTCCAAAAGTACGACAATAAGAAGCCCTATAGAATGAGCGGTTCCCAGTAGCACAGAGAAGTGTCCTTTGAAAAATGTAAATAGAAAAGAAAAAAGGCTACTTATTATTCCCAATATTTTCTTCTTCTTCTTCTTAGGGTGACTCCAGAAACCTGGAGCCGGCGATTTCCATTTAACTTGATGATGTTCGCCAAAATATGCACCAATAAGCCAACCATAACCACTAGATCTCTTCCCACTTCCCAGTTTCCCGCACAAACTGAAGCAGGTTATCCTCCACCCCTCTTTTCCATCTAAACAGATCAGGTAACCCCCTTACAACCACCCCAATGCCACACATCCTAACTCTGAGCAATTCCCTCTGCACATGAAACCTCACACAATCCAACATATAATGAGACACTGTCTCTGGGTACCTGCAAGCCTCACACGCCGCTGACGCAACTCTACTAATCAAACACTTCCACCCCGCCAATCCCGCATGACCCACCCTAAGGTGATTCAAAATAGTTTCCTCCCTTCGTGCAAATGCAAGAACCCCCTAAAATGCCCAAAACCGCACCTCCCTGCACACTGCATACAACTGCCGCCCATTTGAACTCATATCCCATTGATCCTGCCACAAATCCTTAATCTTGCCACGCACCATCACCTGTACCTCAGCCACACTCAATGGGTCGTCCACATCCACCTCCCTGCCCAGCGTGCCCCTATATGCAGCCCGATCCACCAACGCATTACCCAAGAGCCCACAATGACTGGGGGCCTAAGCCAACTCTACCGCAGTACCCCCTGCAACACACTCCTCTAACCGCTGTCTAATAGGCACAACTATATCCCCCCTATCACAATTCCCCTCCTTGATATCGTAGCTTGTTATAAGCGAGCATAAAGATAAAGAAATGAAACATGTCTGACACTATTAGAGATACTAGATCTATAAAAATATCTGTTAATTAATTGAAATATTTGCACAAGAAGGTGGGAATCAAATTGGAAGCACTTTAATTTGCACATTGCACTTGAGATTGGTTTTGTAATATGTGTTTTTAAATGTACAGTTGTTTTATGAATATATTGTGATATCTGGATGGTTTAACTAAAAGAGACAATGTTTGAAGAAATAAATATTAAAAACATTGAATCAGATTGATTTGTGTATGGAGGATCTGTGTGAAATTGATATTTTGGACTTACTGTATACAAGCAGTCCAGCAAGATACATGGCCACCATACAACACAGAGGGGTGCTCCTGTTCCAAACTCTACATGTTAACTCCAAGTAATCTTTGGTAGCATGTGTTTGCCTGCATACAGAGTGGTGCATCTACTCCCTAAACGGCAACAATGTTGAATGAATATGAGGAAGAAGCAGGCTTGGACTGGCCTATAGGTCAATAGGGCCCATGGCCAAATGAAAAACACAAAATGCTGGTGTGGCCCAGTTTTTGGGGTAAAAGTGGGCATTTTTTATGGCCAATGTGGGATATTTTGATGGGTTATTCACTATGTTGCTAGTAGTTTTGACCAGTGTTGCTGAATACATATTCTTTAAAATGCACAATTTGCATCACATTTAAAAAAAAACTCCCCCTTGGGTACTATTCAAACAGTGTCACTAAAGGAATGAATAGCCATTTGAAACTGTGAGCCACTTTTTTATTGGTGCACGAGAAAATTGTATGGGCTAGTATTACCCTGGGAAGAAGATGTATCTTTAGTCTCACAAGGTTCATCAGCACCTGTCCACAGATATTGCTCAATGTGGTCAACTCATCCATTCACCAATGCACATATTCCTATAGTCGATGCATGTGGAAATTCAACATCCCGTGGTCCACGGTAAGAATTGTGTCTTGAGTGCAAAGAAATGTACTTCACCACATTGAAAGCGACTGATGATGAAGCAAATAATTCAATGTTACTATTCCAGGTAGGTTCATCAGCTCACAGGCTGTTCAAAATTCTAGAGCAGGATGATGGTTCTAATGCAGCCACAAATAATCCCTTAAAAGCTTCTTTCAAACTAGTTGTTAATGCAGATTATGAGCAGTCCAGACTACAGCAAGCCAACCAAGCCAAACATAATGAGCAAGAATCACGTTTCTGACATGTAGCCCTTGCCTGCTTGCTTATCAATGGAGAAGAGGCCTTTTCATCAGCAAATGCTACTCAATGAAACTCTGAGGTCAGATCCAACGAGAACCAGGATTTTTGCTCCAGCCAATTCTAGAGCCGGCTAAACCCCACGAATCCACAAATTATCGGTTATACACGTCATCTTCATGGGGCTACAGAAAATTTAACTGCACAAGCTATCCGACATCGGCCCATGACCCGAGGCAAAGTAAGAGAAAGAGGGTTGTCAATGAACTTTCCCAAGATTATTGATCCCACAGCAGAAATCCGTGTGCAAATACTGTGGAGTGTCACTGTCCACATTGCAAAGCACCCAGGATCAGTTCTAATTTGTGGGCACTGCTTCAAGAAGAATGATTCTGCAAAAGTGCGCAGAGCAGTTACCCCGGCCTCATTCTCATGGGCCATGCATAGAAGCTATTCTCAAGGGTTGAAAGCAGCTGCAATTGAAGCAACAACAAACTCACAGCAATCTCCCATGGATGAAAAAGATACAGAAGAAGTAGTCTTTATTTTTGTTTTTTTGTTTTATTAGTTAATCAAAACAATTGTCAACCTTTAACAATCAAACCATACATTATTACAACTCCTCGTATTGAGTCCATCAATTTCCTGGATCTTCTGCAGTTCCATAGCTGAGTATATTTAATTCATCGCATCCCTTATTGCTGCAAAAATTATTTCCACCAGTTTTAAGGCATCCTGAGTTTGGCCAATTTTGTCAACTGTCATTAATCGTTCCCACCACTCCTCTTCTATACTCTAGTCAATTGAGACCGATGTGTTTCCCAAATACCTTCTTCTTACTTTTTGAGGTTTTGGGCAGGCAAGGGCTAGATGTCGGGTTGACTCTATTATATCTGGATTTTTGCAGACGCGGCAGTCTAAGAATTTACCTCCAAAAATAGGCCTCTAATTTTCCCCAAGATTCCAAAGTTAGATTTAGGAGAATCTCGGCTCCTTGGGTCAGTATGGGTGTTACCTTTTCTTTAAAAAAGGTAATGATTGGAATCCTGGAATAGGTTCCAAACCTTTGATGCAGAACCTTCCCCTGATTGGTTAATTTCTTTAATCTTTCCTTCAGAAAATTCTATTGTGCTTGCTCATTAATGTCTTTATTTATCTTTACCCCAAGTAGATTGTGTTTTCCACTACTTTTAAGGCCTGATTTTCAAGTGACAATGCAAAGGGGGGTTTATAGTGATTTTTTCGAATGGCATATTTTCGAATGCCATTTGCTCGACACAATTTTGCAGAATTTTTTTTTTTTAATGTTTCTTTTTTTTGTTTTATTTTTTAAATGGGGGGCTCCTTCCCAAACCCCCTTTTTTAAACACTTTTTTTTACTTACGAATAAAAAAAAACATAAAATAAGAAAAGAATACATTTGAGAAAAAAAAATTCGGCAAAAATGTTTCCGACAAATGGTGTTTCGAAAATAAGTTTTAGAAAAAATGACCGGATACTGTAAAGGGGACCTTTTTCCAGATACCTGTAGCTGATTGCATTATCAGTATCATTGATTTGTCAACTTTTATTTTCATCCAGATATTTTTTGAATTCCACAATTCTGATCTGAAGTTCTATTGCTGTTTGATCAATGAAACAATGGCATCCGCTTATAGGACCCACGATAAATCGGAACCTTCCAATTTGGGTGGAAAAGCTCTAATATTTTCTTGAGATGTTTGCATGTCCGCCATATATAATATGAATAAGAAGGGGGCTAAAGCACACCCCTGCTTAATTCCTTTGGCGGTCCCGTCTTCTCCGTCATATCTCCTCCCTTCGAGACAATTATTTGAATTGTTGTTTCTGTGTAGAGCTCTTGAATTGCTTCCAACAAGTCTTCAGGGCATTGCCACTGTTTTAATTTTTAATTTTTGGCCCGATTCGACTCTGAACAGTGCCATAAAATCCAGGCTTCCTTAGACACTTGATTCGTAGTTACGGCTGGCTGAAGATCTTCTCCCTTGTTTATAATTTCCCAGAGGGATTTAGTATTCTCAGTCGTAATTGCTTCTAACATTTGTTCCGTGCCCCCCTGTGCTCTCCAGATCTTGGATGATTTTAACCTGTTTTTGTATAGCTTTTTATTCCACCTTAACAGTTCTAATTTGTCCGGCAGATTACTTTGGCGAATTTTCCTTTGATCAGCACGATGTTCTCTCCTCCTCTTTACCACTTCCCTGTTGTAAGCGTGTTTTCTTACAATAGTAGTACTTTTGTTGCTGTCTCTCTTCACTTCAAATTCTTTTAACAACCATCTGTACTCTGTTGCGTTTTTGTGATTTCTAATGTTATTATCCAGTTTCATCAGTAATTTACGGATATTAGAAGCTTTAAGTCGGATTCGGTTTCTTCCCCATGATACTTCTAATGGACATCTATTAGGATTAGTCTCCATCGTAGAGTTCCATAAGAGTTCTGTTTCTAATAGGCCGTGGTTGCTGGATATATGTTTCGTTACAGTCAGTGATCTAATCCATCCTTGTGTGTTTCTAGAGACAAAACAATAGTCTAGGTAGGCGCTCTTGAGGCTTCAAAACCAGGTGTCTGCTCCTGGGATGTCGTCCCGAGTCTGGCCATTTAACATTGTCATGTCACTGATATTAATTTCCGTAATCCATCGATTTTCCAATGTACCTAGGTCAGAGCTTAATTTCGGGATTCCCTTTCCATCCAAAAGCTTTAAATTTAAGTCTCCACATATTATGATCAGTTGATTTGGATCGTCATACATGGATATGTCCAAGGGTTCCGTAATGGCTGCATGTACTTCTCTATGTCACAGTCTTGCTCACTCCTACATGTATTGATTAGGAGCATTCTGGATTCCATTTTTCCTTTATTTTTCACCAGTGTTAGTACTTGAACATATAGATTTGGGGTTTGGTGGTCGACTAGCTGTAGATCACAGTCCTCTTTAATTAAAGTTAAGAGACCGGCTCTGAGTCTTCCCACTGGTCCTTTTAGGACTGGATTATGTAAGAGGATTCAATTCAACACTACAGCTAAGTCAATGCCTAGTCTGGGATACTGAATGGAAACCCTTATTGATATATCTTTATGTCCAGTTCATGCGTTCTGGATGACTACCCCTATATAACACTCCTCTCTTGGAATACCCCTGACCCCACTGAGCCAAGAAGTAGTTCTGTTTTGCAAGTTAAAAGGTTTATTTGAGAATTTGAACAATATAGATATATATCACACTTTATAATAAATTAATAATTGGATATCACACAATCTGATCAGTAATCAATAATGGATAGTCTGGCACTAGCACACTTGTAAATAGGAACAGAAGAATAAGGTGGTAGAGAATACTTTATATGAGTTCAGATGGATGTAGTGTTGAATGAAAAATGCAGTACAGAAAATACTCAATATGATTTCAACAAAACAATGTAATCACTTTTCTCTGGCAATCCACTCCCCCTTTATGCAATGCAAGGAAATGGAAGGAAAGCACACAGTTCTCAGAAATGCAATCAAATGTAATTCAGTTCACCCCAGCAAGCTTAGACTACAGATCGGAGTTTTAAACACAGGCCCAAAATGCTTTTACATGTGCTGGCAATGAAGTGAAAAAATATGCTAAAATGCTTTTAATTCCCTCTAGAGGTTCAGGGTGAGTGGTATCAAGTTAATATTAGTCCAGGCTCACTTTAGCAAGGATCTAGGAGTAACTAGCAGGTTAAACGAATTTTTGGCAAATGAAAGTAAGAAAACTGCTGTTTTCACACTTAAAGAAATTTTGCAAATCGCGGCAAATTCGCGAGTGCGTTTTTCGCGATTACAGAGGAACTACAAGGACTAGCACTATCTTTTAGGGGTCCGAGGACAGCCTAGGATCTCAGCTTCCAGATGAAAGTTACTGCAAGTCTCTAGCACAAACGGTCACAGAGATATGAGCGATTAAATAAAGGTCGTTTTTCAGATTTGAAATTTTAAAGTTCAAAAAGACAAGTGACAGCTAGCAACTAGAAAATGACAGGTGACAGTTAGGAGGCAGTTCTACTTAGATTAAATAGATTGAATTATATTATTTTAACTAAGAGATTGGTTCTGCACAGTCTTGCTAGGTACTCACACTATATTTCTGAAATAAATGGGCCTCGCCACGGATCTGGTCAGGTTTTAGACTGGACTCTGGTCTGGTCTCTGCACTTCACAGTGATCTGGGTCAGCTCTGCTCTGCTGGTCTGGTCTCTCTCTCTGGATATTGATAGATTGGAAGTCTGGATCTTTCTGCACAGCTTTCTCTAGAGATTGATGGAGGTAAAGTATGGATTTTCCCGGCAGAGCGTCCCGCAGCTAATGGATTTGAAGGTCCCCATCTGTCCTGTCTGTCTGCTTTTATGTGTTTTGAAAATGGGTGTGTGTGCAGCATCACTAGGCTCTACCCCTCTCCACTTTTCATTGTCCAAGCTTTCATTTCTCCCCTGATTGGGGAGCTAAGTTGTGTCAGAGTGATGTCATTTTACAGCCTGCAGAAAGTCCACTCCTCCTGTCAACTTGCACACAAATCTAGATTTGAACCAAATACATATTTGCAGAGGTACATATTGTTTTAAAATCATATGCACCCCTCACATATCACAGGAGGTGTACCCTGTCCAAATCTGCTCTTCCTGGGAGCTTGCATTCAGAAATGGCGACATTTGCACTTTTTAACTGGTTTCGCAATATAGGACATTACCCCAAATTTACACACATGTGCGCAAGGAGTATGGACATTAATTGATGAAGTGTCAGATTTTTAACATGCATACATTTTAAGTAATACCCTCTTAACTGCTAAAACCCCCCTGAACATACCACCGGGTCCTAACACGTCTTCAAATGTGCACCGAAAAATCACAAGAATTATGGCATCATTTAAATAATTATGACAAGTCCGTACTATGAGTTATTCATCTTTTTCTAAAACCATATTCTGGCTACAGGGGTGTGTCTTTTCAGGTCACATGGTACAGAAACCAGTCTTTCCAGTTTCTGCCAAGCTCAGAGACCCTGCCCCTCCCAGCTTCTGCCAAGAGGAAGCTGTTTTACGACACCTGCAATAAACCATCTGCCTGGGACCTGGAAGGCCCATTGTTCAAGAGGAAGCCATTTATGGCCCCCATAATAAAACATTTGCCTGAGTCAGGACAGGGCTTTGTTCAATTTCCTGCAGAGGCCAGGTAATTCAATCAGAGAAATGTCATATCCCTTTTGGTGGGAGCAGCAAAATGCAGGACGGCCTGGGAACACAGCTGTTGTGCAAGTCTCAGAATTCAGTTCCTTAAGCCAGGTTTCAGATAAAATGTCACTTTTTGTTCCCCAGTTTAAGTCAAGACAATTTTTACATATGCAGCTAGAATGCTGATTCTAAGTTCAAAACTATGACATTTAAACAATTGCAACCTATGTGACACTCAAAAGTAGGTCACTCATTTAATTTAAACATTTCGATTTTGGTGGTTTTAATCCAGTTTCAGTTAGGCTGCTGACATGCATAGCCCAGCCAGTTTTGTGATGAACATTGTTTTAGGCTCATCCTCTTTCCAGATTTTGTATTCCCACAAGACTTTATTCTGCCAGATGTCTGCTGCTGTTCAGTGAGATTTTTGGATGTGTTGCAAATAGGCATTTTGAGCTGGCATTGAGAGAAACAAAAGGTGATTTTAAAGTGCGGTTTTTCCTTTGGCACACATTTCACTCATGGCACCCCGGCCCATCCTGCTTGCATTGGTGGGTGTCAAGTTAGGCAACCATTTTAGTGTGCACAACTGCGCGGTTTTCATGGATTCTGGCGCACTTGTGGGCTTTTTGGCCATCTTGGATTTTCTAAGCCCACAGCACCAAATGTTGCAGCATGATAGTCCAAACGTGGGTCAGGACACCCAACAAGTAATACAGACTTGATAGCCCTCACATAGGGGGCTAGATCTAATCCAAGATTCCTGGATACATATGATCTCAAATTAAGACAGGAATTCAGATTCCCCTGAGTACAGATGTCCAAAACCCCTGGTGTTCCATGAGGCCAACAGGGATTTTCGCCCTTGGCCCTCCTGTTGCCTCTATTGCTTCGTTTTTTTCATTCTGATTTTTGGGGTCCTGTTCTCTTTGCTCCTATGTCCTGTTGGACTTTTCTTGATCCAGGTTGCTTCGACTGTGCACTTGAATTGTCCACTGTGCACCTCATTTTTGCTAGCGTCCTGACTGTTGTTTTTTGATTTTCAGTCCTGTGGGCACTGTTAGTGGATCTTTCGGTCTTTTCTTCCTTTTTGTCAGGATTCTCCTTAACGGCTCTCTCTTTCTTCTCTTCCCTTCAATCAATTTTCTCCAATCAAGTCTTTGAGGGTTTCCCCTGATTGTAATTAGTTGGATTTCTATTCTGTTCGCTTTGTTTTTTCCACCGAGCGATCTTGTCTCGGTCAGGATTTTTCCTTGGATCTTTCTCTTCTTCCCCTTTCGTCCACTATGCTTAACTTAAGGCCCAAATCCCATAGTTTACTCTTTGTTCTCAGCACCATATCTCTCTCTCTCTCTCTCTCTCTCTCTGTGATCTGAAATGCATAATAATCAGATCCATCCTCCTTTCATCTATGAATTCGACAATTACTATTTCATCAGGTTGAAACTTCTCTCCATGGAGAAGCTGATTTAACAATGTGGATGTATTTTTTCTATTGAAGATGATCTTCTTACTATCTTTCATGATCCTTTCAAGTGTGAGTTTAGAGAATTTTGTTGAATTCTTCTTTTCCCTTGATCGGTACCTCTGAGCTGGACTTTCAGTAATTTTTTTATTTACTTTGTCCTTTTCCCTGGCTGGTAGCACTGATATTTTTTCATTTTCATTTCGATGTCTACGGGGTTTTCTCTCATCCCCAGTATTCAGGTGCTTCTTCCTATGGGATTGGTCTACCTTATCGTTCCAATTTGATGAGGTTTCCCTGCCTAATGTTCTTCGATCCTCCATTTCTCAGGCGTGATCTATCCTCCTACAATCTTTGCTAGTTGGCGTCTTTTCTTTTATATGTTTCAGAAGTTCTTTCCTTCTTTTTTCATCTTGTGAGTGGTGTACTTCTCATCTTGGTTTTTTTCAATTTTCTCCTCCGAATTTGAGTATTTATCTATGATTTGTCAGTCTGTCAGACTGGTGTTCTCCCATGCTTCTTCCTCATTATTATTTTTGATTACTTCAATGAGGTAACTCAGACACTCGGAGGAATCTAGATCCACAATTGACGCACCATCGGACACCTCATCCATTATATGGGCCTTCTCCCCGTTTAACGTTTTGTTAGGGACCTGGCGTAATGTCATTTCTCTTCTTGGTCTCTTTGTTGGTGGTCCCGGGTCTTCTCTCGGGAGCATATTTCTTAAAAAAGCACGAGATCCGCTTGCTTTACGTTTCATTGCTTGGATTTTTGTTGTTTTTGATAGGTTTCATGTGGACAGATGGCGAGGACAATTTTCCATATTCACTATCTCATGCTTGGATTGATTTTTCCCTTCCTGAAACATTGAATATGTTGGTATTGAGTCTTTATTACCTCATTTTTTTCTCAATAACAGGTTTAGACTGCTTGGATTTTGTTTGTCCCTTTCCCAACAGCATTGCCCACCCCATACATTTTGTAAGAGGTTTTGGATCCAAACTCGTAGCTAGTTGTCCGCGCGGACGTTGAGTATCAGAGTCATGCCTTGTGGGTCTTTATGGGTTCCATCTATGGTAGCTCTAATTTCGCAGGATTTCCGGATCCACTTATGATCTTCCAAGATAAGATAGCTTCCATTAATAGATGTTTATCATTTGTTTCTTGATGCTCCAGGTCACATAGTCGGTTTTGCCACTGACAAGAGGTGTCTGATTCTTTCTCGAGCCTTAGATCCAATCTTTTTGCAATCCTGCAAGTTCAGTCACCTGCTCCTTCATATTCAAATTCAATTCATAGGCCGAGTTTACCACTTCATTAATGAGTTCCTAAAGTTTCAGAAACGGGGCCATGGTTGTATTTAAAGCCGCCATAACCACATTTTGTATATATGTGAGATCTTCCTGTCTTCCATTTTTTACAGATCTCACTAATTTTCTTTAGGTCATAATCATTGATCATCCTTGATTGTGCGGCTTAGTCCATTCTGGGGGGTCGTGTACTTGATAAATCGAATGTCTCTGGCTTTTGTCGATGCTTATTTCTTCCTTCCTGATATTGACCCATCGGTGTAGAAGGGCTCTCCGCCTCTTCCCCATCCGGTGCAGCAATTTTTTCCATAACCAAGGAGAAGCTCCTTTTTTTCTCGCTCACTATTTTCCCTGTGAGGTTTGCGATATCCTGTATTAATTTACTAGCCAAGGTTGAATTACTATGTATAGGTGTTTCAGAATTAGATGGTCCCATCATTGGCGCTGGGTGAATCATACTTTCTTGATTTTGAGGTGAATTTGTCAATTTTCATATCCTGAGGTGATAGCCCCGCTCTTTGATTTTCTTTTTTCCTCAATGTTGATTGTTGCTTGAAAGGCTTCTTATTAGACACCTTATTTGGATCTATGGGTAGAGGTGTCTTCGCTAAGTTAAACGAATCCTCCCATAGATCTTCATGCCAATCGGGGTCATTTATGGGGGTAGAGGTCCCACTTGAACTTGCCATATCCCGGATCCGACTTCAACAGTCTTTGCACTGGCTTCTCCCTCTGTTCTCATTTCTTTGTTAAAGTTTTTCTCGTGTTGATTTTCCTTTTGCACTTTTAAGATGGAAGATAAGTCATTAGTATTGCTTGGGAGGGCTATAGCCATGAGGTTAGTTCTATTGGCCGGGGTCATTCCTGTTATTGGTGACGCTGTTCCTTCCGGATGGGCCCCTTCAGGGTCCAAATGGCAAGACAGTACCGGGGGTTGACTTGATGCTTCTACAGTGAGGGCTCTTTGTTTATACAACGATAGGTCCTGAGTGTCATGCACTCATGGGATCATCGCTCCATTGTTTGTTGTCATATTGTATTGCTGCTCATTTTCAACACCTACCTGTGTGTCCTGGTAGCTGTCATTGCTTGTCAGGTTTTCCCCCTTGAGTTCTTGTCCCTCGTGGTCCCTGGTAACCTCCTTTCCATGCGTTAAGGCTATAGTCATCGGTTGAGGTGCTTATGCCCCCAGCAATCTTTCGCCTTCCATACTTTCCAGATTACCCGGTATTAGGGTCTTTAACTTCGCCCCCTCTAGGAGTAAACTAGTAAAGGGGAGGCGGGATTGTGTTTTGGGGTGGAGGGTCTTATGTCTCCGTCTGGCAGGTGATGGTAACAGTGGCTGGGCGACAGGGTATGAGACCAAGCGCTGCCTTACCTGTTGGCGTATCTTTCTCTTTGAATCCGCATCTTGATTCATTGAGTCGCTAGACACAAGCATATTTTCTCGCATAGTGCAGCTCCTCAAGATGCGTAGTTGATTGCGACACCAAGTTCAGATTAATATAAACAGATCCCTTCTTAAGTAATGAGGTTTGTTCATTTCTGCCGTCTCCAGCCGTAAACAGCAGAAAACAGCAATCATCCGGTGCCTTTGACTCCACGGTGGGCTTAACGCTGCAAGGGCCGCTCGGCAATGTTTTTGTGCTGGACTTCCTGTGGGCATAGTTCGAATGTATCACATCACACGTGACTCGTGTACCGAGTCAAATCAGCTGGTGTCCTCGCTCGCTTCAAACAGCTGTGGCTCCAGCCAACTGTCTCACGCAAGTTGGAGCAGGACAAAGCAGTGTTCACTGAAGACAGGAGGTAGGGCTTCAATATGCAACAGATAGCAGCAGCAAAAAACAGCAATCATCCGGTGCCCTTGACTCCACAACGTGCTTAACGCCGCTGGGCGGCCGGGCAATGTTTTAGTGCATGACTTCCTGTGGGCTTGGTTCAAATGTATCATGTGACATGCGACTCGTGTACTGAGTCAAATCAGCTGGTGGCCTCGCTCACTTCAAACTGCTGTGGCTCCAGATGGAGAGGGACAAAGCAGTGTTCACTGAAGACAGGCGGTAGGGCTTCAATGTGCAACAGATAGCAGCAGAAAACAGCAATCATCCGGCGCCCTTGACTCCACGGCGGAAGTAGTCTTTATCTCTACCTTCTGTAGACACCAGGTGCCCCTCCCTTAACCCTGCACCCTCACCTACACATGAGGCTAAAAATCTCGGGGTCATCTTCGACTCCACTCTCTCCTTCTCTTCTCACATTCAGACATCTCCAAAAAGTCCCACTACCAAAAGTGCACCTCCTCAGAGGTATTCTACCTTTTCTCACTTTCCCCCAGATGCTCACCACCTCCAGAGCCCTGGTTCTCTCTAGGCTGTACTATTGCAACAGCCTCTTTCTCAGTCTTCCTACTTCTACTCTCTGCCCTCTACAAGTCATCAAGAACAGAACCGCAAGACTTATCCTTGGCCTCAAACCCAGGGATCGCATCTCTCTGGCACAAAAATCCCTCCACTGGCTCCCTGTGGCTCCAAGGATCAAGTTCAAGACCCTCTGCATAATCCACAAGGCTTTCTGTGGCCAGGGTCTGCACTATCTACAACGCCCTCTTCCTAAATACTCTCCCTCTAGAGTCCTCTGCTCGTCCTCCTCCAAATCTCTGTGGGTGAGCCACTTTCACAAACAGAGATGCAGGGGTAGATCTTTATCCTCTGCATGGGCCTCCCTCTGAAACAGCCTCCCTGCCTCTCTCTGTCTTGAGCTGGAGCACCTTAAGTTCCGGAAACTCTTCAAGACTTTCCTCTTCTCTTCCTCCTTCTCTCTCCCTCTCCCCTGCGAACCTCGGTTCTTGTTCTCTCCACCCTCCTTCCTCCTTCTCCTCCCTAACTATGTTCAGTTTCGCTGACTGGTTGCTTGTTTCACCTCCAGAGCCTTACATGTCCCAGGTCCCCCGCCAGTCTTTGCACTTGCCTCCGGGCCACTGCACTATGTTCAGCATTACTGCACTTTCAACTTACGCTTCATGAGTGAGGCAACCTCTCTGCACTTAACCCAGGACCTTGTTGGACTGGAGGCGTTTGTCCCACCCCACCCCGTCTTCCTCGCACCTCAGTCTGTACTCATGCATGTCCTTAATGTACTAGGACTAGTATGTTTGTCTGTCCTGTCCCCCGCACCCTTTTTTTCTGTCCCCCCTCCCTAGCTTGGTCGCAACTCTAACACTTCATGCACTTGCACTAAGAGAAATGCCGTCAGGCCTAGTGTGCTAGTTTTTCTGTTTAGATCATTCAGAAACTTCAAGGCCTAAGAATGATTACTGGTTTCCCTTGTTCCCTTCCCACCTTGAAGCACTTTGAAGCACTCCACCTGTGTATAAGCGCTGTATAAATAAACAATTACAATTACAATGAACATTCAATATAACACATGGCTTTTTCAGCACAGGTGGAACTCTTATCTTACTAGCCCTTAAGTTATGGAGCAGCCTCAGCTGCAGAGGTATTCCGGCCCACTATGAGCCGATAGCTGTGGGGGTACATTGGGTTTTAAATATTTGTGATGACGTTCTCATCTACTCTTCATCAGCGAAAGAACATCTCATAGGAATGTCAGCAATGTTTCAATGATTGAGAGAAAGTGGTTTGACTTCGAACAAAGGTACGTATGCCTTTCTGAAATCTCAAACTGAGTTCTTTGGTTAAGTGTTACAAGCACCAGATATCCTTACTGGCCTAAAGAAAGTGACGGACATACAAGGGGCTGATACCTCCTCCACAGCATCTGCATTAGGTTTTCTCGTTAACCTTCCATGGCCACTTCATACATGACATAGCCACGCTAATTGAACACCTTTGATGGCCCATAGAAAAGAGTTCCTCTGAAAATGGGGGGAGTCAGAACCACTAGCTTTTCAGGCCATGAAAGCAACGCTGGCAGAGGAATTCACATTGTCCTACAATCTGACTTGTTAGAATGAGATTAAGGTTGACATGAGTCTGTGTCCCTGTGAGATGTAATCACTTTTTGGTCATTCAGTCCTTATAATTACTGCCCACAAACCTCTGGTGCAGATTATAGCTTGCACAGACACCCGTCCACTGGCCCATATTGAAGGCTGATTGCTTCAGTTACAATGTCATGTGGTGACACTATGACTCCATGCCAGAATAGACAGCCCTGATGATTTTCTGTCTCATTGCCCAGGCAAGCTGCCTGGTTCCATTGGCACAGAGGAGACCTAGGCTAAAGATTATGTGAACCTGGTTATACATATACAGTTGACATTCCTGTATCCATATCTCTGGATGACAAATATGTTGAATTCTAACCTGATTGTGCATGTGTGCATTCAAGCTATCCCAGACAGAGTAGGCATGGGCAAATGAAAGACTTTGCTAAGACAGCATTTGTACCACACACAAAAAGTAAAGGAGCCACTGCAAGCCCTGTGGAGGTTCAACTGTAATGAGAGTCTTCTGCTGAGGGGCACGTGTATAGTTATTCCAGCCTCCCTGGTCATCAAAGCCATAACACTAGCTCATGTAGGACACAGAGTTATGAAGACGATGACAACTCGTCTATGTGTAGTCCCTGGGGCTAGCGTCATGGGCGGACACTGAGATTCAAGGATGCCTATGTTATTAAAAAACAGAAAGCAAGACGACAAAACCACTGGCGGAATCCCCAGTGAGGAGTTAGACACCATGCAAAGAAATTAGTGTACATTGGGGACAATATTAGATGATCATCATTGTAATACTTGACAAGCATTCAAGGTATCCAGAAGTAGAGTTTGTCTCGTCAAATGCAGCTGAAACAGTCATACCTGCGTTCAACGAATTATTTGCAGCTAATAGTTTGCTGAACACTGTAAGATCAGAAAATGGACCACCCATTCAAGGGTCATAGTTTGGGAGGTGTTTAGAGATTCTGCGAATTGAACACAAGCAGATCACCCAATGATGGTCAAGGGCTATGGAGCCATTGAGCATGTCATGTTCAAAAACTCTGAATTGCCTGCAAACACAGAGAATCTGTACCTATATCTCCCAGCCAAATTCTTCCACCCTACAGGACAACGCCACATTCATCGACAGGAGTCCCTCCAGCAGACACATTTCTTGGGGGAAAGGTGAGAGCCACGACCCCTACAAGCCAAACTCAGCAAACTACGGAAGTGAATTAACTGGTTGTTAGATAGAAAAAGATATCCACAAATGAACAAGAGACCAAGTGCAGAAGAATGAAGAGACGAGGTCTTCCAGTTGGCTATACGGTACTAGTACCTAACCGGCACCTGGATCCCAAACTGAGCCAACCACATGCACTGTGGCAGCAAAGAAAAGCTTGATTATCACAGCACAGAACGGCTGGAAACAAGTCAAGTGGTGGTGAGTGACTCAACACCTGCTCTGGAGGATGTGTCTGTGCTACCCCAGAGGTATGTGCAAGGACTCGAAGAGATACCCCATAGAAAATCTAGAATGATGAACTGGAGAGCTGCAAGACACTGTTCACCAAACTGATACTGTTGCCACCTAAAAAAGCCGAAATGTATACTTATAGTATAGCTGGTCCGATAACACAGTGAGTAGCGCTCTCGCTTTGACATCTGTGCAGAGCCTGCTGACGCAGCCAAACTCAGCCTTTCATCCTTCTGAGGTCGATAAATGAGCACCATACACCGTGGGTAATAATAAGCAGCGCTCAGATGCCTGTGGGTTCGTAGTGCTATTTAAATGCTAAATTATTATTATAGTTTTGTTATGTATTGGGGAGAGACGTTATCAGTATTGCATCTTGTGGCTGGGCTCTTCTAAGGCAGATTCTTCACCGCATCCACACCTAGAATTTCCTGACAAGATTCACTGCATGCATTCTTTGATTCGTCAGCCTATCAACACGCATGTGGTAAGACTGGGGATATCATTGATATGCGCACATGCCCCCATTAGGCATGTACTGGGCAGTTGCTTCTGTTGTATAAAAACCAAGCACGGGTGATGCATATGCAACAATTCCCTGCGCTGTGGAATGAGGGTGGGGAATCTGTCAGTGTCACTTCAGCCACACCGCAATGCAGAGAATCTGAAATTGTGGTAAAACCGCCGGAAAATGCGTTTCATTTGGGTTTATTCAACTTCACAATGCGGCTGTTAGAAGAGACAGCACACTAAAATGAAGTGTTGTTTAAAGGATCTCTTAGGCTTAACGAAAAGATGTTACTATTAGAAAGCAATGGCACTCCTTCTATCCGCCCTGAATGATGACAGCCTGAGAGCCCTTCTCAGATTTGAACGAGGGACCAGCAGGGTGACCACACACAGGTCCCGACTGTAAGTACAATTGCTTTCTGAGCTGTCTCATGCAGTAGTAACCGTTTAGTTAGTCTTCATGTTAAATGCCACATGGTGCTTTACTGTGATGACTAGTGTTTACTGTGAACCAGGATCTGCTATCTGATGTCTCACCCTGCATTAAAAGGGACACATTAGTTTGGGTTTCCAATGGACACCCTTGTGTGGTGAAATTGGAGCATACATGAGCAGTCAACCACTTCTGCAGAATTCCAAGTGGAAATATACAATATTGCATATAGTTGGTCTTCTCAAGACCGGGAGTTATTGAGACCTAGATGCAATCTGTATGAGTAATGCATGGCTGCATCTCCCTCCAGTTGCCATACCGCAACGGCGAGAATGAACTATATCAGAATATATACAGCACAAGTCAATTGTGGAAGCACACAATCCCAGAGTAATAAGGAGGACAGGCAGTGGACCTCAGCCTGGACCGCAATCTCCCATCTGTCGACTGTAGCAAATGTTATAGTTAAGTGAAACAAAGGTCCTTGAGTTAGAAAATGCATTGATAAAAGGTCAGTGCTAAAACAGCCAAGTATGCCTTGAGGGAAAAAAAAAACTGATTTCAACAAAAATTGCACACTGTTATTGCTCCACAGCTTTATTTAATACATTTAGTGATATCAAACATACCCGTCATCAGAGGGACGATCATTTCTAGGAAGGCTTGGGGAAACTTCTCCACTCTGAAGCCCAAGACAAAGGGCCATTTTGGCACTGAGACAAACGTGCAATGGGGCACGATGTATTGCACGTGTGTTTCATTTGGCACCCCCTGATCCCCAACTGTTACTGCCACTATAAGCAGGGGCCTAGAATTGCAGTGTTGTAGGGCCAGCCCTGACTCCAAGTAGCTAATAGCCATCTGCCTTTTCTTTTCCAGATCCACCATTCCCACAACTTCTGCAACTCTTCCATGGGTTTGAGCTCTGCATGTACATTCAGATGAATTGATTTCTATAAAGGCGCAAGGCGGCACCAGCCGCCCACTACCTGATTGTTTTACCACTGTTTTTGGCGTGAAGCATTCTGAATGGTTTGGGAGGACAGACTCCCTTTAGAAACAGAATTACCAACATCATTTCTTTCCAAAAATAAAAGAAGTTCATGCTATCCAGCCTTCACCAGATGGCATTCTGTCACAGTGTAGTCATGAGTTATAAGGAATAAAATAGATAATACAAGTCACCTGGTAGTTCTGTGACTTTACAAAGGAACTTGGCCTTTAGCCTGGTCCCTCGCAATATCCTTATAGCATACGTTAACCGTTACTTAATCACGTTTATAATCAACTAATAATACAATTACAAAATTGCATTTCAGTCTGCCTGTCGATATGCCTCAGCATCAGGCACAACAAGTTCTAGTCCATCTGAAATCTCCTCTCTGATGCCATTAAAGGTCACATGACTAAACACTACTAAGCATGCAAGTGCCACTGGAAAATCCAAAACTACATCTTCCTTCTGCTTGTCTGCAACCTATCCCTTTAGCCTCTAGTAAGGTGACCTGTGGTACCTGTATTTGTATGCTCATCTCTCCAGATTGTTAAATTTTACTTTCAAATTGATGAGAAATACTAAGAACTCTACAACCAACGGTATAAGCACTTGTCGCCTTCTTTATTAAACAAATATAAAAAGACATCAGAACAAATCTCCAAAGCCCATATGACAATGTTTGGGTTTTTTGTATTATGCAATAATATGAAAAATGTTTGTTGATTTATATGTAGACCAAACATTGCTGCTCTAAAACCTGAAGTGTAATATTCTGAAAAATATAATTCATATGCGGTACATCACACTCCTTTGCAAACAATGAATGTCTGAATTAATATACTGTTTCCTTTTGTCCAGAATGTATAACCAGACACACGCTGTTTTATTTTTAATTGTATTTTATTATTGTGCAACTGGCCCAGAGAGAGCTCTGGAGGTTTCACGGTGGGCCTCTACACCATTGTCCTCTTTTTTTTATGTGTCCCCTGGTTTTCTGCTCCTCTTATTCTCCCATCGAGTCACCAAACACCTTTCCTTTCATCGTTCTTCATCCACTACATCCCTTTGAAGCAAGGAATTTGGTAAATAATTCCAGTATTTATGTAAGGGATCAAGAGTATGAATCGGACACAGTGGCATGTTAGATATTGGTTATAGACTTTTAATGTCAAAATAATAAGAGGGGGTGGGGGAAATGCTTCCTATCCCTAACTCTATGAGGGTTTTCCCTGCCTCAACAAAACTAATTAACGTCTGTGTCAGGATGTAAAACAAATGAAGCATCCCCAGTCCTGTGTCCAAAACCCTAAACTGACCCTTACATGCTAAACTAAATACAAGGTGAAAAGGGGAATTTATCCGAGCAATAAACCTATAGCTTATTCTCATAGCTCTAAACATAAAGTTCTAAGGTGCACAAAAGAAAAAGACTAATGTTCCACCAGGAAAGGGATTCTCCCTTCCCCATGACTTCTTCTAGTGGCTTTAAATGTGGCTTTGTAACAATTCCAGTTTACCCAAGGGGGAAGGCTCTTCGCTTGAATCCTCTCCACAATATACAGTTCCTTTCAATCTAAAAAGGAGTTCTGACCCAGAGCGTTCCTTAGTTCTTTCCATTGTAAACTTTCCTGCCAGCATACTGTAGTGTATGCTTATAAAGGGGTATAGGTATTCACTTTGATTACTGTTCCATACTTTCCAGGTGGGGTCCTTAACCGCTTTGTTTCTTCTCACTTCTTCTTTCACTTCTCTTCCCACCCCTTGTTTACTCTCCTGCAGGGTGTCACACCCTGCCTGAGGTTAGCTCCTGAAGTCTATTTATATTTTGGCCAAATGTGTTAGCCATTATACTCTGGCACAGCAGGCTTGTCCTGATGAATCTTTAGTCTGTCTCAAGGCTGTTAATTTGCCCACTATGCCCACTACCAAAATGTATGTGCAGGAGCTATCAACTGAGGTTACGGCTGCCACTCAGTTTAGTGATGTTGAAGTTGGTGGCTCTCCCAGGGGCATGGTTAAGGGTAGTAGCCAGATGTTGGAGGTCTTAGCAAGGAATGTTCATAGGCGGCAGCGTCTCCACAAAGAGAGCATGGATTCAACAGAGGAATTTGGGTGTGCTTCCTTGGATGTCCCAGTGACAGACCTTATAGCAGAGTTGAATGAAGTTGCTGTGGAGAAAGATCAAGTTAGTTTGCCTGATGATGTGTGTGTCTTGGGTTAAGTTGACATTTATGTCCAAATGACATGAGCTGCATGAGAGGCGCCGCAATCCCCTTTGAACAGTATGGATATGGTGATTGCTGAAGCCATGTCACGGTCCTGCCCAGGAAATGATGGGTTGTTTGGCGGCTATAGAGGACCTGAATCAATGCAAAACAAACCGGGATTTCTGTGCATTGGTGGACTCTTTTGATGAGTTTATATTCTCTGCCCCCCCAGATAGGGTGGATAAAGCATGTCAATGTGACTCGAAATTATTTGAACTCAAATGGGAGGGATATGGTCTGTCAAAGTGACTTGACTATGAATACCAGTATGCCAACTAGTGCTAATGCGTCCAGTGTTCCCGAGTCAAATTTAATCTGCCTTGATGCCAGCTCTTCTGCGACAGAACATGCAGGAGAGGTTCTTGTGCCTTTTAAAGAGTCTGGAAATGTGGATAACTCCTCTTCCAGTTCTGCTATGCCTACTCAAGGCACGAATATTCGCACTAAGAAGTCAAGGATGCCGGCAATATCAGATTCCTTTCAGAGAGAGCTTGTTATGGATGGTAGGAACATCGTCATCACTAATGTAGTTACACCAGAGAGGACCAAAACCAGAGACACGCTTAGAAAAAAACATTTTTCTGGTTGCATTCCAAAGTGGGACATGAGTGTGTTAGAGAACAGGACCTTAGACTTTTGAGCAGGTTACACATAAAGGAATACTGGCTGTATCATCATAGGTTGTGGTCATGGCAGTTTGCCATCATTTTTGAGTCTATATACAAATCTGACTAATATGTCAGCTCTGTGTTTAAGGATTGTGCTGGATTAACTTTTTTAATTTGAATGTTTGTATCATATGCCTTTTATTTCCATGTGGAAAGCCTTTTCTATTGGAGCTCTGGCTGTCTGCCGACAACTTTGAGTCTATGTAAATGTCTGACCAATATGCATATCTCCTTTAATTTTTGGACTGTGTTTAATCAATGTTCCCATTATCTTTATGTGTTTTGTTGTTTGTTGTGTATTAGTGCTTCTATGCCTGCAGGCTTTGTTCCACCGCTTTAGAAATAAATAAAATAAAACAAAATTCTCATTTGGGTGCGAGTCCCAGACTCACTGTTTGCCTGGTTCACCATCCTGCCTGGGCTTCTTCGCTTTCTTTTCACTCTCTCTTGTTTCTAAGAAACAACAAATCTCCAGTATTGGGTCACTGGCCTTTTCATCACATGCTTTGTATCAATTATTCTATCTTTGCTTGAGTTTTCAACAATGTTGGGTTCTGCTTTAATTCTACACCTTCACTTAGGCTTTTCCCAATGCTTGTATCAAACTCTGCTGCCTTCACTTAAGCTTTGCAAAATGTTTGTATCCATATCAATTATATTGCCTTCTCTTAGGCCTTTTTCAATGCTCGTCTCAATTCTATGGCCTTCTCTTAGGCATTTTGCAATGTTCGTATCTCTATTGTGTTGCCTTCTCCTTTGGTGCTTTACAGCATTGGGGCTGGCATACGGTATTTACCCGGAAGCGTCTCTGTAACCCAGGTGCTCTCCCTGGGTTTACCAGAATTTCTCGGCATCTTCAGCGTTAGACACACTTCTCCGTCCACTCTGCATTTCACCCGTGGACCAGCAATTCTTTTCAGCAAGCCACTTCATTCCCGCTTCGCTTCCCTCAGTGTCTGGTAGCTGTGGCTGCCTGGGACAAGGACACAGCAAACGTCTCCTGGCTTCTCTTCGCTGCATGCTGTGTCTGTCAGTTTTTCCTCGCCTCTGGTGTCCCAAACAGCCTCCAAACATGTTGGATGCAGTGGCAGGCTCCGTTTCTCTCTTCCTGTGCCCATGTTAAATGTCCCGGTCTTACTTAAGAGTTTCCATCGACTAGAAAGCGTCATTGGTATTCCGTGTTTGGTCATACTCATTACTCCATCCCTCTTCCTCATCACAGTACTAGAAAAGGGGGTGGGGGAGAGTTGCATAATGGTGTTGGTCATAAAAGTCTGGGAATTCGGCATCTACTTTACAATAAGCCATACAGAAAGGCTGTATAAGATCTTGGGTGTTACTAGGGTTTACCATTGAAGGATTGTTTAAATCTAATATTCTCTTGCCTCCCTGGAGTTTTTCCTCCCCTACTTAGTCCTCCCGCATATAGCCAAGCTCAGTGTCAGTGTCAGGTAGCTTCTGCCTTTCCCTGGCTACATAGGAGAAGCTTCCCTCCAGAGACTCAGTGAAGATGTTTCTAGATTCATCACAGTAATTTCTCAAATCCAACAAACGCGTATATCCGGTTATTGATAGGATCAACTACATTTCAATCCCTACACAAGGACAACTGTGCTTTAAAATTCACATTCACAATTTGTACCTTCATTATCAAATTTATTTTGGGAAGATGCCCAAAAAGAATATAGTAAAGGGTATACAAAACTTTTCTTCACATTGTTTCAGAAAATGTCTTTGTTAAAAATTGATAAGATGCATAAAAAAGAGATATTATAACATGCATAAAGTTCAAATCTAAAACAGTAGGTACACAGCTAAAGCTTGATCTTATCCGCCAAGCGTTAGCTAAACAGTCAGTACTGCAGCACGACTTCATCATGAGTGGTCAGTTTGCATATAGTAAGTGTATCATGAATTGAGGTTGTTTCATATTTCAGTATAATAGGAAAGAGCCACCTGCATCTTCCAAGATAGAGACTGCCCTTTCCATCTGATCCACTCATTCCCCCAAGCTGGCTATTTCTTTTCGGTTCTCCCCTATAGCATCTGTCGGTTCTGCCCTCAGCGAGGACAGTTCTGAACGTAGCATGCTCTTATTGTCCTCTTTCATCTGCTGCAGTGTGTTAACTGGTACTTCCATAGTGAACAGGACTCCACTTCCACTATTCGCTTGATTTGCTTCTATCTCACTACTCAAATCAGACCCTTTCCTGCTAGCATCTGAATGTAAAGCTCTTTTGTCTTGCATGGAGTTTTAGACATGTAGCCCAGCATTTGGACTTATCGGGGTGGTAAGACCGCAACTGTGTGGGATAGCTTCTGCAGTTAGGCACAGTCCCTTGTTGGGGTGGGGGGATGAAGTGTCACCCCTCCATCTATCCATCTCCTCTCCCAGCTTCTGTTGGGCCGGTCCACTTTGCCATAGCAGCCATGTCTTCCTGGCAGGAGCCAGTAGTGGGTCACGATGCTCCCAGCCACACCCCTAGGGACTCTACGGCAGTTCAGCACTGTGTGGGCCTACATCAGGTATCCAAGGGGGACTGCGCCATCACCACCTCCACAGTGTGGTTGGGCAGCAGGACTCAGCTCGGTTGCAAGCATTCAATTTCACCACCGTAATGACAGAAAAGGGGCCGGTTGACCTTGCCTCTGCCTGAAGGTCCACAGGGGGGGGGCGTCATAGAGGGCAGGCAAGACCCACACACCCAGTGGCACAGATTGCTTGCCTTACCAAGTTGGCTCCTCTGTGTGAGCTCTTCTTTTCTGACAGGGCTGTGGTCTGCCCGCCATCTTAGGTACCACATCAGTTAGTTTCCTCTCTCGTTGCTTATCTCAGCCTCTTCGTTGCACCGCCCAGCATCACCCCCCGAACTGGCAGCCTCCGGGGCCATCTGGTGCTCTCTCGAAAGTGTCTTCCAGTCTCCAAGAGTTGGGGGAGGATCCGTGAGTGACACAAAGGGAAACATCTGCTAATGTTGCCATCTTGGTCATGTCCCAATCTGAGGCCAAAAAAAAATATCCATGGCAGCATTTGGTACGAAGTCCACCCCAGTCAGCAATCAGGATTCTGTTGAGCTATTTCACTGTATACCATTGAGCTTAATTGGTAAATAAAATGTACATCATTTCTAAATATTTCTTTTGGTATCAAGATCAAAAGAGAATGTAACCTGAATAAAATGTCAAATTGTTTCACATGGCAAACTTACCCATGTCATTGACGCAAATATGATTTTAAACACTTTCAGTGACTGTACCAATATCATAATTCCAATCGCTCAAGAGAGTACACCGAATTGTACTGCGTTACCTCTCTATCCTTTGTTGTGGACACAAAATACATTTTATTTCTAGCTTGACATGCCTCTATATTTACTTCTCATGTGGAACATGTGTTTGTCTAATTCTAGCAGTGGGCATTGAGAATGTCATACCAATCACAAGTGGTACTAGTGTAATGCTCACCTGGACCGTACATACAGCATCTGAGCGTCATTGTGAGATGAAAGCTAATACATACATTAGGTTCTTAATTCGATTCTCTTCTCTAATTCACACCGTGTGCAACTTTATAAATGATGCCTCAAGCAAGAAATCGATATAATACCACAATGGTTCCACCGAAATTTTGGAGAACTTGTTCAATATATCAGTATAAAAATGATCACTGGATAAACTAAATAGGCAGGATGACCCACTCTGGTTTACTGTTGAATTATGAGTTGAAGCACCAATTGGCCACATTTAAACATATATTTATTTTGATCACAGGGACACAAGCTTCAAAGACAGGCAAATATATGTCACCACAGATATGGTGTCTCTTCCTTGTCAAAACCACATGGTGTAAATCCACATACATTCATCAACTGACCGTCCGGCCGCTGGTTAGAAAGCACCTCACAACACCATTGAGATCTTCAGAAATGATAAACAATATCACTAACTAAATACAATGGGCCTCATTACGAGTCCGGCGGTAACCGCGGCGGTAAAACCGAATACAATAGTGGAGACAGCACAGACTAAAATTAGTCAATTAAAATGAGATAATCTCCTAATTTCAAAACCAAAAACAAAGGAAATCCCATTTTTGTATGCTTTAAAATACTCAAGCCAAAGTCACCATGTAAAAAGACTCATCAACAAGAATTGGAGACTAACAGGACTAGATCCCAAATTACAGACACTCTTTCCAATGCCTCCAGATATTTGCGTGCGTATAAGAGAGGCCGACATTTCAGAGACCAGTTAGTAAGGGCTAAAAAGCCAAGACGAAACAAACAACAAACACTTTAGAAGAAAAAGAGCAGCACCTTTCCCTGCCTACATTGCAATAATTGCAACATCATGAGAGGCAAATATTAAACGTAAGGATTTTGCCACCTGCGATTCACAGTCTGTGATCTATGGACTTAGTTGTCCTTGTGGGATGTTTTACATAGGTCAGATGACAAGAAAGGTAAATGAATGTTGGAACAAACATAAAAGCAATATAAGAACTAAAAACATACATTCCCTAGTAGCAAGGCACTTCACGGAACAAAGACACAAGGTGGCACAGCTCAAGGTGATTGTATTAGAGATAATGTGGAAATCACAAAGGACAGGAGATGTGGGGAGAAAACTTGACCAAAGGGAGCTGTATTGGATTGACAAACTGGATAGCTTGACACCTAAGAGAATGAACAAGGACTTTTACTTAGGCGCTTTTTTGTGAAATATATGACATTCTAACTATGCATGTTTGAACCATAAAGGGATTGTTACTAACACACATTTATGCATAATTAACTGTCACACGTTTTTGGAAATTATGTTGGACTTGAATCTGAAATTGGATTGAAATACTGAAAATTTCACAGAATGCTACTAACTGTCCCACTGACGAAAATGTGCCATAATGAAAGCATGGAATCTATTCATAATGTTACACCTGGAGAGGTCTCTGAAGCGCTAATATTACTAAACACACAAATATATGATTCCAAATATTCCACCTACACCCTCCTACGGATGTTGGCTTACGAGCATTATCATTATTTACACCCACACATTAATAGAGGATTCATAATCGTCTTTCTACTGGGTTTTATACCATTTACCCAAAAAATTTGAGTCATGACAACCTCCCTTTTGGTGTGTGTATACTAACCTGGTTGCAGTAAATAAATATAGATATTTTAGAATGCACAGAAGATTTTTCCTGTGCTTACCTAGACTTTTCATACTATTCTGTATTTGCATTTCATTTATAAAAGGCTTTTCGTATACCTCTTTACCCTACTATGAGTAATAGCAAGGAGATCCTAAGACCACATGAGGATACATTGTTTTACAGTTGCCTCCGGTGGTATACATAATTCTTTTATTCGTTTTTGATTGAGCCTTTAATTTTTTATCCGAGTATAGAAACCATCCAAAATTGATTTGTGCAGAATGACGCTTCCCGCATCACTCGTGGGTAAACAAGCGTGACATCATCACATTTTCACGTGATCATGTCACGTTGTAAATAGTAGCGACTTTTGATTTTTGCTGCAATACAGTTATCAATATATGAAGCCTGTGCATGGATGCACGTTTATCACTTAAGGGGATGGATGAAAGAAAGATGAGAGAAAGTTTCACTTTTTAAGTTTGGACCCAAAGGTTCTCTGGAAATAGGACCAAGTGAAGAAAAATGTACCCTAGCACTCCATGGTTTGGACTATGGAAGGACAATGCCATTCAGCATTTTTTTTTAAACGTGTATCTCACATTTACTTTCATCGAATAGTGCCATTCAGCAATTTTTCTAAATGTGTCTTTCACATTTACTTTTATAGATGCATTTGTTTGTGGGGAAACAGCTACTAAGGGATACTGACTAGGATGGGTAAGATTGATTTTCACAGCCTGTCATGTGTTTATCTGAGAAACATGAAAACTCTATAATGGTTCTAACGCATGGTTTTCATGACTCGTTACTTCAACATATTGCATTCATTGACCCTAATATGGGTGACATTAAGAAAACCTGGGGGTAGGAATTTACCCAGAGGAACGCAATCCAAGGACCCTATCATTACACAGGATCGGACATCTTCTAGTGAAGGTGAGATGGGTATTGGGAGGGATTGTAAAACCTAGGCCGAAATAGGTTTTCACAGAAATATGGCATGCTTCATTTTAATTTACCAGGCCTCATTGGCCCTCCAGAGGCACCTACATGCCCCTACATTCAAGAACACAATATCCACAGCTTGGACTCTGTTAATCTGACTGGCACCAGGTGAATATTAATAAAAAATACCATGATAAACAGTTAACTGATGTAAATAATAAAAACTGATGTATATACTTCATCCCCCTCTAAAAGAAGTGAGTTCTCTATTTTAAGTTTTGTAAATCAGTTTGTGCGGCTTGGCACACAAAAGGTACAAAGAATAGCTGCCGAGGAAGGGAAAATATTTCCTGAAACGCATAGAGCAAATGATTTATGACTTCTTTATGTGTAAAAGTTTAACATTGTCTTGTTGAAAAAGATTTTTGTAAAATACATTTTGGGCATTATTGAACTTTATAAAGAATCAAGATATTGTTTTCTAAAAAAACATTTGAGTGAATGTTTCAGGTATAATAGACTGCAAACTAAGTTTTAAAATGTTGATTGAAATACATTCATTTCAGGTGTACAGGGGACAGGAGTGTTCCAGAAGTGTGTGAACACCTGTTTGTTAGTCTTAGTAGTTTCACAACCTAGTGTCAGGGTTGCTTTTCTCCTATGCACCATTCTACTCGATTAAACAATACATCAATTTAAAGTAAAATATAGATGTGCTCCTGGCAGTTGGGAAAGAGCAACATACAGAGCTTGAACACGTCTGCATATATTAGCTGTCAATATGGGAAAAGTTGAAAAAAGTAGTGCCTAAAGAAAGTGAAGTATAAACAAGCATGACTATGTTATATGGAAAGAGAACATTAGTAGGAAGTCCTGGTGAGAGAAGCACATTAGGCAGTCAGCCTTTGGGAGAAGATACTTGGCAGGGGAGTATACCAGGGGACCTACAGAGTCCAGAAGAGGATTTCTGGCAGGGAAGTATACTGGGAAATCCAGTTAAAATATGAGAATGAGAACATTGTGAGAAGTTCTGGTGAAAGAAACCCATGAGGCAGCGAACCTTTGGGAGGAAAAGATACCTGGTAGGAGAATATACCAGGGGATCTGCAAAATCCAGAGAGATTCCTGGCATGGGAGTAAACCAGGAAACCAACTATAAGAAAGTGATGTGGCAAAGACACATTTCTACTACCCTTGAGAAATCACTGTTTTAAAATACACGTTTGCCATATTTTCAAAGCTCTTGTATAAAAGAGACACTTTTGTAATTCTTCAAAAGGACACTGTTTGGGCATCCTTAGGAAAGTCTTATGGCAAAAAGACATTTTGGTCACTCTTGTAGAATCATTATTTGAAAAGGACACTGTCACCATGATACATGAAACAAGCCATGGTAAGGGAACCACCTCCTTGTTTCAAGGATTGTTTGTTGAATTTTCCTATTTCGATTTTACACACTTTTTGCTAAATCAAAACAGAGACTCTTACCTTACACCTTTTGAATGTTAATTTCTAGTGTGAGGGTCGGATACATTTTGGACACAAGGACAGTATTCATCATTTTGATGAGGAGACATAGACTGATCTTTAGTTTCCTAGGCCGGGAAACTCTCTTTATGATAGGGAGAGAGAGAGAGGCCTTTATGGAACCCCTTTATTTTAATAAAGATGGCTAATGTTGAAAACATTACAACTTTGTGTCCGCCGCTCATTTCTGACCCCTCACAGGTGCAAAGTCAACTTTGAATCATCACTTAAAGTATTACAACAGAAACTGAGATCCTCACAAAGCACCAACGGTAAGAAAGTACGTCCTGTAAATGGTCACAAGGACAAACAATCCTCCACTGGATGTTTGTAACACCTACTTTCAATATTATGCTAAAAACATCTCGAAATTCTATTTTATATAAGGTTTTAAATCATGTAGATGGATACTTTCCTTCATTTAAAAAAGTGACAGATTCTCTGCGCATTCTTCATGTTAAGTAGTTTTATTTTATGCAACTGTATTTTGCATTACAACTTTTTATTTAATATTTTATTTCAGAACTAGCTTCATCCCAGAAAATGCCTTCTTACATTGTTTTTGGCTATCCCAACATGAAGACAACTGAGTTGGTGCTACCCTTTTCCCCTAAATGTTTGGCACTAGTAGGACAATGAATTATCAACTTTTGCATTCCATACATTGAGATAGATAGCCATACCAATGATGTCTTGGCAGATGTGTGAGAACATTGATACCACATTTGTAGAGAACATTTCACAGCTGAAATGTTCAAGTCTTCTGTATATACAAAGAAGGGCCTCCCCAGACTGACTCAGTGGTAACTTGCACTGGCTGTACCTACTATCTTTGGTCAAGGCCACAGACATGTGAGAATAATGTACATCACGATTGTGAAGTCATAGGTATTGCTGATTTCAAAGTATTTTTTATGTCTCAATTTCAAATCTGCTTCCTGAACCACTTATTTTATTTTACAATGCATAAAATGGATCTGTCAAATTCTTTGTTTGATCTTTTCAGCTGATTGCACTGAAAGCCTCATTCACGGTTCTGGTTGTTTTGTACTGTCCATGAAATAGTGCTGGTCAGTTATAATTCCTACAGGGCATGCCATTAATATCACTGTCCTAACTATGATATTTTAAAGTGTAGCACCATCAAATTTGCTGATTTTTCTTCAAACCTTTCTGTCCTTAACAACAGCAGTAGCCAGGACTATCAAGCACTCTGGAGGCACCACCCAACACTTAGCTTAGAGCGCAGGTATCGCACCATGGGTTCCTTTGTGCATTGAGTGGGTCTGTAACACAAATGTTGTTTGGCAGCATGAATTTCATTGGGATTTGTCCATGTGGTGAGACAGCTGTTAGTACTCAGAAATTAAATTTGCTTGCAACCTCTCAGTGACTTAGACCCTCACCCTATTTCAGATATTGTCCAGAGCATGAGACGGGACGTCCAGTTCTTTCAATGAAACATATGCCACTTTGCATGGGATAACAGGTATGTCACACACCATTGATTTGTCTGTCGGTTCAACAGACTTGTTTTCCGACAAATGATAGAATCTAAGCCACTATAATTTATCATTGTAGTCTACTTCAAGCGTGTAGTGTGTGTTCATGATCTGCTTTATCTTGTACATACGTCTGCTTTCTCACATGCCTAATATTAATTGCTATCTTGTAGAAATAGCATTTGCCAGTCGTGCTTCTTTAACCAACGACAAGCATGAATCACTGATGCATTTGCATTGTGGATTACTGCTTCTTTTTAATTGCTTTTGTGGAAAAGTCACAGTGCCAACATGGCATTCACTCCTTGGTTCACCTGAGAGAAGGATTGACAGGGCCAGGCCTGAACTATTGCCAAGTTCTCCCCAGGCTTAGAGCTCCAACACCTGCAGGTGATTTCAGAATGTCTTTCAGGGATTCAGGGAAAGATACACTATGGGAAAACACTAGCACATCTACTGAGAGTTCTTAGTCAACAGGTAAGGATCCTCAAAAAGAAAAATCTAAACTTATGCTAACCTTCCTCTCTGTCCCAGCAGCAGTGCTTGCAAAGAAAAACGTCTCTCTCCCCCTCCTCCAGCTGCAGCATTTAAGAAGAGAAATACTTCTTTCCCCTTTCCCAAAGGGGGCATTATTTAGCACAGGTGGGAACTTACTAGAGGCTTTCCCGTCCCTTGGGATGGTCTTTTAACTAGCGGGAACTCAAAAAAAAAACTTATGTGGAGGATAGCCTGGAAATAAACTGAAAGAAATCTAAGATGACTGCAAACCCTTTAAAGACTTCCTTCCCCTGGCTTGCAAAACAAAGCAAATTAACCAATCCATTAAAAGGTTTGCCTCAGCCAATGGAATTAAGGTGAGACCATTAAAAGGCAGGAGCCCTTCTCCTGCTCCCGCAACCGGCTTCTGGAGAAGCGCGACAAAGCCGCCCCGACCTGCATCGTGATTACTGCTCCAGGGTAAGGCTAAGTGCGCCTGCTTTATCTGCACTACCTTGCATTCCACCAACTCTGGAGCCCACAGTCGAGCCCTGCTCTCAGCCGCCACTTTTATTTGTTGTTTCTTTGTTTTACAGTGTGTATACATGTGTAATTAGCAATAATATGGCCACCGCCAAATCTATTTACTTCATTGTCTAGCAACCATCCCAGAAGCTTTGCCCGACCTGATTGGCCTGAGCAAGCTACTTCAAGCAACCGGAAGGACCGGAAGGCGATAGCCGGCCCTCTGCACATAAGTCCCGCCATAAAAGTCCTTCGCCTGTCTGTGCCTGTCAGTGCCGTACGGGGACCGTGGGGCCTTACAATCTACCCCACCAGTGTGAACTTTCTGCACCCGCCTGCCAGACCCAAAGGTAAACCATCTCCTGATCCACTCCTTCTAGGGTAGAATCTTCACTCCCGCACTCACTGTGTGCCTACCAGCTTTACCACCCCTATGCTCCCCAAGGGTATCCCCCATCATATACCCAGCGTTGTGCTACTGTAGCTTTTACCTGTAATGTCCCTGCATCCCTCAACCATAGCCAATACACTGCAGTATCCCTGATCACCCTAGGCTTTTTGCTGAGCCTCACGCCCACCTTCAACATCGGCTACGGCCTGCACTTCATGCAGGAGCGGCCCACTACTACTTTCTTCACATGTGCTAAGTCACATTGCCACCTATTAAACTACAAGGTGTAGACTCTGCCCACTGATAATATGAGTGTCCTCGATCACAATGACTGCACACCGCTAATGTGACTACCGTTATCATCGCACTGCCCACGGCTACTTGATTGCCTGTGCTATTGCGCCTGAGTATAGCCACTGTGATTGCTTTTGTTAGTGCCACTGCCCACTGTCACAGTGACTGGCTTGCTAATGCATCTGCCTATAGCTACTGTGATTGCCTTTGATAGTGCATCTGCCCATAGCCACTGTGATTGCCTTTGATAGTGCACCTGCCCATAGATACTGTGATTGCCCTTGTTACTACATCTGCCCAACTACCTCTGTGACTGCCCTCTGTTTTGCAAATGCCCACTGCTATTGTGCTTTTCTGCATACTGACCACCCATCGACCATGCAGCCACAGTCTCCTAGGTACCCCAACACGAACATAAAGGCCTCTAGCCAGCCCATACAATTGAACACATGTCTGACTACTTTAACCTGGCATCTTACCATAGCCATAGTGGCGGCCCTTTTCGCCCACCTCATTTCGGCTCCGCCAACACCATTGAACGCTAACTCAACCCTCCCCTTCAGTTCTCCTCTTCTGCAGTGCAGCACCACCACCACTCTCTACCTGCTTCTCGGCCCTCCATACACATGGCCCCCCCTAGGTGCCCCACCTCGACCGGCATCCCGGGCCATCCAGCCGCCAGGCTTGCCAGACCCAGGACTCGCAACCTACCTCTACAACACCATAGCTTCCCCACACCCACAGCTTCAAGAAACCTCAGGTTGGGCACTCGTTCACTTTGCCCATACACCTCTCACCATACCAGAGCCTCACACACATTCTCCCTATTGGAATCGCTACCCTCTTATTTGCCTGCAACCCTAGCTAATAAATCCACCCCCATGACCATAAACTGCACTACTGTACCTGCTATTACCCTCCTTTGGCACCTCCCACTGCCTCACGCAAGCCCCTCCTCCCTCCCCCCTCTCATCCCACCAAGAAAAGCACACTACCACCCCCTCTCAAATGTGAACTCATAAATGTACGCTCCCTTCCCGCTCATGCCTTGGAAATCCACAACCTCCTAACCATTCATGACCTTGACCTATTCCCCATTACGGAAATGTGGCTACACAAAGCATCTGGCCCAGCCTTCGCACTATCCCTACCACCTGGATACTCCATCCTCAGACAAGACAGACCACTTCTGAAAGGAGGAGGAGAAGACCTTATCACAAAGGATGCCCTATCCATTAGGCCGAGTAATCTCCCGTGGGATGGCAATGTCGACATTATGGCTGCCAAACTATCCATGTCCCCCAACTGCATCATCAACATACTCATCATCTCCTGGCCCCCTGGCCTACCCTTAGACTTCCAAGGACACCTCCTCCACCTACTAGGCGAAAACCTTAAAAGCTCCACTAAAACTATTCTTCTCGGTGACCTCAATCTAGGTCTTAACGATCCTAAAGATAAAGCCACCTCAGCCCTAACTAAAGAACTAGGATTTGCACAGAAAGTCACCATCCCGACCCACACCAAAGGCTGCACCCTTGACTGGTTGGCTGACCACAACTGCTCTTCCAGTGTCAGCTCCAACTCTACCTACCCTTGGACCGAGCATAACTGTATCCAATTCACCATTCCCACAGCTCCAGCCACAAAAGCTCTCACCTATGCTCCTCCAGCGCAGGTAAGAAGTTCTAAAAAATTAAATAAGGAAAACCTTCATCCCCTCCTGGAAGTTCCCGAATGTACCCCCCCCTTCTCTAATGACCTTGGTACTCTAGCAGATATATACATCGATACCTTCACCACAGCTATCAATGCCATAGCCCCAATTGAATGCAAAAAGTGAAAAAAAAACATGCACGTAAACTCATGGTTCACAGAGGAACTACAGGCTCTATGTACGAGTAAACAAGAGGCACTAAATAACTGGTAATCCAACCCTAGTGACCTTGCCAAGGAAGTCTTCAAAAAGATATCCACCCAATATAAAGAAGCCATCATCAAAGCTAAATCGAATTCCTTCAACTAACGAATCGCTAAAGCCAATTCTCAAACCAAGGACATTTTCGCCATCTTTAACTCATCACCCCCTCCATCAGCCGGGACGAGATCATTAAAAGATGAAGCTTGGTGCTCGAATATACAAGTAGCAAAATAGAATTACGCCAAAAGAAATTCAGGCTCATTGACAAGCCTTACCTAGCAACCACCTGCCCCCCCCTCCAGGAGCTCCAACGACCTGCTATTCTCCTTCTGTGACGTCATAGAACCAGAAGTCATTAACCTCCTCCAACGCCTAAAACCATCTAGGTGCAAAGGAGACATCTGTCCGCCTATCATCATTAAAGAATGTGCCGACTCCTTAGACCCTCTCCTAACAGCGTTCATTGATGCCTCATTTAAATCAGGCACTGTCCCGTCAAGCCTCAAAGAAGCTTGGGTGCGCCCTCTCTTAAAAAAAAAGCAGCCCTTGACACCACCTCACCTAATAACTACCGGACAATACCCACAGTCTGGTACCTCTTAAAAATCCTGGATAAAGCTGCCCACATCCAGATTCAACACTTTGTCGAATCAAATTCCATCCTCGGAAAAAGACAATCAGGATTCCGTAAAGGCCACGGCACAGAAACCGCCATGGTTGATCTTAAAAATCAAATAACTGAAATTATGGACAAAGGCAAGCCAGCTCTCCTCCTACTCCTGGATCTCTCAGCTGCCTTTGATCTTGTGGATCACAAGATCCTCACATCACATCTCACTCATGCCGCAAAATTCTTCAAAGAAGCCTCTTCATGAATCAGAGCCATTAAGGTTTTCTCGAACCAGGCGAGTGCAACTCCCACTATCATCTATTGCGGAGTCCCTCAGGGCTCCTGCACAGCGCCCACTCTTTACAACCTGTTAACGAAGTCGCTCTTCGACAAATTGGACGCCCCTTCGGCATAGCTTATATCAACTATGCTGACGCTACACAGGTACTCCTCCAACTTTCAGGCTCCCAAGACCAAGACGCTGCAGCCCTCCAACTAATATACACCACCATCCAGGCATGAATGGCAACTAATGGGTTCTCATACCAACTTTTCGCAGGCAGCACCCAAATCTTCTTCTCTTTGGTCTCCCCAGCTATGCTTTCTGTCCTCTAGACAAGATCATCAACTTCGCTACCAGGACTCGCTTTGAACTCCCTCACTTCACAACTACTTCCTCTTAACCACCACCAGGCTGGGTGGCTGATGATGCAAATCAGGGCCAGATTCAAATTTCTTCTCCATAAATCTATCCACGATAAGGCACCACTATATCTATCCTCCTCTATCCAACTCTGCAAGCCTTCTCATAATCTCTGCTCTGCCTCCTCGACTCCCCATGTAGCTCATTGTCCTCCTTGTGTTTCCTCTCACTTCCTCTCTTTCTCTCTTCTTGCTTCACTTGCATGGAATTCTCTTCCCCAGGCATCCTAGAAACAGTCTGCACTGATTTGTTCAAAAACAACTAAAAGCCTACCTCCTCGACTCTGAGTTAGCCTCTTAACCTACCTCTCATTCATCGGCCTGTTAGCTAACATGTTTCCCTTGCCTCTAACATGCCCCCACTTACTTTGCCTCCACCATAGCACTTCTCCCATCATGGGCACATCCTGTGCACAGTTGGCTGTCCCACCTACCTGCACTTACAAAGGTCCAATGTTGGTTGTCCTTAATCTATTTATGTCCACTTATGTATTGTCTGGGTGATTGTTCCATTTACTTCCCTCCACAACCTGGTGAGAATGTCCCTCAAACTCTCCCCATTGTAAGAAGCTCACTTCTTCCTGTCAAATCTGATTTCTTATCTATTGTATGTTCTTTTGTGATCAAAAGATAATTTGTTCCTCCTGTAAATAAATAAATAAATAAATAAATAAATAAATAAATAAATAAATAAGGGCTCATGCTACGAAATTTTGGAAGAAAGATGGGGTTCACATCAGGACTTAAATTTGATTGGTTGCGAGACAGTTCGAATGAGCAGTACATCAATTCATCCAATACTATGATACTTTCAGCAGTGCCAAGTATTCTACCCCTGCTGCAGGAAAGATATTTGTCCCCTGACCATCAGAAACATGTGATGCCCATTAGAAACCCTGCATTCACTAAGAACAATATTGAGCTTTTCCCTCCATGGGTAGAAATTCCTCTGCCCATGCCCGGAATACAGGCATAACAATTCCCCCTGGTCGAAATAATGCATTTTACAGACCATCTTTTAGAAGTTATAGGAAAAGAGCCTCAGGATTTGAAGGCAGCTCTGAACATAAACATCTTAGTAACAGTCTATAAACCTGCTAAACTACATTTGCAGATTTCTGTTTTAGGATTAGTCACTCAATTTACAAATAATACATCATGTTTATCCCAAATACTGCTCAAAATCACTGCATTATCAATAGTGCAGTAAACATGCCCCTCACTGCCCTGCATTGCCATTCCCCCGATAGACCTTCTTTGTAATGCCTATACTAAATACAAGACTAGTGGCATTTCCAATCTTGTTTACTTTTTATGTAGCATTTATTAAGGTAATCATTGTTGTTTGCACTCCCGACTTTGACACTTAGTGGACTGAGACACATAACAATCCGTGATATACCCAGGGCCACAATATTTCGGTAAATTCAGCTCTCCTGTGTGTATAAATTAAACACCTGTACCTACAACCATTGGAAACAAATACATCTTGTCATATTAAACACATTTCAAATGCATTCAAATTAACTGTGTAATCTGAACATTCTAAAGCCTAGTAACGTGGAAAGCCACAATCCACGAATCTCATCTAATGTCATGTTCTTTAAGTACTGCTATTTCTAGCACATGTTACATTGCATTCCCATACTGATTAACAGGCAGGCGTACATGCACCAGAATAACTATGATGTAAGTCAAACATCCAGGACTGGTTTGTTTCTGCACACCTGACATGCCACAACTTGTGATATCTGCAAATTACACTACGGTTGTTCTATTTTCAGACATCCCAGAAGAGGCTGTGACATTGGCACCTGCTTGCACTCATTGTCTGACACATGGCAGAATCTTGGCATTATGCATAATGTGCATGCCATTTGTAAACCCACAAATACAGGTGTTAAAAGCCCTTTCAACAGGTGCCCCATTAAAGCCTACTGCTCAGGTCTGAGCTTGAAAAATGTGCAGCTGTTACTGGGTTTCATTTGTGTTGGTTTTTAGCCGCAGTGTCGTTCCAGTGTTTTCCTTTATAGAAAGAGCTCTAAACACGGATGTGCAGCTCCAGTGGACACTTGCAAATTGCAGTGTGTCCAGTTGTTATCCTACAGCCAGAGAAGGGAAATACTCCCCATCAAGACATTCCAATAGTCCTATGTCTAGGCTCCAGATCCACTCACAGGAGATGATCTATTTTATTTTACTGGAGTCCAAAATATGTTCTAAGCAAATCTAATTACATTTAGAAAGAATGCAGAAGAAAACAGTAATACCTTTAGTCCCTTCTAGTTCATTATTTGCATTATTACCATGAAATAAAATATAAGGTAAAACCATTTTGTCGAGTGCGGTTCATACACAGTTATATATATCTAGTCACATTATAAAAAAACGTTAAGGCCCACGCATAATTGTCAGATATGAAAACCAGTGACAGTGTTCTGTTATGTTAGGCGTTTATATACCACGAAACTTCCTCAGATGAAATGGAACACTGTAAAGTTAAGGGGTACAAGGTTCAACGGAAGGGGTGAATGAATGAAGGGGTGAATTAATATATATTCACTGAAAACACTTTGTTAAAGGGACGTTATGGATAAGTTGCACTAATAGAAACCTATGAAATTCAATAAAATGTTAAAGGAACTTTATGGTTACAAGTAAAAGCAAATAACCTCTGAATTTCACCAGTTATGGTAAGCTAAGCAACCATAACTCGCGCCACCAACATGCACTGCTAAGATTAACACCCAGGACATCAACCCGGACAGTTCGGAACTGCACTTTCTACTGTTCTAAGAACTTCCAAGCCTATTCTTACTCATTATCCATTAACAATCTAGTACACAGCACATCCTTGGAAGAAAATTGAACCCCATTTATCATCCCTCGTGGTCATGGCCAGTAGCCACATTGTCCGGGTCATGACCATATATCACTATTGTGTGTACCTACATTATGACACTTGTTAAAAAATAAAACACGGGCACATTTGCAGACTCATGCTTTAAGGTCCTTGTCAATGCTCCTTACAAGAGTTTTCTGGAAATCCACCCATATTTAGTTTTTTCAAAAGTGTCAGAATGTATGTACGTACCATAGTCATATTAGCTAGCCCTCACTTGACAAAATCCATTCAGACGTTGCACAAACATTCAAGGTTGAGTCTATAATATTTCTGAAAACTTTTGTCCACATTCGTCAAACGGGAACAAAGTTAAAAGCCATCTACAAATGTTTGATACGCCCCGCTAATTTAGCCCCATTGTGACAAAATCCCACCAAACTTTACAAAAACATGTATATCTAAATCTAAAATCTTTTTGCAAACTTTTGTGTAGATTCGTCAAATGGCACCATATTTATAAGCGTTTACAATATTTTGGGCCCCCCTCTAAATGTGCCCCTTGGTGACAGAACCCCATCAAACTTTACAAATACGTGTATATCTAGATCTAAAATCGTTTTGCAAACTTCTGTACAGATTCGTCACATGGCACCATATTTATAAGCCTTTACAATATGTTGTTCCTTCTTGACAAACCAGCTCTCCAGAACCATTCAGAATCAGGTCTAGAGTAAAATTCCAGAATTACATGCACTTTCATTGAGTGGCACCAAAGTTATAAGAAATCCAAAAGCTGCTTTTCACCAACCCAGTAATGCAGAAATAGGCATAGATGCCACTGAACATCTGAAGTGTTAGCGAACATCACAGGACAGCACTCAAACATCCAGACTGTTCGCGGACTTTTGGGGATGAAAAAGACCAGTTTGTGGCTTCTTACGGCCATATCCCATCCCATCCTCATCACCCCCACCACCCCAGATATTGTTTGATGAGTTTGACAAGTGCAATGTTGTGTTTTTCAATAGGTTTTTACCGCGATGTTCGCGGACACCGGCGGGTGCCCATAAATCCAACATGGCGGGCATTTCCAAAAATCTGATGCACTTCACGCTTTTCACCATCGAATCAGTGGGTGCGTCCAATTTCCGTGGACATCACGTTGCCCTCTTGGCCAATCGGAGACCCGTACACGGACCAAATAGGGAAGTGAGTCTGCGGACTGAACCCAGATGTCACTAATTTGATTTGCCTACTTTTGGCCCATTTTAAAGAACGCTACTGGATGGATTTACACCAAATTTACAAAAGCACACTTTTGAGACCAATCCGCCACTCCTGCTGCAAATTTGGTGAAAATCTGTCGAGTGGTTTGGCCTGTAGACGTGAGCAAATTATTTTTTTATTGCTTCTATGGACAAAACAGACATTTTGTGACCCCCGTACAACTTTAGCCCCCACACTCCCTTGATGAAACCTCACCAAACTTGCTAGAAAAATTCTGACGGGTCATATACTTCTGTTTGCAAATTATGGTAAGGATTTGTCCAGGTGGGGCAATGTTATAAACCACCCAAAAAGTGCTCTTCCTAGGGGTTGAGCAACTTAACCATAACTACAGGACCGCTACCGCAGGCCCTGTGATATATAGATCCTGTTACCACCTCTGACATAATTTAAATACTTCAGAAATGCAAATTTTAGATTGTGAATTGATAATAATTAATAATGATTAATACATTATTGATAATAATATATTAAAAGTAATTTGTGGAACACAGCAAAATTGGTAATGCAAATAAGGCTTTGCTGTGCACTAGCCTGGTTTTAATTTTAGATATCTACATATATATGTCTCGGTGGAGGAATGTTTTTATGAAACTAGCTAGCATTTATGTGTGTTCTCAATTACATATGGAAAATATCTTTCCTCCTGTAAAAAGTTTGCACGGAAAGTGCTTGGCTTTTAATCTCGTTCCCAGTTGCATATGGTGGATATATTTTGTTTCTTTTATTGGGATGGTGTTTTTAAGCAACTGAACAGATTTTAATATGTTCTCAATTATGTGTGGAAGATATGTTCCTATACTGATGTACATATAATGGCAATGACACGTTTATATGGTAATGTTGAATTATTTATGTTATTACCAATAGTCTGTCTAATAGACCGACAAGATTTGCCCTATTCAGCATTATACCAAAAAAGCTTACTTTCCCAGCAGCTCTATTTTTGCGATGATCACCTATTATTTAGAGTGTGTCTCAATCCATCACAAGAAATTCAACTATTACCAAACAAACTTATATTTGGCATTTCATGAAGGTCAGTTTGATTGTGTGAACTGGTTTTGTGTGTGTGAGCAATGGAGGAGACAAGGAAAAGACCCCACAACAAGACTAATCTGCAACTGCGATGACGCACACAGCAAATGCAGTCAGGCTGAAGCTCAAAAACATAATACCGTCACAGCTGAAGAGTCTGCAAGAAAAGGTCAAGGTAATGTACCACACAGGAACTCAATTAGTTGGCATATTGGAAGTGCATGCAGAGATGGACTCAGCGAGTGACAGCGATCGATGCATAGCCTGGACTTGGGGCCTGAGTGGGGACATGTACATAACACACGGGATGGTTGATTTGTCTTTCTGCTAGGTAGGATTGTAGGTCAATATGTAAAGAGTAGTTCCGTCCTCCAGCCATAAGCAAGTGAGCAGAATGAAAAGGCACAAATCCTGATAGGGGCCATTTTGTTACCAGTACCAGAGAGGGAGACTTAGAAGACAGACACTCAGTAGGACTGGTGTCCCTGCTGTGTCCAATGGACAAAACCTAGGGTTTTCTGGATGTTGAAAATGAAAATCATTCACCCAACCATGAGGCTCTTGGCATTGCCAGCTTTAAGATAAATGACCATCCACACAAGCACATTCATGCGCCACAGCCCTTAGCTAGAGAAACAACAAGGAATTGATGACCCTGCATTATGTGGCATTATGTGGTACAGTAGCTTTGAATCTGTATTCACTTCATGCTTTTTCATCCTGTGGTGTCACAGGGATGAAAGTTCATGGGAGTCAGCTCCCATGATTTCCCCTGGAGGGGGACATGCTAAATGGATTTTGCTGCCAATTCTGAAGGCCATATGATTTTGATGAAATTACACTAGTCTTGTGACTATTAGATAAAGTTGAGAAAATAAATATATCATTAACCATATAATGGAGTCTGTGCCAACTGAACCCAAGATTAGAAATATGGAGAACCATACAGTAAACCTGTACGAATGTGCTACCTAAGTTGAACCACAGGGGGTGACTGTGGGGTTAACTCTCAGCATCACAGTTTGGGTTACTATTTGTTAGGGAGATGTTTTCACAGCCCTCTTGGGAGGGGTGTGAAGAGTTCTCTCTTTAGTGGAAGGACATGGTGTTCACCAATTTAGACCAAAACTCTTTCAATGGGTAAAGTATCAGAATGGTCAGGATTCACTCTTAGGAGAGGATGAGCTGGTACCAAAGTACCATTACTTCAACTTGCATAGTCATTTTAAAGGAGATTAAGAAGTTTCCAAATGTTGTCCCTTACGGATCAATGGGATACATACCATAGGTCTGCTGTGGTTATAGGTTAAAATCAGGTAACCTCTCCTTTCACCACACCAGTGCACCAGCAGAGGCGACCAGCCACAGGGGAGCCCAAGGAAGCCTCAAAAAGAGTTCCAGTACAGACTTCAAGAAACAGCAGGTCAGGAATAGATAGTTTCAGAAGGATAACAAGGACCAACCCTAGACGACCAATGGTGGGGGGATTCAAACCCGTAGTACTCCTGCATTTAATGAATGGAACCAACTAAGGGATTAGCATCTTCAGACCAAGGGACCAATATGCACAGTGCTAATTACACCAAATTTAGCCCATGAATGGTAGGTGCACAGGTGAATTTGGGTGTCGGGTTTAGGTTTGGTAAGCAGCATTTGCTGGATTTGAACAGATAAAGACATCTGGAGAGAAACCGCACAAAGGAAATTAAATTACTAAGCACCAACAAAGACAGTGATAGGTGTATGGGAGAACCTTACAAGGGTCACAGCCAGGGGAAGCAGGCATATACCGCCAGCCAGCAAGGACATGGTTCCATGAGGGAGACAACAGCTGGAGGCCGTCCAAGATGCCACAAGATGGAGCAATAACAAAACTCTTCCATGCCAGGAAGTCTAGACGGTGCCCCTACCATAGGCACTTGGGCCAGAAGGAGGTTACCAGAGGTTCTGCAACTGCAGGCGAGTTACAATCCAGCAATGGCAGTCCGTCCAAACCAGCTAGGAGGACGGCAAGAAGCAAGGGGAAAGCCCTGGATTGGATGAGTAGAAAGTAGTGTGATGCAAAGTACAAAAGAGACAGGGCCTGGCCAGTATTTTCAGCAGCGGCCCATCTTCCAGCTGTCTTCAGGTACGATTCAGTGATGTATCTTAGTAATGCAGAGGGTCTCCAACTGATTAAACATTCACTAAGGGGCTGGTGCATGCCAGTGCAGCAATCACTCTCCAGGCAACGCACACAGATTTTGGCAACCATCCAAGCAGGGTGGCCCTAAAAAACCAGACACACAGTGGCCCTCGCACTGGATTCAGAGTGGGAAGTATGCACGACTTCAAACCTGTCCCTGCTACTACCGTTCCGTTGGGAACTAGACGTGCACCCCAGTGGGCGCCTCACCCCCTCTTTTTTCTAAATATTGATTCGGGAGTCCTGGGCTCCAGAGGCGCAGCACCGGGGTGACCCATCCCCCACTTAGGAGAGCCACAATGCTGGTTTTCCCTCCTGCCCCCACCGTGGGATTTATCTTGTGCTATTGGAGGGGAGTTGGTTCCTGGCTTCCAGCATTGACTACAGCCATCAGAATTCCCTGAGGCCAAAATTAGTATTAATCAGCAACACCTGAACAGACTGCCTACCTGAAGATTGCAAGAGGCATAAAAGCGCTTGGAGGAGAAGAGCAACTGAACTGCAGAAGGGAAAAAAAGCTGGGAACTAGAGTGCACACCTCACCCCCTCTTTTTTCTAAACATGTCAGAAACAACTTTATAATGTGGAAAAAGGATCCATTTTGGTCTCATCACTGTTTTAGGACATGCATGGCATGTGTTAAGCATCCCCATTTCCACGACCAGCAACCCCCCTCTCGGATATCCTTAGGAACATTCGTGTTGATACAACAATGACTCTAACAGCAAATCTTTGAACCAAATTCCCACCCGCTTCTGGCCTCTGGCAGGGATGAAATGTGACTTGGAAGTCTTCATGCCATGGTTCCTAGGGAGCATTTCACAACAGTGACTCCTTGGGTGGAAACATGAATCAGCAGACATGGCGGAGGTTTCAGTGTGTCCACTTCTGAAGGTGAATCTGCTATCATTCAGTCTGTAATCTGCTTTGAGTCAGCAAAACATCAACTTCAGCGTCATAAGGCACTCATTCACATGACCCAGCAACCAACCCCATGCTTGCACCACATACCCATGCCCTTTAAGAGTTGCCAGAAAATGGCCAGGCACACTTGTCATACAATTGCTCTCTGTCAAACACGAGTCAATCCCCACTAAATGCAAGCAACTAGGACAAAAAGGTAGGCCTGAAACCTCATGTTTGTCACAAATTTCGTGGAAGAGGTTGTCACCACAGAGTTATACAAACACATAGAAGTAAACAACCTTTCATGCGTAGCTCTACTTGACCTTTTAGCTGCATTTAACACCATGTATGGCCAGCAGGTGCTCTTGATTAGAACATGATAAACAACTAGAGCCACAGAGATGACCGAACAATAGCTTTCCTCCTTTCTGAACAACCAATGCATGAAACTTTCAATGGGTGCACTGAAGATCTGCAACACAATTAAAATATGGTTACAATATGGTGGGCCCTTCTAGGTTCACCACCCTGGTCAGCACTTTTCAACATCTACACAGGGCCATTGAATAGGCAATTAGTCAACATAAAGATAGACATCCGTGCACACATGCATAAACCAACTTTCTCTTTTTAGAAAATCTATAGGATCCCATGAATAAATAGAGGTACCCACCAAAGCCACCTCTCAATTATTATCTGTGCCCACCCAGCACAGTTAATAAAGGATGGAGCTAGAGACCTAGCTCCCTTTATCTCTAAGTTAATAAACTCCTCATTTAAAACTAATACCGTACCGGCCAACCTTAAAGAATCCTGGGTTCTACCATTACTTAAAAAACAAACCCTGGACCCCACTATCCCTACCAACTACAGACCCATCACCACTGTGCCATTTCTTCTTAAAATTTTAGATATAGCTGCTTACATACAAATTCAGGACTATCTGGAAGCCAACCACTTACTTGGCTCATGACAATCGGGCTTCCGCCCTCTCCATGGTACCGAAACCGCGCTGCTAGACCTAAAGACACAAATTGAAGAATTAAAGGATAATGGAAAAATAGCTTTGCTACTCCTACTGGACTTGTCGGCAGCTTTCGACCTGGTGGACCATGCAGTGTTATGCAACCACCTCCAATCTGCCGCCAACTTCACCAAAGATGCTATAGTATGGGTCCAATCCTTCTTAGCTAACTGGACCATGAGAGTCTTCTCTACTTCAGCCTCTGCCGACCCTATCAAAATAACTTGCGGGGTACCACAAGGTTCCTGCGTCTCCCCTACTATATATAATATTTTCACCAAGCCTCTGTTTGACAAGTTGGATAGACTGGGTGTCACCTACACTAATTATGCAGATGGCACACAGATTCTCATACCCCTTTCGGGCAACTTCGAGGCGGACTCAGCCTTGGTGAACAAAATATACACCCTCATTCAGGCATGGATGGCATCCCATGGCCTCTGCCTGAATGACGAAAAAACAGAGTTACTAATCTTAGGCTCTGAAGCCAATATCCAAAAACTGAGCCCAAACTACACATCCTTTAACATTGATAACAACCCTATCAAGGTGATGTCTGTAGTTAAAACCTTAGGATTCTACTTGGATTCCTCTCTCACTCTCAAAAAGCAAGTCAATTCCCTCGCCTCATCCACAACATACACTTGCAAACTCATCAGAGCCTCCAGACCATACCTCTCGAGAGCGAGCTGCACCACACTAGCCAACGCTCTTATCATGTCAAGATTAGATTACTGTAATGCCATGTACTCAGGAGGCAACAAATACATTACAGACAAAATCCAAAGACTGCAGAATAACGCCCTGAGGGCAGCATTGAACATCCCCTACAGAGAGCATATTACCGGATAAAATTACTAGGAGAACTGCTATCCGCCCTACGAGATCTGCCAACCTATTTATGCTGGAGATTCCCAGGTGTAAACGCTCGACAGCAGGAGGAACTAGCTTCCCTGTTAGAGCTGCACAATGCTGGAACAAATTACCAGTTGACCTCATACTAGAACAACCCTACCCTATATTCAGACATAAGATACTCAATTGGCTACACACCAATGACACCTAACTGACTAACTACACCTCTACCTCTCCAGTCCCGACACGACCCTTTGTTTCCACCAAACTACACTGCAGTTTGGTTAACTGTGCACGCGTGGTTGCCCGCTCTTGTCATATTTGCATGCACCATGGATATACGATAACGTAAGCATGTAAGATTGTATACACATATGTGTATATGTATGTATGCATATACTGATACTCATGATAATGCTTCCGAGATTTACCAATACCATTGCCTTGTATTTAATGAATTTTGTACCTGTATCTTGCTCCTTTTGCAATCACTGATTTATGTATTGCTACCTTTGCACTGTAACTAAGTTTTAAGATTTCTTGTTTCTGTTGCGCCCGTCTACCCAAGGGCTTGGTGCGCATTACCAAACAAATAAACAAACAAACAAACAAACAAACAAACACCAAATGAATGCAAAAGGACTGTCCCTTAACAGCAACAAAGAAGAAATACTAGTGGCAATCTCACATACTGACATGCCAACTTTCTGCACCATGGACCCAGGTTCTGCCATTAAACACAAGCAGTGGTCATCCATCTAAGAGAAAAACTTTAGAACTCAAAGCGGCACTGAGGAAGCTAAGAAACACACATACCCACAGCTGCCATCACAACATTAAACCATTCAAGAAATTGTAATCACCTCATGTAACTAAATATCGGGCCTGGAAGAGAGGGGCAATTATTTCAGCAAATCGTGATTACGGAAACGTCAGTGGTCGAAGTGGGCTGAAGCTGTTGGGAGCGGTGCTCCTCTAATCTAGAGTTTTACTGTTCCTATACTTTTATTTTAATAAGAAACCTTTCCGGAATGGTCTAGTTTAAAAATAAAAGTGTAAGAAGAATGTGAAACTTGCACCTCAATGCACTGCACTCAAAATTCCCTTAAACAACAGGTGTGTTGGTTTGGGTGTTTGGATTGCACGTGGAAGGGAGCATGGAAATGGGGTTTGTGTGGAGCGGGGGCATGCCAGCATGGAACATAGTTCCACTACATCTTTTCGTATACTTCGACCACTGGGTAACATCCCATACATAAGAATGCCAAACAACTGTATATCTTCCAATTGCACAAACAAAACACAAACTGTTGCATCCACAGGGGCCAGGAAAAGTCATAAAGTTTCCCAAGCTACTGGGGTGTTTAGCAAACTGCATACGCTAAAAGACGAGCTAAGTACCAACATCATGCATGGGCACTACTTCGAAAACAAAAACAAAACTAAAATCAAACAAAAACAAAAACATTGCATTATGTGGTTTCTGTGTTAGTGCAGGATCACTGCGTTTGGTGGCGTGTCACGGTCTGACGAGGACCACATAATCCGATTAGGAATCTGGGGATTTGGCCCCATATATATTACATTTGCTGATTTAGAACAACACAGGATTATAAGACCTGACCTAGTGCCCAGTTTTGAAAAAGACCCACAAGTGGTCGAAACACTTGTCAACCTATGGCACCTCTAGTAATAAAGGCATCTAGAATTCACCACACGAGACCATGGGCCTCATTATAAGTATGGCGGTAAGGCAACAACAGTGCCAGTATCGCTACCGGCACCGTTGCTACCATATCGCCATACTACGAGTTGTGCTCACGGGTCTCGCTCTGCCCGCCAGGACCGACCTAGCGGGCAATGCGGCACCCACAAGCAGAACTTGTGGATGCACCGGCACTGCTAAGAACGGTGCCGGTGCATCCGAGTTCCCCATTCCCATTCAGCCCTATGGGGCCAAATGTGGATGGGGAGTCCCGTGTTGCCGGCACCCGCAAATGGGCAATTACCGGGTCCCCCGACTTCGGCATGACCTGGTAATTGCCCATTTGCGGGTGCCGGTAAAATCACAGGTGCGGGGGCAGCCGTGCCTTTGTTACAGGTACGCCTACCGCCAGACCCATAATGAGGGCCCATGTCTTTTTGAATGAAAAGTGCTGATGAGCCATACAATGTCAATTATATGCAGGACAAGTGCCATATCCAGCGTGCCTACTTAATTGCTAATTTGATGGTGTTTAACTTTTGCTGTGTTAATCGCTCATTCCAGGCCATAATCAGACTGGTATCTCAATGATCAGGCTGCGTCTTCTGACACATTTCTAAGGGCAGTCTTGTGTTATCTCAACAAACTTTACTTCAGACATTCCCAGGAAAGCAACTGCAATTCTTTTGGATATTTCAACGTTACAGATTCACTCTCTGTGCTTACTCTGCCATTTGTGCTGTAGATTTCAAGGTTCTGCAATAAGAGTACTGTGCGGGCTGTCTGGAGTGAGGTTGCTTTCTTTGTCCTGTTTGCCTTCTTTAAAGTTATTATGATACTGGAAACACGTATTGTTAGCATCAGCTCTGATACAGATTTTCAAGAACGACCTCAACAGTTTCTGTGTTTATGTGCCAGGAGAAGTCAGCCCTTTCTCAGATGTTATGCAAAACCATGATCTTAGTTTTTAAACTGTGTATTTTGAGGTTTCTGTTCCGCACCATATGCCTCAGATCTGGAAATCAAACGTTGCAGTCCAGTTAGCATTTGAGTCAAGAGATCTGTATTGTCTGCCTCTGACTTGAGTTGTAAGAGTTCAGTGGAAATGCTCTTGTAATTTGCAGTTCTTTCGACAAGACTGCTATGCATTGAGAGCATAAAAGTGGTGCCAAGATACAGCCCTCCTTTAATCCTTTATACAGTGCTTAAAGTGGGCCGGGGCCTGCCGGGCCCCGGCAGTCTTCAAAAAGTGGGACTGAGCCGGGGCCCTGCCGGGGCCCCCATCCCACACAACATTGGCGGGATCGCGACGGGAGATGCGCCCGCCAGTTTAATTTCAGGCGAGGTGACAGAAGTGCCAGCCAGGCACAGCGTCGCTGAGGCTGGCTGGCACTTCTGTCAGTCACTGTAACTTCCCTGATGACCCCTCATCTGAGGGGTCATCAGGGAAGTTACAGTTCCTTTGTTTGCCCTCGCCAGGTCACTGACCCTCAGCGAACCTGTGGGCTCCATGATCTAATATGCAGATTAGATCACGAGCCCGGGGTTCGCAGAGGGTGAAAGGCGCCTCGGGCTCTGTGATCTATCTGCTCAGAGCAGAGATCACTGAGCCCGAGCCGTCTATCTCCGCTGGCCACGCTTTATAAAAGATGCCTTGAATTGTATACGTTTCAAGCCATCTTTTATAAACGTAGAAATATTTCTATGTTTATAAAAGACCGCTTGAAACGTGCACAATTCAAGGCATCTTTTATAAAGCTTTGTCGATGGACAAAGCCTCCTCGGGTTTTGTCTGTCCTCAACGCTTTATAAAAGATGCCTTGAATTGTTTACGTTTCAAGCCGACTTTTATAAACATAGAAATATGTTATAAATGTCTATGCTTATAAAAGGTGCTGAAAAGTGAACAAAGCTTAGTAGGTAAGCACACAAGTATGCGTAAATGATTATGGTTTGTGTACTTTTCAAGCCACCTTTTTATAAACCTAGAAATACGTAACATTGGTATGTTTATAAGGCTTGAAAGGTACACAAACCATAGTAGTGCGCATACAAATATATAAATGCTCACATACATTTATATATTTGTTTGCGCACCTTACAATGATTTGTGCACGTTTTAGGCCACGCCCACAATGGAAGCCACGCCTCCAAACGAGAGCCCCCCCTCAATTTCTTACCCCACTTAAAGCACTGCCTTTATAAGTATGTAGTCTCCAATAATGTGACCTTTTGCGTTTATCTTTACTTTGAGCTAAGTGTCCATGTGCAGTTTGATCAATATTCGCAAAAGATTTCGACTAATTACGGCGATATTTTCCGTCGTGCCATACCCGTGGCGATTCCTTTAAGTTGCCTGGCTCCGTAAATGGTGACCTGCTGCTGAGTCAAATGAACGGAGGTGATCTTGTCGCCCCATACAATATTCTAAACATAGTAAACTTCATATATGTTTGTTCCTAGTATGGCTCAACGCTGGACTAAAGCTATTGTTTGTTTGAATTGTCCATTCTTAGAAACTATGCAAGTCCAAGTATTCACGGGGTGAGTGGAATAGACAATTCCTGATACAATGTCATATCTTCTTGTGATTTACCAATAAGTTCCTTTGAGCTCAGAGATGGAGGTTACGTTTACACTTTTAATCATTTGCAATGCGAAGTGCAAAACAAAGGTATGAAGGTAGCCTGTACGCCTTTATGTTTGCACTTTGCAATGCAAAGTGAGTACACGCCATCCGCCATTAACGCATTGCAGGGAGCATTTATAATGGATTTCTATGGAATCCCCCTGTTTTTTGCTGATGTAAAAAGCAGTCAGACTCCCAGGGAATCTATTTTTTTATGCAAGCAGTAATAAGTTATGCTCGGGTAAAACCAAATGGTTTTTGGAGGCACAGGTGTAAAGGGAGGAGAAACTTAATTCCTGTTTCACCCCCTTTTGCCTACATAAACCACACAAATCTCCCAGAGGAAAATGAAAAGGAAATGGTTCAAAGATCCCTCTGAGGTCAATAAAACAAAGTGGAAAGACTTGGAGGAACGATACAAAGGAAAGATTGTCGAGGTAAAGAAGAATTTCTTTAATGAACAAATCTTGGCAGCCACCAATTCTACAGGCAAATTATTTCAGATAATGAGATCAGTTGATGAAAAACCTTTAGCCCTGTAACCCCCATTTCAACCTTCACAGGAAAACTGTGATAAGGAACAGCTTGCTTTTAGCAACAAAATTCAAAATGCTCGTGAGGCTATAAGTTCTTGTCATGTATCCTCTAAAGATCAGACTACCCCCATAAACTCAGATTCCAATCCTACAATCTCGAACAAATTCAAGTTTTTCCCCCTTCCCCTAGAGAATATGAAAACCCTTCTCTCCTCTATACGACAAACAGCGTGCTCAGAAAACATCCTGTCTCCCAAATTAATTTTGGAAAATAAAGACATCTCTGCACCTTTTCTCATCAGAATGGTCAATGCTTCATTCAGAGACAGTAAGATTCCAGTAGCTATTAAAACGGTTACAGTCACTCTGTTGACCAAAAAACCTGGACAAGACCAGAAGGATCCGTCCAACCTCTGCACGAAAACAAACAGCAACTTCTTATTGGGCATTCTTGACAAGGCAGAAACTAGGCAACTCCAAGCATTTGTGGACGAAAACAGCCTTCTCCACAAAGAAGCAATCAGGCATCAGAGGATCACATAGTATGGAATCTGCTCTGTTGGACCTTCAAACCAGTATGCTTAATATCATGGATAGAGGCAAAAGTGACATGTTAGAACTTTTGGATCTGCCTACGGCCTTTAATTTGCTTGACCACCAACAACTCCAAGGGGCCTTAGAACAATTGGGAAGCTGCTCTCAGGAAGCTATAGACTGGGTGACCTCTTTCTGTAAAAGCAAAAGAAAATATCGAGGCTGAGCACCGTAAAAGGAAATACACCAAACACAGGCTTATAAAGATTCACAGATCTTTATTCTATAACTGTACAGTTTTACAAAGAAACAAAGTATCAGATAGCTATCTAGCCCTCAGTACATCACAGAGAATACCAGCCCTTTCGGTGTGAGAAGTGAGAGGTACTGGACGTCTAAATATTCACATCTTTTATACATTTTCCAATCATAATGTCCAGCTCCTCTGCAGGTTAATAATTCTCGGTCTAGGGTTTGTGCCGAGTTCACCTCTAGTTAGTCCAACTATATGCATGTGGATTATTTCCAATTTGTACAACAACAGGTCATAATAGCAACAGTGTATCTTCGGATTTAACATTAAGCATTAGTACACGTCCTATACAATGTAGTTCATTTAGTATTTAAACAGCATTGTATTTGATGTATGTCCGTGGATCGGACTTGTTGGCCCGAGTAATCCTCAATCTACAGGTCAAATGTAGGACAAGGTCTCATTACATGACCCAAACATTTAGCCTACGAGTAGTTTAGACATTAACCTATATGAAGGTCAGGACGGCTAAGTTACAAGCATGAGAACACTGTCCACCATTTTATAATACAGAGTGACTTTGAGATGGAAATCAAAATGGCGGATGGACCTAAAATGGCGGCTAAGTCGATCTAAGGTCAGAACTTCGCAACGCAGATTTCTTCGCAGAGCGACTGGGCTTGGGCCAATGTATACAATAAAGGAGGCACAATATGATATCCCGCTTAACACTTCCTTGCGGAACGGGTTCTAAAATACAGTGGGGTGATCAATTCTCACTACCCATATCCATCAATTGTGGCGTGCCCCAGGGGGCAAGTCTGTCACTCCTTTTGTTCAACTTATACCTGCAGTGTCTCTGCACCCTTCTTACTAATTTAGGGGTGTATTTTACCAACTACACTGACGACACCCAACTGGTGATCGAACTGAGTAGCTGCCATAACACAGACAAAACTAAGGTAGCTAATATCTACAAAATTATAGAGGCATGGATCAAGACAAATTGGCTCTGTTTGAATGGAAGCAAGACCGAGCTTATGATTTTTGGTTCTCCCCAGGCTAGGTCCAAACTTAGTCCGGGCTACACTTCCTTCAGGATTAGAGATTCACACATCGAGTCTCGGGAAAGGTTATAACTCTGGGTGTTTACCTGGAGACATCCCTTGGAGACGAGGCACATGCAGCTTTTCTAAAGAAAAACTGCCAGTACTACATGAGGCTGCTCAAACATATCAGATCCGATTTGAGCGAAAATAACTGTGCAACTATTGCCACGGCCACTATCCTTTCCAGATTGGATTATGGCAATGCCCTATTAGCTGAAGATAACAAGGGCTGTATCGCCCGCTGTTAGATCATACAAAATAACGCAGTGAGAACTATCAAACAGAAAGGCAGAAGGGAGCACATGTCCGCAGATGGAAAGTACCTCCATTGCTTAGCCTTAGAGAATTGGATTGCCTTCAAATCCATGACTATCGTACATAACTGTATCTATGGAAGAGCTCCTGTCTACTTGAAAGAACAAATAACCCTTTACACACTGGGCTGATCCTTGATATCTGAAGCTCAAGGTCTGATTGTACATAAAGGCGCCAAAAGAGCGGACGGGCTAGGACGCTCTTTTCCCGTAAAAGCGGCACAAACATGGGATAGGCTCCCCTGCTCTTTGAGATTATAGACAAACCATCTGATTTTCAGAAAAGAAATAAAAACATTATTCAGATAAGTGATTGGCATATTGCTCTAATAATCCTGCTGTCCCGATTTTCTAACTGTTGTCTGTGTCTCTATGTACGCACCCTGATGCCTGCGGGCTTTGGCACGATAAAAATAAATAAATAAATAAGAGGATGCATAAAGGTGTTAAGATAGGAGTAACACCTCTACGCCTGTCTTTAGCAACTTTATCTATACTTCAGTGAGTTGGTAAAATAGCTTGCAGGTGGGATGTAGGATTATATTCATAGAGTTGTTAAAAGTATTTGCACATTCATTTTCATTTATTTTAGTTTTTCAATTTTTTCACATTGTGGCTCGAATGGAAATGATGCATACTAATAATTTGACATTTATATAGTGCTACGGTGCTGCTTATTATTACCCACAGTGCGTGGTGCTCATTTATCGACCTTGGAAGGATGAAAGGCTGAGTTTGGCCCTGCTGGTATTTGAACCTGCATGGATGTCAAAGTGAGCGCTCTACTCGCTGTGCCACTTGTGCGTCTTAAGGTTTTTTGTTTTCCAATTTTTTCACATTGTGGCTCGAATGGAAATGATACATAATAATAATTTGGCATTTATATAGTGCTACTATTATTACCCAAGGTGCGAGGTGCTCATTTATCTACTTCGGAAGGAGGAAAGGCTGGGTTTGGCTCCTCCGGGATTCAAACCTGGGTTAGCAGGCTCCACACGGATGTCAAAGCGAGCGCTCTACTCGCTGTGCCACTTGAGCAGCTTAAGGGGATCTGGTTTAAATACGGTAGGGAGTTTTACTGTCAGTAAGCATCAGCATTTTACTTTAGACAATAATGATCTGCAATAGACCAGATTGAAAACTATTAAAAAGTCAATAGATGCACAAAATAATAGTGCGTTTCTGTTTGATCTCTCTCTATCTCTATCTGCTGTTCAGTATAATGCTGTATGGGGGTGCTGTTGTGCAGAGCGATGGTGTAGACACTGCGTCTACTCACTCTGGTGAAGCGGGCTGCAACAGACAACAACCATTTCCAGCGAAACCGACTTGCTCAAGGCACGACCCAAACAGCGGAACCAACGCTGAAGATAATGGCGAGAAGAGGGGACTCGGCACACCTGGGAATTAGGTGATATCAGAAGAGCAGCGGTGACAGGGGGAAGGAGAACAGCCTGAGAAGATGGCGAGCGCTTGTGAGCGGAAGAACAACAGGCAGCAGGAGTTGCAGTCAGCCTCAAGAAGGCCAGCGGAGGTAGGTGAGGGAGCCAGGAGCCCTGTGCTGAGATGTGCAGAAGACGTGGGGAAGGAGGTGTGGGTCTTGGTGTCGGCATAGAGGATTCTCCCCACCCCCAGAGCGAAAACAGCATGAAAGTGGACCACACCCCAAGCAGGCCAGGAATCAGCGGGGAGCAGTGCAGTGTCTACACACTGAAATAGCAGCAATGTTATCAACAAGCGGAATAACATGCATCGCCGGGAGGTAGGCGTGCCATAGGCCCCAATAGGCAATGCCTGAGCCACTGTTGCCTACCGTGTATCACACCTCCCCAATCTCTGATGGGTGTGCAGAAGTCAGCGCTACAAGCGACTAGAAGTGGACCTGGCACATGAAAAGAGGGAGAAGTGTCACTAGAGGAAACGGCCCTGCAAAGCTGGAAAGGGGCAAGCCGATACTTGTTGTCAATGAACAACGTAACCAGGAGCGAAAAGTAGAGGAAGGGGACGAGGCAGTGGAGAAGCCCACTGCCCCCAAATGGGAGTGACAGGGGGAGAAAGTACATTGAAAGTGGAACAATGATGACGGACAAGGAGAAACACAAAAAAGCGAGCACCCAACCCAAAATAGATGCTTACACCACAAGCGTATCCAGAACCCTACAGGAAATGGAGACAAGTAAAATGGCATGTCGAAGTGAAGGTGAGAGGTAGGCAAGCCAATTCATGCAGGACATCCTAAGAGTGATACAAGAGGCGAGAACAATGCTGGAGCACAACATTTATGCAGTAGGGTTGAATGTTGGACTGTTGAGACAGGACTTGCATAAATTATCAGCGAGAGTAGAGGTATCAGCGAGAGTAGAGGAAACTGAAACAAGAATCTCTGACATCGAGGATATAACCACTCCCCTGCAATCCGAGGGACAGCTACATCTCAGGAAAACACAACAGTTGGAGGAAAGAATGGATAATGCAGAAGAAAGAGTGAGAAGTAGCAAAATACAGATCAACGGCCTTCCGGGGAAGACTGAAGGGCGCTCCATGGAATTGTTTCTAGAAGGGTGGATAAAGGAATGGGTGTGCCCAAGCAGACTGCCTAGTTACTACTCCATAGAAAGTGCCCATAGGGTGCAGAGGATTGCACCTCCACGGGGAAGCCCTTTAAGATGGGTGATAGCAAAACTACTGAATTACTGGGACAGAGATACGATATTGCAGACAGCGAGCAAGAAGGGCAATTTGGAAGTAAACAGGACACTGTAGGCACAAACATCAGAGGTAGACCGCCAGTCCTAAAACGGAGAATAAGGATGCCAATGTGCCAGAGGAAAATCAGCAAGAGGAAGCGGGCATGATTAGAGATGTTTGGACCTTGTCTTAAGAGGGATGACAGATGCTTCACGTTGGGGGAAGCATTGGGAAGGGGGAGTTCAAAGGGGTTGTTGGATGTTGAAATTGTTTAAATGGCAGGAATCATATCATAAAAGGTGTCTGCTCATCCCCAGAGTTCCAAAATAAAGGGTTATAATCACAAATATGCAATACTGGGACACAATACATATGGACAACAGCTGAGAGTGATCAGAGAAAGGAGTTGAACTGCCTCACATGAAATATAAATGGCTTGAATGACGAATTAAAATGAGGCCTGTCTCCAAATACCAAAACAGGCATAAAACAAAAATAGTGCCACTATTAAAGATGCACCTGATGGTCACCTCATGTGGTTTCCTGGGCAGGGGACAATATAAAATGGTGGAACACGCAGGATACTATATGGGATCGAGGGGAGTTGTCATCATGGTTAAAAACAATATCCCCCTGGAAGTCAAAGAACCCGCCCCCCACAATCAGAATTTCTAACAGAGATTCAGTCATTGTTGGCAACTCATGGGGAAGACTTGCTGATACTGAGTGGAGATTTTAATGACGTAATGTGCAGGGAACTAGACAAGACAACAAAGGGGGGTGGGATACCTCAGCATTTAAAGCGATCCACACTGGCTATATTTGCTGAAGTGACAGGAATGAGAGGGATCTACGTTATAATACCAAAAAACAATAATGAGGACGGAAAAAAAGATTTTTCTTTTAATCGAATTCCAAAAATACCCTTTCTTTTTTTGCACTTTTTTCGATTTTAACTGTGGGGAGTGACCCCCTGCACCTCCACCCGCATCCACCCTACCTTAATGTATTCCCATACCCCAACCCCCACCTATTTGTTTGGGAAAAAAGTGCAAAATAATCAAAGAAATCCAATTGAAATAATTTGTCCTTTTCGGCCTCGCTATTTTAAACTTCTGGTTTTCTTTGGCATTACCGAATGAGAGATGTCTGGAATGAACTGCACCAGGAGGACAGGGGGTTCTTATTCTACTCTGTGGCACGTGCATAGGGCCTCATTATGAGTGTGGCCGTCTGGAAATAATGGTTCCGGTAGAAACATACCGGCACCCTTTCTGGACTGTCAAAATCTGACTCTGTGGGTGGGGGCCATTACGCCTGGCAGGTCTGACCTGCGAGATTCAATGGCCCCAGACGGCAGAGTTTTCACAGAAGCACCAGCATCGTTAAAAACGGTGCCAGTGCCTCTGTGAAACTATTCACGTGGTGTCCTACGGGACTCCACCGGAATGCGGACTTCCAAATCAGCCGCCTGATATCCCGGCCCGCTGGGACTTGTAATGTCCCAGTGGCACTGGGATATCAGGCAGCAGATTCGGTGTTACGAGGATGACGGCAACCTGCTGGTAGCACCAGCAGGTTACCGCCGTCCTCGTAATGAGGCCCTATTTATTTCTCCCCTGTACAGGGCTGGGTTGGGCCACAGACGCAGAATACCTGCATACGGGTATTTTGGATCACACCCCGCTGTTAGTGAAGATAACCGGAAGAGACAGGGAGTGTGGAGGCTTAATGCATATTATCTGGATAATGAGGACATAATTACAGGGTTGAAGGAGGGAAATTAGGAGTTGTTTGCAATACATGAAGGAACAGAGGGAAGCAAAAGCACCCTCTGGGAGGCCTATAAGGCGGTCCTCAGGGGCAGGGCTATGACAGAGATAAGTCATCATCAGACAGAGAGACAAGCAAAATTGGTGGTACTGGAAAATGAAATTAAAGAGAAGGAAGAGAAATATGTGAGGGAGAAAACGCTGGGGGCAAAGAGGAAATTACTGCAGGCTACAGCACATTACAAAACGGTGGCAACGGATGATGGCAAACAAGCGTACTGGGCATCCACGGCCAGAGTATAAGAAATGGGAGACAAAGCAGGGAAAATGCTGGCCTCGCTCAAAAGAAGAGAGGAAGACTCGAGGTGGATTAGAGAGGTTATGTCGAGTGGGGATGGGAGCCATGTACAAGGTGGTAAGATAGTGGAGGAATTTTCCCGATGCTATCAAGGGTTTCATGGGGAAGTGCAGGGGACAGACAAGAGGGATACTTTGGAATATTTGGGAAGGGTAAACCTACCGGGGATAGGAGATCCAGCAAGAGGGGAAATGGATTAGTAGAACTCAATAGAGGAACTGCAGGTGGCTATTGGGCAATTGCAAGCTGGGAAGACTGCAGGTCCGAACGGATTCCAACTCTAATGTTGGAAGAGCTTAGGTGAGGTTGTAACAAAATCGATGCTGAAAATGTTTACAGAAAGCAGGAATAAATTTGTATTTTGTATTTTGTTTATTTGTAAAGTGCAGCCAGGCCCAAAGGCAACCGGGCGCATAATCTTACGTACAAGTTACAGTGGTTATGTTACAGTTACATATAAATGATCAGTGCAAGGATACAAGTCATAAATGCAGGAGACAGCTTTTACAAGGAGGTGGTGGGAAGACACAGGTGGTAAAGGTCAAGCACAAATAAATATAGAAGATACAAAATAAAAGTGGAGCATAGGATAAACAAAGTGATCTGAATAGGTCGGATTGTCATAGTGTCAAGGTCCTGAAGCCAGTGTTTAGTATTAAGCTTAAATACATGGAAGGAAGGTTCTGATCTTAGAGAGGCCGGGAGTGTGTTCCATAACTTTGAGGCCAGTACTGGGAAGCTAGCGCCTCCTGAGTTATGGAGTTTGAATCTAGGTATAGACATTGTCTGTACTTGGGCGGCTCTGAGTGGTCTTGAGGATGTATGTGAGGTGAGTTGATTAACGAGGTAAGCTGGAGCAAGGTTAGCCCTAGCTTTGTGTGTTAGAGCAAGAGTTTTAAGCAAAATTCTATGCATAACCGGAAGCCAGCGCAGGTTGCGTCTAGTCTCAGAGATGTACGACTTCATCGGGATGTTTAGGGCTGCCCTGATAGCATTATTCTGAATTACTTGTAATTTGGTAATATTTTTGTGGCTAGTACCTAGGTATAGGGCATTACAGTAATCGATTTTGGACATAACTAACGTTCTGGCGAGTGTGATACAATTAGGTGTGGTGATGAACGGCCTGCAGGCGGTGATTCATTTACATGTATATGGGATGCGACTGCTACCGCGTTAGTTTGTCTAGTGAAGGATAAGGTGGCGTCAAGGTAAATGCCAAGCATTTTGGTATTGTTGGAAACGGTGATGGGGTTACCATCTATAGTGAAGGATTTGAAGGCAAGGTTGAGCTTCTTCAGTTTTGCATGTGTACCGAGGATTAGCAACTCAGTTTATTCGTCGTTTAGACAGAGACCGTGTTGCACCATCCATGCTTGTATCACTGAGTAGATTTCGTTTAGGGTTTTACTGTCAGTTGCGTAATCTCCAGAGATAGGGATAAGTATCTGGGTGTCGTCAGCATAGTTGGTATACGTAACACTCAGATAGTCAAGGATGTCAAACAATGGCTTAGTAAAGACATTGTAAAGCGTAGGGGACACGCAGGAACCTTGCGGGACCCAACAAGGGACCGGGGAAGGTTCAGCAGAGTCAGTAGGAGAGAAGACCCTCATAGTTCTGTTGGCCAAGAAGGAACTGATCCAGGAAGTGGTAGAGTCGGAGAAGTGGGCTGCAGATTTCAGATGGTGGCAGAGCGTTTGGTGATTGACCACATCAGAAGCTGCTGACAGATCAAGCAGTAGAAGAAGTGCTAGTTTACCATTGTCTTTTAGTAATTGAATTTGCGTGGTGAGATCTATTAAAGCAGTTTCTGTGCTGTGTCTAGGAAGGAAGCCAGATTGCCTCAGTCCCAGTAGGTTGTTAGATTCTAAGTAAGCCTGTATTTGCAGATAAGCTGCTCTGTCTAGTATTTTTAGTAGAAAGGATACCGTTGTAATAGGCCTGTAGTTTGCAGGGTTGGGAGGGTCAAGAGTCGGTTTTTTAATTAGGGGAATGACCCAAGCGTTTTTTAAGTTATCAGGCACTACTCCGGTTTTGAAGGAGGCATTGATAAGGTTAGTGATGAACGGTGCAAGGTCATGTGCAGCTGCCTTGACAGTCGGGGCAGGGCAGGCATCACCTTGGCAATTAGAGGGTTTGAGTTTCCTAATGATGTTCTCCACTTCCCAGATAGACAATGGGGAGAAGCTAAAAGGTTTGCAATTGAGTTCGAAGGTAGGAGTCTTACTAGGATATTGTATAAAATCAGGGTCAGAGATTAACATACATTTTTTTGCATTGATTTTAGATTGTAGCATAGCTATTTTGTCCAGGAGAGCCTTCTGGATATTAGTGCACCATGCTGCATCTGTGATGCATTTGTCAACAGGAGCGATGGGCGATTCCAATTCTTTTAGTATCTTAAAAAGTTCTTTTGTTTTAATCCTGTTGTTATAGGTGTCTTTTTTAGCAAGTATAATGGCCTTTTTATAATTGGAGGATGCTAGTGTCAACTCATTCTTGGTGGTTGCTGAAGGGCACTTTTTCCAATGTGCTTCTGCAGTTCTTTTAGTTTTGCGCAATTCCCTTAGGTGCGGCGTGAACCATGAATTCAAGTGGCGTTGAGGTTTAGATTTCCGCAATTTTAGGGCGGCGATAGTATCCAGTGCTTTAAGTAATATTATTATAAATATCCACTAGGACAGTAGGGTCCGAGGTGGAGGTATTGTTCAGGAGGGGGAGTATGAGAGGGAGAAGTTTATCAGGCGTGATGTCTTTCTTGTTCCTTGTGTAGGTAGGTGGGGCAATGATAGGTACAGGACATGATGTGGTGGCTTTGATGGAGAAGGTTATTTTGTGGTGGTCGGACCAAATACATGGTTCGTTAGATAGAAGATCGATAGTGCAGTTAAGGCTAGTGAGCCAGTCCAATGTTCTTCCTTTGATATGTGTGGGCTCGTGAATGATATGGGTGTGACCGAGGTCAGATAGAGTGTTGGCTAGGTCAGTGGTGTTAGTATTCAGTGGGTCATTAAATCCAAGGTTGAAATCACCCAGTAGGATGCTTTGAGAGTTGGGCTTGGTGTTGGTAGATATAAGGGACACAATGTCCTCAGAAAATGTGGAGATGAGGTGCACTGTTGCTGTATGTTTAGGTGTTAAAGGTAGTTTGATGGACAGGGATTCAGCAGAGGGGATTTGTAGTTCCTGATATGATATGATATGATATGATATGGTATTTGTAACGCGCCTATACACAAGTGTTTCAAGGCGCGAAGAGGCAGGGAGGGAGGGAAACAAGGGGAAGACAGACAAACGATCCTACTAGGCCAGGTGTCATTCAGATCGGGCAAGTGCAGAGGTAAGGGGAAAAGGAGAAAGTGCAGGGGGAGGAGGAGGGGGGGAAAGTGCAGTACACGGTAAGTAGCGTAATAAAATAATAAATAATAAATAAAAGGGCCAGCTGGTGGCAAGTGCGAGGTAAGTGCAGAGCAAGTGCTAGGAAGGGGGCTGTAGGGATACAGTGACAGTCCCACAGTGCAGGGGGAGCCAGGGAGGCAGTGCAAGTGGAGAGTGGCTGGGCCCTAGACCGAGGTCGCTGAGAGTGGCCAAGATGCAGGTTTAGTGCAGAATTTCAGTGGGGAGTTAAGCAGGTTTAGCAGGGGAGAGGGAGAGAGAAGGCAGAAGCGAAGAGGAAGGTTTTGAGGTGCTTCCGGAACCGGAGATGGTTCTCCTCAAGTTTCAGGGAGGCAGGAAGGCTGTTCCAGAGGGAGGCCCCTGCTACGGAGAGAGATCTACCCCCAGCTCGTTGCTTCGAGAAGCGGCTGACCATGAGGGAGTTGGAGACGGATGAGCGAAGGGCTCGTGAAGGAAGATATTTAGGAAGAGAGAGTTGAAGGTATTTAGGCCCCAGGCCCCAGAAGGCCTTGTGGACAATGCAGAGGGTTTTGAACTTAATCCTCGCAGCCACTGGGAGCCAGTGAAGAGATTTCAGTCCTGGAGAGATACGGTCCCTGGGCTTGAGGCCGAGGACAAGTCTCGCAGTTCTGTTCTGGATAAGTTGCAGAGGGCGGAGAGTGGAGGCAGGCAGATTAAGATAGAGGCTGTTACAGTAATCCAGCCTTGAGAGAACCAGGGCTCGGGAGACAGTGAGCTTCTGGGGGAAGGAGAGGAAGGGAAGAATGAGGAGGTGCAGCTGGTAGTGTGACTTCTTAGAGACGTCAGATATATGAGGAGAGAAGGAGAGTGTGGAGTCGAAGATGACCCCAAGGTTTTTAGCCTTGCAGGTAGGGGCAGGAAGGGGGCCAAGGGAGGCCGGCCAGAGGGCTGCATGGAAGGAGGGAGTGGGTGTGCCGATGAGTAGAATCTCAGTCTTGCTGGCGTTAAGGCAGAGGTCATTGGCGGCACACCATTCCTGGATAGCAGACAGACAGTCGGAGATGAGGGAAGAAGAGGAGGAGGCCGAGGGTAGCCTGAAAATGAGCTGGGTATCGTCCGCATAGCACTGGAAGTGGGGGCAGAGAGCGGCGATGCGGTGGGCAAGGAGTGCCAGATACTGGTTGAAAAGCCAGGGAGAGAGGTTGGATCCCTGGGGGACACCACAGGTGGAGAAAAAGATGTCGGAGAGGAAGGAGCCCATTTGGACCTGGGAGGGTCGACTGGAAAGGAAAGAGGTCAGCCATGCCAGAGCCTGACCAGTGATACCCAGGTTATCACGGAGACGGTTGAGCAGGATGGAATGGTTGACAATGTCAAAGGCTGAGGAGAGATCGAGCAGAATGAGAACACAGGGAGTGTTGGAATCGAGGTTCAGGAGCAGGTCCTCACGGATGTTCAGGAGAGCAGTTTCCGTGCTTCTGGCCGCTCTGAAGCCGGATTGATGGTCATGAAGGTTACCAACATATTCAGCATGGAGGTTAAGCTGGGAGATGGCCAGTTTCTCCAGGAGCTTGCCCAGGAAGGGAGTAATGGAGATTGGGCGATAGTTGGCCGGGCAGGAGGGGTCGGAAGAGGGTTTCTTGAGGAGGGGGTGCACAAGGGAGTGCTTGAGGGGGGATGGGAAGACTCCAGAGGCGAATGAGTGGTTGCAAAAGTCAGCCAGGGCAGGAGCCAGGGAGTCGATGTGGTCCTTGATGGTTTTGGAGGAACAGGGGTGAACCTGTTTAGACGAGGCTTTCATAGATCGGACTTGTCTGGAAACCTCATCAGCAGAAAAAGGTGGAAAAGCAGAGAAGGAGGGCGGAGGGGCAGCTGCAAGAGAGCAAGAGGAAGAGCCGGGAAGAGAGGGAGGGAGGTGAGAGGAGGAGAGCGAGGACAGGATGTCCTGAGTTTTTGAGATGAAGTGCGAGGCCAGTGCAGTGCAAAGGGCCTGGGAGGGGACAGGAGAGGTAGAGACTGCAGCAGGGTTGGCCAGCTCCTTGCAGATTTTAAAGAGTTCGGCCGAGTTGTTAGATGCCTCAGAGATGCGGGCTTGGATAAGGGCTCTCTTCTTGGTGAGAACGGAGAGCCGGTATTGCCTTTGGAGCAGGCGGCAGGCCAGTTTGTCAGAGGATGAACATGAAGCACGCCATTTCCTCTCTGCCACCCTGCACTTGCGTTTTAGGGTGACGAGATCCGAGTCATACCAGGAGTTACATTTGGCTTTGGGCTTCAGGCGGATTCTCATGACGGGGGCAAGGATATCGAGAGTATCAGATATAGAGGAATAGAGCATGGAGAGGGCTGTGTCAGGGTGGGAGTCAGCCGAGGGGGGAGAAGGGGGCGAGAAGGTAGCAGCGAAAGCCTCAACTGACACGCGCTTCATGGGTCGGATGACCGAGAAGGTGGGAGGCAGTGAAGAGGGTGGCTTTGCCTGTGGGTTGGGGAGGGAGAGGTAGGAGGATAGGAGAAAGTGATCGCTCCAGGAGAGAGGAGTGGAGAGAGGGAGGGAGAGGGGAAGGTCAGAAGAGATCAAAGCATCAAGAGTGTGCCCTGCAGAGTGAGTAGGCCCAGACGGGAGAATAGAGAGTGAGAGAGAGTTGCAGAGTTCGCGAAAGAGACCAGTGGGGGGACAGGAGGCATCGAGGTGGATGTTGAAGTCACCGAGAAAGAGGAGTTGGGTGGTTGAGGACAGGAGTGAGGAGGAGAGGTCAGCCCACTCAGAGAGGAAGGAGGAAATTTGACCAGGTGGCCGATAGATAGTGGCCACGGTAAGGGAATGGCTAGGAGAGAGAGAGAGTCGGCAGACAAGACATTCAAAAGAGGAGTAGGTCTGCGTAGGAGTGACAGTGGCAGGAATCCACTCAGGGAAGATAAGGGCAACACCACCCCCTGAACGGTTAGGCCTGGGCACAGAGAGGATCTTGTAGCCGTCAGGTAGGAGTGTGTCGAAGCTGGTGGCAGAGCTGGCAGTGAACCAGGTCTCAGTGAGACCGAGGACGTCGAGGTCCAGTTCCTCAAGAAGGCGACAGATATCAGAGGAGTGCTTGATGGCAGAGCGAGAATTTAGAGTGGCAATGTGGAGAAGGTTGCCACCCTTGAAAAACTTCCGGGGAGGGGTACAGATCAGAGGTACGCCCTGCGGAGGTGTTGGAGAAGGAGTTGAAGAGGGAGCAAGAGAAGGGGCAGGGAGGGAGGGGAGAGGCAAGGTAGCCGAGGACAGAGGAGGGGGGACAGCGGGAGCGGAGAGGAAGTTGATGAGGCATGGGAAGCGTCTATCAAAGAGGTGAAGGTTGGCCTGAGGGCCTTGGACCAAGACGGTCCCGTTAGCATAGACATTAATGATGGCTTTAGAGGAGTGGAAAGGGGCCAAGAGGACATCCCAACGGGTGCCACCATTAATGGGAGAGGTGGAGAAAGGAGAGAGCACAGCGACCATGTGAAGGGTCCATAGTTCAGGTGAAGGAACGAAAAAGAGAATGTCAGTGAGAGTTTCCTTGGAGCAGGCGCTCGTGTAGGTGTCAGCGATAGGGAGGCCTGGGTTGGAGACCAGGATGTCCTTTTTAAACTTTTTCCTACCGGATTTAGTGAGTAGACCAGGATAGTCAATGGAGAAGCAGTTAGAGTAGATAGGCGAGATGGAGAGCACCATGGAGTAAGAGGGGAGGTGGACGACACGAGTATGCAGACAGGAAGTGAGTGGAGGGCACTAGTTGAACACAATGCAGAGCAAAACAGTAATGCTTAGTAGGTCAGGGCCACCTAAGTTTGAGAATCCTGCGAGGGGAGAAAAAGCACCCTAGTTGAACACAATGCAGAGCAAAACAGTAATGCTTAGTAGGTCAGGGCCACCTAAGTTTGAGAATCCTGCGAGGGGAGAAAAAGCACCCTAGTTGAACACAATGCAGAGCAAAACAGTAATGCTTAGTAGGTCAGGGCCACCTGGATGTCATTGGGTATGGCTAATGGCAAGGAGGGGCCGGATGCTGTGTTTAGCCAAGTTTCAGTAACCGCAAGAAGGTCGGGTTTTTCAGAAGTTATAAAATCAGCAATGTCCAAAGCGTGGGCAGAGGGGGTCCTAGTGTTAACTAAGGCTGCTTTAAAGGCAGTGTCTGTTCTAGCAGTTTTCTGCGAAAATTGGGGAGTGTTGAGCAGAACGTTAGAAAATGAGCTAGAAAATGAGCTAATATCTGGTTCATTAGCCTGGTTGGCAGGAATGTTTTGCTGATGCAGGTGTTTATTTCTTTTGTGGGGATGAGGCAGAGGAGTTTTGGTCCATAGAAGGGCTCCTAATCTGAGGTTTCTGCATGTGATGCTCGGGTGGTATGAACGAGGTGTGATTTGAGCATGATTGCTTGTGATGATGTAGGGGGACGGAGATGGGTTGTTGTGGGGTTTAGAATATACACCCCAATTTAATTGGGTGGCTCTAGAGTTCAGTCTAAGGTTTCTGGTAGTAATGGTACAAGGTTGATTTGGAGTTGGTCTGATAGCAAAATGGCGAATTCAGAGTGCAGGATCATCTAAATAAGGATTGGCACAGTCCATAGTGTTGATCCATGTTGAGTGATGGTAGGCATATAAAGGCCAATATGTAAGTGAGGTAGAAGTGACCAGCGTCTGGTGTAGATGTACAGTAGGTGAAGAAGAGTGGTAAGGCACCAGTACATAATGGAGGTATAATAGGTAACTATAAGCAGAAATTTTGAACTAGTGCTCTAGATGTACAGGTCAGAATGGAACACTAGCTAGTATGAGACAGTCAGTCTATAGTAAAAGATATTTTACATACCAAGCATTATGTGTTTTACAGTCCCTTCTATGCTGGGGCTACGAGTGGCAAATACACTTATATCTCAATACATATATACATACATACCAACATACATGCTTATATATCAGTACAGAGTGTAGCTCACACAAGTTACCCTGCATTTCAAATCACCAGGGATCAAGAACATTTTGTCAACACACAATCACAGGTGTGGTGCAGCACACTGCTAGGCAGCAGAGATCAAGATACAGTTCTGTAATCACCTAATGTGAGATATGATGCAGAGCGCTGTAGAGGCAGCAGTAATCAGGATGCACTTTTAAAGGCGCACAGTCACGGTGAGATGCTACTCTCTGCTAAGCAGCAGTTAGCAAAATACCATTCCATAGGCACATAGGCATCACTGTGATGCAAAGTGCTGCGGTGGCATGAGAGATGAGATGCCAGAAGACTTGAGGTTGGCCACCATCATAGTTCTCCACAAGAAAGAAAAGCCGAAAGAGCTGTATTCCTCATATCAGCGAATATCGTTGCTGAATGACAAAATGGAAATCCCAGCCAAAATTCTGCCAAATAGACTAATTAGTGTAATGGGCCAATTAATTCACTCTGATCAGTGTGACTTTGTCCCCAGCAGGTCCACACAAATAAATATAAGAAGGTTACACAACGCGCTGGAAAAGGTGGGGAAATACAGGGCCTGCAATCCTTTATGACGCTGGATTCAGAGAAGGCGTTCGATTCAGTAAGGTGGGAATTTGTATGGGAAACTATGCACAAGGCCGGATTTGGGGAAAGTTATATGGTGTGGGTTAAGTTACTATATGCAAATCTCAGTGACAGGGTTAAGGTGAATGGCTTTACATTCAGCATCTTCCCACTCCAAAGGGAAACTTGGCACGGGTGCCCACTGTCTCCCAGCTATAATTTATCTTGCCAATTGAACCGTTAGTGGAGATAATCAGGTCAGACCAACAACATATGGGCTTTGAATGGCCAGGGTGCTGGGAAGAACGCATAACCCTAAATGCAGACCCTCTATTAATATACCTTGGAGATCCACGGCATACAGGCCCTAGTGCTATGGAGGCGATACAGAAATTCAGAGAACATAACGGTGAAAGATGGGGCTGACGCGAGGGGCTGACGCGATCCAAGAGAATTGCCCTCTGCAGATCACGACAGACCCATTAACATAACCCGAGGATTAAGATTCATAAGAAGGAACAGGGATTCCTACAGAACAACATGGAGCCGATCCTTCATAGGCTACCAGAGAATGTAAAGCATTGGCCGATATTGCTCTTGACCTTGACCTTCACAGGGAGAGATTCCTAGTTAAAATGATCACACTCCCCAAGCTGTTGTACATATTGCAGAATGCTCCGACAAATGTTCCCAAAACAGAATTTGCCAAGATCAACTCAATACTTTGTGGAATCCTATGAGGAAACAGCAACCCACGGATAGCTCTGAAAACCCTGACTAAATCGACAGAAAATCAAAGAAAGCGACATACATATTTCTGATAACATATGCACCATCTACAGGGTTTTAACCCTTGAAATTGACACAAGAATACATTTATAAAACAAGAACAATGGTAAGAAATTATCAGTTACTAAGACACGCTAACTGCTCATAAAAACACTGTATTATCCAAGGAACTGTAATTATACTAAGTAACCCACACAGCATGTGACACCAATGTAATTATTTTGCACAGTAATATACGAGCGTGATCAGAACAAGCATTTTAGGAAGCATCACACTATTAAGCATGATTGGAATCACTTATTGCATTCTTGGTGAGGGACTGTTTGTGATGACACCTGCTGCAGTACCTACGCGCCCCGTTAAATTAAAAGGGTTTGTCCATTAAAGTTGAGGTGATGTTAAAGATCTTGCGTCGCACCAGGTTTAGCTACTACGGAGACTTAGAGTCTCTCCACTCCGTTTGTGACAATATATAATGGTTGTGTTGAGCTATCCCTTGATAGTGCGCCGAAAAAAAATGGAATTGCAAGTAGTGATGATTAATAAATTCCTTTTATTTTTGTGATGTTAGAGCCTTTGTGGATGACACGTGTTTCGGCAGAGCTGCCTTTATCGAATCCAGGCTATATAGATAGCTCATAAGTCACTGCATAATGCATAAAGGTGCTGAAGTTCATAGGGAAGAATCCCTCCTGGTACAAAGAAGTCCTCCGTATGTACTTTAACATTTTGGTCACTTTAGACATGCTTAATAGTGGTGATTTTTCTTTTATTATAATGAAGGTCACTTTTTGCTTTTATAGTCATTTCTCATGTGAAGGGAGAGTAGATGCTTTTTACATTTTCTTTGACTCAGGTACAAAGAAAGCATTTCTTTGCCAGCACTATCTCCTATGCAACTATGACATTTGCCCTGGAACTATAATCATACCTTCCGCGGACTCCTTTTATGGCCACCATGCGTTACTCCTGGTAATTCTCGTGCAATGACACGATTTGGACCGCACTTTAGTGTTGGGGCAACCATGGAATTTGCGCGAGTTGTACAGCGGGAATAATCACTGCACTCGCACATTTGTAAATTACAGCACTTATATCGCCTCAAATGTGTGTGGGCTACAACTATCAATGCAGGATCAATGATCCCATTTCTTCCGGTTTTAGCCCACAAACAATGTCCCAATATGCTCTTATCCTAGCACTGGTGCAAAGACAGGAAACACGCAGGTTTCAGGCACACAAAATCAGCCTTCCGCTGGTGTCAGTGAACATCAATAATTGCTGGTTAATTATGGCAACGTTGCCCCACATGCAAATGCTGTCATATGTTAGTGTATGAGGTTGTGCAGTGGGGGAAGACATCTATCTGAGTGGGGGGTCTGAGGGCTAGAACATGAGAAATATGGGCCTCATTAGGCAGTGACGTAAAAAAAAAGTGGCAGTAACAGAACTACCCTCTGTTTCTACCACATCACCAAATTTTGAAATTGATCTTTAAGTAGAGGATTCACTTCCAGGATGATGCTGGAGGTAAATCCTCAACTTCAAGGTCAAAAATCTGCAGATTTGCCGAGAAGAATGGAAATCTGCCAACAATCCCCATTGAGTCGAATGGCCTCCCAAAAATAGAGATTTAGACTGCCCTACCACTCACCACTCATAATCCTGTGGTTGTGAGTTGTGGTAACGGTAAATGATTCTGGCAGTAAATCAGTGGATTTACCGCCAAACAAGCAGTACTACTATTTATGGCCATTCATTTTAAGGGGATTTTCTTGCATTCATATCACCAATCATGTCATTCAAATGTTTAAGTCATTAAGGTTGGAGCAACTGGACGGCCTAATGTAATGTTGGTATCACCAGTAGCAGGAAAGAGCAGATACACCTCTTGCATGGCACATCAGACAGCACCGGGCTCTGCACAATACCAGGCATTTTGCTAAGATGCACAAGCAAGTGGACCGCTTCTTGACCCCTCCACTGTACTGTAATGTCTCCCTGAAGGGTGATCATTTACAGTGGACCCTTCGCTTGACCTGACGTATTTTCTCTGACTTTCACGGAAAACATTTCTGATTGCCTTTCCTTCTAATACCTCCAATGTAACCTTTCATAGGCACTTAAAGTGCAGCTGGAAAGTGACAAATGGCACCGTACAAACCTAATAAAAATGCTATGCGGGCCAGAGTGTCAGAGGTTTCCATGGAAACCGTAATGGAATGTACCTGAATTCATTATGTATAGTTGCATCCTGATGGCACTTTGGTACCCTTAATGCGGATGTAATAATGATGTAGGTACCTGAGTATTTCTCCTCAGGCTGGGCATGTTGACATTCTGAATATTAAAAATAAAGCCTAGTTTTCCGGACGAACAAACAAACACATGTGCAAATGATCATATCAGAACTCCATTTATCCACATGTATCCTTAAGACCTGGCTGGATTTTCCTATTAGCTGTGCAGACAAGGCCAACCCTTGTACACCAATCAACTTTGATCTGTATTGTACGTCAATATTCAAACGTATAATAACATTGGAATCTTGGCAGTTCGAGGAATAATGGGACAATATATACTAGGGCGGCGGCCCGACCATGCCGGAAAAGGCCTGCCACCCAAGTTAATGGCCTAAGCGAAGCTAGGGTCCCTTAACGTGGGCGGCGGTACCGTTGGTGCAGGGTCAGCCTGCCACAGAGGTCTATATCGCCATTAACACCTCAGTAGTTCCCTACGCGTGTGCTAATGGTGTGTATTAAAGAAGAAAATACCTTACCTTGCTGCGCAAACCGCCATCGCACTGTGGTTCCTGAAACCGCTTTCAATGTTGATAACCGTGACCTCATCAACATTGAAAAGGGACTTAAGAAACTACAGCACGGAGGCAGGCTGCCCACCAAGATACCTAAAAAAAAAATGAATTGACACACTCTTAGCCATGCTGTAGGAAATGGGTGCTAAGAGGTGAGGGGGAGTGGGGAAGCGAAGGGGGCGCTTGCAAGCAGCACCCAGGCTTCTCAGGACATGGGCTTGTACCAGACAATACAGCCCGCATTACGAGCATCCTGATTAGCCAGCACCCCCTACTAGGGTACTAATGGCTGGCATGAGCCTTCTATCTCAATGTGCCTGTGTCTCTCTTTTTTTCTTTCCTTGTTTTAAACAGAACATTCTACCCTCACTGGGTGGTAGGCTCTAATAGTATTCCTCATGCTATTACTAGGCGGTTACTGCCCTCGGCCCTTGTTAAAGTACACTAGAGCCGATTCACTACCTGATAATGGCCCACGGAATGCAGCAGGATTGCTTATAAGATGTTACTTTGAATCATGCTTCCAGTAGTAAGCTGAGAAATCGGATGTTATGACTAATATGAAGAAGCGCACTCAGTGTCATGAATGTAATCAGAGGCCTCGTTTGGAAGATAATTGCATCATTTCATACAGAAATCGAGTATGGGTGGCATGGGTGGCATGGGCTGAAGCCGAATCTAAACAATCTAAAAGGACTCATTTCAAAGTAATACTAGCTGTCAATGAGGCCCAAGCAGAGCTGACAGCCTCTCTCTTCTTCTAATCGGGATGTCTTCCTGCAATTGGGAAAAGTGACATTTCCGCACCACCACCAGTGATGGCTGCTTCCACATGTGCAACAATTATCAGCAGGAAATGGAATGAAATACATGGCAGACCATTCCTGCGCACCTTCCTTGCTCACAGTGCTATAATTTCAGAACACCAATTGCCTTATCAGAGACAAAGCTCCCTGATTACCGGCGCTTTCCAAGCAGCGTTAATCCTCCATTCCACAATTTCCTTGTGAGCCTGTCAGATCTTTCTTTGCTTAACACTACATTTAAAGGCGAATGAATATTCATGAGGCTTAAAAGCATTTCAAGATAAGAGGATCAAACTCTAAAATGACTGTAGCTATTAAAACATGGAGCTGCTAAATCACAAACGCAGGTATTTTCTTTTTCTTTTTTTAAATGCAAAGTAGCACACACTGACATATGTATGCACTAATAAATATGTTTCTATTAAACCGGCAGGTTGCCCTCCTCCTATCTGAGTTTTGATATTTGTAATTATATAACTGTAGCCTGGCCTGACTTTTAATCATTTAATTAAATCAGTAATCACCATAGGGTGAAGTTTCACTAATCTCTCCAAAGAAAAAGGTGAATGTAGGTTGACTGGAGCACTGGATTATAGGGCCATCCTGTTTATCTGGACAAGTCACCTATGATATGAATTTCTAGACTTGCGGGTGATCCACTTACAGATCATGGGAATTATACCTACGGGGACTGCAATAAAAAGTGGGGGAATCAGGCTCCCCCTATCTTTCTAAATAACTCAATAGATGCACGTTTCTAAGCACATTAACCAGCAGTATTCTATGAGTTGCAATATTTAGGTGTACAACTAGCATAGGTGTCACAGTGCTTGCTAAATATTAGTGTAGATGTACAAGCTCCCTGAAGCACAGCCATACCCAGCCCCCAATTGTGAGAATGTTACCTTTAAGAATATTTATTTGTAGCATTTGTATGCAATATTAATGCTCTATATGTGTTAGACATAAGCAGCTTCATACCATTAAAATAGATTGGTAAAGAAGTATAGCAAACAAGATACAATTCAGGAAATACCTTGGATACTAGTTGATGGACATTGTTTCCTTTTTTGAACTCCTGGTGCACTCCTTGTGACTCCTGTATCCGGGGTCATAGGAGCACTACTGGGGAGAGAATGCACCAAGAGCTTGCTCCACGCCATGTTTACATTCTGAACGTCCCACCTCGTGTCCCTCCTTCTCTGCCAGGGATCCCGGAGAGGCAGCTCCGAGGGTAATGGTAGAAGAGGGGAACATCCACTCCTTGTTCCTTCTTTTGCCTCTCAGTGGGCAGCTAATGGCTCCCGGGAGAGACATGGCGAGACACAGGCTGGGATCCTGAGTGAAAGATAGAGAAAGAGACAGGCGGGTAGCTGAGGTTTGGAGGACCCTCTCCTGCCACCACCAATAGACTATTGGCTGCTTGCACAGACCCCTGTCTGGTGCCCTCTCACCTCCTGCTGCATTGCTTTGTTTGAGCCTGCAGCACCTGAGTAGGAGAGTGCCACAATGTAGCAAAGGTGAAGAAGCACTGCTCTACCCCTTGGACTGCACCATGAGACCCCAGCTTTCTGGCTACTATGTTAAGGGCAGAAGGTGCTGAAGATGAAGGTGTGCCTGGTATGGACAAGCTGAAATCTTGTATCTTGCATTTATTCATATAACTACTATGCCAGGCACATATCAGAGGCATTCACTTGCATAGGCAATAGTACATGGCCAACTGAGGTTATGATTGCCATATAATAGCTACCTCTGGACACATTACATTACATATGAATATGCCAGGCACACATGTTATTCTATTGCCATTTTTACTGCATGCCACTGCCATTTGCCTGGTCTTTAGGTAGGCGCTTTCGTGTATCTGAAAGGGAAATGGGGGTGGGTTTTTGTTAGGGAGGGAGAAGGAAAATACTATAGTTATGCATAACTGTTAATGCGTGTGGAACCAAGAACAAGCGAGCAAGAGCAATTGAGCCTGTGAGGTTGTCTCGGGAGGATAGCTCAGGGGCAACGTGTTTGCCTTGGAAACACGACGACACCGAGCAACACAGGTTCGATCCCCGGGTCTGCACTTAGAAACCTCAGGGTATTAAACGCATTATAAATAACCAATCATATAATATGTTATAGGTGTGTATTGATTTGTACACAAGAGAAGTTTTGTTTCACTATGGGAGGTCTGAAATGCTGGCTTGTCTGATGCTTCAGTTGGTTAGGGAGGCATCAAGGTTATAAAAGCAAGGTATAGTTTAGCCGTGCTGAGATTGGGGAACAGGGTTTTCTCTAGGCATTTGTTGTTGAATGTTTAGTCAGCATGTGGTGATTGAGGCTTGTTCAAATGTGAGATTGTTATTGGGTTTCCTAGTGATATCTAGATGTGAAACACAATAGGGCAGAATACTGACAACAAATCAATGTGCTTTCTTTGTGTTACCTGGGATTGCTCACAATACAGCACACATATAGACTAATGCACTTTCTTTGGGCTACCTAGAGTAAAAAACAATGAGGCACAATATGGAACAATGCAATCTGCTTTCTGAGGATTGTCTGAATATGAGCAACACAAAACATGATAGACCAGGCTATACTGGCATAAGTAATCGTGTGATGGCAACTAAGACCGGGACATGTGGGGATCTACATATATACAATGTCTATGACAGGCATATTAATGTATTTATTTGTTTGAATTATTGAACAGTGACACATCTTGTTAACACTCTACAGAGATATTTTTGTTGAGCTCAGTATTATGTTTGTTGTTAGTGAACAATATTTGAGGGGATGGGGTGGTATGTAGCTCCAAATGAGATGTCCTATTATATATAATTGGTTAATGGAAATTTCCATTGGTTGGTAAACATAGATTGCAACATAAGGGACCCTTTTCCCTATTTCAGTAGTGCTCAGCTGGTCCCTCTATTAGCCTCAGATTTGAAAGTCTATCTAATAAGAAGTACATTTCCTTTTCGCGGAAGGTAGTATAGATATGGTGGGTCCTCAAGGGTAGTTTCAATTGATTCAAGAATCAGGCTCCTTGATCTTGAAGGACCGTTGTTGGCTTTGCCAGGTGACGCACTACTGGAATTTGAGCTTTTCCTTCTTTACTATACAATACATTTGTGTACTCACAGCTGTCTTTTTTAGTGATCAGAAATGTTTGGTTCTTATTCCATAGGTCTCAGCTATCTGTGAGGGCTTTTGGAATAACCCTTGAAAGAATGATACAGTATAATACTACACCATTAAGGTAAATTTGTTAATTGACTGATGACATTTTCTTTACTTTGTCTTGCTACTTCACCACTTGCATTATTGCTCAGTATACATTTTGATAGCCGGGGGACATTGATATGCATCATTTACTTACATATTCCTATATGCTGTTGAGCAGGCCGAGAGTCCCCGGCATGCCAGAGGTACTGGAATTACTCCAAGTCAAATTCAGTGACGAAGTAGACAAAGTGCAAGGCAAAGTTTAGCTTTATTATCATCCAAATTAAGCAGGGTCAGCATACAAGCATTACAATCTTGAATCTCTCCTCGAATACATACAAAATAGCCCCTTTGACGCATCATATATGGCATCTACATCTTCACAAGTTTAAAAAACCAATGTCCTACTTACATCCACGGATCTGCTGAAAGTCTTCGGCGCCGAGTCTCTCCTATCAGCCTGCGACCCTCCACACCCTAGGGTGCGGCTCACGGGGACCGGCCAGGACTTTCTCTAGGGGGCTCCTGTTGACCCTTCTCTATTGCGCGTGTACTCGTTCTCCTCAGGACGCTTCCAAAGGCTTCGGAGGACACAGTGGGGACTTTCCGACGCTTCTGATGACAATTAGCCAACCATCTTGTGTTACCACGTGTTGAGTGGGCCCAGAAGTTCCCAATATGCCAGAGGTACTGGAATTACTCCAAGCCAAACTCAATGACAAAGTAAACAAAATGCAAGGCTAAATTCAGCTTTATTATCATCCAAATAAAGCAGGGACAGCATACAAGCATCAAAACCTTACGTCTCTCCTCAAATACATACAGAACAACACTTTAAGTACCTTTAACGCATCATATATGGCATAATACATCATCACAATTTTACAAAACCTACAGGGAATGTGATCAGTTAAATGATGTGGCTATATATGGATCACATAGGAGTTACACAGTTAATTGGGTGAATCATATCTGATGTCTCCTTCTTAGACCATCCCAATATTGAGCAAAGTAAAAATACATTACTTCTAAGAAAATCAATTGGCTGGCATACTATATGGTGGGCGGCATAACACTAAGGGATTCGATTGGTTGGCTTCTTGCTAACCAACCTTGGATGTTTTGACAGGTCATCAAGATATGTGCCAGATGGGTAGTATGGGCAGAGAGGCCCATGAACTGTCTTCTGTTGATTAAAGACATTACCATCCCTCATTCCCTAGACCAAGGGCTCAGGCAATTTCTATGTGCTTCACCGTGGGTCTGTGTGCGCTTTTACTGGCACCTAATGAATAGCCAGTGTTTTGCAATTACAAGTCACATGCTAGAGGACCATATATGAAGTGGAATTACCTCCTATTTCTTGGAATTTAATGTGTGCCTTGTTTTCTGTTTCCTCTAGGGACACTCTTGAGTTATTCTCCATGGGGGCTTTTCGGCTCGCTATGCAATTGCCATTGCATTCAGCTTGAGGTAGTTGGGGAGTATCCTGCCTATGTCCTGGGAATCACTGTCTTGTGCCTTTAATCCGCTGTTCCCATCCAACCTATCTCCTTCTGACCTTGGCACTAATTACCAGCTACTGCCTGAACTCTGCACATCTCTTTATTTCTGCGGATTCAGCCTTTAAGTTGTCTGAAAGCCTTGAGAATGTAGTCTATTTGAAAACATGCAGCAGAGTCCATTTTCAAGAAGATGGCTGCCCTATTACACTCTTCTTTCTTCTATTAAAGAGCTATACTCATGTGTCGTTTGTGTTGCACTCAGTTTATACATTGTTTTTGTTAGCATTGTTCATGTCTTGTGGTTGTCATATTAATATTTTTCATGTATAAATGCCCGTTTAACCCAGTGTACGTCTTCTTCATGTGGAGTGCATTCTTACTTCATATCGAGTGAGTGCACCGATTAATGTTACAATGTTAGCTTGACTGCTTTTGCCATTTTCAGCTTAGATTGTCTCTGTGTCTTGTAGTACCTGCCTGGGATAAGGGCAGTATGGTTGTCTGAGTGAGTAAAACTTCTCATCTGTGCGGTATTGGATTGGGGCAGGGCATAAGCTGTGGATGACGTATTCATCTACCTCCCAACAAAGCACTGCACATACAAAAAGTTCCTGAAGAATGTCCAATTTACAGGACAGAAACAAATAGGGTCCTGCTGTCTTCTGTGAGATATATTGTCATCCCAAAGAAGATTACAGGAGGGTTATTTTGTGCTTTATGTTGTACTATGTTGCAAATGTTCTGCACGTTGAATAAGCTTATAAGAGTGTATATACCTACGTTGTTCATTTTTTTTGTGACAGCAAAATCAGTGTATTCCATAAGTGCTTTGATTTTGAATTTTGACCTTGATAATAAAACACATTATGTGGTAATAAAACAGACTATATGGTAGTTATCAGAGCTCATGATGTTTCTTATGATTTAATACATTCCCAGTGCCAGCTCTGTTAACAAAATCCCAGCCCCCCTCAAATATGTTGCATGTATTTAGAGAAGCTTTTGATGACTAGGGTTTTGTTTTAAAGGGGCCGAAGGGACCTTGTTCCTCTTTAAATCAGCATGGTCATAATTATTGAACAATTGTTGCGATACCAATAACACTAACTTATCTTGGTTTCAGAAATGTCTTCCAGAAATGCTTCACCTTTTCCTATGACTATGACAAAACATTCATGAATACAAGCTCCTCCTTTGGTGTAGGATCTTGCAGCTAAGGTGAAGTGATTCAGCTAAATGTACAGAATTGCATGCTTAATCATGCTTGAATATTTAAAAGGCAAATCTTTACCCTAAGAGCTAATATTTAGTAATGAACCACACATGTTTTTAAATAATCTTTCTTTCCAAACTAAGTGGAGTCATACAGTGAATACATGTGGCTACATGTGGGTGGTCCTTATCATTGACACAGTCAGGAATGTTATAAAACACATTTTGGAAGAACTGAGTATGAAGACGGACGTTATTAGGAGATTAGTCCCCTGGTAAGCTTTGAGATTAGACTAGATGAAATAGAGAAGGACATTCAAGATTTTAGAGAATCTACCACAAGTGAAAGAATCAGGAGGCTGAGGAAAGATTTAAACAAACACAGTCCTGAAGGAGGTTTCCTATGCTCAGCTCATGCAGAACAAAACGCCTTCAAGCATAACTTGTCCTCTGAGAAAGAAACTAGCCTTGGTAAGATTTAGGAATGCATCATATAGCTCCAGCAGTGTGGAAGCAATGGTAGATGGTGGAAAAGAGGTAGCAAAAACACAAGCTGAATCTGTGAACTATCAAAATATTGACTAACACAGGGGGGAAATAAGGAGCAGGGTCAGACGATGTGTTAGAGGTCAACAATCAAACAAAAAACTGTCTTTTTTAGGTAGAGGCATGCAAACAGAAAAATAATGGCTAGACCAAGATCCACAACAAATTATCAGAAGCAGGAGACACTGGTAATTCCTATATCAGACCATGTTCATACTGAGAATGAAGTATTGGATTTTTTTGTGATAACTAATGAACATGTCCCTATAACTTTGTTCTGAGTTTTTTCAGTTTGAGACCTCAAAGCAGACCATGTTCCTTCATGGAGAACTATACTGACCTAAACCCATTTTTTATTTTATTTTTAAAAAAAGATCTGGGAGCCCCTTTACCGAGAACGAACATGGGCAAATAACCTGCTCCCTGGGAAGGTGCCCACCTAGGAGAGCCTACAACTATGTTTCAGCTCACTGTACCTTTCACAGCAGAGAAATATCAATTTGCATGTAAGTCTGGTTCCACCCACTTGGGCAGTCCAGCACTGAAATGCTAGGCAATTCTCCACTGAACAAGAGTACCAACTGCAACCTGAGCCACGTTTTTCAGCCTAGTCGGACGTCATCAGTGAGATGAAGCTGTGGCTCTCTAAGCACAGTGAGAAAGGGGTCAACATCTGGATTACCCTGCCTAACTTAAGGTGAAACCCCCAGGTCATAAACATTATTAAAATGTTGTGGGACCCCCCCTACCAAAAATGAACACGGCCAAACAAACTGTTCTCTGGGAACGTGCCCACTCGGGAGTCTAACCAACTACATAGAGAGACTCCCAGACCTTTTTTTGAATTCTTATTTTATTCCTTCTGGTTCTAAAATGTCTCCAAAATTGAAGGTTTTCGAAAAGGGCAAAATTGAAGGTTTTCGAAAAGGAAAGTCTTAGATGAGGAAAGCAAGATGGAGCAGAATTCATGTCATTATAGCCAAAACCTTAATAGAGCACAAAGACAGGCATTACATGAACTTAGAGGTGATGGTAACATTGTGATAAAACCTGCAGCTAAAGGTGGAGCCATTGTACTATTGAATACTTAAGTCTTTTGTTGGGGCGGAGAGTAAGGGTCCCCATGATCACGAAGGGTTCATGTTGAGCATGCCGTATTGATGATTAGGGGGCAGAGAACTGAGCACGATGTTGCAATTTCAGATATATTGCGTGTAGTTAATTATGGATGGGATATGTTACTTGTAGTGTTACTGTTTGTCTAGAATTGATGCATATTAGCTTGCACACGCGCAGGAAGATAAACTGTTAAACCCACCAAATGTGACATACACATGGTTCACACATGGGCTAGTTTGAAGTACATGAAAACTAAGAGACAAGGAGGGGTTTTAATATGCATGCAAGGAAGACGACTGGGTATCGAAAAGACATTAAAACGTACATGTACATTGATACAAATACAGGTGGAATTCATGAATCTCAGTATAGTGGCTTTTTACAAATGACTTAATGCGACTTAATAGAAATAGTGCAGCCTCATGCAATCTATGCACCTACTAAAACGCTTTCAAGATGTGCAGGACCTCAAAATGAAAATAACATGACGCATGCAACTGGAAAAAACCCAGAAAAACTCGACCAAGAAAATAAGAAAAGCCAAGTGGCTAACACTGTAAATAGTGGAAATAAGAATCAAAGTGCCCAATTATTAGAACATCACTCAGAGTCAAACAAAGGGCTAGAAATACAACAACAAAAAAATATAGGGCCTTCATTCAAAAAACAGAGCCAAATCATTTTCCACATCTGATGTCAAATCAATACGTTGGCATTTTAAAGCTAAAGAAGCCCCATGTATCCAGTTAAGCCCAACCAAAACAAAAGAACCAACCACAAAAACACAGGAAAGTGTATGTGCTTGGGAAGAAATTACAGACAAAGACTTACTACTGGCTTCAGGGCAACATGACACAATCCTCACTGTGGGCTCGAATAATCCACAAAATTTGACTGAAAACAAAAATCTTGAACAAAACAAAATCTCTTCAAGTTATAAAGTAAGTGACCTGATGAGTTTTGAATGAAAAAATGGAACTAAAATACATGTCAAGGACATCTTAAATCAAGGAGACAAAGACTTGCAGACAGATCTTTCAACTCCACACCTAAAATGTCTACCAGCCAAGACAAATAGTCCCATTAATATTTCGACTTTACACCAAAGAAGAAACAAAAGAACAATAACAGATGTGGACCTAAGTAAATCGACTCTGAATATGGCTCCTGGAAAGAAAGCTAAATCAACAACTTTAAGCAAAGAGCGATTCGCAGAGCAAGAAGATGCGCAAAGAAATACATATGTAAATGAAAGAAATCAAGTGCTAGAGAGCTCAAGGACTGACAAATACAATAAATCAAGACACACAAATACCTCAATAATTAGCGACGATGAAATCTCGCTTGAAGAAGTGTAACGCTCACCTGATTCCCGCAGAGGCGCCGGTCTTGACTGGGTGAATGCCGTATCTTTAAAGGTGATGTGTAACACACGGTTGGCTCTTTGGGCTGGACCTCTGTGCACTGTATGTCTGACTCGAAGAGTAAGATGTCTGCAGATAGAAAATATGGGATTAATGAACTGGCGTTATTGGGTGCCTCTCTCCTCTTCCCTTTCTCTTCTCCTGTAGAACCCCAAAGGTTAACGCCCTCACCTTAGGTAAGTGAACGCCGAGCTCTCCATCTGCCTCGGGGCAGGGTGCCGTAACCAGTTTCTTCACTGGATAAGGGTGCAGGCCTCTTGACCTCAGAGGACTGCTGTCCGTCGTTAACTGCACGAACGGTAAGTTCTGGGCACTTCAAATGTCTTAAAAGTCTTTTGTAATGATATCTCTTGTTTTGCAGGGTTCCGGCGATGGCGGATGGCGGGCTGATGAGAGTTGAGGATCGAACTCGCGTGAGGAATAGAAGCGCCTGGAAGCACGTAAGTAAGCGCTTGTAGCCTGCTTCAAGATGCGCACTAACTGTCCCTTTTATCTTGCAGGTACAAGTTCGGAGCTTTAGAGAAGCTGAAGGGTGCTGGAATACCCACTGGATTCGGTGTGGAAAGGAGTAATGGCACGTGAGTAATAAAGTTGCCCAATGTCTTTAAACGCACCTTCTTTTGTCTTTCAGATGCGGGATGCAGCGCCGAAGGCCTCCGGAGCGTGCGAAGAGCTGGTAAGCTTTTGTTTTTCAGATGCCGGAATGCAGTGCGAAGACCTCCGGAGCATGCGAAGAGTAGGTAAGCCTTTGTCTTTCAGATGCCGGAATGCAGCGCGAGGCGTTGGTGACAGCCGATGGACCAGGTAAGAGATGCGCTGCCACTGAAGACCGTAGTGCTAACCTGTTCTTTCTTTGTCTTTACAGGTGCTGCTGAAGACTGGATTCCAGGATGGTAAGCCTTTGTTCCCTTAGGCCCAGGATCAGAAGCAGAAGACACGATGAGCGTTCTGCTGCAGAGAATGCAGAATAACGCAAAGCAAGATTCATCCATCGGGTGTGGTTTAAATAGCCTCCTGTAGTGCTTAGGTGTCTCCTTCCACAGCCACGCCTAGGTAAGAAAAGAGTTCCTGCTTTCCAGAAGAGTTCCAGTGTTCTGAACCTAGGGAGTGGCTCCTGCCCCACCCAACAGGAAAAGTAGTCCCAAACAGAAGAGGATCAGGGGTTCAACTGGCAGGTAAGTAAGCAGCATGGTCTGCTGCAGGTAAGTCCACCCAAGCATTATGAGCCCGGCGCTTCCAGCGCTGGGACTGGGCATCTTTATGAGCCTGGTGCATCTGGCGCCAGGACAGGGTCCAAAAGGTCCCAATTGGGACTGGCTGGCACTCGGAACCGGGGTTATGGGTCTGCTTCCAAGGGAGTCGGGCAAGTCCTGATCTTTTGGAAGCAGAGATCATGACAGCACCCCCCCTCAAGGCCCCTCCCAAACCGGGCTTCTCCGGGGGTTTGAGCTTGTTAGGAAATGTTCGATGAAATCTTTTGATTAGACGAGGCGCGTGGACATATTCTGCAGGTTCCCAGGATCTTTCTTGGGGACCGTAGCCTTTCCAGTCAATCAGGTAAAATAGTTTAGATTTGGAGATCTTGGAATCCAGGATGCTTTTGACGTCAAACTCGAGTTCTCCATCAACTAGAATAGGTTTTGGAGATGTAGTTAGTCGGGTTTGAGGTTGCACAGGTTTTAATAGAGAGATGTGGAAGACCGGATGTATCTTCATGTGAGGGGGCAAGATCAACTTGACCGCTACTGGATTTACTATGGTAGTGATGGAATAGGGACCAAGGTATCTTGGGTTGAATGTGCGTGGTCCTTTTAGAGGTAGATATTTGGTGGATAACCAGACTAGATCTCGTACTTGATATTGGGGGGCTTCCTTCCGATGTTGGTCTGCTCCTTTCTTGTATTGTTCTTTAGCCCTTTGAAGGTGAGAAACGGCTTCCTTAAAGGCTTGGGTGATTGTAGATTGCAGGTGGTCTACTGCTGGTGTTCCAAGATCTTGGAGTGGATCCAACTCCGAGGTCCGAGGGTGACTACCGTATAAAAGAAAAAACGGGGTCTTCCCAGTTCCCGAGTGGACAGAGTTATTGTAGGCATATTCGGCTATCCAAAGGATATCTTTCCAAGTTTTTTCAGTTTGTTGTAGCATGCAGCGCAAATACTGTTCCAGAGTTTGATTGGTCCTCTCGGTTTGTCCGTCGGTTTGAGGGTGGTGGCTGGTCGAAAGTCTCACATCAATTTGAGCCGACCGATAGCAACTTCGCCAAAAATGAGAAATAAATTGACTACCTCGATCCGAAATTAGAACTGAAGGAAAACCGTGCAGTCGGACGATGTTTTCGAGAAATTCTCGGGCCAGAGTTGCTGCTGTTGGTAAGCCTTTGAGTGGAATGAAATGCGCCATCTTGGAGAACAGGTCCACGATTACTAGGATCGTAATGTATCCGGAGCATGGAGGTAGATCGGTGATGAAGTCCATAGAAAGCGTATGCCAAGGGGGAGGCGGGATGTCAATAGGGCGTAAGAGGCCGGCTGGTTTTTCCTTTTGACTCTTGTTTTGGGCGCATACTCCACAGGACATTATAAAGTCTCTGATATCTTTTTTCCAAGACGGCCACCAGAAGTAGCGCTTGATCTTTTCCGAGGTCTTGGTCATACCGGGATGTCCTTCCATTAAAGAATCGTGATAACAAGAGATTACCTTTTTCTGTAAATCTGTGCTGGGCAGGTATAACCGTTCTTGGAAATATAATAGGTTGTCCTTCACCGTAAAGTCCTTTCCCTGCAGATGCCAATTCTGTATGTCTGCTGGATTTACCAGTAGCCTGGCTTTATCCTTAACTTCCTCTATGGATTGTTTGGCGATTACACCTAGAATTCTTTGTTCGGGGATGATAGGTACAGGTTTAGGATTGATCAAATGTTCTTCCACTCCCATCCGAGAAAGGGCATCAGCTTTACGTTTTTTTGTACCAGGTCGATAGGTAATTATGAAGTCAAACTCGGCAAAGAATAGTGTCCAACGGAGTTGCCTAGAGGATTGAGCTTTTGCGGTTTTCAAATATTGCAGGTTTCGGTGATCTGTAATCACAGTAACGGTGTGTCGGGCCCCCAGAAGATAATGCCGCCAAGCCTTAAAGGCGGACTTGATAGCTAGAAGTTCCTTATCAGTAATAGTGTAATTGATTTCAGGAGGTGAGAATTTGCGGGACCAAAATGCCACGGGATGCAACTGATTGGTTACTGGGTCCTTTTGTGATAGAACTGCCCCCATGGCAAGGCTCCAAGCATCCGTTTCAACGATGTAGGGGAGTTCTGGGCGAGGATGTTTTAAGATCGGTGCAGAGATAAATCTAGTCTTCAAATTCTGGAAAGCTTGTTCCGCCTCGGTAGACCATTCAAAACGTTTGTTTTTCTTTAACAAGGCGGTGATGGGCTGGACTATTCGAGAGAATTCGGGGATAAACCTGCGGTAAAAGTTAGCGAAGCCTAACATGCTTTGAACACCTTTTACGGAGGATGGCGATGGCCATTTGAGAATTGCATCGACCTTCTTTGAATCCATACGCACTCCGCTAGGTGATAATATGAATCCCAAGAATTCAACTTCAGTCACGTTGAAAACACATTTTTCCAACTTAGCGAAAAGTTTGTGTTGACCCAATCTCTCGAGGACCATTTTCACGTGTTTACGATGTTAAGTTTCCGATGAAGAATAAACGAGGATGTCGTCAATGTAAACAACAACACACACATCTATGAGCTCTCTGAGGACATCGTTCATAAAATATTGAAAGGCGGCCGGGGCATTGCAAAGTCCGAAGGGCATGACCTGATATTCAAATAGCCCATACTTGGTGCGGAAGGCCGTCTTCCATTCATCGCCCTCTTTTACTCGTACCAAGTGGTAGGCTCCTCTAAGATCCAGCTTTGTATATATGCATGCTTTTCTGACTTGGTCCAGGAGTTCAGGGATCAAAGGTAACGGATATCTATTCTTAACGGTGATCTGGTTCAGGGCGCGATAATCTATACAAGTTCTAAGGTCCCCTTCTTTTTTTGGAACGAAGAACAAAGCTGAGGAAGCAGGGGACTTGGAAGGACGAATAAACCCATTCGCTAGGTATTGATCCAGGTATTGTCGGAGGTGAAGATTCTCAGGCTCGGTGAGGGCATAAATTCTACTACAAGGAGGAGTAGATCCAGGTATCAGGTCTATCTGACAGTCATAAGACCTATGAGGAGGTAGAGAGTTAGCCTGATCCTTCCGGAAAACATCTTAGAATTCTAGGTATTCAGGAGGTAACTGGGTAGCCTCCGAGGAAATTGCTGCCAGTGCAACAGCAGGTCGAGGGTGACAAGTAGAGACACATGCTGGAAACTGAACCGTTCTTGCTCGCCAATCGATCTGAGGATTGTGCTTCTCTAACCAAGGAATTCCTAGAATAATCTGGAACTGAGGGGCCTTGATCACATCGAACACGATCTTCTCATGGTGTCCATCTTGACTTACTAGCGTCACTTCTTGGGTGGTATGCGTTACTGGTCCGGAGGCTATCTCCGTACCATCCACCGTAGTAATGAAGTCCTTTACAGCCTTTGGACAAAGAGTCAGATTCATCCTCAAAACCATTTCATGATCCACATAATTGCCGATGGCACCGCTGTCGACGTAAGCTTCAATCGCATGTAATCGATCCGGATGTTCAGGGCTAATGAGGACCATAGGTATCACAAAATGCGAGGTCACGGAACTGGTTTTAACGCTCGGCAAGAGGACCTCTATTCTTGTCGGGCGAGGTCGTTTCCCTGCTCAGAGTTTGTGACCCTGGTAACTGCAGCTCCTACTGCCTTCTTGGCTGGTTTCACCGGACAGTCTCGAAGAAAGTGCCCCGAGTTTCCGCAATAGAGGCATAATTGCAGCTCTTTTCTCCTTTCTCGCTCCTTTTGTGTTAGTGGTCCTTTCAGGCCCCCTATTTGCATGGGTTCCCCGGTGTCTACTCCTTTGGTAGGAGTTGGTGGTTTGGAAAATACTCGAGCATCAAACTTGGAACGATCGGCCTTCCTGTTCTGCAGTCTGTGGTCAATTTGAACGACTAAGTCAATATAGTCAGAACATTCTTGCGGGGGATTCACTACTTGGGCTAACACATCTTTGAGCTCTCCACGTAGACCTCTATAAAACAGCGTAATCCTTTTGTCCTCAGGCCATCGAGTTTCCACTATCAGTCTGTTGAAAGACGCAATATAAGCCAAAAGGTCTTGATTACCCTGTCGCAATGAAAGGAGCTCATTGTCCAAGGCCTGCCCCTGTGAATGTCTTGCAAACAGTTTTTCCATACTGAGCTGAAAAGCTTGAAAATCATGGAGAACCGGATCATCTTGATTAACTAGAGGGATCGACCAGTCTGCCGCATTGCCACTAAGGTACGAAAGCACGAAAGCTACCTTAGCTTGATCAGTTGGAAAGGCTGCTGGCCGGCATAAGAAGTGCAACCGGCACTGATTAATAAATACTGCAAACCTCTTTGGGTCACCAGAAAATCGTTCGGGCGGAGCCAGAGGTACATTCCCAGGTAGGTTGATCTGCACTGGGTTCGTAAAGGATGTTGAAGGAAGATTTGCCCCTGATGCGGGTAACAGAGTTTGTCCGGCTTGTGACTGTAGCAATTGTCTAGCGAGATCGTCTGTTCGCTCCTTGGAAATAATCAGTTCCCTTCTTAGAGCATTCGTTTGCTGACGGGTTGCATGCAATTCTGCTCTTAGTTCCCCAAGTAACTGGGCTAGCTGGTCGGTATACAAGGTTTCCATAGGGCCTGGGTGGGAGTTTTGCGGTAGGCTTTGCGTTCTGTAACGCTCACCTGATTCCCGCAGAGGCGCCGGTCTTGACTGGGTGAATGCCGTATCTTCAAAGGTGATGTGTAACACACGGTTGGCTCTTTGGACTGGACCTCTGTGCACTGTATGTCTGACTCGAAGAGTAAGATGTCTGCAGATAGAAAATATGGGATTAATGAACTGGGGTTATTGGGTGCCTCTCTCCTCTTCCCTTTCTCTTCTACTGTAGAACCCCAAAGGTTAACGCCCTCACCTTAGGTAAGTGAACGCCGAGCTCTCCATCTGCCTCGGGGCAGGGTGCCGTAACCAGTTTCTTCACTGGATAAGGGTGCAGGCCTCTTGACCTCAGAGGACTGCTGTCTGTCGTTAACTGCACGAACAGTAAGTTCTGGGCACTTCAAATGTCTTAAAAGTCTTTTGTAATGATATCTCTTGTTTTGCAGGGTTCCGGCGATGGCAGATGGAGGGCTGATGAGAGTTGAGGATCGAACCCGCGTGAGGAATAGAAGCGCCTGGAAGCACGTAAGTAAGCGCTTGTAGCCTGCTTCACGATGCGCACTAACTGTCCCTTTTATCTTGCAGGTACAAGTTCGGAGCTTTAGAGAAGCTGAAGGGTGCTGGAATACCCACTGGATTCGGCGTGGGAAGGAGCAATGGCACGTGAGTAGTAAAGTTGCCCAATGTCTTTAAACGCACCTTCTTTTGTCTTTCAGATGCGGGATGCAGCGCCGAAGGCCTCCGGAGCGTGCGAAGAGCTGGTAAGCTTTTGTCTTTCAGATGCCGGAATGCAGTGCGAAGACCTCCGGAGCATGCGAAGAGTAGGTAAGCCTTTGTCTTTCAGATGCCGGAATGCAGCGCGAGGCGTTGGTGACAGCCGATGGACCAAGTAAGAGATGCGCTGCCACTGAAGACCGTAGTGCTAACCTGTTCTTTCTTTGTCTTTACAGGTGCTGCTGAAGACTGGATTCCAGGATGCTAAGCCTTTGTTCCCTTAGGCCCAGGATCAGAAGCAGAAGACACGATGAGCGTTCTGCTGCAGAGAATGCAGAATAACGCAAAGCAAGATTCATCCATCGGGTGTGGTTTAAATAGCCTCCTGTAGTGCTTAGGTGTCTCCTTCCACAGCCACGCCTAGGTAAGAAAAGAGTTCCTGCTTTCCAGAAGAGTTCCAGTGTTCTGAACCTAGGGAGTGGCTCCTGCCCCACCGAACAGGAAAAGTAGTCCCAAACAGAAGAGGATCAGGGGTTCAACTGGCAGGTAAGTAAGCAGCATGGTCTGCTGCAGGTAAGTCCACCCAAGCATTATGAGCCCGGCGCTTCCAGCGCTGGGACTGGGCATCTTTATGAGCCTGGTGCCACTGGCGCCAGGACAGGGTCCAAAAGGTCCCAATTGGGACTGGCTGGCACTCGGAACCGGGGTTAAGGGTCTGCTTCCAAGGGAGTCGGGCAAGTCCTGATCTTTTGGAAGCAGAGATCATGACAAGAAGTTTCTAACAGATCCGAACCACAAGAAGATGGACCTGCTCCAAGACCTTGCAAACCATACAAAGAGGACAAATGCAAACAAGCAGTTTCAATGAGGGACATCATCAAAAAACAAAGACAACAGAACCTTAATTTGCAAGCTGCAATTGGATCCATGATGACCATACCATTGGCACCGTACCTCAAGTTGTATGAAACTTTGCATGAGAACTACAAAGATCAAGCAACACTACTAGTCTTAATGCTAAAACAACTAGTATACATTGAGTCCTATATCAAATCCACAAAAGAACGTAGAATTAGAGAAAAAGAGTCGGAAAACGTGATTGTAAAGACACTTATTGCCCTGATTGAAGAGGCTCGTGATGATAAGTGATCCTTTTTAAGTTGCTTCAGCGATACAGTCAACTTGCTGAAACCTCAAACAAATAGAGACATATCCTCTACACCTGAGACAGGCCTAATTCAAACTGTAAATTCCACTGGAATAAACCCAGTAAGAGTCAATCCCATTATTGACAATGCCGCCACAACCAAAAATCCAGAAAAGAAAGTCCCAAAGATTAATCAGGTTCAAATAAATCAGCCTTTGAAAACAGGACACACAAAGCCCGAAATACTCTTTATCAAGGACTCTGGAACAAAGACACCTAACATAAAAGATATTACAGCGAAATCCCTGACGCAACCCAAGACATGTTTTCCATCTTCGACCATGAAGTACAAATAGGAACACAAGAAAAAGAACTAGAAGCAAAAAAAAGAACTATAGAAGAGAAACCAAAAAAAACCAAAAACTTGCCAAAACTAAAAACAACGACTTCAGGTACAAGCTATTTTATTTGAAACCTTAAACCTTTGCAAACTCCCACACTAACTCAACAACAATCAAAATTTTCTGTAAATGCTCAGAACGAAGAGCAGTTCAATCACATTTAAATACTCAAAGGCAATTTGAACGAAAAATCATTGAACTGGACTAGAGGGATGAGGATCCAGAAGAAAATGAACAAGAAAGGCTGTCCACAATATCAGTGTATGATGCCTCAAGTTTCACAGATTGTCAAGGTGACGAGTCCATCGATCAATTAGAGGAATCAAAATTCCCAGAGAAGGAGACCTGTGGCTTTGTGACCTTGCAACAAAAACGAGAACAACTAAATACAATCAACAAAACGTTACCTAAGCAAGTTAAGGTGCTTGACTCTTTGATTGATCATTCTAAACAGCAATGTTTAACATAATCCAAATATGTAACATCACGAAAATTGAACTTGAGGGAGCCAATCACACCCCCTCCACGTACAAACAAAAAAATATATATACACTTGAAAGATGATACAAAAAAGGAAGAACCAAACATATACAAATTATCTTTAGAACGAGTCCTAAAGGCCAAGGATGGACTTATTATGAATCGATCAAATCTAAGGAGATTGATACATAACATCCCACAACTTCGTGTAGTGGAACCAAGAGACATAAAAATTGTGTCTTTTCCGAATGAAGCAGAAACAGATTTGATCCATCTACATTTAACAACTAAATCCATCTCAAAGCTACTCTTGTCAGCTATTGATGAGATGCGTGTCTTTTGCTTCGATCTAAAACCCATACTACCATCAGAAAAGCATGAAAAGCACAAAGACTACTATGGCAACAACAAACAAATATGCAAAGAACGTGAAGCAGAAAACAATGAGGACGATGAAATAGATCACAGACCAAATTAGATTCTCTCAGACAGTCAAGAGAGGTCCATACGCCCTGAAGATCATGGTAAAGGGCAACACAGATGACAAATCTCCAGATGAGAATCAAACGTGCCTGGAAAGAAGGCCCGACAAATAAACATCTTGGAGCTGGCTTGCAAATACTCTGTCTTTGGCAGATCAAGCCTAGACCGAACATCAGGAAACTGCTGATGAGTTCCGAATAGCTTCATGGAATTCGAGAGGATTCAAACACTTGTTTGAAAACATCGACCCAGATTTAATGACAGCTGAAGTTATTTGCATTCAGGAATGTTGGCTGCAAGAAGCCCCAACATTTGATGGACACACCTGTTGCTTGAATGAAGCAGTCAAAGGAGTGAAAGGAAGACCTTGAGCTGGGTTACTTATAATCATTAAAAACACTCTTCTCAGAAAACTGCTAAAAATCATCCAACCATCACCACTTATTCAAATAGTAGTCCTACAATGTGACCAGTCGGAATCAAACACTATACAAATTATAATCAATTTGTACTGGAACAGCAAAGTTAAAGCTGGAGCAACATTTGTACCTACTGTCATTAAACATATAGATGATCTACGAGCAGAATATGACAATCCATCTCTTTTCATTTGTGGAGACTTGAACATAGTCTACCATAGAATATCAAAATTCAAAGACTTGTCATCACACAATATCCTCAAAAACTCCAGGACACAGACATGGCTAAAAGAAATGAAAACGAGAAACTTGCACCTGGTAAATGGCAATGTAGAAGGTGATCGTCAAGGAGCCATTACATGGACATCTTTTAACGCCAAAGCAACTTTAGACTACTTTTTCTTAGGCAAATCTACATATGCCAAAATTACATCACTAAAGAAACAACCAAAAGTGATCATAAACCTCTAATTCTAGCATGTACTAGAGACCACAACAATAAATGTCACAACAATAACTTGGAAGTGTGGCCACACACAATCAACGTAAACCAAGGATTAAATCGACTGAGATTAACAGACAAGAATCTCCCCCTCCTAACTTCTGAAATCAAAAAATGGCAAAAAGAAGAAAACAACAAGGTGGAATATGAAACGTGCCTAACACTGTTCCGAGAGACCAAGTGTCCATCCACAAACAAAGTCAGAATCAAAAGGCTACATTGCTATGACAACACACTGAACATAAAGAAAAAACAACTAGGCAAGGATCTACGAGCAATAAAAAAGGAAAACAAGACAAAAACGGAGAAAAACTAATATGGAAAAAAATTCAAGACAAGATATTGCCAGTGGGTAAAAACACACAGAGCGACTCTGTACCAACAGGATTCGAAAGAGATGTTAAGGGCCCTAGAAACTAAAAATGAAACTTTCTTTTGGACCCTAATAAACAAAGAACAAAATACACAAAGTCTCAACCAACTGAATCCAATAATAGAATCCAAATGGTCTGCACACTTTAAACAGGTCTATAAACAAAGTCCCAACATCAAATCTTCATGGTCACAAAAAGAGCAAGAAAACTGTTGGGCAATCAAATTAAACAAAAATGAAATAATAACCTTGATCAAAAAAAGTAGCACATATCGGGCCCCAGGTCCCAATGGACTAACAAATCATCTATTAAAACAAGCGCCGGAACTTTGGGGCGAGATGTGCGACACCTTATTCCATCACATAAATTTAAACAAACAGATCCCTCGCTCATGGAAGCGAGCAGTGGTTATACCCATCTTTAAGAAAGGAGATCGAACTTCACCTGCAAATTATCGCCCAATATCATTGCTGGATGTTCTGGGCAAACTATACGCAGGCATCCTACTCAAAAGATTGAAAGAGTGGATTTTAGCCAGCAGAAACAACGATCCCAGACAAGCTGGCTTTGTAGATTGTGGATTACCTACTAATATTAAACCTGCTAAAGATACAGACTCTAAAGGAAAAAAAACACTATTCCTAGCATGCATTGACATGGCCATGGCTTTCGACAGGGTTGATAGACAAATGCTATGGGAAAAACTTGAGACCAAAGGCTGCCAGCAAGATCTTTTAGCGGCCATCATCAGCTTACACACCGACACGACATTGCAGGTGCATTTAAGTCATGCTGGGGCATTAAGCAAAGACATCCATACCACAAGGGGCCTAAAGCAAGGGTGCCCCCTGGCACCAACTTTATATAACTTCTTCATCCTGCAAATAAAAGATAAAATGGAACCTGAAAGATCATGCTCGCCGTGCCTAGGAGGAGCAGCAATAGGCCATTTATTAAAAGCAGACAATTTTATCCTGCTTGATACCACACCAAATGGTCTACAACAAAAGCTAGATGCTTTACAACAGCTGGCGAAAGAAAACAATAAAAAAATAAACGCTGCAAAATCTGAAATTGTCATCATCAAAAATCCACGAACAATTATCAGAAAACCCTTCAAATGGTGCCTTGATATCAACCAATTCCTGTCAACAAAAGCACAAAATATCTTGGAGCCATTATTAGCAGTGATTGGGGAGACAAACCTTGGATTCAGCACCTAGAGTCAAAAATGAATCAACTAACAGCTCAAGCCCTAATCCTGAAAAGGCGTTATGGCAAATTTTCCATTAAAGTACTTGTGGACTTTTACAACTTGAAAATAGTACCTGCAATTACATATGCAGGTGACACTGGTCTAAGGATTCCTTGGCAAACATGGGACAAACTAGAGGGAACATTTTGGTGACGAATTTTAACACTACCAAATAATGTTCCCATTGGTGTGATACGCCATGAACTGGGTTTATATTCTCTTCACGTGCAAATCATCTGGAAAACATTAACTACGTTTCGAAAAATAGAGCTCATTGATTGTCCCCCACAATATGAAATTCTAAAAAAGGAGAATGAAAAATTACCTTCCTGGATTCTGACTGTGTGGAGACACAAGTGTAATGAACTCTTAAGACAACTGAGCACAAATCAAGAGACTCTACGGACCCATCCACAGCGGGTCATCCTGTCATTGGACTGGTCACAATCAGAAGTAACGCGGGCAGCCTCATGCGGGCACACTTTAACGAGAACCCTAATTAACAATCCAAAGATTCTGCCCAAATATCTTGCAAAAAGTGCCAGTCCGAAGTACAGAGACTTGATTTTGCACATCAGATTGAATATCTTGAGAACAAAGCAAAATCTCAAAAATATGGTTTGGTGAATGATAACGTCTGTCGACTGTGTCATCAACAAGTAGAGTCATTGCGACACTTACTGATGCACTGTGGAAAGCTAGAGGCAGAAAGAACAACCATCTTGAGTAAAGCCCTACCAACATCTTGTGGTCTGGACTCTGACTTATGGTGGGAAGCTCTGTACACAAATCCTAATCAAAAAGTGATTAGAGCTCTGGGAGTATTCTTAGAAATAATGTTGACCAAGTCAACATCCCACGATGAAGGGAAGTATGACTCCATACTGACACATGGCCAAGCAACTTAACGCTCGGCTGAGACTGTTCACCATCATCAAAGCAATGGCACAAGGAGGAGAAATTGTTGCTTGGCTCCTAAAGGAAGGCACAAAAAAACACTCTTGAAGATCAAGCAAAAAGTTTGTATTTTTATACACTAAATGCTTAATAAAAAAAAAACATTTTTTCTGAGTATAATTGTCAAATAGACACTGCCTTCTACTGTGTGATGCGTGAAGAAGAGCCCATGTGGAAGAAGATGTACAGAAGAAGCTGGGACCAATGTAATGGCATCCCCTATGGAGCAAGTATCTACATATAGGGTCTCGACCAACCAGCCATGTGGATTTGTACATTATGTAATTGCATCACTGATGATGATGTGTGCCTTTATAATGTCTTGTTTGTGCTAATTTTGCCAGAACGTCCCGTGGCAGCAGAGTACTTTGCTGGGGCACCTTCTATTTTTGTGGAAATACAACTTTGTTCTCCTTGCAAAGGTGTATGGGGCCCTTTTCCCTAGCGGGTTGTATTTTTTATTTTGTGAGCGTTGAGGGGTTTCTCTACACCTACCTAAAGTAAACTAAGGATAGTCTGTGTCAGTAAATTCAAATCAAAAGTCTTTCTGTGTCTCAAACCTATACTTGCTCTGCCCTCAAAACTAACTGTATACAATGTGTAGGGATGTCAGCAGCAAAATGAATATTGTTCCAGCTCTTGGCTTGTACTCAGCTTCCCCTTCCCCAACTTCAGAACAGTTCAAAATGCCTGTTCCCCAAGAAATCAACATAGTTCACAAAGTCCTGGGGTTCCCTTCCCAAAGAGTTTACATTTTCTAGCTTTCAAAAAACAATGCCAGTTCAAATCTTCTAGCTTTGAATAGTTCACATAGATTGCTTTATTTATTCATTTCAAACTCACTTCAGCAACTGTTACAAAACTCAAGCGTCATTACATTTTACTTTCCTTGGTCCTTTCCAAGTAGGGGTTACTCAGTCTATGCGCAGTTGTCAGACCACATGGTCCACCCATTACAGGACCAGTAACCATAGCCCTAGGCACTTTGCTATGCTTTCGTTAATCTTATAGTTTTTCCAATACAGGTTTTATTTCTTAAACTGTAGTTCCTTGGGCTCCTGTATCTTTGGTCAATACTTAGTTCCTCGTTTCATATCCTCCTTGGTAATCGTTTGACTTTGCCGCCACTTGTGGCTCACACAACTCATTCCGTGGTGTTTACCATTAGCAACAGCTTTCTTTTACTTCATTCATAAGTGTTCATCACTTGCTTTTGTTCTGTGCGGTATTACAATATGCTCACAATGTCTTTTAGTCAATTCGGTATTCAATATTATTGTTTCAACTTTCAAAAGTACTTGTAATAGCTTGCAGCTTGTTCGGTATTCGAAGACCCTTGTTTTGGCCTTCCCTAGTACTTATAACAGTGTTCAGTTTGCTCAGCATTCATACATGTTTGTTTCCAGCCCCGGTACGAGTGTTCATTTCTTTTCACTCACCGGTGTTATACGGCAGCTCCTTCAGGTTTCTCCGCTCAGCTTTCTGGCTTCTATTTGCTACGCCTTTAATGCGGGGTAGCCACAGCGAACAGCGCTCACTGTCCTGGAATCCTGCAGCGTGTATCCCTGCTCTTCCTCAGCGTCAGCTACTAAGAGCACCACTCGCTCTCGGAGACCTGTGGAGATTGGGAGGCTTTGGCACTACACAGCTCCTTCTGTGGGTACCGGGCAGGGAGGACAGCAGGATGCTAGATCCTCTCTAGGCATCTCTCTCTCTCTCTCACTCCTGCTCGGCACAGCTTCTATCAAGCCTGGAACTTGTTATGTGACTGCAGGTGCGAGTCATTGACTTAAATTGCCTGACCATGGTGAAACCTATTAGCTGGACATGCCTGGCTATTACAACTGAAATTTTCCAATGCCCACATCCTCGTCGCAGTACCAAAGTGGTGCTTAGGGAGGTTTGAATGAATGGAAGTGTGCATAACTCCTGGTGGTTTCCTCCTTATATCAGTATGAATGTGATATGTCTGTGGGACATTTTGGGTGGAAGAAAGGGACAAAGACTTATAGTAGCCTACAAATGCTCAGGGAACAAAGGGCTAACTTTGATAAGGGAAAGGGGGATGCCATGTCTCACCTAAAGGAGTCCTCTCCCCACTCCCAAAGGTCCCTCCACCCAGGTGATCCTTCCTCACATATCCACCCCTCGGGTCAGAATCCAACAGCAATGGCCTTTCCCTGGCCACTTGAGCAGAGGACACGGGGGGAGAAAATGTGAGGACGTCCTCAGATTCCTCACATAATCCAATAATCCACAGTGAAATCCATTTTCTAGAAATCACAATTTGTGAGAAGGATGGCCAACTCCAGATAAAACAACTCCAGATAAAACTGTATAATACGCCTACAGACAATAATTCCCAAATCAGGTTTACCTCCTTAAATCAAAAGTTTTTAAGGGAGCATTTGCCTGTGTGTCAGAGAAATAGTACTTATAGACTAGACTTCAATAAGGAAGCTGTTGTTTTGGCTGAATACTTATATTCAGGGGTTTACCCGAAAAAGATAATTAAAAAGCCATGGGGAAAAAAGAAAGCAACCTTACAGAACATGTTACAGAGACAACATCTGAGAACAGGATGATTGCGGTCAGTATTTTCTCAAATGTATCTTTCAAAACATTAGAAGATCTTACAACGTGACCCTCATTATCATGAACAACCACTTTTAGCGTGCAAGAGAAGCAGAAATATTAGGAATCTCCTGGTGAGGGTATATGTTAAGATAGAAGAAGTATCCAATCAATTCAGGATTTATGAGCTGTGGGGCCTAATGGGTCCCAAGAGGCATTTTCCATGTGGGTATTGCATTGTATGTAGTGGCATTGTATGCCACTTCACCGCAAACAGTGAAGAGGTAGATATAGGCCTAGCACCCAATGGGAACAGAACACCTTTTCAAATTGCATTAAGCAGACGGTTGCATATATGATTGCTTGGCTGTGTCAAAAGGAGCATAAAGGTACACAGTGGAACCTGCAAAGGTAAGTGATGTCATCATTGATGTCATCATTTGGTCATACGCACAACAGAGAGCACATAGTTAAGGTGGACTTGCTTGAAATATGAGTGCTTCATTTCAGGGGCTTTTGTTGCGTTAAATCTTATTACCTTACCTCTCTCTTAACACATGTTTTTTCACTGAATTTCAAAGACTTTGTTGCTATGTATTTTTCACATTACATATGATCACCTTAACGCTATCTTAACTAACGTTTTTTCATTGAATTTCAAGGGTTCAAGGGTTTTGTTACACTATAGTTTCTTTGGGGCACACTAGCCATGGCCTTCGGCCTTGGTCACTGTATATGTTGCATCAATATGTTAATTTGTGGCCCACTAGCACAGACTTGGCTACTGTACATGTTGAACCATTTAGTTTCTTTGAGGCCCGCTAGCCATGGCCTCGGACCATGGGAAGTGGTACAAATACGTCCGCTGCCTACTAGATGTGAGGTTTACATATTCATTTCACTCTGTATTGTTGCGAGATATCCCTGGTATTCCCCCGATAATGGCAACGAAGGTCAGATTTTCACAAGATTCCCCTGGTATTCTCACAAGATTTCCCCAGTAAAGCTTGACTTGCTTGGCTTAACAGGTCAATATTCAGAAACTGATGGAGACATGGCACTATCTAAAGAATGTCTGGGATGTACAGGTCAATATGGATCGGCATTATGATGTGCAGAAACTGATGGAGCCACGGAACCCTCGTAATAATGTCTTGGCTGCACAGGCAATATGAACAGACAATATATCAGAAACTGATGGAGACATGTCACCCTCGTAATAACGTCCTGGCTGCACAGGTCAATATGAGCAGACAATATGATATGAGAAACTGATGGAGACATGGCACCCTCGTAAGAATTTCTTGATCGCTTGGCTATGCAGGTCAATATGGACATACATTGTGATATGCAGAAATTGATTGAGACATGGAACCCTCTAAACAATGTCTTGGCCGCATAAATCAATATGGGCGAATATTATGATTTGAAGACTAAAAAAAGACTCACCTTTTTTGGAGAATATGAATAATTATACGAGTGAAAATGAATTTGGCTCCACAGTTCCTTTTCAGAACTAATCATGAAATTCTATGGAAGGAAACATCGAAAAAGTTAGATGCTGCACAGCCCTTCCTCACCTTTTAGCTTGAAAGGACATTCTTACAACAATTAAATGTATTTAATCCTCAGAAGATTTGTCTTTGAATCAGTGTTTTATTGCATTTTGTCCAGAATTAAGCACAGTAAGTGTTATTATTATATATTGCATTTTATCTGATTTGAAGTTACCCTAACAAATGTGGATCCTAGGAAACTGCATAATGGGTGCTTGGCTGAGCTACATAACAACACGTTAATATTATTATTAAATAAAATACATGCATTAATACATCCAGAATTATTTTGCCTTTCTCCATCCGGGTTGTTTGCAATGATTGCACCAGATTCATAAATTCATGATAAACTATATTTTGGTTAATCAACCGTAAAAGAACATAAAAACCATAAGTTCATGATTTTAAAAAACAGCAGATTACAAAACACACATAAAATGAGATACAAGTGTTCTCTTTAAAATGCAAGTGCTTTACAAATATAAAACAGAGTTTGGGCTTCCTTTGAGCTAAGTAGCAAATCAAGTAAAATGCTAACCCACAATTGTTCGGTGCGTGTCGAAGAATGGACTATGTGTTGAAGGGTTGACAGGGTGCATTAGATCAGATCCTATAGGACAACGAAGAGGAGAGTCAATGGCTCGCAGCCTCCTCTATGCACAGGTTAAGGAAATCCGTTAGATCAGATCCATTGGGAAAACAGAAGAGGAGAGTCAAAGGCTTGCAACCTCTTCTGTGCTCTGGTTTCGCACCTGTGGATATAATGTGCCGTAGCATGCATAATATGTAGATCTGTGATCTGGCTCAAAGTTTTTACAGCACTATCAGAGTTGCGGACCCCAGACTCTCTCAGCATTGGCAACAAATACATTTTTCTCATCTTAATTGTTAATTGCAAAATAACAGAAATGCAAAACAGTTTCCTTACCCTCCTTACACAGAGGGCACATACTCGTATTGGCGAGTATCCAACTTTGAGTAAAACAAGCCAAGGGGAGAATCCACAAGTGAAAGCATAAATACAAGGATTTCTCATAAACTGGATAGATATCGTCTAGTTATAACTTAAATCCATGTTGATGCCTCTGATCAAGAAAGCCGGGGGTGAGCTTCAAGCGAGAGGCAACGACCAACAAAGTATTGCTGCCCCTCTGCCTGTTGTTAGCCCTAATACTCTCTATCAAAGTGGGCCTAACGACCTCGGGATAGTTCTAAAGGTCTGTTAGGTCAAGGTCAAGAGTGTATTCTTAATGTGGGACGTCCATGAAAGACTCCTACCACCCACAATGTCTAGGAAATGTTGCAGTGCTTTCTGATATCTTTCGATGTCACACCTCTTCCACAGTGTGGCCCACAAGAGGACTGGTCTAGCACGAATTTGGACAGCAACCAACATATCGCTGACCTCCAAGAAAAGCAAGACTGTAGAGGCATTAACAGGAATCTGCAATCGGTTCTTCAGAAAGATGTGTTCACAAGTGCAAATCTTCTGGATATTGCTATACCCACACAGTTCTCATCCATACAAGGTGGCCGGGATGGCTTGCTTATGGAACAGGTCCAAGGGGCATGGCCTGGAGCTCATGGTGTGAGACTGTTTCCATTAAGCTCCGGCGTGCATCCTACAAAGATCCTTGTAACAGCATTAAGCTGCCTGTATTCTGGCATTAGCCTGCAGATATGATTGCCTAGCAGCCCTTGTTGCCTGAATTTGAAGTTGAGCACATCTTTAACTGCAGAGGTGCTGAAGGATTGACTGAAGACCGGGCGGCTGAATCTGAGGAAGAAGGCAAGATGGTGGCTTACACTACGCAGCAGCTGCATTGAGAGGGAGCTGCAGGACAGCTGTGAAATACTGCCGTTACCAAGTGAGCTGTGGCGTGCCAGAGTCACTGCATGTGTCTGTTTACCAGTTTACTGACCCACTGGCACAGGCGGGACTGGACTCAGAGAACGGGCGAGGTGCGCCTTGTTGTGCGACACAGTGATCCCCCTTCAAAAGCACCGGGACCTGGATTCCACCCTGCAGACTGGAGGGATGGGCTGCATGAACAAACAGCACTGAGACAACATGCCAGGGACCATTCGATAGCAGCTACGCAACACCTGCAGCATTGGGAAACGAGTGACCGCATCTTGTGTGTGTGCGGCAGGCAGATCGAAGCTTAACCGCCAAGACGGAGCTTGCAACCCTGCGACAGTCCAGCGGCCAGCAGACAACCCCATCCCTGAGCTAGAAACACTTACAAGCACTGGAAATTGCAGACGGTCTGGACAGCCAGAAAGAGCTGAGCCAGAGGACCCGCACACTATCACCCTGCCCGAATTTTGCACTCGGTGGACACCCGTCAACAGTACGACAGCTCCGGCTGTCTGACAGTGCACCCAGGGGGTGGAAGAAACTTCGATCCATGGCTGGACTTCCTGCTGCGGGGCCGGAACGTGCGCCGTCTCCACTGAAACACGCAGAGGGACCCAGGGAACACACACGCAGAACGGGAGACTGCAACGCCGAGCTTCACCCTTGACACTGCGCACTGTCCAGACCTCCCTCAGAAGAACACATGCTCGGGCCCTTAGGCTACTGCCATTAATGAATGCTTATGGAAGGAAGACTGCGAATTTCTGAGCTAAGGACAATGTGGCCGAGCAGATAACCTGGTAAGTGTCTGCACCACCTTTCCCCCTATATAGATACGAAGTAGGGCACTGGACGCTACCCCTGATAAACCCTTCTGCTTTTATAAAGTGTATTAGGCCAACAACTTAGCACTGGTGCACAGGATCCTAACCAGGACCAAACAGGTGACGCTACCACAATAACCACCAGTGCAAGTGCTCCCATACAGAGGCTCATGCATCAGCCGGACCTCCTGAGGACCGGGTCCTCAGACCCTAGCCTGTTCAGGAGGGCAAATGGAGATTTCAGGGCCTCACACACAGACTAGTCTACACTCCGGTTGCGTTGTCTTGCAAGTGCCTATTCAGACCCCGGGAACAAACATACAAAATGACACAAATGCCACCACTCCGCAGCCACTAGCACAGAGACTGCAGACACTGCTTAAAGGACGGAAGTACAAGGCTACAAGTACCAAATATCACTGCACCAGGTTAATTGCCACAACAAACAGTAAGCACCACGCTACGCCCACACACAACAGAGGACCCAACAGAGAGTGCCACCTGAACCAAGGAGAGGGCCCTCTAATTGTGCAATTACAGATGGCAGAGGCAGCAGGCCCCTGGAACAGATGTTATGCCCACCACCAAACATAAGCAAAAAGGCACCATAATGGATTCCTTTACAGGACTTGGGAAGGCACAGGCTCCAACCGCAGGAGAGAGGCACAAAAACAGCAGGATGACATGGTGCTGGCAGCGATAGCTGCGCTTCGAACCTCACTAGAACAAAAGATTGACGAGATCAAGATAGATGTGCAACTCTTGTGCCATGATGTGCGGTCCTTAGCAGAGTGAGTCATGAATGCTGAGGAAGAGCTGAAAGAAACTACTGACATGACCATCGACCTAACTGCCAGGTTGAAGACCCTGGAAAGCAAAAACTGATTTCTCGAACAGAGAACTGAGGATGCAGAAGGTCTTTCCCACAGGAACATCGTCAGAGTTCTAGGCATACCAGAAGACACAGAAGGCAGGGACCCTACAACCAATATCGAAAACTTGTTCCTACAGGAAGTAGATGAAGGCAAACTGACACAAGGATTTTCAGTTGTGAGGGAACATAGATCCCTCCAGAAGAACCCCCCACCTGGGTTACACACCCACCCAATTGTAGCCAAAATACTCAATTTTCGAGATCAAGAGGTGTTTCTGCAATTATCCAGAGAAGGCGGGACGATTGAACGAGGTGGCTGAAAAGTAGCCATCTACCCAGATCACACATCCCTAGTATAATAACAGAACCGATTTATCTCCATCAAAACCAGGCTCTGGAAGAAAGGGATAAAGTACATGCTCACGTACCCAGCGAGACTCAAGGTGATACACGCAGGCAGATTGCGTTCTTCAAGAGCCCAGAGGCAGTGACAATGTGTCTGGAACACAACAACCTGGACACATACGAGGACCCTGCGCTCCAAGAGATGGAAACTGTAGCCACTTAGGCACAGCAGCTAGTGTATGTCCCTTCACCTCACTGATAAGCCCGTACATTGGAAAGAAGATGCCCATAACTGCATTATTACTCGGGACAATGTATTGATGATGCCATAATGGAAGCAGCCAGTACGCCGGAGCTAGAGACCCAGTCCATTGGGCTCTGATGGAACCCACCCCGGTCCATATGGACAGTCGACAGGGAACACCTGTTGTATTTCTTGGCTAGTGCCTGCTACCAATAGCAGGCATCTGTGGGCCCGAGGAGACCTTACCTGTTGGGCATAGTTGGAGCATCATGTTCCAGGGGTTGTTGTTTAAGTATAACCTGTTTTATCCAACCAATGTGATTCTTAAGAAATGTTCTTCTCTACACTGCATGACACTTGAGAGTATGCGAACACGGTTATGGTTTGTGATGGGCATGTCACCTCTTGCAACTCCACACTTATGTGACTCCTTGAGCACAGAACACTGGTGCTTCCTAGTGAAGAAGACACGTAAGACAGCATTACACAGATTAAAATTATCACGTAGAATGTGAGAGGCCTTGGTACATATATACGTAGGAATAGAGTCTAGTCATACCTAGAATGCAAGAAGACTTTGGTTGCCTTGTTACAAGAAACTCATTTGACAAAGAGCGAGAGACTGTAGTGAAATACTGGGGAGGCACTGTATACAGGGCCCCTTACTCTAAATACACAAGCGGTGTCCTTGTATGGGTCAACAGAACACTCCCATTTCACTTTCTATGCTGTGATATGGACACTGAGGGCCGATACGTCATAATCAGGGGGTATATCGAAGGGGTGGAAGTAATGATAGTTAACTCCTATTTCCCAAACCATGCTACACCGGCACACATTCAAATGCTGACTGCCCGTATAGCACCCCACAGAGATGCCTTCTTTATATGGGACAGAGATTTGAATTGCGTTTGCAACACTACTCAAGACAGATCCACACCACTTCGGTCTGTATCCTCCCCAGCAGCAAGAGCTCTGAATACTGCTCTGACTGAGCTAACCTTAACAAATATATGGTGGGACATTCACCCAGACCTGAGGAAATACTCCTACGACTCCTCTCCACATAATCCCCACACAAGGTTAGACTACGTCTTTGTGGGGACAGAACACTCACATCACTTTAAAGGTGCAGAATACATGGACCTCGTAATATCGAATCACTCTCCCCTTATTGTGATCTGGAACTGTGAGGTGCCAAGTCACGGTCTTGCAAAACGAATGTGGGGAGGCCTGGAGGGCGCAAACCAAATCAATGACATATTTGCAACTTACTATGCCAAATTATACAGCAATAATGCCTGCCGCCTGGCAGAAGTTATAGCAGAGGCTTTTACTGAAATTAAGCTCCCTTCGCTCACAGCCAGCATGATCTCCTAGATCAGCCCTTCACTTTACAAGACCTGGAGGAAGCAATTACTGCATCTGCCTCAGGGAAGATGCCGAGAAGCGACACCCTCCTGGCCAAGTTTTATAAAACATATCAAAGTGCAGTGCCCTGATGCTCCTGAAGGTCTTTGAGGAGGCCTTTGAAACAGGACGACTCCCTGATACAATGAGAGAAACATGGATAGTTCCCTTCCTGAAACCTGGGAAACCAGCAGATCCATGTGACTCGTATTGACCATTAGCTAAGCTAAATTATGATGTAAAGTTGTTGAGGCATTATGGACACCGGTGATCAGGCACCAGTATTTTTTCTGTAACGTTCACCTCCATTGTATTGGGACTAGATTTATACCGATCCTCTTACTCCTTGGGTAAGGTTTAGTTCACTCTGCCCCCGTTTTCTTTAAGGCCAGATTTGTTCAGCCCTTGCCCCCCATTGTATTTCTCACTGGTCATTCCCCCTGTTTTGTCTTCCCCCCCTCCTTCTGTACCCCTACAGGAGGAGCTTGTCTCTGTTTCAGACACTCTGAAACTTTCGGATTAACCCCCATATGGAATGACGGTCCTGATGAAGATGGCCTTAATAATGAGTGCCATTGAAACCGGTCGACCCCACAGGTCATGAGGGCTCTCATGACCTTCATCAAATATCTCCACTTAAAAGAAAAAGATATTGTGAGATAACAACCTTTCCTGCGCACACCCAGATGGAAAGAGTGTGCAATTTTTAGAAGAGCTTCCCGTCACCACTTGGCCCCTTGGCCTTTTTTAGTCTGTGCATTTCCAATTGTTGGACCTCAAGTATTTCTGACTCTCTGTGACCCACGGGAATAATTAAAATATCCACACAGGAAACAGAATATGAACAGTTGACCTAATCCAGGTCGTATCACCACCACACAGCTACAGAATCTAATCCTCAGTTCTGGAGAGCTATGTACCAACACAAATGGATTTGCCACTCTCTTGTCACCCCTTGCACTTGTAGTTCAAGGATCTGTAACCCCCAGTTGTTTGCTTTAGAAACTCTGATGAATTGAACATATTTTCCTATAAAACCGTTGTTTTTGTGCTACCACGTCTTATCCTATTAATGGTTCAAAGGAAACCAACGGCTTGTCCGTGCCCTCCCTTGTTTTTCCACAACAAATTAACCCTGCTTGTTGTTATAGTAAAGTTGTTGGCGACAATGCTCGCATCTCGCCTCAGGCAGTGTATAGCAGCATTAATACACTCAGAGCACGTACCAGGCTGCACTACCACCTTAAACCTACGCAGTGTGGGATGTTTTTACCCATGCATCCAAGCCCTACCATAAAACTGTGCATTACTGGCATTGAAAACATCATGATGGCCAGAACTCCCCAGAAAGTGCACAGGGAAAACATGAAGAATAGGCTGCCACCCATTTTTGCCTATGTTTGTGAGCAAAGGAGGGCACTGCCTAAAACCACCATTGGACTACACACACCGTAGCCTGAAACCATTGGGAATGGCAATGCTGATTGCCAAAAGCAACCCAGAACTGTTGGGAATTCATTTTCTTGATGTCAAAAATTTGCTAAAATCATGGGCACGAAACCACCAAACAAAAATTCAACCCTGGTTGAGTGTTCTACTTTATTCTACTGTAAGGATTCCCATCAAAACACTGTTAAGCAAGGATCATATACTATCAAGCAAAATCCCCTTTTTGAAATGCATTAATTCAAGACAGATCCCAAAAATGGGTGCAGTACCGGCATTTTCCACAAACCGGCGCTAGCGTTCTAAACTCTGACAGTAGAACTGTACTTCAGGAGCTGCCAAAGGATCCTGAGCCAGCTGGAAACTTCAAAGCCTTTTGGTTAATTAAAATTCATAAACACCTGCTGTTCACAGAAGACAGGCTGATTCAATGAACAGTCCAAGAGGCTGGGAAACCTTCTCATCTCAGAACTCCACACAAGAAGCCAGGAGATCACATGGACATGCTAACCAAATGCAGAGTGGCCCCCTGGCCTGCTGATCTCAGCCGACACATAGACTCTTTCCATTGAATAGGATATGCTGATTTGGGTGTTGACTGTAAACAGAGCTCTGCCTGGTAGGAGAGACATGTGATCCCTGACTCTCCCAGTTCCTAGGGGCGGGCCAGACTGGAGTGTGAATTCATATTGCAGCAAATGTATGTTTGATTAAATTGCTTATAAAATCTTGTATTAAGCTAACAGAAATGTGCAATTTGGGGGTCCACAAAATGAGATAGGCCCTCACGATTTGAGACCAAACTCCAATTTGTGCGGTGTCCTAGGACCGAACCCCGCTAATTATTAATACTGCAGACAGTGTGCTTATGCTAGAGACCTAGTAAATTACTGGAATATGTGTAGAAGGGGGGTGTATATTTGGGTAATTTTGGGTAAAGATTTAACATTGGTAAACCAACTAAAAATGAAAATAGGTTGCCAGGAAGTTCAGAGTTGGGCCAGAATGTACCTTAAGTCATGTGCAATCTGTACATGTAATGTCAACCACTTGTGCGTTTGGGAAATATGTTTAGTTATGAGAATAATTTTCAATACCGAAAGCAAAGGGGCGTTTCTTCAATAGATTGTAAATGGCAGCATCACCCTGACTCACAACTCAGTTCCCCCAATCAGGGGAGAGAGGAGGAACTGGCCAATGATAAGTTGAGAGGGTTGGGCATGCAGAATGAGTCGACCCACTCACTTTCTAAACACATAAAAGGAGACTGTGCAGGACAGGTAGGGACATTCAATTTCCATTTCCTTGCAGAGCACGCTGACAGATGACTTCACATCCAGAGACACCAGACTTTAAATCCATCAATCTCCAGAAACCAGAGATCCAGAGAGACCAGAGATCCAGAGAGACCAGAACTGTGCAGTGCTGAGAGCTGACCTAGTTCGCTGTGCGCAGAACCAGTACCAAGTGGCGAGAGAACCGCAGCCAATCCTGACCCGATCCGTGACGAAGTCGCCTTCCTGTCCATAACATAGTGTGAGTACTGGGCCAGAACTGTGCAAAATCAATCTCTTAGTTTAAAATAATCTAATTCAAACTATTTTAACCTATTGGGAACTGCATCATAGAAATCGTGTCCCTTCTTTTGATTCAAAGCTGCAAAACTGTCATCTGTCATTCTGAAACTTTAAAATTTCATTTCTGAAAAACTACCTTCACAAAATTGTCCGTATCTCTTGAACCGGTAGAAGCGTGATTTAATTTTTATTTTAAAGCTGAGATTCTAAGCTTTCTAACAAGCTCTAAACCGACTTGCTACTTCTTATACTTCCTCCGTAATTGCGCTCGACGAACGCAACTAAATTGCAGCGATTTGACATTTTGCTTCATTTCAGCCACGTGTAAAAATATTCGTCTTTTTCGTCTTTTGCTTCCATTACGGAATTCCGTTTTCAACCTGGTAACCATCCCTGAATCATTGATAGGGCTGGCCTGAACTGATTTAAAATATCTCTCACTCACCCTGAACCTCTAGAGGGAATTAAAATCATTTTAGCATATTTTCCCTTCTTTGCATACCACCTTTAAAGTACTTTGCCTGTGTTTAAAATCATCCCTGTTTCTCTAAGCTTGCTAGGGGGGAACTGAACTCGTATTGCACTGTGATTGTATTCCTGAGAACTGTGTGCTCTCCCTTCCATCTTCTATTGCATAAGGGGGGGTGAGTTGCCAAAAGGGGAAAAGTGATTCTATTACCTTTTGCTGAAATCATATCAAGTTTATGCCTGTGTTGCTTCTTTTCCACCTTGCATTTCCTCGCACCGTATAAAGCATTCTCAGCTCCCTTATCCTCTATACTACTCCTAAGTAATTAAACCAGTGTGCTAGTATAACATCATCCATTGTTGATCACTGTCATGTGTCTAAGTGTGATATCAAATATTAATTTATATAAAAGTGTGATATATATCTATTGCTTAATTTTTCAAATAAACCTTTTCAATTTGCAAAACAAATCTACTTCTTGGCTCAGTGGGGTCAGGGGGATTCTCTGGGAGGGGCGTGATACAAGGGTTCATCATCCAGATTATAACTTGTCATAAAAATATATAAATATGGGCTTCCCTTGAGCAATCCCAGACAAGGCACTGACCTAGTGGGAATGCTTGATTGGAGTCTTTAACAAAGTGGGGGCTCGTAGCCGGGGATTCTGTATTAGATCTATCACTTGTGCAGATTAATACAGTGTGCTAACTGACAGAATATATAAATTATGTCAGATCACCACGCCGTGTTACACTGTAAAAACACCCCTCAAAGGAACGCTCTAAGGAAACGGTCTGTTTTGCAAAATAAAATACAAACTTCTGTAAGTCAGGAAGGAAATCAAGTTCCAGAATGATGACATTGGTAGATATCAAAATAGCCAGAGAACACCTCTTACATAAGCTATTTGTGAGAGGTGAGTGGGCTCATCAGGACCAGGCAGTCTGGTTGCAGGCAATTGCACCTCAGATCACTGAAACAGGGTCAGATATATGGAGCGATCAGGGTCCCTTTCATGTGGCCCTGAGTGAACTATATATGGCCCCTAAGGCCAAGGATGAGCACAACAAATTGCCAGAGTAGCGGCATATTTATATTTACATATGGGAGCCACGGGACAAATGTGCTGAAGGCCAAGATATGGAAAATAGGCAACTGATGGCATTAGAAAAGGCCCAATCTGACCTGGACTCTTCTGAGCAGATGCTGCACAGGAGCCAGGGGTCAGAAAATGATAGTAGACAGTACATCATTAAAATAAATGAGGATATGGATATCCTGCAACAGGAAAAGGCTGTCCAGGATGCCAGAATTCTGGCTTTGCAGAAGGAGCACCAAGACATTTTGGGCTCCCTACTGCAGTGCCAGAAAAAGCTGGAGCAACAGATCAATTTCAACAGGGCATGCACAGAGCAGGTAGCCACCCTGCAAATCCAACTAGACAGAGAGAAAGAGGAAAGCATAAAATGATTTTGAAAGACCTGGATACCGAGGCAGAGTTTGATGAAGAGCGCCAGAAAGCTGGTGCCTTTCAACGGCAGAGGGATGACCTGGCGGCACAGATGCAGGCTCTTACTCAGGAAAGGGATACCTTAGGCCAGGAAGTCTGCCACTTAAAAAGGAAAATGGAAGAAAATCACCTGGCCCTCCAGGGGCTGGGTGATCTCCAAAAAGAGCATCAGAACTTGTTAGAGCACACCAGGAGGGTGGAAGATGCTCTGGCAAGAAAGGAGCAGGCCAGTAGGGATGGGACTCAGGAGGTAACCCTCCTGCAGCAAAGACTGGCCCAATATTCCAGGACCAATCAGGAGGCACAGAGGGAGAATGAGGCTCTCTGTCAGCACAATGATAGGCTCCAGCAAAAGGTAGCCATGCAGGAGAGCCTGATAGAGTCTAGTAAGGCCTTAACTGAGGAACTGAAAGCGCAGGCTCTTGCATTGCAACAGGGAGCAGGGGCTGATAGAGATGAAGTTCGCTGGGAAAGGGAAACACCTGAGCATAACCTCAGGAGCCCTAGTACCAGAGGCATTCATCTCTCCCAGTCCTTCGACTCTGCTGAGCACAGGGCCTCAGGGAGGGCAGATTACTATCCGGCCAAAAGTATGGGGTTCATAGGCCAGTACCTCCCAGGAATGGATGGGCGGGCATCGTAACATGGGCACCTAAGCACAGTGCAATTTAGTGGGGAACCCCAGGAGAGTAGGCCCACTAAGGGCATCCTGAAAACCTCTGCCCAGGTAGGTCAGTGGGGGGGGTACCCATCAAATCCTGGCAGCAAGGAGGGATCTGAAGACTCCTCTGAGTGGCCCAGGAGACCAGGTCCCCACATTCTGCCAGCCATTCCCAGGCTCGCAGAATCCGGAAGAGCCTGGAAGATCAGACGGGCACCTCTGGGAGCAGTGCTTCTGAGTCAGAGGATGAGTGGACCAGGGTTACCCGAACCAAAAAGGCCAATAAGGCAAAAAGGGCCTTGCTTAAGGACCCCTAAAAGCAGATCAAGGCAATAAGGAGTGTCATCACCCCTTATCACTAGAACGTCAAGTATTCTGTTTGGGAACACTTGGAGCTCTATGAGCAAATGATGGAGACTTTCCATTTATAGGACAGCAGTAGCTGCATTCAGTATGTCAAATGGACATTCTCCCCAGAATACTCCAGTTTCTTTGCGGGGCTGGATGACCAAAACCATTCAAGATGGTCCACATATAGGCCGGCCATCTTGAAACATTTTTCTGTTCACCGGAATGCACAAGAGGCTTGCAAGGCAGCCTACAATTTGCAATGTGGGGAGGATCAGGCCCCACGAGAATTTGTGCAAGAATTGAAGCGTGCCTTTGCGCAGACCACCAGAAGGGTGCGCACGGAGAGCAGAGAATTCATCAACACATTTTTCAATGCTCTCCCCAAATACATAATGACCCAGCTCGTGAGAGATTTTCACGAGAAAAGATCTTTAGACTGGGTCATTGAGCAAGCCACCCGCATCTATGAGGTGCAGAAACCAGTGGAAAATAAGAATCAGCCCAAAAACCCCAAAACCAACAACACCCCTGCTGCTGCCAAGGTGGCAGAGGTAAAGGTTGCCCCCGTTTTAGATTTGGAGATGGGGGGACCTAAAAACCTGCCTGCACCAAATAATTCACAACCCAGAAGGCCCTCGGGCCAGTCACAGACAGGGAGTCAAGGAGGTAGTCCCACAAATGGGGTCTCCCGCTTCCCTGACTATGTAAGTCCCCGCTGCAAGGGGAACAGACCAATCCTGGGTTATGTGTGGACTCCTCCAGCCCAAGGGGGGGGATCCAGCCAAGCACCTGACCCAGTGAACTTCCCTCCTAACTTCCCACATGAGGGCAGAAATTCCCCAAATGCTGGCCAGAACTTTTTTCCCAGGTATCCACCCAATTTCCAACCCCAAAACCATCCATCCTTCTTTCCCCAATTCCCTGAGCCCAGACAACCTAATCTGGGAGAGGGGAGGCCAAGGGTGGAGGGATACCCAAATCTTCCCAACCCGGGGCACTACCAGAGAAGGGATAGCTACCCTTCCCGGGATCAGCCCAGGGGAGAAAACAGAACCCCTTATCAGCCTGAGCGAGTTTCCCAACTTGAGCGCGAGGTCCAAAATATGGCCCGGGATCTGGGTCACATACTAAAGGCTCAACAGAACCCTCAGATGAGTATGCCACCGCAGAATGCCCCAAACTCTGGGCCTGGTGCTCCAGAACAATGACGGGGGTAGCACCCCGATAACCCACCGGTTCCCAGGGAGGAGGCACAAGAGGAAGGGGGGTGTCAAGCCTTGGAGGAAGCTGCCTTTGCCACTTATAAACAGCCCCTGGAAGCCCAGGAACCGGAAACAAAATCTCCTACCCCTGGAAGTCTGCCACCCAAGGAGCAGAGAGGAGGTAGGAGAAACAAAGGACCCAAACAGACCCATTTTGTGGAGGAGGTACAGGTCTTCCAATTTGAGGCAGAGGGATCCTCAGAGGATCCTGGGAAAAGGATCTTCTCCTTCAGAGATGGGGGAACTCCTCCCAAGGAAAAATGGGTCCCAAGGGATTCCAACCCATACTGGGTAGATGTGGGGATTGAGCTGTCGCCGCCCATCATTCTATACCAGAACCAACAATACCAAAATCCCATGGGTCAAACCCATCCGGATGACTGCCTCCAAAAAGGGGGTGGTGGCCCAGAACCGGAATCAGAGGAACCCAAAACCATTTCAAGTTGCCAACTTTTTCTTGCAGATTCTCATGACTCTCCACAGGATTCCGCCCAAATTTCTTCTCTCTCAATGTCCAAAACCAGAAAATTAGCCCACCAGTTGTCCAAAAATGTGCATTATCTCTGCCCCCTTGAGGAGAAGGAGGGAAGATGTTATGCCGCGGTACAAGTACAGGGGCAGGGTACAATTTTGGCACTGGTGGACACTGGATCCCAAGCTACTCTTCTGTCCAAAAGGGCCTTCGATGAACTGAATTCAGGTAGGGGGGAGAATCACTGTATTCCTCTCACCTCTCTTCCTGGACAGCTCCAGAACTTTGACGGGAAGGAAATTCCCGTCGAGGGGACTGCAGATTTGGACATCAAAATTGGGCGACACAAGGTGAAACAACCGGTAATAGTAGTGACTCCAGAGGGCACCCCTTGTTTACTAGGGAATGACCTCCTGAGAAGGTTGTCACCTCTAATAGATTGCGTAAACAAGGTCCTCTGGACCCAGACTAGCTGACCAATAAATTTAAAACAGAGTGTCATCCATATTAGTTTAAACAGCACCTGCCACATGGTTGAACAAAAATCTGACCAAGTAGAATTTCACTTCCAGAACAACCAAATTCCAGACGTGACAGTAACAGCAGTAGGACAACAGACTGGTGATGGGGGGTCCTCTCTATTTCTGAAAATCAACCTTCCTTCCAGTTTAAGGTTGTATTCCACACTGGAAGTAAATACTCTGAAATTCTTTACCAATCCACAATCAGACATTCCCACTCCGATAGTCCAGAAAGAGGTGAAATAAGCTCAGAGCCTGGCTGATATTCAGCAAATTGGAGAGCAGTTGTTCATCCCTGTTCAGTTAAATGATGGGAAGGACTCTGTTCTCGCCCGAGTGTGTCTGAACAACGGTAAGAGCTTCATCAGCGAAGCCATGTTCCGCCAACTCTCAAAAGATCCAGCCATTCCCACATTCAAACTGATAGACAAATGGGAAATGGACCTGGAAGCACCTAATTCCAAACATCTCCTGCCAAGCAGGTGTATGCTCAAAATCTCCATTAGCAACAAGAGCATAGTCCTTAATTGTTGGGTCGTGCGAGACGTCACTGCCGCCTTTTACTTAGGCAGTGACATTCTCAATCACTTTGCCATTAATTTGGACCTAATAAACTTCAAAGCTTGGTCCTGATTAGCGGATAATCCCATGGGCTTTGATGATCCAGAAAAAGCATTTAGGTCAGCTCAATTGCTACCTTATGCAGGTGAACTTCAGATTAAAGAGGAAGTCACCATCCCAGAAAGGACCCGACAATTCTCCCTGGAAGTGAAAGTTAAAAAAGGACAAAAATTGAAAAACCCTGATGGTTATACTCATCTAAATGCTTCTCTCCAACAGCAAGGGTTAGGGGTAAACCCAACACCATTAGTCAACATAGAACATGACACCATTCCAATAGAGGTGGATAACAGCAACTTAAAGAGTATTACTCTAGCCGCAGGCACCATCATTGGAATGGCGGTAGATGACCGACATTTCTCCATTGATTTAGGAAATGAACTGTTAGGACCAATCCCCAAGGACTGTTTTGACAGTGACAGTGATGACAATACAACACCAGACAGGATATTTACCCGGCATGGGGGGAACGTCCTGGTGTACACTTCTTGCCCTTATGGTAAGGAAGATGTGACGTGTGACTTCAGAGGGGATGAGGTGATTTTCCAGGTCCATGAGGGCTGCCTTTCCCACCTGAAGCCTCCAGTCCAAATCAGCGCTCTGACCAGGGACTTCTCCACCCAGCTGGAGGAGGCCGCTGAGATAGCAAAACCAGAAGTCTTTCCAGTCTTCAGGCAGATGGTGGAAGAGAGAGTCAACCTAGCTGATGCCTGTGTGACTCTGGAACAGAAGCAAAAGTTGAAACAAGTTTTCTTGGATTTCCAAGATCTCTTTGCGGTAGACTCATATGACTGTGGTCGCACCGACATCCACACAACAACAATTCCCACGGACCCTGGCATGACTCCAGTGTTTGTGAAGCAATAACATTTGCCCCTCGCATCCATGGAGTCCCTTACTGAAATAATTAAGAACCTTGAGTCCCGGGGAATAATCCGTCCAGTACACAGCACCTTCAATAATCCAGTGCTGGGTATATTGAAGCCAAACGGCCATTGGAGACTCTGCGCCGACCTAAGGGAGCTCAACAAATGGGTCCATACTTCCTGATGGCCTCTTCCCTACATTGACCAAGGGCTGGCCCAGATTCAGGGGTCACAGGTATTCACTGCAATAGACCTGACCAATGGATACTGGACCGTGCCTGTCAGTAGGGAGGACCAATACAAACTGGTGTTTAACTTTGGGGGCCAGCAGTACACATGGACCCGGACTCCCTTCGGATACCCCAACTCCGGCAATGAATTCAACATTTTCATACACAAGGCCATGCACGACCTGGGTGCGAGGGTAACCTGGCTTATGTAGATGATGTCCTCATTAAAAGCTCAACTGTTGAGGAACACATAGCAGAGATCTGTTATGTCCTGACCCAGTTGAGGGCCACTGGAGCAAAACTTTCCTTCCAAAAAGCACAGTGGTGTAGAACAAGTGTTAATTTCTTGGGGCATGAGATTACTCCTCAAGGTCTCTGTCCCCAGGAAAAGAAAGTGGAAGTACTCCAGAAACTAAAGGATCCCACAACTCTGCAGGAACTAAGGAGCCTCCTTGGACTAACTAATTACAGCAGAAAGTTCATTGAGGGCTACGCAGCGATCACCAGACCCCTGATTCATCTCTTGAAGGGGGGGGGTCAAGTTGGAATGGGGTCCAGAACAATCCGAGGCATTAAGACAGCTCAAAAGAAGCCTCTCAAAAGCGCCTTGCCTAGCTTACCCTGTCAGAAAAAAGGAGTTCTTCCTGGAGACAGGGTTCTCTAATACGTGCTTGACGGCAGTGTTATACCAAAAGCATTGCAAGGTCAATAAAGTAATCTCCTATGCGAGCAAAACTTTATACTCTGTGGAGGAAAAATTCAACGATTGTGAGAAGGCACTCCTGGCAACGGTGTGGGCATTGAAGAATTACCGCCCGTTCATCCAGGGGGAACACATCATAGTGGAGACTCCACACCAGCCTCTGCAATATCTCCAAAGTGACAGAATCCGGGCCGGAAATGTGAGTAATTCCCGAATTACTTACTGGATTCTGTCAATGCAAGGCTTTCCTGTGGAGGCCAGATATGGCCAAAACAAGAAGAGTCCCCTCGCGCAAGGTCTGGCTGACTTGCACGATTGTGCCAGAGAAAACTGTCTCGAGGACTAAAGTCTGAAAATCGAGGACAACATGGAGGCATACCTTAATTCCCCACACAAAGTATTTGAAGAAGACAAGTGTGAGGGAATGCCCACTGTCTATGTGGATGGATGCTCTTACCATGTTGACAACAACGGGGAAAAGAGAACTGGTGGTCGGCGTAGGGAATGCCTGGGTGAATGAGTCTCCAGAACCCTCCGCTGGGTACAAAATCGGTCCCCGAAGTAGTCAATTAACAGAGTTGATGGCTGTGCATCAAGCCATCCTCACTGCTGTCCAACATCGACTCCATGAACTGGTCATAATCACAGATTCGGATTGTGTACGGAACGGGTTTGTGGAGCACCTTCATGAAAAAAAGGACTACAGGGTCAGGGGAAGGAAGACAGTACTGTCTCCGGACTCCATCTCTTCAGGTGAGGAGGAAGAGGGGGACTTTGAAACCGATGCCGACAACTCTGAGGCTGACAGATGTCTTGAGTGCTGGAACCTTTTTTCAGGAGGGCTCTCATAGATGTGACAAAGCATCTGTTGCAATTCCTTTGGATGATGGTTTTGATCTTATAAGATACATCTGTGAATGTATTGACAATTAGTACCCCGGCAAGGGACAATCAGAATGTTAATTGGAAAACCAGGGGCATGTTATGTGCTAATAAAAAACCCTTGAAACATGGGAAGTTGATCCAAAACATTGATGATCTGGTCACATCGAATGGAAAAAGATCAATGGTCATTCCAAAGTAGAGGGACCAGACAAAACTGGAAATGACTTAGCTGATCAGCTGGCCAAAACCGGGGCCATCCAAGGGGATCTAATAGAAATAGAGTCCCTGCTGGGGGAAATCCAGGTCACTGCTATCACTAGGTCCCAACCAAATGCTCACAATGATCTTTCAACTGCACAATGGAGTAAGGAGACCCCTGATGCTGATTTAATTACGGCTCAGAAGGGGGATCCAATAATTGGTAAGTTTTACCAACACATTGAGGACCCTGGGAACTTTCCCCTGACGGATACCGACTACGTTGGGAAAGAGGACCTAAGAGTGTTGATGAAATATCCAAAAATATTTCAAATCCAAGACGGTTTGTTGGTAAGGAAATACCAAGCTAGCCATGATCAGTGGGTGGTTCCTACCTCATTGCGAAGTCTGATGTTAAGTCATGCCCATGATGCGGCTACCGCCGGTCATAGGGGTTTTCATACAACACTTGAGATCTTAAGAGAGGTTGCATACTGGCCACACATGGGGCAGGACCTCGACCAATACTTGAAGGGGTGTCTGGTGTGTGCACAATTTCAGCCATCATCCCTCACACACCGTGCGCCTCTCCAAAAGAGGGGGATGACACTGCCATTGTCAGATTTGCAAATCGACTTTGTAGGCCCTGTGATTCGGTCGTCTAGAGGAAACAAGTACATGTTGACGGTCACATGCTTGTTTACCAAGTGGGTGGAATGTCTCCCGGCCCCAAACTGCAAGGCAGAAACAAGGCAGAAGCAGCAGCTGCTCTCATGATTAACCACATCTTTTCCCGTTTTGGTCTACCTCAAAGGATTGAGTCAGACAGAGGTAGCCATTTCACCAGCGAGGTAATGACAAAGATGTGGGAGATACTGGGGTCAAAAGGAAGCTACATATTGCTTACCGGCCAGCCTCTTCTGGTGCAGTATAGAGATACAACAGAACCATTGTGAGCATATTAAAAAAGTTTGTGGCAGATTCTGGGCCAAGTTGAGATATCCGATTACCTCTGGTCCTAATGGCCATCAGATCTACCCCTTCATCTGCAACCAAAATGTCACCATTTGAGTTGATGACTGGACGCAAGATGGTGCTTCCCCAGCATTTGCGCTACAGGACCCAAGAGCAGACATTGATAAATGCCTCCACAACTCATGAGTATGTGGAGAATTTAAGGGAACACCTTCAACATGCTTTTGCCTATGCTCAGCAGAATCTAGAAAGATCAGCTGATAGCATGAAGACCCATTACGACCTGAAGACAACCAGGAAGGAATATAATGTGGGAGACCGGGTCTATCTATACAATTTCCAAAGGAACCAGGCCAAACAGCGAAAATGTTTGCCTACATGGAAGGGACCGTTGGAAATTATAGACAAGATCTCCCCAGTAGCTTATAAGATCCGCATCCCCAAAAGTAGTCTGGCGGAAGGGGAAGACAAGTGGGTACATATAAATCAGCTAAAGTGTTGCCATCCCAGGCACACTCTGCAGCAACTGGAGGAATCCTCTGGAATCACAGAGGGGGCCGCTCCAGAGTAATTCAGTTCCAACCCTAAAATGTCCCACATATAGACTCTAAAATATCATGATTGTGGTCTGAAAATGTTTCCTGTTATATCTTGTTTTTTAAAATAAGACTGAAAAATGTATCTGGATGTATAAAATGTATATGTTCATGTTTTTGACTATAAAATGTATATGCCGCCCCACTATGTCAATAGTGGGGGAGAAATGTCTACGAATAGGTATTGCCGCTTTTGCTTTATCATCCTAGGAGAGATGAAACCATGGAGACTGACCAAGGAAAACGACCCAGGGGCCGAGAGCAAAGATCCGAGGGGCCTGGGATACCGCCCAATATTCCCATCAGGACTGGCGAGGAGAACCGATCGATCCAACTGGATGGAGGAAAAGATGCTGAACTGTGCCATCTACGAATCGAAAGAAGATGAGGCGAACATCCCAGATCTTGCGAGTTCCATCAGTGAAAGATCAGAATGGCCATCGCAAGAGGGGGGCTTGTGGGATGTTTTTACCCATGCATCCAAGCCCTACCATAAAACAGTGAATTACTGGCATTGAAAACATCATGATGGCCAGAACTCCCCAGAAAGTGCACAGGGAAAACATGAAGAATGGGCTGCCACCCATTTTTACCTATGTTTGTGAGCACAGGAGGGCACTGCCTAAAACCACCATTGGGCTACACACACAGTAGCCTGAAACCATTGGGAATGGCAATGCTGATTGCCAAAAGCAACCCAGAACTGTTGGGAATTCATTTTCTTGATGTCAAAAATTTGCTAAAATCATAGGCACGAAACCACCAAACAAAAATTCAACCCTGGTTGAGTGTTCTACTTTATTCTACTGTAAGGATTCCCATCAAAACACTGTTAAGCAAGGATCATATACTATGAAGCAAAATCCCCTTTTTGAAATGCATTAATTCAAGACAGATCCCAACAATGGGTGCAGTACCGGTATTTTCCACAAACCGGCGCTAGCGGTCTAAACTCTGACAGTAGAACTATACTTCAGGAGTTGCCAAAGGATCCTGAGCCAGCTGGAAACTTCAAAGCCTTTTGGATAATTAAAATTCATAAACACCTGCTGTTCACAGAAGACAGGCTGATTCAATTAACAGTCCAAGAGGCTGGGAAACCTTCTCACCTCAGAACTCCACACAAGAAGCCAGGAGATCACATGGACATGCTAACCAAATGCAGAGTGGCCCCCTGGCCTGCTGACCTCAGCTGACACAATAGACTCTTTCCATTGAATAGGATATGCTGATTTGGGTGTTGACTGCAAACAGAGCTCTGCCTGGTAGGAGAGACATGTGATCCCTGACTCTCTCAGTTCCTAGGGGCAGGCCAGACTGGAGTGTGAATTCATATTGCAGCAAATGTATGTTTGATTAAATTGCTTATAAAATCTTGTATTACGCTCACAGAAATGTGCTATTTGGGGGTCCACAAAATGGAAAAAGGCCCTCACGATTTGAGACCAAACTCCAATTTGTGCGGTGTCCTAGGACCGAACCCCGCTAATTATTAATACTGCAGACACTGTGCTTAGGCTAGAGACCTAGTAAATTACTGGAATATGTGTAGAAGGGGGGTGTACATTTGTGTAATTTTGGGTAAAGATTTAACATTGTTAAACCAACTAAAAACTAAAATAAGTTGCCATTTTTGAATGCAAGCCCCCAGGAAGATCAGAGTTGGGCCAGAATGTACCTTAAGTCATCTGCAATCTGTACATGTAATGTCAACCACTTGTGCGTTTGGAAAATATGTTTAGTTATGAGAATGATTTTCAAAAGCAAAAGCAAAGGGGCGTTTCTTCAATAGATTGTAAATGGCAGCATCACCCTGACTCACAACTCAGTTCCCCCAATCAAGGGAGAGAGGAGGAACTGGCCAATGATAAGTTGAGAGGGTTGGGCATGCAGAATGAGCTGGCCCACCGACTTTCTAAACACATAAAAGGAGACTGTGCAGGACAGGTAGGGACATTGAATTTCCATTGCCTTGCGGAGCATTCTGACAGACGACTTCACATCCAGAGACTCCAGACTTTAAATCCATCAATCTCCAGAGACCAGAGATCCAGAGAGACCAGAGATTCAGAGAGACCATAACTGTGCAGTGCTGAGAGCTGACCCAGATCGCTGTGCACAGAACGAGTACCAAGTGGCGAGAGAACCGCAGCCAGTCCTGACCTGATCTGTGACGAAGTCACATTCCTGTCCATAATATAGTGTGAGTACTCGGCCAGAACTGTGCAAAACCAATCTCTTCGTTTAAAATAATCTAATTCAAGCTATTTTAACCTATTGGGAACTGCATCATAGAAATCGTGTCCCTTCTTTTGATTCAAAGCTTCAAAACTGTCATCTGTCATTCTGAAACTTTAAAATTTCATTTCTGAAAAATTACCTTCACAAAATCGTCCGTATCTCTTGAACCGTTTGTGATAGAAGCGTGATTTGAGATTCTAAGCTTTCTAACAAGCTCTAAACCGACTTGCTACTCCTTATACTTCCTCCATAATTGCGCTCGACGCACGCAACTAAATTGCTGCGATTTGACATTTTGCTTCATTTCAGCCATGTGTAAAAATATTCGTCTTTTGCTTCCATTACGGAATTCCGTTTTCAACCTGGTAACCATCCCTGAATCATTGATAGGGCTGGCCTGAACTGATATAAAGTATCTCTCACTCACCCTGAACCTCTAGAGGGAATTAAAATCATTTTAGCATATTTTCCCTTCTTTGCATACCACCTTTAAAGTACTTTGCTTGTTTTAAAATCATCCCTGTTTCTCTAAGCTTGCTAGGGGGGAACTGAATTCGTATTGTACTGTGATTGTATTCCTGAGAACTGTGTGCTCTCCCTTTCATCTTCTATTGCATAAGGGGGGGGTGAGTTGCCAAAAGGGGAAAAGTGATTCTATTACCTTTTGCTGAAATCATATCAAGTTTATTCCTGTGTTGCTTCTTTTCCACCTTGCATTTCCTTGTACCATATAAAGCATTCTCAGCTACCTTATCCTCTATACTACTCCTAAGTAATTAAACCAGTGTGCTAGTATAACATCATCCATTGTTGATCACTCACTGTCATATGTCTAAGTGTGATATCAATTATTAATTTATTATAAAAGTGTGATATATATCTATTGTTTAATTTTTCAAATAAACCTTTTCAATTTGCAAAACAAACCTACTTCTTGGCTCAGTGGGGTCAGGGGGATTCTCAGAGAGGGGTGTGATACAAGGGTTCATCATCCAGATTATAACTTGTCATAAAAATATATAAATAAGGGCTTGCCTTGAGCAATCCCAGACAAGGCACTGACCTAGTGGGAAGGCTTGATTGTAGTCTTTAACAGCAGGTTGCAACACATAATTGAACAAACAAATAGGGGCCCAGAACAACATGTGGTAGCATCATTAGATGTGGTTAAAGATTTTGATTTGGTTTATTGGGAGTGGATAGAAGCTGAATTGAAGAGCTTTGGATTTGCGGCATATTTTAGGAGATGGGTCAAGATACTTTACGCTTCCCCCACTGCAAGAGCAGATTTCACGGATAAACAGTGGCTATGGGCACTCAGCCACGGTAAGAATGTCTCATGCAATGCGAGGTTCCGACTCCTCCAGGTCAATGTCCTTCAACGCACATATTTGACCCCGTTCAGGGTTGCTAAATTTAACAAAGATGCGAAATTTGACTGCCCTAGGTGTGGTCGGGTGGATGCCCATATAATGCACATGTTCTGGGAATGTGATACTGTACAAAGGTTTTGGACTACAATTAAACATACCTGTGAAAATGCAGGGATCACCAGATTCAAATGGACCCCACAAGAATGCATACGGGCAATGTACATTAGGACCAGAAAACACAAATATGTCTCCAGGTTTATGGAACTAGCCTGTATATTGGGTAAGAGGTGTAGAGCTATGATGTGGAAGTCGAGCACAGGTCTGCGGTTTGAAGTATGGCTAAAAGAGATGGAACGCTGGAGTACAGCTGAAACAACGGCATGGGGACAGTCTATAAATGTGCACAGTAACATAAATGGTTGGTTTTGGTTCGTTTGTATTTCTATTCCCCTTCTTTATTTCTTCCCTCCCTTATGTTGGTATTCTCCCTTTCTGATTTGTCTACTTTCTCTTCTTACCGTTTAGGTTTATTGGCCCTCTGTGGCACTATTACACTTAAGCAACTGTTTATTGCTCAACTGTTGTGTTTAAAAATATGGCAATAAAAATATAATTAAAAAAATGGCCAAAGCGGGAGAAACAGTATCCCTCTCATGTGTCACGTGGTATGCCAGGATGGCACCCCCCACCTTCTTTAGAGTTGCCGATGATTTATTAATCTGGGCCATCCAACCTCCAGATTCTTCAAACCTCAGGCCTAAATAATCATACAAATCAACGTGTTCCAAAAGGGAACCCTCCACATCGATCTTAAGTGATATGGTTTTATCTAATTTGGGTATGAAAACCATCACTTTTGATTTTTCAACGTTCAGACTTTGATTCAACTCTTTAAATTTTTTCAGAAATACTGATAAGGACCTCCTCAGGCCTTGTGGGGATGTAGCTATGAGGACCGCTTTGTTTGCATAGTACAAGGATGGGTACTTATCAGAATACATTTTTGGGCAGACTTGGCACTCCCTATGATGTCTTGTACATATATATTAAAAAGAAGGGATGCCAGGGCACAGCCTTGACTGACCCCCTACTCGACATCAAAGGGTTGTGCCAACTCACCGCCAGGCCCAAAACGTACACACGCCCTGATAGCGGTATAAAGCTGCCATATTATATTTATCAGTGCAGCAGGTGCCTTCTTTGAGTGTAAAATCTGCCACAAGGTTTCACTGCTAACTGAGTCAAATGTGGTTTTCAGATCTACAAATACCACGTAAAGAAGCATTTTCTTTGAGACTGTGTATTTCTGGATTACTAAGTACAGCATAAAACATTGGTCATTCGTTCCTCTATTGGGCCTGCCGCCTGTCTGAAGGTTGTGAATGATTTATTCTTTATCTTCCTAGGCCTGTAGGTGTTTCAGAATTACTTTCCCAAATATTTTACCAATGCTATCCAAGAGCAAAATCGGACGGTTGTTTCCCGGGTTTTCTCTCAATCCCTTTATATAAGTAGATACTATCATCTCCCTCCTCCAGGAGTTTAAGATTTCTCCCCTGGACAAGATAGCAGTAAAAACCCTACATAGCACTGGGGCCCAGATATCCACTTCTTCTTTTGGGAGGCCGATCGGAATAAGATTGGGGCCTACCGCTTTGCCACTTTTTTGTTCATTAAGAGCTATTTTGATATCTTTGATAGACACTGTCAAGACGTCTATAGAAGAACAAGTTACTTACCCCTGGTAACGTTCTTTCGACTGGATGTTCCTCGCACGTATTCCTCATCTTTGATATCTGAAATATCCATCTTCAACTGCTTTGGAAAATATTTTCGGCAGAATGTGCTGTGTGTTGATGCTGTCAACCTGATGTCCCTTGAGGGCCTCTGTCTGTTTTTTCATGTCATTCTCAAGTAGAACTACCTGCTAGAAAGCAGGTTTGACAATACTAGGTTCTGAAGCAGCAAAAGCTGTAATAGCATGGGAAATTACACTGAGGGGTCGGCTGGGAGGGCGATGAGGAATAAGTGGGAGAAACATCCAGTCGAAAGAACGTTACCAGGGGTACAGAACTTGTTCTTTGAATGGATTGTGTACTCTGATGTATTCCTCATCTTTGATAGACTCCCAAAGTTTTTGTTTATGGTGGAGGGAGTACGAATTTTGCCATCAATGGTTTCCATGAACAGAATGGAGCACAGCTTTTCCAAAGCTTCCATCCTGACTTAGGGTAGAAGCAAGGCAGTAATGCTTAGTGAAAGTGTGTATTGTAGACCACATAGCTGCCTCACACATATATTTAATAGGAACACCTCTGTGAAGAGCAGAAAAAGTAGCCATGCCCCTAGTGGAATGGGCATTTAAGCCTTCTGGAGGATCCATGCCCACCAGCCTGTAGCATTAGGAAATAGCTAGAATAATCCATCTGGATAAGGTCTGCTTTGTTACAGCCCTACCCAGTCCATGCTCTGTATAACCTATGAATAGTTGTTCATCCAGATGAAGTTTTGACAACCTTGAAATGTAGAAGCTCAGAGCCCTTTGTGGATTGAGCCTGTGCAACCTCTCCTCTTCCTTGCCAGGATGAGGTGGAGGTTGGAACATGGTTAACACTTTGTCCTAAATGAAAGTCTGAAATTATCTTAGGTAGAAATGAAGACTTGACCCTCAGGACAACCTTGTCCTCATGAAATACTGTAAACAGTGGTTTAGAGGATAGTGCCTGCAACTCAATCACTCGGCGGGCTGAAGTTAGTGCTACCAACAAGATGGTCTTGAGCGTTTGTAACATTAAGGGACATGAATGGAGTGGTTCAAATGGTGCACACATAAGAAATGTCACCACAAGATTAATGTCTCAAATGGGAACCTGGAAGGGAGATAGAGGGAACACATTAGTGAGTCCCTTCAGAAACTGTATCACCAAAGGTATCTTGAAATATGAAGTTTCTTCAGATGAGCGCTTGAAGATGGAAAGTGCTGCCAAATAACTGTTAATGGTCCCAGTCTGGAGCCCCAGATTGGCCAAGTGCAGCAGAAAGGATAACATCTCTGGTGTTTTGCAAAGCAAAGGGTCCACATTTTTGTCCCTGCACCGGCTGCAGAATTTGTTCCAATGGCAGTGGTATAAAGACTTAATTGCTGGCCTTCTGGCCGAAGCAAAATCTCCATTACATCATCTGGGAGGTCCTAGTCCTTTTATCTCAGCTTCTCAGAAGGCTGAGTGTCTTGACCTCTGGGTGGATAAACCGACCCTCCTCTCGCGAGAGAAGGTCCTCTCTTTGTGGAAGACGTTTTGGAGGGCATATGGACATGTCCAGAAGGTTCCGGGTACCACATCCTCCTGGACCAAACAGGGGTAATTAGGATCACGGATTTCCTGAACTTCCTCAACCTCCTGATCATGTGAGGAATGACGGGGACTGGAGGAAATGCTTACACGAGTTGAAACTCCCAGTCCACCATGAACCCGTCTCCTAGAGCACTTCTTGTGGGAAATTCCCTGGAGCAGTACAGTGTGCACTTCCTGATGACACTGGTCGCAAACAGATCCACTTGAGGGGTTCCCCAAAGGATGAAGATCTCTTGAAGGACTTCCTGAGCTAATTCCAAATCGTGGGAGACTGTGCTCTGCCTGCTAAGAGCGTCCCCCACTGTGTTATTTTCTCCAGCTAGGTGAACTGCTAACAGAAAGATTCCTTCTTGAATTGCCCAGAACCAGAGCTGCATTGCCTCTCTGCACAGTGACAGTGACCCTACACCTCCTCTCTTGTTGAGGATTTACATGGCCACTGTGTTCGTCATTATCAGGACATTCTCTCCCCGAACAAAGGCCAGAAAAGCCTTCAGCGCAAGTCTGATTGCTCTCAGCTCCAAAGGATTGATGTGTAGTTTGGAATCTGATGGAGACCAACGACTGCTGATTGTCAGATCGTTGATGTGGGCTCCCAAACCTGTGAGTGAGGCATCCATCACTACTGTTATCTCCAGCCATGGTTTCCAAGAATGTTGTCCTTGTAGGCCCACCACAGGAGATCCTCTGTGACCCTGCTTGGAACCTGAAGTAGGTCTGACATGTTGCCCGAGAATTGAGACCATTGTGTCTTGAGAGCCCATTGAAAAGATCTCATTCTCAGGCGAGCCTCTGGCACCAGAAAAATGCAGGATGCCATGTGGCCGAGCAAACTCAAAAAAGTCAAACGCCGGTAGAGGCTGGGTGCTCTGAAACTCGGAGACCATCTGCAGAATGTCTTGAACCCTCAGCTCGTGTGGCAAGCACTTTCCCAAGGATGTATCCAGTACAGCTCGATGAACTGGAGCTTTTGAGATGGTGTCATATGGGACTTCTTGTAATTGAGGGAGAAGCCCAGCCTGTGGAGGGAATGGCAGGTGACGCTGAGATGATATTGATATTGATATTTTATTTCTATCGCGCTTGTAAACAAGTGTTTCAGAGCGTGACGAGGCAAGGGAGGGGAACAGGGGAGAACAAAACAGCGATCTTACTAGGCCCAGTGACATTGAGAATGCACAAGTGCATGGGTGAGGGGTGAAAAGTGCATGGAAGGGGGGAGAAGTGGAAAGTGCGAAGCAGAGGAGAAACAGATAAATAATAATAAATAAATAAATCAATAGATGATCCAAGACTTGTTCGGGAGAACGTGTCCTGATTAGCCAATCGTCCAGGTAAGGGTTGATGTGAATCCTGCCCCTCCTGAGACTCGCTGCCACCACCGCCATCAATGGTTTCTAATGCCCAAGCATCCAAAGTAATGTCTCGCGATTCTTTCAGATGCTGAGACAGTCTGCCTCCCACTGGGGTGTTGTGACTGAAGACCTCACAGAGGTTTTGAGGTGGCTGAAGCAGTGGCTGTTGGTAAAGATGCTGCTGCTTCAGCAGACTTTGCACCTCTCCCTCGTCCACCATGAGGGAATCTTCTTTGGCCTCTTTGACCAGCCATTTCTCCCACACTTCCAACTTTGTGGTAGTAGCAGAAGGATCTACCCCTCTAAGACTGTCCACTGGGGTGAAAGGGCTGAGGCTGCCTAATAGCAGCATCCAAGGCTTTTGTCAGCCTTGCTGCCAAAAAGATGAGACCCCTTCAAAAGGCATGTTAAGAAGTCTAGATTGCACGTCAGGTGAAAATCCAGATTTCCTTAACCACAAAAATCTGCGAATCACAGTGTTTGCAGCCATGGCTGATGCTGTCACTAGAATCCAAACCTGACTGAAGGGACTCACACATGGATCCTTACCAATGGCCAAGGAACCATCTCTTTCTTCCCCTTCGGGAATATGCTCAACCGCCATAGAAATGCAGTCCCATAGAGTATATGAAACCTTTGCCACAGCACATGTGGAGTTGGTTGATTTAAGAGCCATGCTCCAAGCAGAAAAGACTTTTCTTGACCAGGCATCTACCCTTTTATCATCCTTATCCAGTGGGATGGTAGCGGTTGCTGCTTCCACCACCAGACTTTCTGGGGTAGGGTGTTTCGACAAGTAGCTGAGGTCACTACTTGATGTATGGTATTTCCTTGTCAGGTTCTTATTTACTGCCGGACTTGACTCCGGTGCTTCCCAATAGGCACTTGCTCTCTTCTGAAGAGCAATATGAAAAGGTAAGATAGGATCTTTTTGAGGACCTTTAGGATATCTCTAAAGTCATCCTGTTCGAAAGGGAGGGCAGGTTTGCTCCAACCCAGGTAATCCACTACCTTAGTCATCAACTGCCTGTGAGAAGCACCTGTATGCTCATCGGTCAACTTCTCTATCTGTTTGCAAATTTTCATACGGGTCTTTCAGTCTGGATTCCTCTAATATGAAACTATCAGGAACATTTGGTGCGCCATACAGCAAACCAAAGGGTGCATCATTATCAGAGGACTCATTGTCCTCATGAATAGAGGTCAGAGATTTAAAGAAATCCTTTCTTGTTTTTTTCTTTGCAAAGGAGTGAAGGCTTCGAAAACATTCCAGCCGACGCCTGTGGAGTCATCATTGTCTTCGATGAAGATGTTTTCGATGTCAATGGCACCGGAGGCTTCAATGGCATCGATGGTGTTGTTGGCGATGACCTCCACTTGGCTTTCGACTTATGACTCGAAGGATCCCTCGATGATTTGCCATTGTGTCGAGGCCTCAACGGCTCTCGAAGGGGATCTGTCCTTCATCCCGGGTTCGAGGGCATGCAGGATTTGGTTCGAGCCATTTCCTTACCGGCTTCAGAAGGCACAGTAGGAGCATGGGCTGCCTGCTTCGAGGGTTTCTGGCTCCCGAATATCTTAAGCATTTCTAGCCTGAATGCTTCCCATTCGGCTGGAGTGGAGGCCTTAGTGGGGCAGGATATATTCCTCTCAGTAGAGGAGTCAGACGAGGATGTCGAAGTAGGTTACTTATGATGTCTCTTCTTCGAATTCCTCAATGACGACAATGATTGGCGGGAGCCTTTTTGCTTTCTTTTGTCGAGGAGAGTCACCTCTCGCTTCATCAGAAGAAGGTTTCTTCAATTGGCTAGTCGATGGGGATTTTTTAGGGACCCTATCTACCGCCAATTGCCCCTTATGCTCCTTCAGAGCTTTTCCGGTCATCGATTGACACTTTGAACAGGCCATGGTCTTGTGCTCTACCTCAAAACACCACAAGCATTCTCGATTCGGATCGGTCAGTGACATCTTGGCATCCCAGTCTTGACATTTTTTAAACCCGGTCTTCGAGGTAGTCGGTGTCGAAGATTAAGACATTTTCAGATATTTCTCGAGGAAATTTCAGAAGCCCGCAGTAGTTCTCAAAGCAGACACTTACTTGGAAAAACGCAACAGAAGCCTATGGACGCTGCGCATACTATATATGCCTGTGATGACATCACCCTTGAGGCGGAGGCCCTCATGCGATATCGAGACGACTGCATCGACGCACAGCACCCGTGGCCGAAATTATTTTCTGAAGCAGCTGAAGCTGGATATTGGAGATATCAAAGATGAGGAATATGTTGGAGAACACAATCCATTTGAAATAGTGAGTTTCAGAGGTACAGAAAACAATGGCCCCACCATAGAAGTTCCATAAAGGTTGGCAAAATGTGCCCACCACTCGTCTTCGTTAATGTGACAAAGTAGTGCCGGGGCGCCCTTCAACTCTTTAGTCGAGACCAGTTTCCAAAGTAATGGTGGATCCTCTGCTTGGAGAGCCATCCATTTCCCGTGAGTGAACTCCCTTTTTTTTTGTGAACACCAATGTTTTATAAATTGAGCGAAGTTCGCAGAGTTTCTGTCTGTCCAGCCCTTGGTTAGATTTAAGGCAGCAAAGAATTACGACATTCACCATTGTGCCAATTTGGTTTACTTAAAATTTATTTTCTGGACACCTTTGCAGGCACTGATATGTGTGGGATCAGTTTCTTTGAGAGATTCTTATTTTCTGAAGCAGCTAAAACTTGATATTGGAGATATCAAAGATGAGGAATATGTTGGGTCTATAAATCAGTGGTCTCCTGTCCACATTTACCCTCTAGGTGTTACAGAATAGAATTATAAATATTGGATTTGACTTTGGGCCTCATAGTATTGGACAATCTTATGGAATTTCGAACATGGCCACTGACTTTGATTGCTTGGGGGTGGCTACTCGTGTGTGAGTTTTCAGAATTTATTTCACTCCCCCCTAACCGATAGGGTTAGAGGTAGATGGTCACTTTCCATTCTCTCAACCACTTTGAAATCAGTGACCCTTGCCCAATCCTCTCCTGTGATGAATACAATCTATATAGAAACTGCCGGTGGGACCTCTAAAAGTCAATTTGGCTGGTTGATCATTCTCAAAGCGCCCATTGAATGCCGTTAGGTTCAGATTAGCAAATATGCAATTAGTCTCCAAGGCCATGGAGTCTTTTTGGATTACCAGCAAACAGGGGTGGTATGCCTCAAGAGTGATCTTGGTCCTCCCATAAATTCTCCAATTCCTTAACGGGTACAAATTGAAGACGAATATCCCCCACAACCAAAGTAATGCTATTCACAAATGCCAAAGGCAATCTGTTGGTCAAATGATCTTCTAAGGATTCATAATGTTTCATTTGTAGTCCAATTAACTATTTTATTTGGAGGGAGTGGTGTCAAAACCACCTTCATTCTGAACTTCATGGTCCAGCCATATTTGACTCCCAGCAAAAAACATCTAAATGAGATACAACAAATATCATAATGTAAACATAAAACAGATCCTGGTTTGGGTAAAGCTAGAGGAATTGCTTGATAATTTCCTAAACTCCAATGCAATCAGATACTGTTAAACCACCAGACCTCAAGCAATGAAATTGAATTATCACTGTTGTACAGAGGGCTGCAACTGCTGCTAGCATAGTCCGTGGTTTTAAATTCTGAAAAAACATCATAAACCATGGTGATGAGCCTCATCTCACTGCTTTCCATGATCTTCTCGAGGGCTTACTAATACACTGAGCATTTTCCTTTTGACCTGTACATGCAGAACCTTTCCAAAGGCAGCTTGCCTTCCATGTTATTTGGGGTAGAGTTTGGAATTTCAGTGCGTTATACTCAGCTGTCAAACTGGATGCATACAGGAATTATGCAAAATGTGGGTGTGCTTGAATTAACAAACTGGGAGTATGTTGTCATTGTGGTAATTTAGAATATAATGGACATATCACACAGGTTAAATAATGTACTGTGCAAAGTGGCACAATAGTGAGGATGTCAAACTGGGAGTTTATACTGGGACTTTCATCCTGGGAGCATTCCTGGGACTAAACTTGGTGGTCAAACAGGGAATTACGGCAGGATGGAAGAAGGAGTCGGAAACTTGGGAGACATGATGCAATTTCTTTTATTAAAAATTAGAATCAGAAGACCTAACTTTCCCTATTACTAAAGGGAGAAACTATAGGTGCTTGTCCGTTGTCAATAAGTCCAGACGAATATATGTCCTCTTTCCAAACTACCTTATCTGGCCCTATCATTAAGGTTAACTAACTTAAATAGACCAATGGAATGATTTGTCTTTACCTGGTCTCTCCCCTAGTTCATATAGTAACTCCTTGAATTATACACCCTCTTGGTAGAACATATAGGGCCTCATTATGACCCTGGCGTTGGACCATGGTGCTATTAGCACCATGGTCCATGCCGGTAACTTACCGACTCCGCCATGGCGGAATGGGGAATTACCGCCCCATTCCGAGGTTGGCGGGGCGGTAATTCCCCATGCCGCCATGGCCCTTCCCCATTCCCATTTTTGCCCCATAGGGCTCAATGGGAATGGGGAAGGCGCTAAATACGGTGCCGCAAATTGCGGCACCGTACTTAGCACCAAGGTCCCTTTGCGGGTTGGTTTTAAATGCCTGCAAAAAGCAGGCGTTAAATTCCCCAACCCGCAAAGGGACCTCGTAATCAGGCACTAAGGGATTACCGGTACGGGTACCCTTACCGGTACCGGTAATCCCTTAGCGCCAGGGTCGTAATGAGGCCCATAGTCTCTGCGGACAACTTTTCTTCCCCATGATTTCTGTGGTCTTTTTTTAGAATGCTCTCAAAGTAACCTTTCTTAATACTCCGATTGTTATTTGTAGTTCGTTCTGAGGCCTTCCCTGTGAGAGTACTTGATCTGGGTTTTCCTCTGCCCCTTTCTAAGCTTCTATCATCATCAGTAATACTCTTATAATGTCTCTGATCTGACTGGGTATATCCCTGCCACATTGTTCAGCACTTTTCTTCTAGGCTTTTTGCCTCTGGGTTGAATATCTCTTTGCTTATTGGTTATACAACACTTGTGTGGACTCAGTCCTTTTGTTCTAGGCTTTTCAGGTCTTACTAGGCTTTGCTGCTTATTTGATAGCTTATCCTTTTTACTGGAACGAGGTGACAGCTTCATGTAAAAACTCTCTTCCCTCTCTTGGTCACTTGTTATTCTTGCATCAAATAACTTTAGTCCTGCTTTCTCGTTCGTGTGACTGGTACGTGTTTTCTCTGAGTGATAGTGATGCCCCGCAGTCTCCTGCTTCTCCCGATTCCCCAGGAACCTCTTAATTGGTAGGGACCGGTGGTTGGACTTGCCTCCTGCTTGGGACCAGGGACGGCTGGTGAAATTTTCAGATGGAGGGGCGTTAAGCGTTAAGCCTGGAATGAGTAAGAAGATGCGAGCTAGCATAGTTTGCACGCTGAAACCACACTAGGGGGACCTGGGGGCTTCCCCCACCAAGAGGATTTAGAAAAAAAGGTTCAAAGTATGAATTTTACAGTACCGTTTTGACAGGAACAGGAGTAAAAATGTATTGATTTTACAAGCAGTTCTTAAGAAGAATGAAGTATTCCAATACTCCAGGTTCTGTTACAATTCAAGAGCATCATTTTATCAACAACTGAAAATAATATCCTAGTTTGTAGAATGCCACAAGCAATCACAAACATGCCTTTATGTCACACGAAAAAACAAATTGTTATTCTTACCTGTAAAGTATGCCTGCCTCTTTTCTGCGTCAACTGATACTGATGCAAAGAAATCCTGAGGTTATTGTATGCCTGGAAGCTAACTTTGAATGTCAGCACTGGCAGAATGAACCCATGAAAAAAACCAAAAAACCTTAGTATTTAATGAAACAGGTTGAGCTATTGAAAACAATTCAATATTTTAATTTAATATATAGATGCATGCCTTTACTGTGAGGAGTCAGCAATGAGAGCCGGACACAAGTTAGTCAGGTTTTGGCTAAAGACTTTAATTAAATGAAAAATGAGTTGGGAAAATGCCCATCTGACCCCATGCTAAAGAGGAGTTTCCACACCTAAGAAACAAAGCTAAGGATCTGTCTGTGTCAGGATGTGAATAAACTGAAAAGCCGTCCTTGTGTCCAAAACTTCCTATCCTGACCCTCACACTATAAACAAAACAATAACATGTGCAAAACAATGGGCCTCATTACGAGAATCTCTGTAAAATCTGGTCATTACCGGCATGGTGATAGTAACGGGTCTGGGTAGCCTTGATGCCGCAAATAGCAGCTGATTACGAGAGTGCGTGCACGCGCGTAGCGGCAAGCCAGTAACGGCCATACGGCCAAGACGGTAACGTCCCTCAAACCCCCGATACCGGCATCATGTAAAGTGCTAATAACTCCTCTGTCTCTGGACACCCCTAAATAACGGAGCCGGCGGTACCGCTAATGGTATTGACGGGCTTGTCATCAGTGTAACCGAAAGTAGCGTCATCGCGTCGGAACAGGAAATACACCAACGGCCATCTTGAAAAACGCAATCCATTGCAATCCTCGACACACAGGACCTGTACTGTCAAGACAGCACACACAACTTGGAAAAAATGTCAAAAGCAACCATGAAAGGCACCCCCGGCAGCGCAAGGCTCGATTTAGCGTTTGCGGCAGACCTGAGGCGTCCCGCACAACTTCGTAAGAAGGACATATGGGAGGAAGTGGCCAGGAAGGTCAGTGCAGTCGGCACCACCACCCGCACGGTCAAAGATTGTAAAAAGCGGTTGGACGATCTACGCCTCCGCGTAAAGAACATATTGTCGGCCAACCGCAGCCAAGGGCTGGAAACAGGCAGCAGAGCCCACTCTCCCATCAAGCTTGCCAGGTGGGAAGAGACATGTAGCACAACCATCGACATGGAGGGAATTGAAGGAATTGGAGATGCAGAGTTAGGAGTACCGTCATCAGCATCAGAGTTAGGAGTACCGTCATCAGCAGATGAAGGTGAGTGTCCCCACAAACCATAGATAAACAAAGCATGATGTTGGCTAACTAATGTGATGGTGATGTAAGGCAATGCATGGCCCATCACACACACATTGACATATCCCTGTCCAGATGCTGGCCCCACCACTGTCACATTAACATGCATGCTGCATGCCAATTCCATACCCAATACGCACCCTACACACAGCAAAAAAAGCATGTGTCACACAGCACGCAAACCACATCACAACGGTAGGCCCCACAGCAGACACCTCCACAAAAATGTGAAAACCCGACGTATGCTGTTATAATCCCCCCCCCATATTGCAAGTACCCTGTCCACCACAAGAATGCAATGAATCACATGGAATAACTGCACTAACACCAATGGATGCATGATGCATGTACTACCATCACTGATGCCCTGCCTCTCTCGGTGCCCCATAGGAATGAATGCTGACAGTGATGGACAGGATGCAGCCACACAGGCCAGGACACTCTTGAAAAAATCCAGAGCCAGGGAAGATGGCATCAGGCCATTAACATCGAGGGGCATTCAGATGCCCAAACTGCCACTCAAAGCACCATCATCGTCACAGCCCAAAGCACAGGACTGCCAAACACCAGCTGAAACACCAGAGGAGGAAATCGTAACTCAGGACCTGTCCACTGTTGCTGAATCAGAGGCAGATGGGACACAGTCGGCCGCCACCAGCTCCATCAGGAAGGCAGCTGCCTCAGTGCCCCATAGTGGTGACGAGGGAGAGGGCCATGGTGAGGTGTACTCACACGAGGACACCAACCTGTCTGGGGATGCTGCACATACACCAAGCCCCCAGCCCACGCCCCAGCACACCCCAGACAGCACCCCAGACTGCACCCCTCAGCTTCAGTCTGGAGGACAGGGGAGTCAAGAGGTTTGGTTCCCATCAGTGGACAGCCCTGCATTGGGCCCCTCTGCAAATGCCCAGTCCACCTCCGCCGTTATTCGAGACATAGATGGCTGCATGATGCGAATGGAGGGGCGCCAGCAGCAGATGTCAGACCTTGTAAAGCAGTATGTGGAAGAGGGTGAGTTAACACAGCGTGAAGTTCGTGCTAACACTGTGGCCATCATAGAGGCCATGAACAAGAACAGTAAGCTGATCCATGATTGGTTAGCAGCAGTCACACAGGTCCTGGCCAGGATAGCAGAGAACTTGGAACAGCAGCGTACTGCACCAACCGATGCACAACCAGGCACATCATCATCATCTAGCACACCTGCCAGCTCCACCCAAACCAGCCCTGTGCGAAGAGCCACTCGCAGAATGCAGCGCTCTGAAATGCAGCCCCCGGATCCTAAGAGAGGCCACCAGTAGCAGGGGCACCCTGCATGTGCTGACTTCAGTTGCATCCAATGACATTTATTGCACATCATGTGTGGTGTGTTGGCAGGGAGGGGAAAGGGGCGTGTGGGGGTGTTGGGGTGAGGGGGTGTGTGGGGGTGTTGTGGGGGTGGGGGAAGGGTGTGTGGGAGTGTTGGGGGGAGGTGGGCAGGGGAGGGGGTGTGTGATTTGGAGGGTCTGTTCACATTGAAGATACTGTATAATACACCCGTTGTGTGTAAAAAACATATCATGAGCGGACATTGGTTCTTTGGCATCTGTTTATTCAATGCATGACAGTGCACAGTGCCTATCTACCCCCACACCCTGTGTCTATATGCACACGATCCCAGTGCCCAGAGTACAGCATTCATTGCACCCTCTACATCCCAGTGTCTCAGTAATAACCGGCTATCACTGATTGGTGCAAGGGTATAAGCCCAATTGTAGTCCTCTTGGTGCCTGGTCTGTGGATTCCTGCCAGGGGTGAGGAGCTATGACTTCAGGGGATACCGAGCATCACCAGCATGGGAGCACAATAAGGTATGAGTGAGGGCATTTCTTCTATGATACCTGTACTTAGCCTGTTCATTGTTAATGTTGGTACGCAGGATATCTCCGATGGCAGCCATTGGCTAAACATATGTGCAACGGACAGGGCTGTTGACGACTTGGACAGGACATGGTGGAGGGCATGTGTGACATACAGGACTGAAGGGCCTTCACATCGGACGCACCACTCAACCAGATGGAGTGAGAGGGACCATGATGTATGCACCTGTGAAGGATGTGTGGCAGGTGATGTGACAAAAATCATGTTGGCCAATGGCCGGTGCTTTAGGCTGATGTACACCATGTCACATGTACTTTGCACTCTCATGCTTGCGGCTATTTGATGACGCCATGCACATGTCCCAGGACGTCTGCACACATCTGGATATGCCACAAAGTATTGGGTGGTATGGTCCACAGGTGTGGGATTGCATTCCTATGATGATGCAGGGTGTCCACTTGCATGGTGGTACTCATGAACTGTGGATGCCTTCCACTCAAATCACACTCATATAGATGATGTTGACTACTTGGTAGGTAGGTCTACTAGCAGTCTTGTCACAGGTTTGTCATTGCGTTGTCATTCATCTGTTCATTCGGCCATGGTGGCATGCAGCACTACTGTGGTGGAGGGCCAGTGACAATCAGTGGATTCCCTGGGTGGGATTTATTCATACACACTCATGGGTGCATGACCTGTGTGGTGCTTTGATGCGGTCATGTACTTTAGGCTTACTGACTGCATGTTGCTGAATTGTGTTGCAGAGGGTACGGTCTGATGATGTGCAGTGGACATGATGAGGGGTGTGGGCTGCTTGCTAGTCTGACATTTTGGCATTGGTGTGCCGCCAGAGTAAGTTGGATGATATTTTCAGCGTAATGTTCAGGTTGGCATGTTGAGGGCCACAGTGTTTTTCAGTATGGACAGTGTACAGTCACCACCCCAGACTCACCCAGCTGGTATATGCATCTCTCCCCCCCAGACACACCCAGGTGGTATATGCATCTCTCCCCCCAATTCACTACCATGGGCCCGTCAGCCGATTTACCCAGCAGCCAGACATGTTGTGCAGCATGTCGCTCCATGTAGCGGGGTAGCGAGGAGTTCCGCAGCACCATTGCATCGTGAGTTGATCCAGGGAATCGGGCACAGCAATGTGTGAGCATCTTGCTGGCGTCACATACCATCTGCAAATTGATGGAGTCGTATAGTTTACGAATGAGGTACACCACCTCCATGGCATGAGGGACCAACAATTCCACATGGGTGCAAGCGAGGGCACCGATGCAATTAGGCATGGCTGCCGGTGCATGAAAACCAATTTATGTGTCATTTGCCTCCTGGGCAATCCGTGGTGGAGATATGTAGCCCCTTGCGTGCTTCAGGAGGGCATCCAGCACTTGGTTCAGCATGCATGAAAAACAAGGTTGTGATATGCCATGCAGTTGCCCAACTGCTGGTAGGTGCCTGTGACAAGGAAGTGGAGCACAGACACTACCTACAGTTGAGAGGGGATGGCGGTGCGGATTTCAATCAGGCTGAATATGTCGTTGTGTATCATGTCCAAAATGGAGGTGATGGTGTCCCAGCCCAGGTGGTAAAGGGTGTGAATCTGCACAGGGGTTAGGTTGAATGGACTGGCCCTGATACGAGGGATTGGTGGCTGCCTCTGTGGAACCACTGCCTGCACTGGTGGGACTTGCTGGGCCAGTCTACCCCTCCTTCTCCTCCTGCATCTCCTCTGTAGTGCCTGTTGTAGTTGCTGCTCATGGAGTAGCAGTGCAGGCATCTCCTCCAGCCCCAAAATTGCAACAGCAAGTGGGATCATTTTGGTGTGGGAAGGGGTGTGGTGTGTGGGTGTGCCCCTTTTGTGCTGGGCTAGACTCCATTGCCTCCACCTGTGCTGATTGTGTGCACCTGAGGCAGTTGGGAACACAGCAGATTTCTATTAACGGGTGATCCACAGAGCCAGTGATACCATCATCGTGGTATCCCTTATTACTGCCATCTGGATGCCGGTAGATGCATGTCCGTGTGACTTGTAATGTCCTCCTGTTTGCGACTTCCCGGTATTGCTGACACGAAGGGCGCATGCACACGCACATGCCGGTACGGAGGTGCATGGTCCAGCCGGTGGCGTTAATACCAGTATGTCGACTCGTAATAGGCCGGATCGGTATGCAATGCCGGTATCATTATACCGGCATTGTTTTTGCTTTACCGCAAATCTCGTATGAGGCCCAATGTCTTCAAGCTGATGTTGCCAAAAAATTATTCACAACTAAAAATAAGAATAGATCCAACAGAACTATTCTCCAAGGAGAAGGACCTTGGATCCAGACGATGTTACCCTTCCCTGGATTCTTAAATAGGATGGCAATTGCCTCTTTTACTAACAATTTGTTTGTGTTTCTACATGATTCGCAAGGTTCCTGTTTGGGCAACCAGTTTAGTAGCAGTCTTTCATTAATACAAGTTTCTTTTACTAACACTCCCTTGGTGTCTTTCCTTGATTCACAAGGCTCCTCTTTAGGCAACAAGTTATGTAACAGTTTTTCTTAAACACACCTTTCTCCTCTGTTTAGAACACACTGTCCTCCTTTATTATCTCTGGTATCTTTCCAAGTTTGACTAACCCATCACAAACCCCTGAAATGATTCTCTTCAAAGTGTAAGATAGTTCAGAGATGGAACAGGTGTAGGTCTACATAAACCGCATATACAGCTTTGCAAACCGAAAACAGCAACTGAGTTTCCCAGTCACACGTTTTTTATATAAATCTGCCAGTGTGTCGTGTCCTAGATCCGCTCATGTGCCTGCTCTTTACCGGTGCCCTAGGGACACAACCATATACTTTTAATTACTTTTTACTGCGGATGTCCTGGAATGCCTTTTGGAATTAATTTTCATTCATTCATTTGTAACATGATTTATTGCGCCTTTTCCCCACATGAATTGTCCCTTGCCATGACGTCGAACTGTCTCACATTGATCTCAAATTAGGAGATTTCTATATATGGAGAGACCAGAAACGGCCGTGTATTTTCCCAAATGTATTTACTGAATATTTCTACACTTACCCGTGGCCTAACAGCGGCAGGAGCGTGCTGCAAAATATTGAATAAAGTCAAATAAATATAATAGAATAAGGTGTTCAGTGGTAACACCACTCCCCAGTGTCTGCCCTTTATACCTCTCCCTCTGTGCTTTATTAATTGAACTGAGCAACCCACACTAACTAGAAGAGCAGATGAAAGAGCTGTACTGTATGTGACATGTACATTGTTTACATTAACCCACACAGTTGGAGTAAACTTAAAAGTGAAGAATAATTGACTTCACTCACTCTTAAAAGGAATCCAGTACCATACCTTGGTTTGCTCTCGTTCATGTACGCAGTGAAAAACGTACACAATAGGTGGTGGTTGCAGATGAGCTGGCAGTACTCTGCATCAGGAGATGGTGCTATATTATAAACAAGTCACTGCCCAGGAAATCCATAACTTCAACGGCGCACCTGAAACAGCAAGGACAGAATTAAAAAGCTGTGGCAATCTGAGAGCTGTCTAATTCAATCAATACCCATAGGCTCCTTGTTGGCAAATCACCCCAGAAAGTTCAGCAATAGAGTGTGATGAGACCAGGCACGTGGCACGTCAAGCCAGGGCTCAGCACAAAATGTTTTCACATATATATGGAGAGTTATATTTTAAGATGACTGATAGAGGGGGTAGTGGCTTGGTGCCGAGCAGGGCTGGCCCTAGGATTTGCGGGGCCCTGGGTGGCAAAACGTGTTTGGGCCCCCCCTTTATTTGCATAAATAATGACATGAGTGATATTACAGAAAATATTATGGATTGAGTCTTCAATATGCAACGGTATCATAGGAAGTTAAATGAAAAACATGTTGCCATGAGTAAGGCAGGAGCGAAATAAACTGTGAGTTAGGTCCAGTATATCAATATCAATTGTCACTTTTAATATGTACTTATGTAGAAATATCAGTTGTGAGACATAGCAGACAGTGTGAGCTAAATACCTTAAACAAACTTTTAATTTTGGCAGATAAAGAATAGTGCGGTGACAGGATTTGGCCGTGAGCACACACTTTGGTTAAGTAGAGAAGCCAGGGTTTGAGACCAGTCTACAATTCATGAACATGAACGCATCTCTTCCCAGATGTAACTGGTAGACATATTGTTTGTAAAAGGTATTTTTGAAACGTTTGTTTGAAAAAGACCATCTGACTTTGGAAGGCATTGCAAAAATATGGTGATTGCATTTTGCTAACTGAAATTTGTTACTGTGCCATTTCCCAACTGTTTGTATTTTAGTGTGCCTATATTTGGCCACATTGTCTAAACTAGCAATATGGTTTTATTTCAGAAGCTACATATAAGGATTATTTTGGATGTCAAAAGACAAACTCCAAGCAAGTTCCAAGGATGTCATGTCAGGGCAGGGATAGGCCATGGTAGTCAGGGCAGGTTGCGTCTACAGCAGGACTGCCTTATAGTGCGATAGGGTGGTCTTGTGGCTTGGAAGTATGCATTTTCAAATGTTAACAAAACTAACAGGGTTCAAGTCCTACAAATAAATGGGGGCATGGGAGGGTACAAACATATATGCATAGGCTAGCATAGGTGTTGATTACATGGGGGCGGAGGGCATAGGTGCACCCATTCTCCTTGCTATGCTCATCTAAATCACTGGTTTGTGCCAGGAATATTTCTCCTCTCCTGCTAGATTCAGGCTTGGTGACATGTTAGCATGCATCTTTCAAAATGAGCAAGTACTGCTTACTTCAAAATTGGAAAGGAGCATCATTAATGGACCACCTGACCTTCAATTGGATGGTGTTGGCAGGCTAAATCTGCTTTACAGGTGCGGGAGTAGCAGGGAATCCTATAGCAGAATGCTGCTAAGACAACTGAGCAGGTTAGTCGAATGCATAGTTTTTTTATATTTCTGCTGCAAAATGTGCTATCAAATGTGTTGTTTCGACCTGGGGATGGAAAACAGGTCCCTCGCCTCACTCAGTTTGATAATCTCTGTCCCCATAGCAAAAATCAAGAGTGTCCAACCACTATATATGCACAGTAGTGAATATACCTTAAAGTGAAATAAAGAAATTTAGCTCAATTGACCTTTCCCTTAATAAGAAAGTGCACAAGTCAAATGAGTATTTGCCTTTCATAAAAAGTAACAAACACTGGAAAAATAACTTGAGGGATGATATTTTCCAATAACTATGCACACCTTTTAAACCCAACAATTAATATTGGAGTATTCGAAGGAAATCAAATCCAAAAAGGAGATGTGACACTTTTATGTGGTCTTGTGGGTAAGCGTCTGCACTGGAAACATGACAACCTAAGGTGACATCCTAGTAGCGGAACACTTGAGCGATCAAACCTTTTTCTAATGCTGGCCTCAACAACACCTAAAAGGGGTTGCGTTTGCCCCCTGAAAAAAGTGGGTGGTCACCGTCCACCCACCTGCATCCTCTTGACTTGTGCCCTGAAAATCAGCACAGGGTCAGAACCAGATAATATAACCCCTCCAGTCTCCAGGACTGAAACCTCTCTTGGCACATCCTCTGCATATAGTCAAGGCTCACTTGCCCTCTCATCCAACCCTGTCCTTATAGAAATATGCAAGGCAAAAAGGTTACGACTGTGGCATTATTCAGCACACCAGGAATGGAAGACTACAAATACCAGAATGCAATTCAGCAGAAGTAAAAAAAAAGTGTGGTTTTTGGAAATGTACTTTCAAGACTTAAACACTCATAACAAAAGGTAATGTGGGAAAAGGTTACTTACCTGTTTGACTTTCAATGTTTGACAAAGGCATGCTTCCCAGTTTGTACAGTGCTAGGACATTTCTACGCTGTGGCCTGACAAGCTGAGGTATTTATGGCATGATATAAAATCAACATCGGGTCGAGGGTTGGGTGCTAACAGCATCCCAGAAACAAATGCTTTTTTCTGTTATTGTCTTTGATCTCCCTGTTTGTTCCGGTGCTGTTCTCCTCTTTCCCCTGTCCTGAACTTTATATTTCGGCATGTGTTTAATTTTGTAACTTCAAAGGACTCTTTCAGCCTGGAAATTGGCACACTTGGTCCAGATTGTTTGCGCATTGACAGGGGACTAAGCACAGACTTAAGCAGTGCAGCATCCGCCTAATCTATATATGCCAGGTGCAAAATGTTATGGAGTAGACCGTTCTTCAGCTCATAGAGTAGAATTTGCCCATTTTGAATTACAACCCACCTTTACACAGTAGGGACAGTAATGATTGTATTTATTGACAGCGGAAGCCAACAGGCAGATGGAGGTGTTTCACAAACACCTCTATCTGCCGGAACAGTTCAGAACGTTCACAGGAAACAAGAAGCTGAGCTTGAGGAGGGCAAAAAACATAATCTAGGCCATCACGATGAGCCGCAGCCCTGACAGGATGGATGTCCTCGTACCGCTGGCACTTTTGAAGACTTTAGCAGCTCTCTCCCTTCTGGTTGCTCCACGCTGAGTTAAGCTGGTTATGACTTCCCACATCTGCTGAATTTCAAGGGTAAATCTGGTCATCTTAACTGCACTTTAACTAATGTTTTTTCAGTAAATTTCAAGGGTTTTGTTATGCCATAGATTTATTTATGGGCCACTGGCCATGTTCACTGTATATGTTCCCCCAAAATCTTTCTTTTACACCCACTAGGTGGCCAAAGCATATACATGTCTTTTGTGATCACTAGCCAGGGCATTTGGCCCTGGCCAGTGAGCATGGCTTTTGGCCATTAGGTGGCCACGCCCTTTTACCATGTCCACTGAACACTATTCCCACCATTCTTAATAACTTTTTCAATTTTTACCAATTGTTTCCAAAATGACTAGTTTGGTGGGGGGCTTGACAATCCCTTGATTTAGAAAAATGCTTCCAAATCCATCGAGCAAGCCAAAGGTTATTAGCCTCTCTCAGCCTCTCTGCTGCAAATCACCAATACTGTTCTCTGTGGAATATTTTACAAACTACTGGATGGATTTACCAAAAAACAGTCAAGGAAATTAAGTCAATGCTTTGTGCCCAAATCGTTTCTTATTTGGTCCAAATCTGCCAATCAGTGTTCATGCTATGGCTGTTCAAAAACAGGACTTTTTCTCTATGGGAAAATGAATGTGAGTAGGCTGAAAACAGCGTTTTAATGTTTTCTTAATAGCTTTTTTAATTTTGCAATGATTCGTTCCCATACTTTCAGTTTAGTTCAGCTCATGATAAAATGTTCAGTTAGAAAATGTCATCTAAATCCATCCAGCAAGTCGAAGGGTATTAGCCTTTCTCAGCCTCTATGCTGCAAAGCACCAATACCGATACAAAAGGTTTTAAGGAGCGGGTCACCCTGTTCTATGTCGAATATTTTAAAAGTGACTGGATGGATTTACCCCAAATCAGTAAAGTAAATTACATAAATGTTTTGTGCCCAAGTTGTTTCTTATTTGGTATAAATCTGCCAAGCGGTTTTCACCCTACGGCTGTTCAGAAACTGGACTTTTTCTCTATGGGAAAATGAATGAGAGTGTTTTCTTAATAACCTTTTCATTTTTTTATGAATTGACCCCAGAATTTCCAATTTGGGCGGGAGCCTTGACAAACCTGGTGTTTAGAAAATTCCATCCAAATCCATACAGCAAGTCAAAGGTTATTAGCCTCTCTGCCTCGCTGCTTCAAAGAACCAAAACCGATACAAAGATTTTAAGGCAACCGGGGCACCATGTTCTCTGTTGAATATTTTAATAACTACTGGATGGATTTACCTTAAACCAGTCAAGGAAATTAGGTCAACGATGTGTGCCCATATTGTTTCTTAGTTGGTCTGAATCTGCCAAGCGGATTTCATGCTACGGCTGTTGAACTACTGCATTTTTCATTATGGTGAAATTATTGAGACTAGGCTGAAAACTGCATTTTCATGTTTTCTTAATAGCTTTTTTCATTTTTTAAAGAATTGTTGCTAAAATGTCCAGCTTGGACATTGACCATCTTTTGTTTGGAAAATTGCATCCAAATCCATCCAGCAAGTCAAACGTGATTTGCCTCGCTCAGCCTCTCTGCTGCAAAGCACCAAGGCCAATAGAAAGGTTTCAATGAGCAAGGGGCTCATCTTTCTCTGTTGAATATTTTAAAACTACTGGATGGATTTACCCCAAATCAGTCAAGCACATTATATCAATGTTTTGTGTCCAGGTTGTTTTTTATTTGGACATCATGGGCCCCATCACTAATTACATCATGCATGACAAATCTGATGTCACTGGCTTTATTAATTACATTTTGAAATATGCCAACTCTGTTTTTTAACATAACATATATGTACACAGTACAATGTATTATACCCTTGTTTCTTTAAATGTAACCTGTGGTATACAATTACATACAGACATTATTACAAAGAATTATAGAATGTAAACATTTATGTACCTTGGAAGGAAATCTGTTAAAATTGGAATAAAAATTCATACAAATCCATAAATTATTTTAAAAAGAAATGACTAAAAATATTAGTAATACCATTTATATGTCTATAATTAAATATTTACTTTCTAATGTTAATTTCTTTTCTATAAATGTCATTATGTAGTATAACTAACTGACTTTTTTTGCATATTAACCAAACTTTGAATTCTTAGATTATATATTATCACACAGTCACATACTTTCTTTTGCATTTTTAGAATACAATTATTCATCCAATGTTATTACATTAAATATAGTTGTACACTTAAATGTGAACATTGACTATATCCATATTACTTTCTACTAAACATATTTCTACCTCTATCTATTCTAATTTCTTTTACTACTACATATGCTTATTATATTATGTCTGCAAAGCCTGAAATATATTTTCCAGAATCAGATACGTTCCATGTAATTAGGTATTGTAGTTGTTTACTAATACATGCAATTCAAAGCATTTGTATAACATCACATTTTTTTATTTTAAAGTGTATAAGTTGATAAGTACTGCAAATGAATGATCCACATGTAATCATATGATACTTCTGTATCAGTGTATTGTTCCATGTCATGTTGCTATTATTAAGTGTAATAAAATAAAATATGCATCAAAAGAGGTCAACAACAATATTCATATTCTAACTTATTTAATCAGTAATGTCACATTTGATGTCATTTTTGATCACATCAGTGATGTCATGTTTGATGTACTTAGTGATGTAACCAGTGATGTCATCAGTGATGTCATTGGTGATGCCATCATTCTGGTCATACGCTACACAAGAGAGCGCACATAGTTAAGGTGGACATACTCAAATGTGATTGCTGAATTTCAAGGGTTTAGTTGCATTAAATCTGATCACCTAAACTCTCTCTTAACCAAGGTTTTTTCACTATACATAAAAGCCATGATCCCACAGATGAAAGAATGAAAGATGCAGCAGGATGTTAGCAGTGTTTCAAAGTTGGTGTTTTTATTTTATTTATTTTTTCCCCTTTCTCAAAGTTCTTGTTTTAATGTCAGGAGCGTCTAGTCTGCTGCAGCACAACATGTTTCACCTGAATGGAGTTTTCTACTCACCACGGACCTCGCATGGTTAATCAGTTAAGAAACAGTTCTGCTCAAAATATTTATTGGTTTATTCAAGCCTTTAAAAAAAGAGAATAATTAACATGACAAATACAGAAAAGAAAAGTACGTATCTGTTATAATATACACTGAATAAATACAGATTTAGACTAGACAGTATTTTATCTATATACAATTTATCCATTACAATAACTGGTTATTTAATAAGCACAATCTGTCTTAAGAAGGATAATACAGCGAGGGAGAATACTATATAATTAGAGGAATAAATAAAATTCTGAATGTGGAGATGATCTATGAATTCATTATTGTAGGAGAATTTAACAATGGTTAGCCAAGGCTGGGCACGCTACTAGTATATTCCACAGTGTTTCAATAATGTTGAGTCCACAGAAGCGACAGAAAGGAGATGGATTTTCCTTAGCATTTCTAATGTGTAATATGTCCTTAATATGTAGAAGCTTTAGCCATAGTCTAAGGAATTGCATTTGCCAATTAGCATTGGGAAATTTCATGAGGTATGTGGGTAAAGCACCCCTATTTTTATATACATACTTCAGGTCACTATATACCTTAAAGGTGGACAGATCATGTATGGTAAGTATCCATCATCGGCCCATAGCTGTTTCTTAATTGTCAAGGTGCAATCTATTAACATATCCATCAAACTCCCAATATCCAACAATATGCCCTTACATTTATCCACTCAACTCACTAAACTGCCATCTCTATTGGACACTTGGAGTGTATTAAATTCCACAAATAGTGAGTTCAGTGGTGGGCATAACTCTTCAGTACACAGTAATAAAACCTTCCACAATACCCTTGCCCTGAGCAACAATAAACCCATCTTAAAGCGCAGCACAGAGGCAGGGCCACAATTAGGTAGGCCCAGAATGGATCACAAAATGTTACCTTTCATTATTTTTAGTTCACTCACATTAAATATCAGTATTGTCTACAACCCATATGTAACCTTGGGAATGGCTTTCCCATTACTATATTTAATAGTCGGCAAGATAGAAAATTAATGAAATGCAGCTTCTTTAGTCTAGGAATCATTTTATCCTCTATGGCGTGTATCTCTTGACCCAGTCTTGATCTGCTACTCTTAGCTATAATCGCAATTCCCAGATAGATACATTGGGTTCCAACTTCCCAGGGGGAGCTATCAAGATGCCATGTAATGCCCATCTTGCATGGTTAGGTAGATAGTATCATAATCTTCACTTTACTTTTGTTAATGAGATCATTCTCCCCGCATACAGGACGTGTAAGTTTACAACTCTTTGCAATCCTATCTGTGTGTGTGGTCCATAAGGACCACATCGTTAGCATAGGCTAGCAATGGTATACAGAGATCTCCCAGGCAAGTAGATATGAAAGTGGCTGTAACTAGGTATTGGCCCCTGTCTGAGATATAGATATTAAACAGTCAGGGTGTGAGTACGCACCCCTGCCTTAGTTCACATTCCGTGGGCATGCTGTCAGAGGGACCAACAGACAAAAACAACATCACCCTGATTGAAGTTTCAGTGTGAAGGTGGATTAGTATTCTTAGGAGCCCCACTGGGAGACCCCACATTGAGATGACATGCATTTTCATGTCTAACCATGTTTAATGCAGTATATTTGAGCATTAGGTCGAAGCCATTGATGCAACTGTGGATTCATATCTGGTAAATGTGAGCACTGCTTTATAAATGCACTATGAATTACATTACATCCGTTTTTTCATTTGAGAGTCTGGGACGGGTGACAAGTGACCTTGTTATTAGAAAACTGTGTGTGCTTAGTGTAAACATTCCTCTGACTGCTCTGCAGGGTTTCTAGTATGAGAGTTTTTTTTTTTTTTTTTTACCATTCATTGATATCATATTAAGAACGATATTGAGGTATTGAATGGGGAAGTGCTTTTAGGTGCTTTGAGGTGCTTTTATGAAGATTGCCTAGCAAGGTTTTTTGAGGTTGACCTGGTGCAGCAGGTAGTTGTTTTTGATGCGACTATGATATCTTGGAGAAGGTTGATCAGTCTTAAGTCTTGAGTAGATATAGGGGCAATGAAAATGATGGCTACTTATTCATTAATGACTTTTTCATTTTAAGTGTGTTGTGCACAGTGACAATTATGGTAGTAATGTTTCTTTATTACTTATTTCTCATAATGTCAGTAAGAAGAATTCACTAAGTATTCATTACTGAGTGTTTTGTCAGAAGCATATGAAAATGAACATTAAGTGGGGTCTCTATTTAAATGCATTGTGCACTGATATGTTATATATGGTACATGTGTTTTAATACACTGTGAGCTGTGTGGCATTAGAAAGCTTCTCTTGTGCTGATGAATAAGAGTAGTTGCTCACTGCAGGGGATTGTTGCTTACTCAATTTACTGATGCACAGTGACAATTGTGTGTTTTTTCCTACCCCTACTCCTACTACAGCCTCTGCTGGGGGTTGGGGTGGGGGGTTCTTGGACACTACCCTGGGGTGGAGGGAAGACTCTGGAGGAAGGGGTGATAAAAATCACGTCAGAGAGTTTTTTCTATAATTTATTATGGTTCACTGTATCAAATGCAGATGAAAAGTCGACCAGCCCCATATAAATTGGCGCTTTACTTAGATTGATTGCAGTCATCTGCAAATGCTTTATGAGGAGCCCATTAAGGAAAGTCCCTATGTTAACCCTGAATCCCAACTGGAACTTTTGTGAGTTTCCAGTTATAACTGCCCATGTTGCCATTTCTTTCAAAATAAGATCTGCAAAGATTGAACTATCAACGTCAAGCAGCGTAATGGGTCTATAACTGCAAGGGTTCAAACGTTTTCCCTTTATAAAGATGGCAACCATGTGTGACAGTTTCCAGCAGAAAAGAGTTTCCTTATAAATTATTATGTTAATAAATAAGTGGCACAATATATTTGCCCACATTTCTGGGACACTCAATACCAGGTTGGAACCATCACGGCCAGGTGCTCAAGAGTTAGTGGTCCTTTTCATGATTGTTAAAATGTCCTCATAATCAATAAGGTGCACCCAATGGGATCCTCACAATACTGGAATGTGTAACAGAATACAATTTCAGGAAGTGCATTTTCCATTCCATCGCACTCATTGGATTTTTCTGGATTTCCAGCTGTTTGCAATCCTCCCTATTCACCAGGTACCAGAATGAGGCATCTGTGAGGGCAGCCACAATCCATGATTTCTTCATCATGTTGTAACATGATATGACAATGTTGGAGTACCCTGTTCTTATGCTTCTGCCAAGCATGCTTGAAGTTCATTCTTCTAAATATTCTCGTTTCTCTGCGCAATTATTTTTTATGCTCAGCTACCTCTGCATCAAATAGTGTCCATGACTTCTCTTGGTTCTCTTTTCACGTATAAATAGATATTCAACATGTCAGCTGATGAACAGCCAGCAAAAGGGCTCAGACCATGCTTACACTTCTTTACAACATACGATTTCCAGGTGATTTGATTCCCAGCAATATTACAATTGAAATTGCTTAGACCCTACTCCTAGACAAAACTTTGGAAAATAGCAAATTCAACATGTAGTATGTTATGGTTGCTAAGGTTACTTCGTCTTACCAAAAATTGTTTACACCATAAAAATAATGGCTCACTAGCAGATATATAGCCGATACACGTTTCTGACAATCCCCTATGCCATGTGGCACACCCTTCCAAATCGCCCCCATATTCCCGTTTAATCTATGCAAGCCATTAGCGTGCATATTGGATGGCCAGACACACCCACCACATCCTCTTGGATGTAACCCGTTATCTGTCACACCAATTATGCAGTTAGCGTTAAAATCCCCAGCGGCTACAATTAAACCATTTGGGACCCTCCTATGCCAGCCCCCAAACATTTCTGACAATTCTTTCTGGAAATCCAAGACTAAGCTTTTAGCTGGATTTCAGTAAATATTAACCCTAAGGGTTGGGATAGCAAAGGCGCTAGGAAGTAGCACCATGCTCACAGCTATGGCTCCTTCAATCGAGGAATATGTTTTCACAATTTCAGCTTTACACACGTTTTTAATTGCTATTATAAAAGCCCCTGTAGGACTCCCAGTTTCCCTTATAGTAGTGGCCTGCAATATTATCCAAAATCATCAAAATAGTGGCAGTCCACTAGCCACACTTCCTGCAAAAGAAGAAGAGTATAAGAGCTTCAGATAGGGATGTATTTGTCAAAAATTGACGATGCCCCTCACATTCTATGACATCATAGTCAAAGGGGATTTATTGCTAAAGACAGAGTTGTGGGCATTTCTTTGGAGGTACTGGAGGTCCCAATACAGAGCAAAGCCATGCCCGGTCTTGAGTTATGGCACTTGAACTACTTCATTACTTGAATCCTTATCTGTGGTGATCCTGTGATGTGTCAGGGCTCTTTTTGGCAAGTAACAGCAGCAGTGGAAATCTGTGTGATGGATCAGATAATACACCCAATCTGCAGGAGAGTTGTATTTTCTCCAGCATCTCTCAAGATTCTGCCTGGTACTTGGAGCTGCCTAAGGTCTTTGTTGAACCACTTCTTCACTTCAGCTTTTGTTGGTTTACTGAAGCTTATCCAAAGGAGCAACTGAGTTGAGTCAGAAATTACCATATGTGAACAGGTCTATAGGATTTGAGTTAATTGCAAAGCCGCCAAGAAGTATTTTTGAAGATAACAGCCATTTTCCAGTACTGATTGGATGGGCGAGGTCTGGGCTTAAAAAGTGGGAAGGACACATTTCGTACACCTTGCAGGTCAAATAGCATCACTAAATGATGCAGCTATGAGAGTGGAGAGTAGATTAAGATGTTGTCTTCAGTGCTTAAGGAGAATTCTCTTTGTGGTTGACATGGACGCTATTTCTGTATTTATTTGTAGGCAGTAGCAGCTCATCCACAATGGAACACTGAGTGATCCCTCAGCCCTTTTCTACAGCTGAGGGAGTGCTCCTGAGATGCCTTAAACCATCAAAAGGAAACATGGCTTCCATTTGACAGTTCAATAGAACACCAGCGCAAATGCCCAATGAGCCATGCAGGGCAGGGGGCAGGGAGCATTTTGCTTCCCCAACCTTCCATGGTCTTTTGGGATGCACGCTGGGACACTGCAGGCCTAAATGTGCTAGGGGGCGCTCTTACACCTCCTCATCCGGCCCCTAAGGGGATCAACATGAAAGTAATCGAGCGCTATGGCCCAAATGCAGCAGCAGCCAAGAAGCACTTTCTGCTTCCTAATTCCTGTTGAATGCTGCACAGGAACTGGAGGGCCTTCATTGCAGCAGGCAGCGCAAGGCCTAGATGACTGGGTAACAGAGCAGGCTGCAGGTGAGAAAATAAAACAATTGTTGTTGTGTGCATGCATATGCAGGTGTTTGTGAGTGGGTGTGTGAATGACAAAGTGTATGTTGTTTGGGTGCGTGTGTGAATGAGAGAGCGTATGCATGTGAGAGTGGGTAAATAATGAATGATGAATGCTGTATGAGAGGGAATGAAGAATTGGTGTGGCTGTGGGATTGCTGAAGTGTGTGTGTGCCAGGCCCTGGGAGCCTCTGGTTGCGTTGGATACGGCAGTGGGAGTAGAATGGAGGTGAAGAGAGGGACAGGAGCTCTTACTGTGTGATGCCATTTTTGCTGGGCATCAAGATGATGCCCAGTAAAACAAATGCCATGCAGGGTTGAAGGCAACATAATGAGTGTACCTAGGTGATACTGGTTCAGCACCACTTAGGAACACACATTATGCTGCCTTCATCCTTGATGCACAGTAGAAAATGCCATATCACAGTGAAGGAATGCCCAGACTGGACTCACCAATGAATGCTTTGTGATTTCCTCTCAGAAGAGGTCTTGCATTAATGGATCAAAGAGTGTTCAGTGCTCCATGCTGTGCAATCGGAAGGCGTTATCCTTTCACCTACATTGTAAATGTTTGTATATTGAAGCAAAGGGCCAATGTGTTTGATCTTCTCATTTATAGCTTTAGCTGTTTAGTTGTGTTATATGTATAGTTAGCTGAAATTAATTAATATACTGATTGCAATCATTCACAAGAAACTATTGTGAATATAGAATTGTTCCACAACATTGATCTCAATAATGATTGTAAAACCATATATATGTATCTACTCTTCGCCTTCTCGTCTGGCACCTGCCCTCTCCCATAAAAGTTCTCCCTTCTTCTGCCACTCCTCCTCCTACCTCTCCTCTCACCTCACCACCACCACCAACGAGAGTACCATGCCCATGTACCCCCTCAGAAAACCTTCAAAGGTGGTGGCCAGATTAACTTAGCTACTTTGAATGCTGTTCTGCTGTCAAACATTCCTCTGAAATCTGTCTCATTCTCGAAGACTCAGAGGTCCTCGCTCCTACTGAGACGTGGTTCAATGCCAGCTCTGTCACTGCTCCTGACAATCTCCTTCCTGATGGCTACAATATCCCAAAAGGCCCTGAGGTGGAGTGGGCCTGATTTTCCCCAAGTGGGTCCCTGCCTCCACCATACCTACTCAATCCTACTCCTCTTTTGAATGCCTTGTCTGTAGGCTTGGTGTCTTGCTCTCTCTCTTCCTCTCTGAATGGGCTGAACTTTCCTCCTCCCTACCAACCTCATCTTCCAAACTCCTCCTCCTTGGTACTTCAAGGTCACACTCTGGAAACCCTCATTTCTGGTGACATTCCTATCTCTGATCCGGTCACCACCCCCCTATAATGGTCTGACCACTCTCTCCTCTCATCCCGCCTGGTGCCCCTTGGCCCTCTATCCAAACCCCTGAGCACTGCCAGACTCCTTCACTGGCATTAGACCGTTGAAGCGAGTGTCAGTCACTGCTTTTGCCTCATCCTTCACCTCCCTACAACCTCCGCCTCTGAATCTCCCTTTGACTCTGTCCTTGCTAACCAGCTCTCATCCTTACCCCTGTCATTAGGATCCTCCTAAACCCTGCCTCCAAGAACAACGGCTGGTATGACTCTGCTCTAGCATCTCTGCAGAATTGCTGAACGGAAGTGGTAGACCTTGGGCTTACCCTCTGACAACCGGCTCCAAAGGCAATATCGTTTATCTATCCACTCCAAAAAACAAACCCACATCCAAGTCCACTTCTCTGGAGCCACTAACAACACAGCTGAGATTTTCAAAATCTACAAGGAACTCACCAATCCAACTGCATTCTCCACCTCTCTCCTTCCCTGGCTCTCTCCACCCCTTTGGCCTCCCATTTCACATCTAAAACGCAAGACATTGTGTCCTCTCTCTCCTGCAACCCCATCTCCACTCCTGTACCTACTCCCTGCCTCCCTTGACTCCTTGACTTCCACCACCTGCACTCCCCTACCTCGTGTTCACAGCACTGTACATGATCTCTAACATTGTCCACTCTATGAGGGTCTCCTCCAGATAGGTGCTCCCCTGCTCTTCTAGAACCATTAAGGGCAACATCTCCTCTCTCGCCCCGGCGCTCGCTGACTTCTGAAACCACTTCTTTGCCACTGGCTCTTCCCCCTATCCCTCAAGCACTCCTTTGTGCACCCACTCTTATGGGTTCCTCCCTTTGGAACAGCCTCACTGCCCCACTCAGACTAGAGCTGGACCTCCTCAAATTTCGGAAACTGCTAAAAACTCTGTTTTTCTCTACCTTTTTCCCTTCCCTTCTAATCACCCCACTGCCGCTAAGACTGGTGGCCTGGTCTTCGTGAACCTCACAAGATACCAGGCCTCTACCCGGTCGATACCAGCACCTCCCCCACACTTCACTGCCCATGCAGCCCCTGTTTCACGGCTCTACATCCCATCACCCGCACAAGCACTTAGTTTGAGGCCTCCTCCTTGGCTACGCTTGGCACTTCTCCCTGGACCTCCCACCAGCACTTGTCCATTCCTTGCCCCTTCCCCCCGACCCATCCCCATCTCCTACTGTTCTCTTCGATGCACTTGCACGTCTGAATTCTACAAAGCCTAATAGGACCACAACTGTATATTTACTGTTTGCCAATGTTAATGTTAATGTTAAATGATATTTTCGCTCTCCCCTGTTGCCTTCTCATTTAGCCTTGTGGCACTTTGAAACACAATTTTGTTGTATGAAGCCCCTAACACATGCTCAATAAAATACAATTTAAATAAATGGGCTGCACTTTCTCGTGCTTACATGTTGGGCACCATGTTTATTGTGGTATATGGTCTGTGAAATGTCTGATTTCTTTAGCACAATTGTGATTCAGGTATTACGTGCGGATTTGACCATCTTTGGTGAAATTTCTCATCCATACAGTGTTTTGGTTTTGTTATAGTGAAAATTAAAAACGAATATTTCTCCTTTACAATCTGAGAACCCAATTCACTAACAATATACTCCACTTGTGTGTTGTATTTGCATATGCATTTTGGAGCAAGTCCTTACAGTATGTAAGTGAGTTTATTTATATAAGATGATCTACCCCCAAAATTGGGTTTGCATACCTAGATTTAAATGAATGAATCTGGCATTACATAACGCAGGCATGTGATGAGCTATGGGCGTTTTTGCTGCACACAATCTTCACTGATGTACACAGAGATGCTATTTGATGTGTGTCAGTTCCTGTTCGTGTTTTTCCTGTGCCTGGTCTCTTCTGTTGCAAGGTGCAGTGCTGAGAGGAGGAGGCATATGTGGATGCTGCAAGTATGAGTGTTTACAAAATCTCTTTACAGTTCTATCTTTACCTAGGGTCGGGAATGTAAACTAGACTTCCCTCTCACTAGTCTTCCATCACTTCAGATTCTTGCTTTGTGGGATTTATGAGGATTTTGGAACATGTAAGATTTGTCGCTAGACTTTGGAGACTTGGTTTGCAAATTCTGGGGAGATGTTGTCAACCTGGCAAGCCTCTGTGTTCATTCGTGGTTGGGAAGTTGCCTGGATCCCTTGGTTACACTTAGGGTAGAGGTAGCAAAACGTCTTGGCTCTGTTTTGTGGCAAGGTTTAGAGTATCCTGGAATGATCAACTAGAGACAGTGCTAGTTGGTCGTTGTTCTTTTCGGAATTGCAAAGTGGGGCATGAGCCTGCGGTTTGCAGTCTACAAACAGAATTCACACTTTGAAGCAACATGCATTTATAGTTTGTCTTTCCAAAAGGTATTCGGGTGGCGATGTGTCCAAAGCACTCGAAACTAGCATTGTGTTAGTCGTGCATCTGAAATGTACATATGCCCAGAAAGGGCTAATTCGGGTCCCTTAAAAATGTAGTAGTCATTCTGCTTGCCCATGTACCCCCTCAGAAAACCTTCAAAGGTGGTGGCCAGATTAACTTAGCTACTTTGAATGCTGTTCTGCTGTCAAACATTCCTCTGAAATCTGTCTCATTCTCGAAGACTCAGAGGTCCTCGCTCCTACTGAGACGTGGTTCAATGCCAGCTCTGTCACTGCTCCTGACAATCTCCTTCCTGATGGCTACAATATCCCAAAAGGCCCTGAGGTGGAGTGGGCCTGATTTTCCCCAAGTGGGTCCCTGCCTCCACCATACCTACTCAATCCTACTCCTCTTTTGAATGCCTTGTCTGTAGGCTTGGTGTCTTGCTCTCTCTCTTCCTCTCTGAATGGGCTGAACTTTCCTCCTCCCTACCAACCTCATCTTCCAAACTCCTCCTCCTTGGTACTTCAAGGTCACACTCTGGAAACCCTCATTTCTGGTGACATTCCTATCTCTGATCCGGTCACCACCCCCCTATAATGGTCTGACCACTCTCTCCTCTCATCCCGCCTGGTGCCCCTTGGCCCTCTATCCAAACCCCTGAGCACTGCCAGACTCCTTCACTGGCATTAGACCGTTGAAGCGAGTGTCAGTCACTGCTTTTGCCTCATCCTTCACCTCCCTACAACCTCCGCCTCTGAATCTCCCTTTGACTCTGTCCTTGCTAACCAGCTCTCATCCTTACCCCTGTCATTAGGATCCTCCTAAACCCTGCCTCCAAGAACAACGGCTGGTATGACTCTGCTCTAGCATCTCTGCAGAATTGCTGAACGGAAGTGGTAGACCTTGGGCTTACCCTCTGACAACCGGCTCCAAAGGCAATATCGTTTATCTATCCACTCCAAAAAACAAACCCACATCCAAGTCCACTTCTCTGGAGCCACTAACAACACAGCTGAGATTTTCAAAATCTACAAGGAACTCACCAATCCAACTGCATTCTCCACCTCTCTCCTTCCCTGGCTCTCTCCACCCCTTTGGCCTCCCATTTCACATCTAAAACGCAAGACATTGTGTCCTCTCTCTCCTGCAACCCCATCTCCACTCTTGTACCTACTCCCTGCCTCCCTTGACTCCTTGACTTCCACCACCTGCACTCCCCTACCTCGTGTTCCCAGCACTGTACATGATCTCTAACATTGTCCACTCTATGAGGGTCTCCTCCAGATAGGTGCTCCCCTGCTCTTCTAGAACCATTAAGGGCAACATCTCCTCTCTCGCCCCGGCGCTCGCTGACTTCTGAAACCACTTCTTTGCCACTGGCTCTTCCCCCTATCCCTCAAGCACTCCTTTGTGCACCCACTCTTATGGGTTCCTCCCTTTGGAACAGCCTCACTGCCCCACTCAGACTAGAGCTGGACCTCCTCAAATTTCGGAAACTGCTAAAAACTCTGTTTTTCTCTACCTTTTTCCCTTCCCTTCTAATCACCCCACTGCCGCTAAGACTGGTGGCCTGGTCCTCGTGAACCTCACAAGATACCAGGCCTCTACCCGGTCGATACCAGCACCTCCCCCACACTTCACTGCCCATGCAGCCCCTGTTTCACGGCTCTACATCCCATCACCCGCACAAGCACTTAGTTTGAGGCCTCCTCCTTGGCTACGCTTGGCACTTCTCCCTGGACCTCCCACCAGCACTTGTCCATTCCTTGCCCCTTCCCCCCGACCCATCCCCATCTCCTACTGTTCTCTTCGATGCACTTGCACGTCTGAATTCTACAAAGCCTAATAGGACCACAACTGTATATTTACTGTTTGCCAATGTTAATGTTAATGTTAAATGATATTTTCGCTCTCCCCTGTTGCCTTCTCATTTAGCCTTGTGGCACTTTGAAACACAATTTTGTTGTATGAAGCCCCTAACACATGCTCAATAAAATACAATTTAAATAAATGGGCTGCACTTTCTCGTGCTTACATGTTGGGCACCATGTTTATTGTGGTATATGGTCTGTGAAATGTCTGATTTCTTTAGCACAATTGTGATTCAGGTATTACGTGCGGATTTGACCATCTTTGGTGAAATTTCTCATCCATACAGTGTTTTGGTTTTGTTATAGTGAAAATTAAAAACGAATATTTCTCCTTTACAATCTGAGAACCCAATTCACTAACAATATACTCCACTTGTGTGTTGTATTTGCATATGCATTTTGGAGCAAGTCCTTACAGTATGTAAGTGAGTTTATTTATATAAGATGATCTACCCCCAAAATTGGGTTTGCATACCTAGATTTAAATGAATGAATCTGGCATTACATAACGCAGGCATGTGATGAGCTATGGGCGTTTTTGCTGCACACAATCTTCACTGATGTACACAGAGATGCTATTTGATGTGTGTCAGTTCCTGTTCGTGTTTTTCCTGTGCCTGGTCTCTTCTGTTGCAAGGTGCAGTGCTGAGAGGAGGAGGCATATGTGGATGCTGCAAGTATGAGTGTTTACAAAATCTCTTTACAGTTCTATCTTTACCTAGGGTCGGGAATGTAAACTAGACTTCCCTCTCACTAGTCTTCCATCACTTCAGATTCTTGCTTTGTGGGATTTATGAGGATTTTGGAACATGTAAGATTTGTCGCTAGACTTTGGAGACTTGGTTTGCAAATTCTGGGGAGATGTTGTCAACCTGGCAAGCCTCTGTGTTCATTCGTGGTTGGGAAGTTGCCTGGATCCCTTGGTTACACTTAGGGTAGAGGTAGCAAAACGTCTTGGCTCTGTTTTGTGGCAAGGTTTAGAGTATCCTGGAATGATCAACTAGAGACAGTGCTAGTTGGTCGTTGTTCTTTTCGGAATTGCAAAGTGGGGCATGAGCCTGCGGTTTGCAGTCTACAAACAGAATTCACACTTTGAAGCAACATGCATTTATAGTTTGTCTTTCCAAAAGGTATTCGGGTGGCGATGTGTCCAAAGCACTCGAAACTAGCATTGTGTTAGTCGTGCATCTGAAATGTACATATGCCCAGAAAGGGCTAATTCGGGTCCCTTAAAAATGTAGTAGTCATTCTGCTTGCCCATGTACCCCCTCAGAAAACCTTCAAAGGTGGTGGCCAGATTAACTTAGCTACTTTGAATGCTGTTCTGCTGTCAAACATTCCTCTGAAATCTGTCTCATTCTCGAAGACTCAGAGGTCCTCGCTCCTACTGAGACGTGGTTCAATGCCAGCTCTGTCACTGCTCCTGACAATCTCCTTCCTGATGGCTACAATATCCCAAAAGGCCCTGAGGTGGAGTGGGCCTGATTTTCCCCAAGTGGGTCCCTGCCTCCACCATACCTACTCAATCCTACTCCTCTTTTGAATGCCTTGTCTGTAGGCTTGGTGTCTTGCTCTCTCTCTTCCTCTCTGAATGGGCTGAACTTTCCTCCTCCCTACCAACCTCATCTTCCAAACTCCTCCTCCTTGGTACTTCAAGGTCACACTCTGGAAACCCTCATTTCTGGTGACATTCCTATCTCTGATCCGGTCACCACCCCCCTATAATGGTCTGACCACTCTCTCCTCTCATCCCGCCTGGTGCCCCTTGGCCCTCTATCCAAACCCCTGAGCACTGCCAGACTCCTTCACTGGCATTAGACCGTTGAAGCGAGTGTCAGTCACTGCTTTTGCCTCATCCTTCACCTCCCTACAACCTCCGCCTCTGAATCTCCCTTTGACTCTGTCCTTGCTAACCAGCTCTCATCCTTACCCCTGTCATTAGGATCCTCCTAAACCCTGCCTCCAAGAACAACGGCTGGTATGACTCTGCTCTAGCATCTCTGCAGAATTGCTGAACGGAAGTGGTAGACCTTGGGCTTACCCTCTGACAACCGGCTCCAAAGGCAATATCGTTTATCTATCCACTCCAAAAAACAAACCCACATCCAAGTCCACTTCTCTGGAGCCACTAACAACACAGCTGAGATTTTCAAAATCTACAAGGAACTCACCAATCCAACTGCATTCTCCACCTCTCTCCTTCCCTGGCTCTCTCCACCCCTTTGGCCTCCCATTTCACATCTAAAACGCAAGACATTGTGTCCTCTCTCTCCTGCAACCCCATCTCCACTCTTGTACCTACTCCCTGCCTCCCTTGACTCCTTGACTTCCACCACCTGCACTCCCCTACCTCGTGTTCCCAGCACTGTACATGATCTCTAACATTGTCCACTCTATGAGGGTCTCCTCCAGATAGGTGCTCCCCTGCTCTTCTAGAACCATTAAGGGCAACATCTCCTCTCTCGCCCCGGCGCTCGCTGACTTCTGAAACCACTTCTTTGCCACTGGCTCTTCCCCCTATCCCTCAAGCACTCCTTTGTGCACCCACTCTTATGGGTTCCTCCCTTTGGAACAGCCTCACTGCCCCACTCAGACTAGAGCTGGACCTCCTCAAATTTCGGAAACTGCTAAAAACTCTGTTTTTCTCTACCTTTTTCCCTTCCCTTCTAATCACCCCACTGCCGCTAAGACTGGTGGCCTGGTCCTCGTGAACCTCACAAGATACCAGGCCTCTACCCGGTCGATACCAGCACCTCCCCCACACTTCACTGCCCATGCAGCCCCTGTTTCACGGCTCTACATCCCATCACCCGCACAAGCACTTAGTTTGAGGCCTCCTCCTTGGCTACGCTTGGCACTTCTCCCTGGACCTCCCACCAGCACTTGTCCATTCCTTGCCCCTTCCCCCCGACCCATCCCCATCTCCTACTGTTCTCTTCGATGCACTTGCACGTCTGAATTCTACAAAGCCTAATAGGACCACAACTGTATATTTACTGTTTGCCAATGTTAATGTTAATGTTAAATGATATTTTCGCTCTCCCCTGTTGCCTTCTCATTTAGCCTTGTGGCACTTTGAAACACAATTTTGTTGTATGAAGCCCCTAACACATGCTCAATAAAATACAATTTAAATAAATGGGCTGCACTTTCTCGTGCTTACATGTTGGGCACCATGTTTATTGTGGTATATGGTCTGTGAAATGTCTGATTTCTTTAGCACAATTGTGATTCAGGTATTACGTGCGGATTTGACCATCTTTGGTGAAATTTCTCATCCATACAGTGTTTTGGTTTTGTTATAGTGAAAATTAAAAACGAATATTTCTCCTTTACAATCTGAGAACCCAATTCACTAACAATATACTCCACTTGTGTGTTGTATTTGCATATGCATTTTGGAGCAAGTCCTTACAGTATGTAAGTGAGTTTATTTATATAAGATGATCTACCCCCAAAATTGGGTTTGCATACCTAGATTTAAATGAATGAATCTGGCATTACATAACGCAGGCATGTGATGAGCTATGGGCGTTTTTGCTGCACACAATCTTCACTGATGTACACAGAGATGCTATTTGATGTGTGTCAGTTCCTGTTCGTGTTTTTCCTGTGCCTGGTCTCTTCTGTTGCAAGGTGCAGTGCTGAGAGGAGGAGGCATATGTGGATGCTGCAAGTATGAGTGTTTACAAAATCTCTTTACAGTTCTATCTTTACCTAGGGTCGGGAATGTAAACTAGACTTCCCTCTCACTAGTCTTCCATCACTTCAGATTCTTGCTTTGTGGGATTTATGAGGATTTTGGAACATGTAAGATTTGTCGCTAGACTTTGGAGACTTGGTTTGCAAATTCTGGGGAGATGTTGTCAACCTGGCAAGCCTCTGTGTTCATTCGTGGTTGGGAAGTTGCCTGGATCCCTTGGTTACACTTAGGGTAGAGGTAGCAAAACGTCTTGGCTCTGTTTTGTGGCAAGGTTTAGAGTATCCTGGAATGATCAACTAGAGACAGTGCTAGTTGGTCGTTGTTCTTTTCGGAATTGCAAAGTGGGGCATGAGCCTGCGGTTTGCAGTCTACAAACAGAATTCACACTTTGAAGCAACATGCATTTATAGTTTGTCTTTCCAAAAGGTATTCGGGTGGCGATGTGTCCAAAGCACTCGAAACTAGCATTGTGTTAGTCGTGCATCTGAAATGTACATATGCCCAGAAAGGGCTAATTCGGGTCCCTTAAAAATGTAGTAGTCATTCTGCTTGGAGGTAAGAGTTTCTATTGCGAATAATGGGCTTGTGTGAATCGAGACGTGAGGAAATAATGTATGGGGCATTTTTCCTTAGCATTATGTTTGTGAATTGGATGCTTAGATTATTGCAGTGGTTACTGGTGCAGGTTATTTGATTAAGCTGTATATAGACATCTATATTATAGAATTCAATGTATGTTTGTATGTGCTTCTTTGTATTGTTGTAAGTGGAAGCGTTTTTACATGCTATTACAGAGGTTCAAGAGATTGATTTATTTTCTGTATGATTAAAATTAAATGCCCACCTCTGTTATGGCAAATGCGTAGGGAATTGGGGGTATCTTGAATTTTGCATGAAGTGCTATATAAGAACACAACTTATTGTTTAGAGTAAGAGTAGCCATTTGAATACGATATTTTGCTTTTTGCCCATATCATTAAAGTATACAGGGCTCAAAGTTTCTCACATCTGAATGTTAGTATACGTGTTAACTTGTGTAGTTCTATATCAAAGGGTACATATGAATTAGATATGTCTCACATGTTGCGCTCTCCCTCACGTGTATAGCACTGTGACTCGCATTGAAGCGGATATTTAGAAGCAGCTATAGACTTTGTATTGAAAATCGAATTGCAGCACGGAAACGACAGTGTGTGCATTTAACCTGTTTCTGTTGCTTGATATGGTGTTTTCTTGATTTTCAATCTATTACATGGCAATCATGTTAATGCCACTTTACTTTGTTACAATGTTTGCTAACAGTGAAGCCTAAGTATCACCTATCTAAACGCCCTGAGGACGGTACAGAGAGGGTTGAAACACGTGTTGGCGTGACGTGTACTATTCACTAATAAATCTCTAAAAACTATCGGACAGAGACTATATCTGCTTATATTGCTTCTTGTTACATGTACCTATAAACAGAAACTGGATGTATATGTATCTATGTTAATAACATCTCCAGTATACACGTGAGGGAGAGCGCAACTTGTGAGACATATCTAATTCATATGTACACTTTTTTAGAAGGGATACCGGGAGAATTACCCTTCTTTGCCTCACTATTGCAGCTAACCACTTGGACTAATCCAGATTTCACACTTACTATCTTAGTAGTGCGCAACCACCCATATTAGGGATCTTTTTCCGGTTGAATGTTTATCTATATCAAAGGGGCTAGATTAGTGTTGAGGTGGGGGTTAGTAGACAAGGAGCAAATGTTCTGAAATTAATTTTTTTTTGATAATTGCTAGAATGGGGATGTATTGGAAATTGTTTGACATTTTATAGTACTATTGTTGATAATATGCTTCTTATTTCGTATGTGCTATGAATATGTTCTAGTTTTGCTTTTAATGGTTTGACAGAAATCCAGGTTCTGATGCCTTTTATTGGATTAACTCAAAATGATATGTTGAGATAAAATCCCATGAATTTCTTTGAGATTAATCAAAAACCTTCATTTATATTTCATTCGTATCATTAAAGGAGATTTACTGGGAGTTCATTGGGTACTGGAACAATACAGAGGGCAGGGGAGTGTGCATGGAACGTCCTTGGGAAGACACCTTATCTTCAGAGGAATGCACCCGAGACCAGTTCCAGGATTGTTTACAGATACATAAATCAATTAAAACAATTTCCAATGATGGCAGCTGTGGATGGCATATTAAAAAATATTTGAGGAGACGAAAGCGTAAAACAATGTACCATGCCAACTTCACGATTAAAAGGTATGATTATCTCACAAAATGTCGCATACACTTCTGCACAGTTCTTCTCGTTTTTACAAACGTAAGGGAAATGTGTCTTAAAGTGGGACTCTGTACATTTTAAGACTGAGGAGGAAAGCAACGGGGGGATGCAAATGCCACTTGGCTGCCTTTCTATGTCGTGAGAAGGCACAAAAATGAGATGGTGCAGAAAATGAAAGGGTATAGAAAATCGAACGCCTGCATTGTCCACTGAACATATTTGAAAATTAGCTCCATTGATTTTCTCCTTCGTTTTGGAAGAGCACCCCCAATGCAGTTGTAAAAATATAGTATTCCTATGCAATACACCTTGGTTTCGTACCTGCTAAAGACTAGGTGGATTCCTTACGAATCCATTATAAAAACATAATTTGCAGGCAGCGTTTAATCTCCCTCAAAGTGGAGAGACAAAGTGAAGATTCATGGTGATTTTGCATTTGTTTAATCCTCACAATTACATTTAAGTTTGTGAGTGTTGATTGCATGCAGGCAACCAGCAACATAAAAGTGCGAGCTTTGGTGGTGCCTGTATGCATAGCCTATCCTGTAAAATGTAAGCATTTCCTGTAAAAGGCCTCCCTTAGTGTTCAGGTGGATGCAAGTTCTGTATTTTGCTGTTATTGAAAATAAGGACTACGATGCAAACGGTAATTCGCAAATATTCATTACAAGGTAAGGAGTGTATGGCTTGTGTCTGTGTGATTTCAATGAGCCGCAATTTTAAAAAGAACAGTAAATAAGGAAGTTGATAAAGTGCAAAATAAGACTTATACTAATTCAAAAAAAGTAAATAAAGATTATGATTACATAATAGCTTGCAAGAAAAAAGAATGACATCTATCTTTTAGACAAACAAACAAAAAAGTTAAAGATCACTGGTCCCAGCAGAATACTATTGGTAAATTGAGGTTGAGATTTAAGAACTGGATAAGGCTGCACAATGGATCCATTACTTCAGTGCAGTGCCAAACTATGTATAGAGCTCTCAGGAATTCAGACTTGCATAAATTCTGGCATATCTACAATGAACATAACAATCTTACATTGAGCAAATGAGAAATGAATCCTATTTCTAATGAAATATTGCAAAGATACATTTTCAATATGTATTATCAGAATAATGTGCCTAATTTAGAAAGTAGCTATAAAGATATGCAGGACAAAGGGTCACTCACTTTTACTGTGGAGGACATTGAAGACATTATTTTGTGATTAAAACGATTTAGGGTTAGATGGATTGCCAAATATTATATATATGAAAAATCCTAAGATTTGGTCACAAATTTTGTTTGTCATCATTACGGAAATCATGGAAACTGGACTGCTTCCTAAGAGCTGGAAGTGTTCGATTTGAATCCCTATTTATAAGAAAGGTTAACGCGAATCTGCTTCAAATTACTGACGTTTAGTTATGATTGATTCTAGTGCTAAAATATTTGCACGGTTGCTTTTAAGGTGTGTAAATGAATGGTTGGAGATGGATAATATACTCAAATGTTAACAAACAGGTTTTAGCAAGGGTTTTAGCACATTATCTAATCTCTGGACTTTCAGGTATTTTATTCATATGATATTTCCTTTTAAAAGTAAATCAATATATATATGTACATATATATATATATATATATATATATATATATATATATATATATATATATATATATATATATGTTTTATTGATTTTTCCAAAGCTTTTGATACTGTTATTCGCCATGTGCTATGGAAACAAATGAAGGATTGGGGACTACATTCACAAATAGTGTACTTTGTCAAAGCACTCTATTCTGACTCTACAGCTCAAATTAGAATCAATCAAGATGGTTTTGCTATTGAGATTTTTTCAGGCGAATCACGGGCTGAAACAGGGCTGCCCTTTAGCCCCTAATCTATTTAATATTTATAATGCGGATCTAAATAGAATTCTCAAGAGCTGTGCAAACTGTCCACCCCGCGTAGGACAATATCTGTGGTGTCTATTGTGGTCTAGGACCAAACAGCTTTTGGTCTTCAACACAGCTTGTCAGCCCTTGGGCAATTCTTAGCGGACCATGGACTGACGATAAATCTTATTAAAATCAAGGTAATGACTTTCAAGGTAAATAGAAATTCATTAAAGAGTACAAATGTGTGATACAAAAACAAATTATGCAAGAAGTAACTACTTATATGTATTTAGGTATCTCTATAACTAACATGATTGACACTTTCAAAAACTGTTACAAATAAGATCATGGTTTAGTTTCAAGCAATCCGATCATTCTTTCAAAGGGCTCGAGGATACTGTACTGATGGTTTATTGGTGTTGTACAAAACGTGCATTATTCCTAGTATTTTATATGGACTTGAAGTCTTTGTATCAAAAGAAGTTCCCTTGTTAAGCATATTGGAAGGTAAACTTTGGCAAAGGGCTTTGGGCCCCCCCATCCCGGTAGCCATCAAAGTGATCTATGATTAGCTGGGGTTGACTACTCTGGCTGCAAGGAGAAGGATCGCCACTTGTACCTTGTATTAAAAATGTTAGGCAACTGCAATCATTTTACATCTTTTTTAACGCTTTATATTAATCAAATTAATTTTAATACTTCCTTACCTGTTTTAAGATTGTGGTTTGGGGAGATGCAGTAATTTTTAGATGATCGAGGTGGTACATTGGTTGAAGATGATAATCTTGTTCTAAAATGTAGGGAGATTGAAGAGAAACCGGCTGTTTGGGATAGTAATAATAGAATGTCTACACTTGCTGTGAAGTCTAAGTTCAAGCATTATATACTTCAAAGTTGTCATATTGATGCTCCATGTGCCTACATAAAGAATTTTAAAGACGTCAAAGTTAGACCTTTCATTATGTGTTTAGGATTGGGCCAGCTTCCCACTTTCTCTAGGACAGGTGCTTGACAATCGATTTCGGTGTCAGAACGATGGTGTAGGTTATGTAAAGCAGAAATAGGTTATGCAAGGCAGAAATAGAGACATCCAGACACCTTTTGACTGATTGCATCTCTTTGATTGACATTTATGAAAAAGGTTATGCCAGCCTATCATATGATATGCGATTTATACATCCCACTTTGGACTGTGATATTTGCGTGTAAAAATGTAGTCATGAATTTTACCATTTTTCATATCTGGCAAAAATATTTACAAAGCTGTTGATGTGATGATAATCTGTGTAATTACATTTTTGTATTTTGTAAAAGTATGTATATTTTCATTGATATATTATGGAATTTTATTAATGTATAAATTATGTTTTATCTTTCTTAATTGATACTTCTGTCTTATAAGGTTATATTTAACCAATAAAAACCAATACATTAATTTTAAAAATAGCTTTTCATATTTTTGAAAAGGTAAGCTATAGAGTCAAATGATCTTTCTATTGTACAAAAAGGTCTCATCACAAAGGAACTTACTTTGTGAACATTTCTATGGAGTTTCCGCGGGAACTGGAAACATAGTATAGTATTGTGCAATATAGAACATGTATTTAAGTGTGTTACCACCAAGTTATTAATGTATGCTTTTCCATGCATCCTACTGTTCGGGGTTGCGATAGTGCATGATGAAGTTCCTAGAAGAAAAGAAAGAACTAGTGCAAAATAATATTGAATCTACAGAAGAGGGGAACAGGGACAACATTTTGGGGTCTCCAGGGTTTGCAGTTGCTACCCATATGGCCTCCTTTGCTACACCTAGAAGAAAAAAACATATTTTTTTTAAAAAGTTTTTTTTCCAAATGTAAGCTCCTGGGCTGTGGCCAGTGTCATGTGGCTCTTTGTTTTTGGAGTGGCTAACATTCTTGTTCAGGCCTATTAAAAGAAACAGGGGGTTCCACAAGTGTATCACTTTGAGCAGTGACCCTAAACAAGAAAGAATAGGAATAACCAACAATTTGTCTTTCTGGAATTCTATCCAATAATTACTAGACTCATAAAGGTTTATTTCCAGGCACACTTCAGGGGGTGAGTCACTGATTTGGCCCGTTCTTAAACACCTCAACTCAGCCTTTCACCCTTCTGAGGTTGACAAATGAGTACCAACACAGGTTGGGTGATATTGTATGTATATTTGTTCTATATAAAACACTTACGCGTAAGTGCTATATAATAATGTATAATTATCATTTGGCCTTGGACATTTGCTTGCATTCACAGTAATTTGGTGATATGGGCCTATACACACTGATATTAACGATACATATGGTGATCCGTTCTTGTATGAAATGTATATAACATTATAGTGATATTGCAACGATATTTTTCATAGTGTACTTAGGAACAATATGTGAGGTCACTTCTTGTTTTGTCAAGGGCTGAAAGCTTGTGTTCCATCGCTTCCTGTGATATCACTTTGAGGTGGGGGGGTCAAATGACATCACTTTTTGTGATGTCATCAAAGGTCAAAGGTTGTGTGATGACACTTCTGCTACACCTGGCATTTTGGTGAAATGACGTCCCTGAAGGGGAAATTACCTATTGCGTATCAGCAGACATTGCACAAAAACACTCATGCACATGCATGTGAAGGTATGAATAATCCCTTGTATTCTTCTGTAGACATCTTTACAGCAGATCACTAAAATGAAGAAGAAAGAAATAATCTTGTAAACTAGAGAAATTAAATACTGCTTTTTTGAGGAGGTGTGAATCATAAGAACATTGACATGGACAAATGCTGCACAAAATATTCTTAAAATAAATTGGCCAATGTAGTGCTAGTTCAACTGAAATTCCAGGAAGGATCTGTGCATATTGTTAGCAAACATGTAACTTGTCTCATCTCTACATATTCAATGATAAAGTAAAGGCTTATCAGCAAAATCATGAACAGGGAGGCTATGTGTTAGCTGATGAGCATTGCAATATAACAGATGTAATTGTGTCACAAGATTCACTTTAACTATAGAACTAATGTATGCTATCTAAACAAGTGTTCTGAAAGTTTCCATGTGATAATGTCGCCTGGAAAAAGTCACCAGGTAGGTGACTTTTTTCTCCTGACCCCTAAAATACATTCCCAAAATATTCTAGGAGGGCTATACTTTTATATTACAAACACCCATCATAGAATATTTGGGGAAAGTGTTTGATTTTAATGAGGGTGCATTTTATGGGAAATGTCACGACCTGGTGGCCATTTCCCAGTCGACTTTATCCCTGGACACTGTTCTGAAGTAGTGTGAATTAAAGTTTGATTGGTAGTGAACGGGATTTATATTAGGGGAATAGTTGATTTTAACTGAGAGTTGAGTGCCCTCAGTTTAGGAGGGTTTGTAGAAAAATAACATTACTAATGACAATGCTTTGCAGACTTTGCCTTTTTATAGGTAGTAAGTCTGACTACTTTTTTTAACAATTATTTTCTTCTGCTGATTTTTTCTTTTTTTGTGTACAGTTTTGATTATGGGTGTTGCTGTTTTTGTCTGTGCCTACAGTGCTGTTGATCATTTTTTCAATGTGTGTTTTCCAATGCTGAGTGTGTTATGTGTTCATGTGTGTGTTCTGCTAAGTGGCTGTGTGTTTGTATGACTTTGCAATTGAGGACCATCCCCTACTCTGATTGGGAGTGGGGACATGTTGTAAATTATTACAGAAAAGGGATTGTTTCTACAGGAAACATATTTGAATCTGAAACTAAATTGCTACTATTTCAAGGTTGTGATAGCTTGGGGCGTACTCTAAATTTTACGCTTGTTTAACAAGAACCTGTAAACAAGAAATGTCACAATCATATACAGTTATATAGAAGCATGTTTCATTTGTCCCCATATATCAAATTGTTTGTTTGTATGAGACAGTGGTACATAGGTGTGTCTATATATGTCAACTACACATGTGGACACATGTGCATCCACGGTCACAGTTATATATTTTAAGTTGCTATCTGTCAATACAAATGTTACAGTTGAAGATGTTTTTGTAGGAAACTTAGCTTTCCAAATGATACATTAGTGTGCAGTAGGAGCTTCTTGTATTATCGTCCAGTGTTTTAAAGGTTTTGTTGGATTATATGTTGTATTTAGTTACCATGTGTTCAATGGTAGATATTTTGTTGAATGAAATCAATGAATACATATTAAAATGTGTATTACTTGTGACTTTGTTTTTAATGTAGGTGATTTTGGATGTTTCGTGAAACAGAAGTCAAAAACATGGATTGATGGTGATTCCTGGATTACATCAGAACACTCCAGAAATGGATTCAGATTTACATAAACATACATCTTGTGGTGTGGATAGCATGATGCTAATAGTTGGGCATGTTAGATGTTATTTGAAATGTGAATACAGGAATGTAAGAAGTACCACATTGCATTGAATTACAAAGAGAGAAAATAATCGTAGACAAACAGAAGGCGCAAAATTGTTTATGAAAATGAGGGAAAGCCAACACATTTTCTTTTGCATTTTCCCAGATACCACATTATATTTTCCATGATTGCTCCTCTAAGCATTTGGACCACTGTGTTAATCAAGAAGATTGATAAGCAGGCAGAAATGTTAATAAAGATCTGCATGCTTTTATGAGGGACCATGTTTAGTGTGAAATTCAGCATTTTTTATATATGTATATATGTATATATATCTGGTGATAATCCGTTTAGGGGAAATTATATCTTTTTAACTAAATATGGTTACCACTGTGTAACATATTGCAGTTTTTGAAAGTGTTAATTAGTTAAAATAAAATATTTCTATATTGAACATATGTGTAGTCTTTTGCTTTAGACTTGCAATGTAGGGCCTGCTTCATGGAACGTTTTCCTCTGTGAATGCACCATTATAAAACACTTCCATGAATTAGGCCCTTAATGTGTGCGTCCACATATGCAAGGTCTGTCCATTCGAATCAGTGTCCACATATGTTTTGTCTGCATTTTTTATGTGTGTTTGGATGCAAATGTTCCATACATTAGTATCCACCTGTGTGTCCACATATTTTGTGTGCGTGAGTGCTTTAGTATATGTGTGTCAGTATATTTTGATCTCTATGTTAGTGTATATTTAGACCCTGTGTGTTGAGTGTGTTTGTGTTTGAGCACCATTGAAACTTCTTTTAATGTTGTGCTTATGCCCTGTAACCGGACATAGCCAGGTGTGTGCGAATGCGTTTGTGCGATTGAGTATATGATATTGATCTGTCCATATATATGTGTCCACATATATTTAGGCTGTGTCAGGCATGCGTTTGTGTATGCAAGTGGAGTAGCATTCATTTTTTTCTGGATACATTTAGGTTATGTTCTATCTGTGAGTCCATGTATTTTTGTGCCAGATCAATTGTGTATATGTGTGTCGGTGTGTGTGCATGCACTTTCTTATCTGTATGTATTCATATGTTTATCCATGTCTGCATAGGTTTGGGCTGTTTCTTTTGTGTGCGTGTGTGCTGTGTGTGCATCAATGTGCATGCATATTCTGCCAACAAATTGGATGCCTGAATTATAGTACATGATTTTGATGTACAAAATCCAGTATCCTGAGTCTAGCTGCTCAGAAATCGAAGCAGAGAGATATATATGCCCAGAAAGAGTGCATGTTGGGCTTATAAGAAACCCAATGTAAAAGATTTCACCACATTTGCCATGTCTATTGCCATGTCTATTTGAATGTGGCCAGGCATGATTTTTCAAGATTTCACGATCTTACATGGAGGAGGTCAAAAGTAAGAGGACAACGTTTTCCCAGTTTTCTATGCAAAGTGTCATTTAACCTTAACGATGGTGTCGCTACCATGACACTGTAGAACAGACAGACATATTGTGTGCATACTTGATTAAGGGCACAGGGTTCGACCAAAAAGTACCTTTGCATTATAATATCCCCCTGAAAAAGTAGCTAAGCCAGTGGCCTGCTGCGTGTACACTTCCACAGAACCTACTCTAACAAGGCTCTGATTTAATATAATAATTTACAAATGGGTTGGGAGTGTATTCAAACGTGCACTGCCATGAACGTGTGTTAGTGCAATGTTGACAAACTGAGAGCAATAGTACCAAATACACATATATTGTTTGCACTGATATATTTAATCAGATTCTGTACAGCCGACGCATGTTTCGACCAAACTGGTCGTTCTCAAGACCCGATATCTTGACAGAAACATATGAGAAACATAGAAAAATGCTTTGATGCAAGTTGGAGTTGCATGTAAGGATATTTGTGGAAGGTAATCACAGTTCAAAAGTAGATCAGATTACATTAAAACATTCAATTGTGTGGTGTAATGAAATCACTTCGTATGGTAAGTATAGGGATGACTCCCTCTGTCAGAATTCCCTCGGCGCGAATAGTTGCAATACAGTGTATTGCAAATATTACCACAGAGGGAATTCTGACAGAGGGATTCATCCCTATTCTTACCATGCAAAGGGAATGCACCATTGTAGGCTTGACCCCCTGATCATTGTAATTTACAAGTGGACTGGTTTACTGATGGGATATATTTCCTCTTGGACTTTGAGTGATTTCATAACATCACACAATTGGATGTTTTCATCTAATCTGATCTACTTTTGAACTGCGATTGCTTTCCGCAAGTATCCTTACGTGCAACTCCACCTTGCATCACGGCATCTTTCTATGTTTCTCATACGTTTCTGTCAAGATATCGGGCCTTGAGAATGACCAGTTTGGTGAAAACACGTGTCGGCTGTACAGAATCTGATTAAATATATCAGTGCCAAAAATATATGTGTATTTTTATACTATTGCTCTCAGTTTGTCAAGATTGCACGAACACACGCGCATGGCAGTGCGCATTTGAATACACTCCCAACTCATTTGTAAAATATTGTGTGCATGTATGTATGAATATGTCTGTGAACACATGCACACCCAGACACAACATCGTATGTATTTTGTAAATAAGAAGGGGATCTGATTGGTGGCATATCACTCAATGTTTTTGCCATGTTTAGGCTCTTTTGTGAATCCAGGTAGTGCAGCGATTTTGCCAATGCTTTTCTCGGATGACAATAATGGTATGTGAGAAAGTATGAAATGTACTACTTGCTTCACTCGTTTTGTTTCACTTCCTCCTCAACCATCACAAGACGTTTCGCATTTCCTGACAGAATGTGTTCCCCCTTCTTGGATTATAAATGAGCAATATTTGAGGGACAAACTAATTGTTGAATGATTCTGGTAAATTAGAAATCGATTTGCATCTTTGAAAAAAGTACTCACGAAAATGTTCAAATACTGAAGCTCTTGCATTTATTCCAAAGTACCTTATTTTTCAAGTGAAACTGTTCGACAAAAGAGGAATTATGAAATGGCGTTTTCAAAATCAAGCGAGACGATCTGATTGCTAAACCACTTCGAAGAAACGATTTAAGGCTACTTTGGGGTACGATGTGCTGCAAGGAATCATTGAGGGAGAAATATTGCCAAAACAATTTATTTTACAAATAATGACACGCTCACCCAAATTAGCCTTTTGTTCAGGCTTAATATTATAAGAACATGTGATCCTAATAAATGAATAGAATGCAGTCTTTAACACAGCTTTCATGCATTCATCTTTGATTGTGCTTGTGCAACACATTTGACAGAGCCTGAGGTTGTCAGTGTCTTGACACCCACGCCACATATAATGTGGCTTGCTAAATTCCAGTTTGGGCTACATTGGACTCACTATTTCCCTCCAGGCAGTAGACCAGCTGAAGAGTAAACATGAGATTCAGAGGAGTCCCTCAACTCTATCATTACCGGTACATCCCTCTTCCTCATCACAGTCTGTATAATAAGGCGTTCTGGACTCCCTAATTTCCATAATTGCCCTGTGTCATTGCGGCTGGTGCTTAGAATGCAGCGTTGAGTCCTGCCTTCTGGTGAGTATTCCTAAAGGTATACCGAACAATTATAGGACACTGACAAGAAGGGGATGGGGGTTGTGTCAAGTTCTGTTCTTTGAAGGAGCCAGGTGCACAAGTCACCTGGCTAAGGGCACAGCAGTTGGAACTCTTTCACACCACCTATGCATAACACATTGGTGGTCAGAGAGGCTCTCTTGACGCAACCTCTGATGCTTATGACTAAGAGCACTTTTTCAGTCTTTTCAGCAAGAGAGGCTTGGGACCTGAGGCTTTTTGCAAGAAACTACAGAGGGAATGATGCATACAGCATAGCACCACATACCTCACCTCCCAGAACTGCGAGTTTCTACAAGAAGGGGCAGCTAATAAATGAGGGATACAACCTGCCTCTTTCTTTGTAATGCTGGTACGGGAGTCATTCACTGTACCTGTTAATGTGTATTACACACAACAGAACATGCCACACAATTGGATTCACTGGCACACTTTATAATTGGGAATAATGCAAGATTTAACAACACAGTGAAAGGATATCAATCAGAGGCACTCAACAGTTCATTGACAACACAACCAACTGGGGTTCCCACTTTAATACTGGTGGATCACTCATCATGAATAGAATGAAGACAGAGTCATGAGTGATGTGTATGCTAAACAAGAATTAATTATTTGGCACTTGTTATGGAACAGTTGTTACACCTTTGATGCATATTCATTTTGCAATTGTTATTATATAGCTCTTGTACCATATTATAAAGTGGTACCAAATTCTCCATGCTTTTCCTTCAGCAAATGTCAATTTCTCTAATATAGGTGGCCCTTAAAGTCACTCTAATATAGTTATAGTTTCAGGGAAAGAATGGCCTCATACCTGAATCATTAATCTGAATAGTTGACAAGCTGTGAGCTTAGTCCATCCGGCATAGCCTGAACTGAAAATAATGAGACCATCAAACTCCCCAAAGAACTATTTGACCTCAGTCAACCTCTTGAGCCCTTTTTTCTTCATAAGTTATATTGAATTATCTTATGTAATGTTATGAGAAGTTATGTTAGCCATGTCTTCTAGAACCGAGGGAGATGTCTATAACGGTTTCTCTGTGCTAAGCATGCAGGCACCCACAAAACAGAGTGTCAAATAGCCTAGCGGGAACAACATACATATATACCATATTAGGGTTCTTACTTACCTGTTCATTCAGAATGGTCCTTACAGAATAATGTAAAGAAACAGTTCACATCGCTCCCCTCCTATTGGCCTTAAGACACCATTCACTTCTATCAAAGCCCAGGAGCTTCTCAGGGACATGACGGGTTGGATAAGGGTTGGGTCTGGATTTATGTCCTTTATGTCTTAAAAGTCGCATCTGACTGCAACAGAAAAAAAAAATGTCAAAAAAAGGATTCCCTTGGATGTTTGCATATGCACGATTAATGGGACAAAAAACCCACAAGTATAGTAAACAAAAAGAGTAAACTGTAACAAAATCCTAGGATGTCTTCTCCCAAAGTCTCTGGAAAGTTTCTCCAATTCTGGGATTCCATCGGAATGACTCAGTCACTCACTGTCTGGTGTGGGTGGCCTCTACTACTTTTATTTGACTCCTGACAATGGTTCCTCTGTTTCACATACTGGTTTCTCCTCTGTGTCTTGTCCTTTTTTCCGAGGGTCACTACAAACTGATTCTTGGTGCCTTGGTGCACCTGCATTCTTGGTTTAGCCAACAGCAGGAGGGAGCGCTCACCATTGCCACGCAAGACACTAGCCAGAAGGTCCACCAAGCACTGAGTCAAGTAGGAGGCTCAGCAGCATATGTGTGGTTTGCCACTCCCTGCCACTATCTGCAGGACCTGCAGCTGTTCCTGAACACCCCCCCATAATTTGCCTCATCGCCATGCTAGGTCATTCTCGTTCCTGAGGAAACCCTTTATTTGGTTTCTCGACTCCTCCTCTCCCTTGGTTCTGCACTGACCTTTTCTGACACTTCCTTGATTCATCATTAAACCCCGTGGTCAAATGACCCACGTGAATGATGAGCTCCTATTGTTGCACACCCTTAATTTTGGGGTGCCTTAGGGAAAATAAATCTACCTTAGAACACATGTGTACTGAAATGCTAACCATTTTTTAGATTAAAACTATATTTTAATAAGTACAAATAAATATACATCAGTTAACAAATTAATAAATGTTATAGACATACAAAAACAGTACCACGTGCTCCAGCAAATAAAATACATGAATGTTTAAACGCATAAATCAAACGTTCTAATGAAAAGTTAGGTTCTGTAGTGTGTAATTTCAAAACTCGTAGATATAATTCAGATACCTTTAGCACTGCCCTGGATGTTTCAATCCCCTATGAGGTTGGTGGGATTTTCTTCAGGGGCTGTGATTTGTTAATAGTGCAAGGTGCAAGATACCTATAACGAAAACACATGGAGGTGTGTTATTAAGAAAGTGGGTGGGAGCTCTAGAATTTCGCACTGTCTTGGAGGTGCTACTATTAACAAAGGGTTGTTTAAACAGCAGATCAAAACTAAAGCATGGCTCAGATTCTGTGTCTGACATGCCCTATTTCTGAAGATGGCTTGAGAGGCCATTAACTGAAGGGATTCTGCACAAACATTAAAGACCCTTGGTACCACTGTACAGGCCACATCAATTGCAAGTTTGCCAATGAAGACTGTGAAATACGACACGTGAGTATTGCAGGCAGTGAGTGGGAGGGGGAACGACAACATGGCATGTCAGGTTTTGCTAGGAGATAGTACACGTTTTACAAGCAAAAGTTCTCAATGGGAAACAGGTGTGAGAGTGTAGGGTTGCACACCTTGTTCAGCCAGGGTTTAGTAACATTATGTTTAACTGCTGTAATTCATTAATATTTAATTTACTCCCACTCTATGCTTGCCAGGCGATTCAAGAGCACAGAGTACTGGAAGTATGTTTTGGATTGGAAACAGGATTTCCTGAAGATTCCTTGACACACTTTGACAGGAGCCAGTGACGCTTCCAGGGCAAAACAGGGTGGGGGAGGTTGTGTTAATTGTAATTTTCCCCACAGTGCTGATGCAGTTAGCACAGTGATAAGGCAGTGGGTGTTGTGTGGACCATAAACACAGACAGGCTTCCAACGAGCAAACCTGTATTGGCACCTGGCCCACACTTACTCAGACAGGTGCAGACAGGCTTGCAATTAATGAAAACTCAGATGTGTGTCAGCAACCTAAACCTGGCGTTATATCATCTGAACTGATAGGAATACTGCTGTGAGTGGTTGTGACGTTGCGCCAAACTCCACGTATAGAGGGGTGGGTGCATGGATATACAGCTGAATATTTAGCCATTTTTGAATTTTTGAAACCCATTTTTCATTGGTGAGGTGATGGCGGCATACTAGTGTCAATCAAAATCATTCTGAATATTCTTCTAAAAGACTACTTCATTTGCTTTTGCACTGCCATGTTGGAGAACCTTGATTTTACAATCTCCCAGAAAGCCTTCCAGTGAATCTACCTATAGACTAAAAAGACGGAGCACAGAGAAGATCATTGTGGGACGCTGCAAGAGATTGAAGGGTATTTTGCTGATGCCCGGCTGTACATGTGAACCACGTGGCTGTGTGGTGAACCAGTGTAGGAATAATGTATACTCTATTGGTGAATTGGAAAAAATGCCCATTGCAGAAAATGCTGCTTCATGACACCAGGCTAGGAGTGAAGCAAATAGGAAGATGTGCATTAGACAACAGATGTAGCCGAGGACATATGTTGTGTGCCCCGGAATGATCAATCCATCACAACCACTCCTATTAATGTTAATCACTGTTCCAATTATGTGCCCAGTGGACTCAAGTCTACATTCTGATTGTATGACTACTAGTTATCACAATGTGCTAGAATATTTGAGCACACCACCACATAACAGAATACATTCTGACAAAGACTGCACCTCTCTGAAGGGAAAGAGGGGCGGAGACCATGTGACTGCCATTTTCAGTGGTGTCAGTACTGTATACACTGTACTGGAACATATAGTAACATGACATAACAAACCCAGGTTGCAGGCAGGAAAACATTGCATTACAGAAAGTGACAAAAGAGATGGAGTGAGAAACAGAGTAAGAGAGAGAAAGACAGAGAGAGACAGACTGAAAGAGAGTGAGAGTGAGAGGGATAGAAAGAGAGGGAGAGAGAGAGAGAGAAAGAGCAAGAAAGAGAAAGGGAAGCTGGGGTGGTAGAAACCAAACCAACGTACTGAACAGCACAGGAACAGGCCCCCCTGTTAAGAAAAATCATATTATAACATTACAGTACTATCTGTTAGAATATTTGATCATATTAAAACATAGAAGTAGCAGACGATGTCAGGCGAAGACCACACCCCATTAACAGAGAGAAAGAGTGAGAGAGTTTACCGGACAATACAGTACTTACTCTATTGAATACTAAGCTTATTTCTTCTTCCAGGTAGCCTTAGCAGGTTTGGAGGACAGCTTTCAGGGAAGCTTGAGAAGCTTGCGTATGGGGGCCATTAGCATCCCAGGTGTAGGTGGTCTTCCAAGTTGTGATTGATCAAAGTGGAGTTTAACATCTGGTTAATTGCCGAAAGACACATGAGTAGCTGTGATCAGTAAGAGGTATCATTCTTCCCTCTGATCTTAATGACCTGACCTAAGATCTGGTTAATTTGTATACCCCCTTCTGGGAAATTTGCTTATTAAGTGTGTTACTAAGGTTTTCTTCTGTTAATGCACACATTAAGTATATGTATTTATACGAGCAAGTCCAATGAATTGATTGACATTTGATGTACTGATGTATTAATTATTAAGTAAGTATTCTAATTTCTTGTGTCTTTCTGTAAATCTGTGTTAAATGTGTAAAGTTTTAATTTCTTTAAAACTGTATCACATTACAATAAATAAATAAAATAAATAAATAAAGTGGAGTTTACGTGCGATGACATGGGTCCTGTGGAAGGTCTTTGCTTCTATAGTCCGGGAGTAATCCAATACCAAGTGCAACATGGATACGTTTGAATGTTGCCTGGGCTTTTGCAAACATTCTGGCCTTTGTGCTGCAGAGATATGTGTATGCTAATTACGGCAGTGGGGGCGGCGGTGGGTTGAAGCAAGGAATGCCTTTGTAGTAGCCCTTCGTTTTCTGTAGTATTGGGGTGAGTGAAGGAAATGGCTATGTGTTCTTGCAGTATCTGTTCTGTTCGGTCTAATGTTGATTTGTGATATGACCGCATCACCTGTTTAAGGAAAGGCAGGTCCCAGATATAAGCATGCAGCTGGCATGGAGTCGTTAAGCCACTTATATAAAAGCATAGGGCATCCTTCTGATTAAACTGTAAAAAAACTGCTAATACCGGCAATCTGATATTAGCGTTTTCAGCTGGACATGCAGTGGAATCCCTGCTGTACTACGAGTAGACACAGGGCACGCTCACAAACCCATGCCAGAAGCGGCAAAACCGGATTGTTGGTATTAGCGAATGAAAGGGAAAAACAGCCGAAAATACCATACTAAAAATGGCAGAAATGATGGATCCGCCAATAAAAATGGCGTTAACACCGTAATGGCATTAATACTGGTGCCGGAAACAGAAATGCTGCATAAACCGGAAGTGCAGGAGCCATCATAAAAACCCCAATCCAACTGAATACACTGTTGTCCACAGCCATCCAGTTCCCAGAACAACCTGAAAAAGATGTACCAGGAGCAGAGCACCCCAGGCAAGAACTCCCACCAACGCAAACCCAAGTTTGCTGATGCTGAACCTAAAGCCCTATTGGACACTGTGCTGCAGTATTCAGAAGAGTTGTTTGGAGTCACGCAGAGCAAGACAAGCTGTTAGAGGAAGAGCGCCATATGGGGTGAGGTGGTGGCCAATGTGACAGCTCTCGGGACCGTCCCCTGAACAAGAAAGAACTGTTGGAAGAGGTGGGACGACATCAAGGCCAAGGTCTGCACAGCCATATCCAAGCACAGGAAGGACTGCACAGCCACTGGCAGAGGCACCGTGGAACCTCTACGACTCATGCTATGGGAGCAGCGCCTTAGCAGCATCCTCCACATGGAGGGGATAAAGAGCATTGGAGTCACTGAGGTAGGAGCAGGTACCCAAGGAGATGCCAGTAAGTACAAGTGCATGTACTTTGCGCATGTACCCCCCTTTTGCATGCATCCACCAGCAGAGCACAAAGTAACGGTCATGGCAAGTGTCCTGACCCATGGCATGTCACGCACTGCACACCTGTCAATGGCAGCGGCCCCTGAGGAATCACACATGCATGCACATCCCCCCACCCAGCATGAAACCCCCCTGCATGAATCCCCCCTTCATGGCCACCCATCCGAGCAATACGTCCCATGTGAGACACATGATACCAACAATGCTGGGACACACACATCATGGGATGGGCAGAATGCATGACTGACAACATATGTGGCAAAGTGCTGACAACCCATCTCTTTTCTCCAACAGGTACCATCTCCATGGACAGCGACGAGGCAGGACCCTTGCAGGCCAAAGCAGAAAGCATGGCAGTGCTGCAGGCCCAGCCCAGCCACTAGCTGGACACTTGCAGCTGCCCAGCCAGCACCACCACTGGCACTAGCAGCCCAGCCACCACCTCCTCTGGCAGTGGCAGTCCAGCTACCACCAGTGCCACCTGCACACACTGTCGTGACCTCCAACTACAGCACAGGCGGTGATAGTGCACACGTGCCACAGGATAGTGCCTCGGCATGCACCAGCACTCCCCTGCGCTATGCCGCCACCACATGCCACAGTTGGCCATTGTAGAGGAGCCCAACTCCAATGAGGAATAGGCTGAGGCCATGGAGTCATATGAGCAATATGAGGGGGACAACACACCTGGCTTCAGTCCAGCCACACCCCCACGCCCACATAGGCCGCCACCACTGCCTGTAGTCAACCTGCGGGCAATACAGTCATGCCTGGACCAGATAGAGCACCATCAGGTGGACATCCACACAATGGCAGGTGAACAACTGACAGAGATGCTTGAAATATGCAACTGAATGCATGGGTGCACCCGCCGCATGGCACAGGCACTGGGTCACGCAACAGCTGCCTCCGTGTGCACACAGACCCATAGGGTCCATGTGCACATGGACGCCACATCTGCCTCGGCAGAGGCCCTAACACAGGCCATGGAGTTAACACTGCAATACATTTACCCCATCTCAAATATGCCCACTGTGGGGTCACAGGAAAGCACACCAAGGCGACGTTCCATGCGTTCATCACCAGGGGGAGTATGTTCACATCTGGAGCTAGGGGTATGTTAAGCTGGATGCATATGTTGTGCAACATGGCGCTTGCTAGCATGATCTTGCCCACCTTGTCTGGCTTGTACATCAGAGCTCCCCCTGTATGATGTAGACATCGGAAGCGTGCCTTCCACAGGCCAAACGTGCGCTCAATTGCAACCCTGGTCCGAATGTGGGAACAATTGTTTGCTACCTCCTGTGGTGTCTGGGGATTCCTCAGGGGAGTCATCAGCCATTGGAACTGCAAATATCCAGAGTCACCTGCAAGGGGGATAGACATGGCAGCACACAATTGGGTACAGTGGATAGGTGCATCATTCCAGCAGTGGCACAATGGTCAGAGTAACACGACAGGTCAGATGTGGTTGCACTGTACACTTATTTGCATATGGGCTATTGAATGTGGAGTGTACTATTTCTGTCATTCATGTTCATTTCAATTGGTGGTGCTTTCATGAAGCGCCAATAGTACAAAATAGTGTTACCAGGCCCAACAAGGCAATATAGGGAAGGGACAAGATTAGTAAAAAACAATGCCAAATGACAGTAGATATGCAATAGTGGACCTGCAAGTGCAGCAAAGAGATGTGCAGGAGATAGAGGAGGGGGACAGACATTCTTAATGATGCTCATACCTCACATACGTAGCAGCCATGGTTGTGGACACACATGACTGATTTGGGTCACATGCCATGTCATTTGCTGCTGAGGGGTCCCCTGTGTCATTTCATCTGGCACAAATCTCATGTATGGCTGTGTTCTGTACAGAGTGACACAGTGTACGCCCCATGTGTCTCATTCACATTGCTGTGACATCGGCCCGTAGCTTGCAGGTGTCCTTATGCACGCACAATGTGTGTCTGTGACATTCCAGCTGACGCACAGTGCGCCATGCAGTTCATTGATTCACTTGTGTGCTGATGTAATGGGTACTCCTGCTGACTGTGCCATTTGGTATTGGTGCAGGGGTGTGTTGTGACATGTTGGATGTACGCCTCCTCGAGGGGCATTTGCACCCCCGTACACATGGTTTCTGCTTACTTATGCACCCATGCCTGGGCCCAATTGCAGGCTATAGTTTCTGTGTGTTTTGCATTGTTGAATTGTGGTGTGTCTGTGGCATGTTGGGTTGCACAGTTTTCCCATTCGCTGAAGCACTGTGTGTCATGTCACATGACGGTGGACAGCAGCCTCTCTATTGGGGATGATTGGTGTCTGGGGTATGTGTTGGACTTTCTGGCACAATCATTGGCATTGTGAGTACTCCCCCCAATACAGTTGTCTCAGTGCACTGTGACTTCTACTCACCCAATGCCCAGGTATGTTGCCCTCTATGCACCTCCATGTACGCTAGCAGTGTGCTGTAGCGCAGGACCATGGCATCATGGGTTGAACCTGGGAACCGGTCACAGCAGTGGGTGATCAGGAGGTCTGTAACACAGGTGACCTGGACGTTCTGTTAATGGTACTGCTTCCAGAAGTTCCTGTAGACTTCCTGATGGGCATGGGGTGCAACCAGCTCGAAATGTGTACATTCCAGGGCAGTAACCACATTGGGCATGCCTGCCATGGTGTATTACCTTACTTTAGTGGCACTCACCTGTGCCTGGGTGGTTTGGTGTGCAAAGTGCTGTCCCATATGCAGCCGGAGTGCATCCAGCACCTCCACCAACACTTTAGAGAATGTTGGCTGTGCTAATCTGTGCAGCTGAATTACAGTATGCTTGAATGTGCCCATTGCTAGGAAATGCAGGACCGACACTACCATCACCAGCAATGGTATGGCTGTGCAGATGCCAATCCTGCTATCAATGTCTCCCTGGATAATGCTGAGGACATATGCTATACTCTCCCTTTTGAGGCGGTACAGGGTTAGGGTTTGCATGTTACTGAGGGTCCATGGTGTGGTCAGTACACGGGGTATGGGTACTTGTTTTTCATAGCACCGCCTCCTCCAATCATTCTTCCTCCTCATCCTCCTGTCCAATGCCTCTTGTGCCTTCTATTGGTCCTCCTGCCTCTGCGGCACTGTGTTGGCGTGGAGCAGTTGCACGTCAATGCTGACAGCAGCCAGTGAGGGCATTGTAGTGTTTGGAAGTGTGTGAGTTGAAGGCGTGGCCTTCTTCAACTCCTCCATACTTCATTGGGAGCACCTGGAAACACTGGGTGTACCTGTGGCCTCATTCCCCACACCTACATGCATTTTGTGCCGTTCACTGCCTGCTTTCAGGTGGAGGTTTCGCCGGCTAGCATTTGGCTGTGTTACTGCCCTTTATTTGGCAGTATTACTGGACGGGCAAGCCTTGTGATGTGGTGGTATTGCCACTGTGGCAGCATTACCACCATCGCCTAGGGGCACAGCCGGTGCTCATCAGCACCAGATTCACTGGCACCTTTATTTACGGATGCCTGTTTACCGGCACTGGTGTTTCCGGTGATGGTGGTCTGCCTCACTCGTAGTTTGCCAGTCTGGTAAAAGTGCTGATGTCCGTTGTTACCGCCCTTTTTTCCCATAGTCATTTAATTTTTATATAATTCAAAACAACACAGACATTAATGCTGCTATGTTCACGCTATGTAAGATAGAATACCCAGAGAAATGCTGCATAGATACTTTGTATTTTGAAGATCCCAGCTCAGTAATCCCAAAATGGATCCCCTAGGATTGAGACCATGGTGTACTGCTGTAAAATAAGCACAGACATTCACATAGTGATAAAAGTTGAGGTCTGCAATCTGCATCTCTCCAGGTGTTTTGAACTACAACTCCCATGACCCCGTCATCATTGTCCAAGTTGGTTGGGGCAGATGGGAGCTGTTGCCAAAAACATATGAAGAGGCTGTATTTGTGGATCGATAATTGGTGTAGTGGCAAGAAAGTCCCACCTCAATTCTTAGGAATATTTTTGATGATTTAAGGAATGCCTTTCCAGTCCCAGAAAGCTGTCATCTGGCGTCACTAGTTAGCACCTTATTCTGCTGCAGTGAGCCTAAATCTGCCATTAGGTGCCGCCATGCTACTCTTGTCCTTTGACAGAACAGTTGCTATCTTAGAGCAGAGTCTGCCCTAATCACCTACTCAGTGATTTTAATGATCGCTTTTGTGGGACACCAAATTATGAAGGCTTCTGGATCCAGAGGGGAGGTCCAAAGTCTTTGGTGCCTGGCCCAAAATTGTGCCTGGTAAGTAGAATCCTGTGACGGGGACAATACCAAAGTTGATGGCAGGGACGAAGTGTAAAATCAGGTGTGAATGTGCTTCTTTGCCAGAAGTTCAGTCGAATGGAGAGACAAGCAAATCTGTCTGTGTTGACGGGTGGTGTGGTAGGATTACAAGAGAAAAAAGGTGTGTGCCAACTACTGAACCATGCTGTTATTAAGTATAATACACAAGAGCTGTGGTGAATGTGTGGGGGGACTTGAAAGGTGTTCACTATACGGCATCATAAAATGGATCACTGCAAAGTGATAGTCACTTTGTAGCTGAGTACAGTCAGTTTGTAGCTGAAAGCATTGTGAGAGATGGTGATGGGCTGAAGCTCATCTACACTTCATTGTCATGGAGCTACTTGTACAGCAGTGAGAGCAGTAGCCTACACTGATAAGGAACTGAGGGTGACTCCCACCACCGCACGCTCCGTTTGAAAATTATGTTTTTAAAAAATTGATTTTGGTGATTTTGCTTTGATGGCATCAAGCTCTTAGAATACAAAAAACAGAAAGAAAATAGTAATCTCTATAGTAATTGAGTATGAAACACATGAAGGGGGAAAATCATAAATACCCACTCAATAAATGCTGCAGGTATTAAAATGTCCAAATTAATGAAGACATTAAAAGTTGCAATTGTGAGTGGAATCAAATCCAGGTGCCTTGTTCATTAGGGACCAACAAATTGATGAAGCATTTGCCTAGTTGCTGAGGTTCACACTAGGTTCAAACATTGGTCCCTATTCTATCACAGGTATACAAGGTAGGTGATCAATATCCGCCCGCCCCAGCCACCACTGCCACAGAGAGCCACAGGCGTATAAATGCCTGTGTGCTTAAAAGTAAGCCTACATCACACTTTCACACCACTCGTGGCATGCCTGGTCAGGGCAAGTGCATGTCGGTATTCCCACTCACACTGAATGACAAAGCCACCTAGTGGTGAAAACATAAACAGTGGGGGTCATTACGACCCTGCCGGTCCGCAGACCTTGCAGGATGCACCGGAACCATTCATGAATGGTGCTGGTGCATCCGACCCCCCCATTCCCATTGAGTTCTGTGGGATGTATTGACCCACTAGGCTCTGCCCTGCGACATCACTGTGTGCTGTTTTCATCAGAACCAACAGAATGGCCGCAAAAAGCCCTATGCGCGCTAAAACCTCTGAGAAGTGCACAGGGAAACCGGAAAAAGTGGATGCCAATCTACTTTGCCTGTGTCAGTGGTGGAACAGGAGACCACACTGCAAAACCTGTCATTTGGGCTACCCACAGAGGGAAATGGAACTACCTGAAAAGGCAGTGCTTAATTTGAAGGAAACCCAGAAGTGCTCTAAAATCCGCTTTTCCTTGGCTGTTGAAATTGCAAAATAATGGTTCCCAAACATCAGAAAAGATCCCACATCCTTGCTGGGTGTTAACTATCACCTTATTTAAGGAATCCCCATAAGCACACAATGTCAGGAGAAGCAGATTTCATCACAAGAATATCCACATTAAAAAAGTGCTTGCCTGGGAAAATCTGTCAGATATGGGCGCAGTACCGCCGCCTGCCTGCATGACAGCTGTCAGTGAAGTGCATTAGAAGTTATACTTGTGCATTAAAATCAAATTGTGGAAAAGAAGTGACTTGCCACCAAAAGCAATATAGGTTGCCACTATTCAATCTCTATGTTTTAAAAAGACTGGAATTAGAGATCTGTGTGTCTACTTTTTGAAAATGTAAAGTTTATTTTAGCAAAGACAATTTTAAACAAAGTGTGTTAAAGTAACCTCTGATGCCTGCCACAGAACTTCAAAGGCAAATTCCACAGCGTGCCCCAAACAAAAGGTGCTTTCCTTCTGCTCTCTGCCCCAGGAACTCTCAATCAGATGTTAATGAAGGGGGAGGGGATTTTGCTCTGTTGCTCTGGGGAGAGACATAAGGCTTCCTGGACTGAAAGGGTATGCAAATTCAAGTGTCAACAGAAACTCTTGCCAGCAGGAAGAGAGGCCTGAATTGCTTTTGGCCCAGAAAAACTTTGGGGGCGGGCCAGACAGATATGTGTATCCTTAAACCACAAGAAAGTATATGTTTGAAAAAGACTCACAGAGAACTGTGCTAAATTCTTTAGGGGCATGACTACAGAAATTGTGGTTTTGTAGCAATTGTGATGATGCTAGAAATATGAAACTTCACAGGATTATGCCCAGATGTCATGCGCATATATGTATAAAAATGTGGACAAATCTGACATTGGGTACCCGACAAAAGCGCAAAAAACTGTAAAATCTGATCCGAAGCTCTCACCAAGATGGGACTCGGATGAATACTTGCTCCACTAAATCTGTGATGTAAATTTGTTATTGCTAGCAAGTTGGTAATATTGTAAATATGCTTTATATGAAAAATAGATTTACTGTGCATAAACAAAGGGGAGGTTCTCCCTGGAGTGTAAAATACCGCATCATCATGACACCATGTGTTCTTCTCAAATCAGGAGAGAGGACAGACCCTAACCAATAGAATTCCTAGAGGGTGTGCCTAGTATAATTCAACCTACCCACCCCTTTGGGAAATACATACATAGAGACAGCTTAGGTCCTAGAGATAAACACACATTCACCCATCAACTGTTTGCTGGCGGAGCACTTTGCAAGAGAAATCCATATCCAAGACTCCAGAACTTTGAAAGCAGAAAGGCCCATTTCCAAAGCAGAATCCTTCTCAGCTTGGCTTTTTAAAATCCTGAAACCAGATTTTACCCCAGGCCTACAAGGGGCACCAAAGAACAGCCTTGCTGTGATGTTTCTGCTTTCTTGCTAAGAATTCTTGCTAGAATCCAGAGATCCAAACCAGTAGAGCAGAGCTGTAACCAGATAACTGTGAACCAGAACCAACACGTCAGATCCAGTCCAGAGTGCCGTGCAGTGTCCAGAGTGCCATGCTGAGTGCAGAAACAGAGCGCCCTGATTTCCGTGTGTTGGGCTAGCAGAATTCCAGTCCAGAAACCTTTGACCAGATCCCTGCCCTGACGGGTCCATTCCAAACAGTAGTAGTGAGTATCTATAGCATAGAATTGTCCATAGCAAATATCTTATCCATAAGTAATCCTATCCAAACCCACTCTCTTATATCCAGAACTGCATTGTAGAAAATCTTTTGTCTTACCTGAAACTTTCTCTCATCCCTATAGTCCTTTGATAATAGTAGTGTTAAAATCATTTTTGTGCTTTTGCGCTAATATATTTGCTGAAGAAAGACAAGCGTCTCGGCAGGTAGAAACCATCCAGAGGCGTCGCTGGGTTGGTGGCTGTACTGTCATGTAGCTTGTGGCTTCATATACACCCTAGTATAAGAAATCTTGTTGTAATGTTCAAAAGCGCATCGTTCATTTGCGAATTTTGACTCTCTCTGAGAAAAACCGTCCATACCTTCCTTACCATGTATGCTAGAAACGAGATTTAAGTGTCAAATTGAAGCTAACATCCTCACCTTTTCAACAAATCCAAACTCCCTCTAGTTTTTCCACAATCGCGCTTCCCGTTTGCCGCATGTTTTCGTTTGGCTCAATTTCATCACGTGTAAAACAGCTGTTCTTTGCATCCGACCTCAGAATTAGGTGTTCAATCTGCTAGTGACTCAATAATCATTGCTAGTGTTTATCTGATGCTATACAAAGCGGCTCCCACTGGTTTTGAATCCAATTTAGTAAATTAAATCCATTTTCAGTGTTTATAGCCACTCATTCAAAGCCACATTCAAAAGCATTTGACAAGCTGCAATCATTCCTGTTTCTCTCTGAGTTTGCTGGGGGAAATTGGGATTGAGACTGTTTTGTTGAGTGTGTATTCCTGAAACCTGTTTTCTCTCCTTCCATCTCTTTACACTGCATATTGGGGGAATTTAGTAGTGTGCAGGGGGGAAGAGTGACATTGCATTTGATTGAACCCTCACAAAGTTTTATTCTATGCAGCATTCTTTTTCCTATCCATACTCCTTTTGATTAAAGAGATTGTTGATTGTAACATCACCCCATTGGTGATCATTGTGTAAATATTAAATAGTGGGATATATATTGTGCAAATCCATAAAATAAATCTTTTAACTTTGCAAAACAGCCTGCTTCCTGGTTCAGTGAGACCGGGGGGGGGATTCAAAGAGAGAGAATTGATATAAGGATACATCATTCAGAAATAAAAGAACTTATAGCCAAAAATATATAATTAAGGGTTTCAATTGTGCATCCCACACTAGGCATTTGGCCTCATTACGACCATGGCGGTAAGTACCGAACATTACCGCCATGGCGTAATCAACATTTACGCCGTGGGTCGATGGCGTAAAGTGCGGCATATTCCGACCCATCGGGCACGTGCATTACGCCATGGCGTTAATGTAAAGTACGGCATGGCGTAAATGGGCCAGAAACGGCCCTTACCGCCATCGCACGCCGCGCAAGGAGCACTACCGCCACACACACCATAGCGGCGACCGCAATTAGCGGTCACCGTAATTAGCGGTCAGCGTAGTTAGCGGTCACCGTAAATAGGCGGAACCGGAAATAGCGTCATCGCGGCGGAACGGGAAACTGCACGATCCACACAATCCATTGCCATCCTCCACAACCATACCTGATCCAACCCTGACACCTATCCACACCCATCACCCACCCAATTAGCCAAGTAAAAATGCCCAAAGTTGTTAAAAAAGCATGTGACCGGCAGCGCCAAGACCGTTTCTCAAAGGAGGAACTAACCATGCTCGCAGAGACCCTGCAAGAAAATGCTGCAGCTGTATTCTCCGCGCAGATGACAAGGCCGGCAATAGCAAAAAAAAAGGCCATATGGGCCCTAGTGGCACAGCGTGTGAGTGCAGTGGGGGCCGTACCCCGCACTGCCCAGCAGTGCAGAAAGCGCTGGGACGACTTGAGGCTCCGTGTCCGAAGCATCCTCTCAGCTAACCGCAACCTAGCCACGTCAACTGGGGGTGGATCCGATTCGCCCATTAAGCTGCAAGCATGGGAGGAAATATGTGCATCCACCATCGGGATGGAGAGCATCCAAGGTGTCGGAGGGATGGAGAGAGGAGCGCCGACCTCAGGAGATGCAGGTAGGTGGCCAGAGCAAGCCATGCAAAACTCAACAAAGTCCTATCATGTGAAGTACCATGTAGCCCCATAGCGCATATGCAACACATCGGCAGGTGAATGTCCACAGACACATCCAGACTCCACCCTGTACACATGCAGCATGCACACCCTAACTGCTGGCACACACATACCACCATGCTACCTCCACACAAAAGGCACAAAACCTGTATGCCCCTGCCTGAAATGTGCTGCATGTACCCACTGTATAGATGTCATCCCTCACAATGCACGGCCAATGTCCGCGGACCCATCAATAACACTTTCCCTCCTTTGCTCCACCACAGGATCTGACACAGACCTCCAGGAAGAGGACAACACTGCATCCACATCCACCAAGAGGGCCAGGCCACAGGCATCCACCTCAGCCATCCGAAAGGAAACACACCACCAGCCGCAAACCCTGCCTGGGGATGAGGACAGGCAAATGCCAGCCCCCACAACAGCAGACACAGACCCAGCAGCAGCACCGCACATGTCACTAGTCGTGCCCACTGAAGGGACAGGCTCTGCTGCAAGCAGCACCCTGGGTGAAATCGCTGCCATAGCGGCAACCTCCGACAGTGAGGCAGGCAGCATCGAGCTCATCGATGAGGAAATGCCCACTGCCCAGCCACATTCCCCCTGCATATCCCTAAGCCCCCTGCAGGCGGATGCCACACAGGGGCAGTCGGAGGCCGAGTATTGGCCAGCCACCCCATCCCCCCAGCCTGAGGTGAGCAGCCCAATGGACATGCAAATGCCACTGGGCATGGCCCAGCGGAACCAGCAGACACTTGAGGATATGGTTACCCGCCAGCAGCAGCTATCCGCCCTCCTCAACGAACATGTTGCACAGTGTGGGGTGCCAAGGGATGGCATGGAGAGTTTGGAAGACCGAGTCACAGCTGCCATAGAGTCCTCCACAAAGGACATATGCACGGAACTCGCGGCTGTGCGCAATGTCCTCACAGAACTTGTCCAGACCATCAGGGACATGCGTCCAGATGTGCAGGCCGGACCGTCCTCATCAGCCAGCTCGGCACAGAGCAGCCCCATCCGCAGATCAGGGCGCAATCTACGCAGCACGGGCAGGGGTGCCCCGGGGGCCAGGGGAGGGGATTCACATTAGTGGCTTGACAGTCGAGCAGGACTACTGCACACCCTGCTGCACAGACACTACCGCACCTTGGTAGGGATTCCAGGGTGGAGGGGGGAGGGGGTGTGTTGGGGTGTTCAGGGTGGAGGGGGGAGGGGGTGTGTTGGGGTGTTCAGGGGGGAGGGGGGAGGGGTGTGTTGGGGTGTTCAGGGGGGAGGGGGAGGGGGTGTGTCACGACGTTTCATTGTTTGAATACACATTTTTCTTTCCCAAAATGAAATGTGTGGACATTTTCATTGCATATGTGTGCTTTATTGGTGTACAGTCCACAGTGTGCATGTCCCAGAGACACACAGTGCCCCAAGTGCAGTCTCCATGTGATTCACACCAGCCGTGTGTGCTAGAAGCAGTGGTCGATGATACTTTGGCGCATTGCACGCCCCTCCTGTGCGTCGCCTCCTCCATGGGGTGCTGCCCCATCTGCACCCTCCTCATCCTCATCGTCAGGTGGTTGCAGTCCTGCGTCAGGGGGCAGGGGCACATTCCGTCTGACGCACATATTGTGTAGCATGACACATGCCATGACGATCTTTGCCACCTTCTCATGGTGGTACAGGAGTGCCCCACCAGACCTGCTGAGGCTTCGGAACCGTGCCTTCAATAGGCCGAATGTTTGCTCTATGACCACACGAGTACGTGTATGTGCACGGTTGAAGTCCTCCTCGTGCTGGTTCTGCGGGTTCCGGACTGGTGTAAGGAGCCACCTCTTCAGGGGATAGCCTGCATCACCTGTATGTAGGCGAGAATGTATGTGTCAGTCATGTCGTCTGATCAAGAACATGATGTGCCACCATGGCCTGCATCCAGCTGTTACTTCGGCTCACTTCTACATGCACTAATTGATTCACACAATGCAACCAGTATATGCTCATGGCTCCCATGGCCTGTTTTGCATGCCATCACCCAATGTATGCAGAGGAGTTGAGTGCATTGTGAGTGCCCATCCTCTGTCTCCGTTCTCTGTGTTGCTCACAGCCAGGTGGAGTATGCATCATTCCCCCCCCCTTCAGCCAGGTGGAGTATGCATCATTCCCCCACCCCCTTCAGCCAGGTGGAGTATGCATCATTCCCCCCCCCTTCAGCCAGGTGGAGTATGCATCGGTACGTCATTCACCTGCCCACTTCCATGACATTGGACTCACCGAGTAGCCAGGATCTTGGGCCTGCATGTCGCTCCATGTAGCGTGGTATTGTGGAGTTCCTCAGGACCATAGAATCATGGGTTGATCCGGGGAATCGGGCACAACAATGTGTGATGATCTTGTTGGAGTCACAGACCATTTGCACGTTGATTGAGTGGAACTGTTTCCGGTTGCGGTACGGTACCTCCATGGCACGTGGAACCACCAATTCCACATGGGTGCAGTCGATGGCACCAATGCAACCGGGTATGCCGGCTAGTGCATGGAAACCCACTTTGGTGTTTGCAATGTCCTGGGCAGTCCGTGGTAATGAGATGTGGTCGTCTGTGTGCTTGAGGAGGGCATCGAGCACTTGGATGAGTGTTCGTGAGAATAATGGTTGTGAAATGCCATGCAAGTGCCCCACTGTGTGCTGGTAGGTGCCTGTGGCCAGGAAGTGGAGTACAGACACTACCTTCAGTAGGGGTGGGATGGCGGTTGGAGTTTCTATCATGCTGACGATGTCGTTGTGTATCATGTGTACGATGGCGGTGATGGTGTCCCGGTCCATACGGTACAGGGTGTGGATCTGCTCAGCACTGAGGTTGAATGGATTGGCTCTGATGCGTGGGATTGGGGGCTGCCTGCGTGGTGGCACTGGCTGTGCTGGTGGGGCTTGCTGGGCCTGCCTTGCCCTCCTTCTCCTCCTGCGTCTCCTCTGTTCAGCCTGTTGTTGTTGTTGTTGTTGTTGTTGTTGTTGTTGTTGTTGTAGTAGCACTTGCATTGCTATCAGGTTCTCCAGCCCCAACATTGCTAGTCGTATTGGTATCATTGTGGAGTGTGACTGGGTGTGGGAAGGGGTGGGGTGTGCTCTTTTTGTACTTCCTGAGTCTGTATTGCCTTCACCTGTGCTGTTTCTGTGCACCTGTGGCAGCTGCATTCACTTTACATGGCCCTTTACGGTTGGTTCGCGATGGCGTACTTAGCACCATGGCGGTAAGGTACTTAACGGGCTGGGTGATGGCGTTAGGTGCATGTCCGCTTGGGTCAGTATTTGCGTACCTTTCCGCCATGGCGCTAAGTACAGTGTGGCCGGGCGCGTGCGCGCACCCTTAGCGCAGTTAGCGGTAGCGTTAACTACGATGCCGCTAATGGCATCGTAGTTAACGGTCACGGGTCATGATCGGACCTGGCGGAAAACGATGGCGGTAACCATTTACCGCCATCGTTTTTCACTTAGCGCCAGGGTCGTAATGAGGCCCAATTGACTTAGGTGAAGAGCTGGGTTGAAATCACTTCCAGTCCAATGGGGCTCAAATGGGAATGGGGACTAATATTTTCTGCGGTCCAGTAATGGGAAATTACCGGGTCCACCGGGTTGTAATGCCTCGGTAATTGCCCATTCCCAGACGCCGGAATCAAAATGACTACGGCGGCAGCTATCGCCAGAGACATAATGAGGCCCAGTGTCTCAAAAGGCTATGTGCTATCAATATCAAAGATAGATTGGAGCCAAACAAGACTCAGATCTGTGGCTGGTGTTGTCATTCTCACTGACAAAAGAAAGCAATGCATTTTAAATTCACTCACAGAAATTATTTGGAAATGTGAGATTGGAGTAGGTAGGACAAATACATGCATTAATCGTGTTTCTTGCTAGTGGGTGTATCAAATGCAACCCAGTTCATTAGGGACCAACCAATTGCTGAGGCATTTGACCAGTAGCTTAGGATCACATCAGGTTCAAACCCTGGTCCCTAGTCTATCACACGTACAACACATACGTGTTCAAAACAGCAGCCCACCTCCCGCTACGGACACCATTTCTACAAAGAACGACAGGCATCTGAATGCCAATGTGTTTGAAAGAACACCTATGTCACAGTTTCCTACTACTCACAGCATGCCTGGTGCCAGAGCCAGTGCATAAAGGAGAAGCTACTCACACCTGCACTGAATGACAAGGAGCCATCCAGTGGTGAAATGATAAACGGTGTCTCAAAATGGAATGAAGTGTCTCAAGCTGTTGTGTCCCTTACTTAACTTCGAAATGTACAGAGTCGCGAGGACAATCTCCTATGAGCACTTCCACATGGTTTTAACTGGCCCTGACTGACCTGACAGTGCACGAGACATGCATTCTGACTTCAGAGAGGCCACAACACCTGCTCGCACACCCCGACAGATGTGAAATGCCAGCAGAGCATGATACTGCTCACCCGCCTCCCTATGCAGATTTTCCATCCAACCTGCTCTGGAGAAAATGCAACATACATCTTCAGGAGCACATACTTGGACCCCTTAGCATCCCATCGCCCACAAAACCATAAAGAGACAGACACAGCTCTAACAGTGGTAACGTGGCACAGTGTCTGCAGAAGTTATCTGATCTACCGGCTTAAGACTGTTTGAAATCCTGGCTTTCGCTTGATCACATTGTGTTAGCATGTGAAATTCACTTTACCCCCTCCCCCAGAACTCAGCTCGCTTCACTACCCAGACAGTACACTTGTCAACGGCTGAGAGCCTTAAACCCTGTTATCCATGACAGATTACGTTGTCCATCTGAGCCCAATAGCGTTGCCATGCATTTTGAAACATCTTGGACATAGCACCAAATCCCCTGCGTTTTAGTTCCCCTGCCTACCAGAGAAACGGAGCACTTTGACCCCGTTTTAAGAGCAGTTGAGATTTTTAAATGCATGGAAATCGTATGCATGCCCTAAACCAGCAGTGGCATGGAATATGGATCACTTTGGAGAAGCGAGTGCGTTGGGTCGGCCCTGTTTGCTTTACACATTCCTTATGGCCAAGTGACCTTGTCTGAAAGCTGTTGATAAAAGTTTCCTTTCTGCTCTGCATTGCTTTGAGTGTGAGATTTGCCTAAATATTCTTTTAATCGCCCCAGCAATGTCTTGACAAATAGAAATGTGAAAGTGTCCAGTTTTTAACATAGCACTTAACATGGGCATTGAGACCTACTTGGAAATCAAGACATTTTTGACCGGCATGCCGGCCACGTTTGGGTAGGGTTGGTTAAGAGATTGACACAGTGCAACTGAGCCTCGCCCGGGTGCATCGAAATCAACTGAATTCCCAGGTGTGAATTGATAACCCATTTATAAGAAGTCTCAGTTTTAGTGGATATAGAAATTGTCACAGTAGGATAACAAGATTTGCTTAGGATTACACAAATTGCCCATGGGAGCACATAATGGACAACTCTGACAGTAGGTCACACCTGGTCCCTGCACTGCATAGCGATAGTTCAGGGCTGGTGCAATGACCTTTGCATCCTAGTGCCCATCATAAGAAAATCACTGCTTGCTCTCATGGTGCCCCTGCTTGCTAGTGCTCCAACAGTTCCATGCTTTGCCTAAAGGGCTGGCTCAACCATGTTAGTTCAATGACTATTGCTCTTGGTCACACAGCGGGAAAAGGGCACTGTATGTTGGCTGTGCGTCACTCAATCCATGTGTCTCTTGACAGACAAACTTAATTTTCTGTGATGTTTTTACCCCCTTTACATACCACTTTCCTAACTATTTTCCCCGCCCCTCTGGGCTCCAAAAACAGAACCCCTTGCATTAAGAAGTAATAATAATAATAAATAATAATAATAATTTAGCATTTATATAGCGCTACAAACCCTCAGGCATCTGCGTGCTGCTCATTATTACCCACTGTGTCTGGTGCTCATTTATCAACCTCGGAAGGATGAAAGGCTGAGTTAGGCCCTGCCGGGATTCGAACCATATCTAAGCGAGTGCTCTACTCGCTGTGCTATCGGACCAGCTATGAGTAATTAAGCGAACACTAATGAAAGAACCCAGGCTCCATAAAATATGGCGACGTTGGCAGGAAACCTTTTCTGAAAATGCTGGCATTGGTCTTCATACTGCCAAAGTAAGGACTAGGCACTGATTTCTAAATCGCCCCTCCACAAGTAGTATGTATACTTAAAGTTACTATTTCATGTGCGTGTTCAAAACAGACGGCAGCTGTCGCGCTCTGTCTCTCTCCCCGCACACGCTGTCGCTCTCTCTCTGGCACTCTTCAAGATATCCCCTAATTCCCTCTTCTCCAACTCTCACCTTTGCTATCAGCCCTTACTTTTTCTCGCATCCTTCCTCTCACACTCACTTTTTCTCTTACTCTCTCACCCTTTCTCGCTCATATTTCCTCTTGCTCGTTATCGGCACCCTCTTTTAATGGCTTCATCCCTTGCTCTATTCCCCTTCTCATTTCATTGCACACTTGTAGCCATTATCACATCCTCCTTTAAAACTTTGCACTCTCCTCCTTGCACCCTGGTGTCTAAAAATGAGAAATGCAAAGAACAACAGTATTCAATATGTGATTACCCCGTGCGGTAATGCTACTGTATGACAGTTCTTCCACCACTTAAATACAGGTGGAAATGACGAGTTTCAATAACACAACACGTTGTTTGTGGAGTGGTCAAACATGCAGTATTTCCAAACACCACACTTTCTGCCAAGCGTACGATGAAGCCCATAGTAGTCTGCACACCCGACTAGGCCTGCATGACTTTTACTGAACATGCAGAAGGCACTGATACTGGATTGCGGATGGAAACTTAAATACTTTGAAACCCTTAGCACTGCTGATTAATACATTGAAAAAGGAAATGTAAAAAAAAAAAGAAAAATGGGGATAAAAAAACAACAATTAAATCATTCGGTAGCAGATGACCTTGGACACATGCTAAAAATACAGAAGCAATTAAGCACATTTGACAAAATGACCTACAGCAAACTCAGCTCAGCGAACGCTTTGCAAGAATAGCTAATTTACTTCTGCTGTGAGAATGAGCAGCGAAACAATGAACACCCTTTATTGCACATCGATTACTCCGGAGTAATGGAATTCGTCTCCCGCATAGAGATCACGCCGCTCTAAAGAAATAGCTGACATGGGGCCAAACAGTTTTGTCTTTTCCTTATCTCTTTCCAAAGGAAACCTTTATTCTCAGAGTATATTCCTTCAGTTTAGATGTTGTATGGCACTGCATGGCGCTGTTGTAGCTGCTCCTTCGTGCTGAGAGGGACTGGTGGTAGTGGGGAGACCTAGGATAACAATGTGATCATGTTTTGGTCGAAAAGAGCTTCAGAGTTTTTCGTTTGCGTTCAAGGACATGGCCACCTTCTGAAATAATATCGGCCACATCACAAAAAGCACCCCAACCACCAATCCGCTGTCACTAGCACTAAACCGGACAACTAACAGCAAACCTACTAAATTCAACACTATATTGACAGAAAAAACACACCAAATTAAAAATCAGCATGAAAGCCTCTCTGTCCGAAGAGACACAAACACTTGTGCCTACTCTGTCCATGCCATGCAACACGTCCCTCAAAAGAAACATCTGTAGTGCTATTTAAGGCTAGGATTAAGCTGCAATGCCGATCCCAGAGACCTTCTGATCTTTGGCCCCATGTAAAACCTCCCATCACAAGTGAACTGCTAGGAAGCATGAGCTACTGAAGAACCCCAAGATTACACTGAACTCCACACTCTCTTCCGTGTCCACCAGTCATGGTTCAGGCCATCCAGAGCAACAGAAACAGCTCTACCCAATGCCAGGCGTGACCCTTGACAATAAGAATCCTTCAGCACTGATCCTCCTCAGTCTGTCATCGGGATATCCCAAGGTTGGCCATGCCATCCTGCTCCACCACTTCAAACAAATCATAGGCATCACAGGAGAGGCACGCAACTGACTATCATCATTCCATACAGGCCATGTGGCCAAGGTGCTTATGGGACAATTCCCCTCAGCATCCCACTCTGTAACCTGTGTGGTCCTACATTCTCACCTTGAAACACTACTACAAATCTTTGCAACCTCTTTACAAATCTATGTGGCTGAGGCTCCAAATATAATATGCATAACTAACACATGTGACCACCTCCAAGATGTAACCTGCCATCACATCCCTCCCCATGTTCATCCTTCTAGAGATCCCTACGATTTGGCCACTAGATTCCTTGACTTCAAGTTCCACAAACTCATCTGCTGTTACTGAGCACTTACAATTGAAGTCTATTCCTAGAATAATAGGGCCACATGCCCTGCCCCTCCTCTTTATGCCATTCATACAGGGCACTTTCAATCTCATTCAACAGCATATCCAAGTTGTGAGTTAGAGGATTCAAGTAAATGTTGATAACGAGAGACTGGGCCACTTTGTTATAACTGGTGTCCACAACATTAGCGATCAGGAGACCCTCTCCCATGGTTTTCAGGTGGAGGAGGATCCTTCTGCTCACGATTTTAACAGCCACCAGGAGCCCCCCCCCCGCACTGGTCACCCTTTAGTGCCCTTCTTGGTGTAGAGGCCAAGCGTGGTATAACCATCAAACGAGGGAGTGGCCCTTAGCCAGGTCTCTTGGAGAAAGATTATGTTTGTTCCCTTAAAAGAGACATTGAGGTCTGCATTTAGAAAGGAATTGAAGCCTCTCGAGTTCCAGGAGCAGATGAGAACCACTGATTCCATAGAATCCTGGTCGTGGTCTTGTGCAAACAGGAAGCGAGCTAGAGAGTCATCACCACCCTGGGGCTGAGCCTTCTTGGTCGACCAGCCTCCTCTGATCGGGATTGAAGAAGCGCTGAACGGTCAGGTTAGCCCCCCCTGGTTACTGCACACCACCCCTGTTACCTCAGGATCGTAGGTCTCGAACCCATTCAACAGAAGATCTTCTTGGCAGTCAAAGACCACATCTTCCACAAGTGGAGTGAAAGAATAATGCATATTTTGCCAGCTGCTTGCGATCGTATAGGTGCCCAAACTGAATATTGGCAAGGAATTGAGGCTAGAAGAGCAAGGGTACCTTGTCTATTTAGAGGGATGTTCCTGTCTTCTACAAAGACTTATTCAAAAATGATTGGCCGTTTGCCCTGGTTTTGATGATGGTTAGCACGTGCCCTACTGACGGTCGCATTCTGGGGACCAGAAACTTGCTCTGTAGTTGAGTTTGGTGTATCATTTAGATTGTCGTTAGAACTTCTCCTATCTATGGGACCAGCATGACAAATTACTACTTTCGCCGGGGCTATGCTGGAACCGCTTATCGTAGGTATGATGGCAGGCGCCATGCCCGTGATGGCTGTAGTCAGGCTCTTTGATGATCTCTGTTTTGGAGCTTGTCGATAATGGTGTTTTTTGCCAGTCGAGTAATTCCATTTTTGCTTGCCATCTTGTCACCCTTTGCTGACATTCCGGAGGTCTTGACAAGTTTCCCTCATTTCCAGAATCACCAAGGATCTCAATGGGCTCGCTCGGCCCCCCTCTGTAATTGAATCGTTGTTGATCTAGTGTTTCTTCATGGCCCGGACTCTCATATGCCAAAGGAATTTCTGCGAGTTCCATGTGTGGGTCTTTGGTCTAGTCTTGATATTTTTTGGTTTCTTGGCCGTTGCTCGATTTTTCCCAAGTTGGTGGCCGTTATTGTTGGGGGGCTCATGTGGTTTCCTACAAGGTTTTTCTGATTGCTGAGGCTTCTTAACGATGAGGCGACTGCCTGGTTTAAGGATCTGCCTCACACGGGGCTAGTTGGTTCTCTATTGCCCCCAGTCCTGGTTCCCTCTGACACGCACAGAATCTACACTCTAATAATTGCTTGTTGGTGTGAGAGAGGGCTAAAGTGTTGGCTTTCACTTTGATGGCAATACCGTCATATAGTCTTATGAAGGCTTGCAACATGATGTTGAGGGCTTCCAGTGAACTTGGCCCCCCGTCTGGGCCAATGCGGCTATAGGACTCCCCTCCACACATAGCCTGATACTCTGGAGTATGCTCCACAAAAGGAATCTCTTCCTGGCCACTGTCCAGGGAATGTGTGTCTGAATTGGTATTTGCCGTTTCTTGTTGTGTTTTGAGGAAGGGCCGGGGAGAGACTTAGATGCTCATAGGCATTCTGCCGCTTTGATTTCATTTTCTAAGATGAGGCAGACGTCCATCAGTGGCAAGCTAGCTTCTGCTTCTAGTTGTGAAAGCACTATCCCGAGATGGCTAGATCTTAGAGTGCGCCAGCCCCCACCTCCATCAATGAAGGGTCGTGGGCTGGGGCTTCGGAAAGGAGGATTTGGCTGTATACTTTTTTCCCCCTAATAGGGAAGAATTTCATGATTCTTCCTTGTTCCACTGTCCCCCCCGTGTGGGTTCCGCCCTCCGTGCGGAGTTCAAGCGCTTTTTCTCCCAGTGGTAATCCTGTGCTCCTCAAGTGGTAGTGCTTCAAGTTTAGTCTGGGTTTGCCTTTCATGACGCTTGACAAGCAAACTGACCAACTGGGTTCTTCTCAGGTCGTAGGGAGGTCCCGCTCTATATCCCTTTTATCAGCTTACCCAGCCATCACAGGAGAAAGTCAGAGGCAGTCAAAGTGAGGCAGTCTGTGCGAGGTACGCGGCTCAGAGCGGTTATGTGAGGATGATCAAACGTAGATCAAAGGGTTAAAAAAGAAGAAGAAAAATGCAATCTCTAGCGTACCCTTAGCAGTAGAACAAAAGAGTTGATTTACAGCCCGTGTGGAAGCCAGGCCCACTCACCGGTATGCTGGAATGAGTGGAGTCAATAGATGAAGATGTCGGCATTGGGCTGTGCCTAAGCCCTTCGGCCCCTCGACTCGCGGACTGCAGACTGTAAAAGACACACGCCTCACGGGAGACTGTGTAGAACGTGCTGCGAATTGGAGGCAGAGCTTCAAAGTGAACAGCAAGTGAGGAAAGACCAGCAGGAACTGCAGACCACAAAAGACACACTTGGAAACAATATGGGAACGATTATAAATACAGTGGCCGGCGATCCAGCACCAGCTGCCGGGGAAAAAGACATGTTGACCCAAGGCCCGGGTTGTTTTGAACCGCAAACAAAGCACGCAGAAGAGCTGCCCATTGATCAGACTGAAATGAATTTAGAACTAACAAATGTGAAAACTCTAGAGCTCACGTGCCTTTCTGTTCGTTGATAGTGACAAATAATGTTGGATGTGACAAGGTTATGTCAGCATTAGCCCCTCCACATACACAGGTCACTCAAGTGAAGCAGAATATCAAACTGGCACAACTAAAAATGAGGTCCACTCAATAAACACGCCACAAATGTTCATGATTTCATACAGGAGGAGAACATAGACATAAAGTGTGTCACTGAAAGTTGCTTTAGGGACTCCGGACAGTTTCAGCTTCTTCGGTAAAAACCATGAGCACAGAACGGGTGGAGGAGTGGCTCTCCCGGCCAGATCAGATTTTCACTTCTCTGAGACCCCAATCTACTGCCCGGGGTGTGAAATAATTCGCTTAAAATTCCTCCCTTATAACAACTGTTGCATTCATTTCATCCTGGTGTACCGACCCTTGACTGGGATGTCGGAGTTTAATGAAGACCTGCTGCACATCCTAGCGCCCTTTAATAAACAAAACAGCACCACTATTCTTCTAGTAGACTTTAGCAGATGGCTAGGTAACAAGGAAGACAAGGATTCCATAAAATTAGCAAGACATCTGGAAAAATGTCAATTTTGACATCTTTAATACAGAGCCCACACACGTAGGTGCAAATATCCTGGACTGGGTTGAGGTTAGGAATTCCTTACGGACATCACCAACACAAACCCCTGTATGAGATCGGATCACTGCTTTGTGGAATGTTTGTTGCATCTCCCAAATCCCCCCAGGAAAAGTCATAATGTCCCCAAACAAGTCACTAATAGAAACCTAAAAAAGATTACTCCAGTGGATCTCGATCAGTGCTTTACATCGATGCTGGTGAATACTTCAGAGTTGGACCCCCCAGAGACCTTAGTAAATGCATACAACAGTCATCTCACCTTGGTTCTGGACAGACTGGCCCCATTAAAACATAAACGAGTTAGGGACAAAAGTTGTAGACAAGACTGGTTCACTCCCTAACTGACTAAATTAAAAAGGTAAAAAAGGCAAGCAGAACATGCCTGGGTGAAAAATAAATCTAACGAAACCAAAATTGTATGGAAAGTTCTACAAGTCTTGTATAAAAACAAAATTCTAGAGCCAAAACAAACCTTCTACAACACTGCGATTGAGAAGGCAGGGAAAGATTACAAAAAACTATTTGAAATTTAGCGAAACCTCAAAAAACCATTACTTCATCCTGAAGTGCATATCCCTACTAGGGAAGACTGTATCGTGGTTCAACAGGCTTTTCCTAATAAAAGTGCCTCACCTAGAACAAAAATCTCCCAGGCACTCTGGAAATATGCAGGCTGTAAAAATCAGCTTGTAAGTAGAGGAGTGCTTGCAGCCCTTTCATTTAACTCAGGGGCGTTGCTAGGGGGGGGCTAAGGGGGCTAAAGCCCCTGATCTTTTGGTTGTAGCCCCGGATAGAATCTCAGGAGCTGCAGCCAAAAGACTAGCTAGCCCCCAGTCCCAACAGTTCCGACATCAGCTTAGCCCCGGGTCTTTTCCAGACCTAGCAACTCCCCTGATTTAACTCGACATCAAACTCTGAAATGTGCACCTTCCTCAGCTCCATGTACCCTACTCACTGTCAAGGAGAAATACTCCTCTCTAAATTCGTGTTAACTAAGTGTGATATCTTTACTCCTTTCCTAACTCGCTTTGTGAACTCCAGCTTCCAGCATGACACAGTTCCTGATAAGATCAAGCAGGTAGCGGTTACGCCATTGTTAAAAAACCTAATCTTGATCCAAGCAAGCTAACAATCTGCGCCCTGTAACAACCTCGCTGTTCCTACAAAAAATCGTTGACAAAGTGCCATTTGTTCAATTTCAACAGCATTTGGAAAAACAGAACATTCTGCATCCTATGCAATCTGGTTTCTGTTCACAACACGGTCCGGAACGAGTCCTACCAGATTTATAGCCACACATGCTTGGCTTTTTGGAAAGAGGGAACGCTGGCTTACTGGTACTTTTAAACTTATCAGCCGCCTTCGATTTACTGGACCATGGGCATCTACTGGACGTTCTGCGTACCACCGGAGAATGCTCTAAGGAGGCAGTAAATTGGATAAGCTTGTTTCTGAGCAAAAGGGAGTCTCAGATATGCTGGGACCACGGTTCCTCTGACAGTGAAAACTACTGTACGTAGTTCTGCAGGGAGCCTGTCTATCACAGGCACTCTTTAACGTATACTTGAAGCTCTTCTGTGACCTTCTTACCAATTTAAGGGTCTATTTTGTTAACTACGCTGATGATACCCAGCTTGTGATTGAGATGAGTGGTGACTATGAGACAGATTCATCCAGGCTAACCTTGATATATGACTCTATAAAAGAGTGGATGTCTAGAAATTGGATGTGTCTAAACCCTGTCAAGATGGAACTGATGATCTTTGGCCCTGCTAGGACTCGAGCTAACCTAAGTCCTGTAACGCTCACCTGATTCTCGCAGAGGCGCCGGTCTTGACTGGGCGACTACCGTATCTTCAAAGGTGATGTGTAGCACCCGGTTGGCTCTTTGGGCTGGACCTCTGTGCACTGTATGCCTGACGTGTAGAGTAAGATGTCTGCAGATAGAAAATATGGGGTTAATGAACTGGGGTTATTGGGGTGTCCCTATCTCTTTCCTCTTCTCCTCTCCTGTAGACCCCCAAAGGTTAACGCTCTCACCTTAGGTAAGTGAATGCCGAGCTCTCCATCTGCCTCGGGGCAGGGTGCTGTAGCCAGTTTCTTCACTGGATAGGTAGCGCAGGCCTCTTGACTTCAGAGGACTGCTGTCCGTCGTTTACTGCACGAACGGTAAGTTTCGAGTCATTCAAATGTCTTTTTAAAGTCTTTAGTAATGATGTCTCTTGTTTTGCAGGGTTCCGGCGATGGCGGATGACGGGCTGAAGTGAGTTGAAGATGGAGCCCGTGTGATGAATAGAAGCGCCTGGAAGCACGTGAGTAAGCGCTTGTTGCCTGCTTCACGATGCGCTCTAACTGTCTTTTTATTTTGCAGGTACGAGTTCGGAGCGGCTGCAGGGTGCCGGAATACCCACTGGATTAGATGCGGAAAGGAGTAATGGCACGTGAGTATTAAAGTTCCCCAATGTCTTTAAACGCACCTTGTTTTGTCTTTCAGATGCGGATGCAGCGCCGAAGGCCTCCGGAGCATGCGAAGAGTTGGTAAGCTTTTGTCTTTCAGATGCCGGAATGCAGTATGAAGACCGCCGGAGCGCACGAAGAGTAGGTAAGCCTTTGCCTTTCAGATGCCGGAATGCTAACCTGTTCTTTCTTGTCTTTATAGGTATTGCTGAAGACTGGATTCAGGATGGTAAGCCTTTTTCCTTAGGCCCAGGACTGGATGCAGAAGACACGATGAGCGTCCTGCTGCAGAGGGTGCAGAATAACGCAAAGCAAGATTCATCCACCGGGTGTGGTTTAAATAGCCTCCTGTAGTGCTTAGGTGTCTCCTTCCACAGCCACGCCTAAGTAAGAAAAGAGTTCCTGGTAAGAAAAGAGTTCCTGCCTTCCAGAAGAGTTCCAGTGTTCTAAATCTAGGGAGTGGCTCCAGCCCCACCCAACAGGAAAAGTAGTTCCAAACAGAAGAGGATCAGAGGCTCAACTGGCAGGCAAGTAAGCAGCATGGTCTGCTGCAGGTAAGTCCACCCAAGCATTATGAGCCCGGCGCTTCCAGCGCTGGGACTGGGCATATTTATGAGCCTGGTGCCACTGGCGCCAGGACTGGGTCCAAAAGGTCCCAATTGGGACTGGTTGGCACTCGGAACCTGGGTTATGGATCTGCTTCCAAGGGAGTTGGGAAAACCCTGACCTTTTGGAAGCAGAGATCATGACAGTACCCCCCCTCAAGGCCCCTCCCAAACCGGGCTTCTCCGGGGGTTTTGGCTTGTCAGGAAATGTTCGGTGAAATCTTTTGATTAGGCGAGGAGCGTGGACATATTCAGCAGGTTCCCAGGATCTCTCTTGGGGGCCGTAGCCTTTCCAGTCAATTAGGTAGAATAGTTTAGATTTGGAGATCTTGGAGTCCAGAATGCTTTTGACTTCAAACTCGAGTTCTCCATCCACTAGGATAGGTTTTGGAGATTTGGTTAGTCGGGTTTGAGGTTGCACGGGTTTTAATAGAGAGACGTGGAAGACCGGATGTATCTTCATGTGCGGGGGCAAGTCCAACTTGACCGCTACTGGGTTTACTATGGTAGTGATGGAATAGGGACCAAGGTATCTTGGGTTGAATGTGCGTGGCCCTTTTAGAGATAGGTATTTGGTGGATAACCAGACTTGATCCCCTACTTGATAGAGAGGGGCTTCCTTCCGATGTTGATCTGCTCCCTTCTTGTATTGTTCTTTAGCCCTTTGAAGGTGAGAAACAGCTTCCTTAAAGGCTTGGGTGATTGTAGAATGCAGGTAGTCTACTGCAGGTGTTTCAAGATCTTGGAGGGGATCCAACTCCGAGGTTCGAGGGTGACTGCCGTACAAAAGAAAAAACGGGGTTTTCCTAGTTCCCGAATGGACAGAGTTATTGTAGGCATACTCGGCTATCCAAAGGATATCTTTCCAAGTTTTTTCAGTTTGTTGCAGCATGCAGCGTAAATACTGTTCCAGAGTTTGATTGGTCCTCTTGGTTTGTCCGTCGGTCTGAGGGTGGTGACTGGTCGATAGTCTCACATCAATTTGAGCTGACCGACAGCAACTTCGCCAAAAATGAGAAATAAATTGACTACCTCGATCCGAAATTAGAACTGAAGGAAAACCGTGCAGTCGGATGATGTTTTCGAGAAATTCTCGGGCCAGAGTTGCTGCTGTTGGCAAGCCTTTGAGCGGAATGAAATGCGCCATCTTGGAGAATAAGTCCACGATTACTAGAATCGTATTGTATCCGGAGCATGGAGGTAGATCGGTGATGAAGTCCATAGAAAGCGTATGCCAAGGGCGAGGTGGGATGTCAATAGGGCGTAAGAGGCCTGCTGGTCTTTCCTTTTGACTCTTGTTTTGGGCGCATACTCCACAGGACATTATAAAGTCTCTGATATCTTTTTTCCAAGACGGCCACCAGAAGTAGCGCTTGATCTTTTCTGAGGTCTTGGCTATACCGGGATGACCTTCCATTAAAGAGTCGTGATAACAAGAGATTACTTTTTTCTGTAAGTCTGTGCTGGGTAGGTATAATCGTTCTTGGAAATACAATAAGTTGTCCTTTACTGCAAAGTCCTTTCCCTGCAGATGCCAATTCTGTATATCTGCTGGAGTTACAAGTTGCCTGGCTTTATCCTTAACTTCCTCTATGGATTCTGTGGCGATCACACCCAGAATTCTTTGTTCGGGAATGATTGGTACCGGTTTAGGGTTGATCAAGTGTTCTTCCACTCCCATCCAAGAAAGGGCATCGGCTTTACCGTTCTTTGTACCAGGTCGATAGGTAATTATGAAGTCAAACTCGGCAAAGAATAATGCCCAACGGAGTTGTCTAGAGGATTGGGCTTTTGCGGTTTTCAAATATTGCAGGTTTCGGTGATCCGTAATCACAGTAACGGTGTGTCGGGCCCCCAGCAGATAATGCCGCCAAGCCTTAAAGGCAGACTTGATAGCCAGAAGTTCCTTGTCAGTAATCGTGTAATTGACTTCAGGAGGCGAGAATTTGCGGGACCAAAATGCCACGGGATGCAACTGATTGGTTACCGGTTCCTTTTGTGATAGAACTGCCCCCATGGCAAGGCTTGAAGCATCAGTTTCCACGATGTAGGGGAGTTCGGGGCGAGGGTGTTTTAAGATTGGTGCAGAGATAAATTTAGTCTTCAAATCCTGGAAAGCTTGTTCCGCCTCGGTAGACCATTCAAAACGTTTGTTTTTCTTTAACAAGGCAGTGATGGGCTGGACTATTCGAGAGAACTCGGGGATAAACCTGCGGTAAAAGTTAGCGAAGCCTAAAATGCTTTGCACACCTTTTACGGAGGATGGTGATGGCCATTTGAGAACTGCATCGACCTTCTTTGAATCCATACGCACTCCGCCAGGTGATAATATGAATCCCAAGAATTCAACTTCAGTCACGTTGAAAACACATTTTTCCAACTTAGCGAAAAGTTTGTGTTGACGCAATCTTTCAAGGACCATTTTCACGTGTTTCCGATGTTCAGATTCCGATGAAGAATAAACGAGGATGTCGTCAATGTAAACAACAACACATACATCTATGAGCTCTCTGAGGACATCGTTCATAAAATATTGAAAGGCGGCCGGGGCATTGCAAAGTCCGAAGGGCATGACCTGATATTCAAATAGCCCATACTTGGTGCGGAAGGCCGTCTTCCATTCATCGCCCTCTTTTACTCGTACCAAGTGGTAAGCTCCTCTAAGATCCAGCTTTGTATATATGCATGCTTTTCTGACTTGGTCCAGGAGTTCAGGGATCAAAGGTAACGGATATCTATTCTTAACGGTGATCTGGTTCAGGGAGCGATAATCGATACAAGTTCTAAGGTCTCCTTCCTTTTTTGGAACGAAGAACAAAGCTGAAGAAGCAGGGGACTTGGAAGGACGAATAAACCCATTTGCCAGGTATTGATCCAGGTATTGTCGAAGGTGAAGGTTCTCAGGCTCGGTGAGGGCATAAATTCTACTACAAGGAGGAGTAGATCCAGGTATCAGGTCTATCTGGCAGTCATAAGACCTATGAGGAGGTAGAGAGTTAGCCTGATCCTTCCGGAAAACATCTTGGTATTCTAGGTATTCGGGAGGTAACTGGGGAGTCTCTGAAGAAATTGCGGCCAGTGCAACACCAGGTGGAGGGTGACAAGTAGAGACACATTCTGGAAACTGGACCGTTCTTGCTCGCCAATCGATCAGAGGATTGTGTTTCTCTAACCAAGGTATTCCTAGAATAATCTGAAACTGAGGGGCCTTGATCACATCGAACACGATCTTCTCATGGTGTCCATCTTGACTTACTAGCGTCACTTCTTGAGTGGTATGCGTTACTGGCCCGGAGGCTATCTCCGTACCATCCACCGTAGTAATGACGTCCTTTACAGGCTTGGGACAAAGAGTTAGATTCATCCTCAAAACCATTTCATGATCCACATAATTGCCGATGGCACCGCTGTCGACGTAAGCTTCAATTGCATGTAATCGATCCGGATTATCAGGGCTAATGAGGACCATAGGTATCACGAAATGCGAGGTCACGGAACTGGTTTTTACGCTCGGCAAGAGGACCTCTATTCTTGTCGGGCGAGGTCGTTTCCCTGCTCAGAGTTTGTAACTTTGGTAACTGCAGCTCCTACTGCCTTCTTGGCAGGTTTCACCGGACAGTCTCGAAGAAAGTGCCCTGAGTTTCCGCAATATAGGCATAATTGCAACTGTTTCCTCCTTTCCCGCTCTAGTTGTGTTAGAGGACCTTTCAGACCCCCTATTTGCAGGGGTTCCCCGGAGTCTACTCCTTTGGAAGGAGTTGGCGGTTTGGAAAATACTCGAGCATCAAACTTGGAACGATCGGCCTTCCTGTTCTGCAGCCTGTGATCTATTTGAACGACCAAGTCTATGTAATCCGAACAGTCCTGTGGGGGATTCACTACTTGGGCTAAAACGTCTTTGAGCTCTCCACGTAGACCTCTATAAAACAGCGTAATCCTTTTGTCCTCAGGCCATTGCGTTTCCACTATTAGTCTATTGAAAGATGCAATATAAGCCAAAAGGTCTTGATTACCCTGTCGCAACGAAAGAAGCTCATTGTCCAAGGCCTGCCCCTGTGAATGTCTTGCGAACAGTTTTTCCATACTAAGCTGAAAGGCTTGAAAATCATGGAGAACCGGATCATCTTGATGAACTAGAGGGATCGACCAGTCTGCCGCATTGCCACTAAGGTACAAAAGTACAAAAGCTACTTTAGCTTGATCAGTTGGAAAGGCTGCTGGCCGGCATAAGAAGTGCAACCGGCACTGATTGATAAATACTGCAAACCTCTTTGGGTCACCAGAAAATCGCTCGGGCGGAGCCAGAGGTACATTCCCAGGTAGGTTGATCTGCACTGGATTCATAGAGGATGTTGAAGGAAGATTTGCCCCTGATGCGGGTAACGGGGTCTGTCCGGCTTGTGACTGTAGCACTTGTCTAGCAAGATTGTCTGTTCTCTCCTTGGAAATAATTAGTTCCCTTCTTAGAGCATTCGTTTCCTGACGAGTTGCATGCACTTCTGCCCTTAGTTCCCCAAGTAACCGGGCTAGGGGGTCAGTATCCGAGGTTTCCATAGCGCCTGGGCGAGAGTTTTGCGGTAGGCTTTGCGTTCTGTAACGCTCACCTGATTCTCGCAGAGGCGCCGGTCTTGACTGGGCGACTACCGTATCTTCAAAGGTGATGTGTAGCACCCGGTTGGCTCTTTGGGCTGGACCTCTGTGCACTGTATGCCTGACGTGTAGAGTAAGATGTCTGCAGATAGAAAATATGGGGTTAATGAACTGGGGTTATTGGGGTGTCCCTATCTCTTTCCTCTTCTCCTCTCCTGTAGACCCCCAAAGGTTAACGCTCTCACCTTAGGTAAGTGAATGCCGAGCTCTCCATCTGCCTCGGGGCAGGGTGCTGTAGCCAGTTTCTTCACTGGATAGGTAGCGCAGGCCTCTTGACTTCAGAGGACTGCTGTCCGTCGTTTACTGCACGAACGGTAAGTTTCGAGTCATTCAAATGTCTTTTTAAAGTCTTTAGTAATGATGTCTCTTGTTTTGCAGGGTTCCGGCGATGGCGGATGACGGGCTGAAGTGAGTTGAAGATGGAGCCCGTGTGATGAATAGAAGCGCCTGGAAGCACGTGAGTAAGCGCTTGTTGCCTGCTTCACGATGCGCTCTAACTGTCTTTTTATTTTGCAGGTACGAGTTCGGAGCGGCTGCAGGGTGCCGGAATACCCACTGGATTAGATGCGGAAAGGAGTAATGGCACGTGAGTATTAAAGTTCCCCAATGTCTTTAAACGCACCTTGTTTTGTCTTTCAGATGCGGATGCAGCGCCGAAGGCCTCCGGAGCATGCGAAGAGTTGGTAAGCTTTTGTCTTTCAGATGCCGGAATGCAGTATGAAGACCTCCGGAGCGCACGAAGAGTAGGTAAGCCTTTGCCTTTCAGATGCCGGAATGCTAACCTGTTCTTTCTTGTCTTTATAGGTATTGCTGAAGACTGGATTCAGGATGGTAAGCCTTTTTCCTTAGGCCCAGGACTGGATGCAGAAGACACGATGAGCGTCCTGCTGCAGAGGGTGCAGAATAACGCAAAGCAAGATTCATCCACCGGGTGTGGTTTAAATAGCCTCCTGTAGTGCTTAGGTGTCTCCTTCCACAGCCACGCCTAAGTAAGAAAAGAGTTCCTGGGAAGAAAAGAGTTCCTGCCTTCCAGAAGAGTTCCAGTGTTCTAAATCTAGGGAGTGGCTCCAGCCCCACCCAACAGGAAAAGTAGTTCCAAACAGAAGAGGATCAGAGGCTCAACTGGCAGGCAAGTAAGCAGCATGGTCTGCTGCAGGTAAGTCCACCCAAGCATTATGAGCCCGGCGCTTCCAGTGCTGGGACTGGGCATATTTATGAGCCTGGTGCCACTGGCGCCAGGACTGGGTCCAAAAGGTCCCAATTGGGACTGGTTGGCACTCGGAACCTGGGTTATGGATCTGCTTCCAAGGGAGTTGGGAAAACCCTGACCTTTTGGAAGCAGAGATCATGACAGTCCAGAATATAAAATCATGTACCTGGTGGGAAATGCCATCCACACTCTTGAACGGGTTAAGACACTAGGAGTCTACATAGAAGCTTCCCTGAGTTCTAAGGGGCACGCCAATGGGTGGCCAGTAGCGCGCATTACCACCTGAGTGTTCTGAGACAAGCTAAACCCTTTCTAACTCAGAAAAATCACAAAGTTCTGTTCCGGGTAATCATTAAGCCCAGGCTGGACTACTGCAAGGCCCGCCTTATAGGATCTAAGAAACAATGCTGCTCCATATTACAGGTGAAACAAAATGAGGCTGTCCAAATTATTTTTGACATCCCGAGGAGGGAGAACATCTCTGGGGCCAGAAGGAAATTACACTGGCTGCCGGTAGCTGTGAGCCCAAGATACAAGGCTTTATCGGTTGCCGATCGGTGCATACACGGGAAGGCCCCACTATATCTTCAGAAATTCATAACCCCTTATGTTCCTTCCAGACATCTGCATTCGGGTACCCAAGGACAAGTTGTGTTCCCAGGGGCAAAAAAAGCCAAAGGATGTGGATGTTCATTTGACATCCTTACGGCTCTCTCCTGGAATACTTTACCTCTGAAGCTACATCTGGAGGAATGCCATCATGCATTCAGAAAGTAGTTGAGGACTTGGCTGATCGAAAAAAAAGTCCTTACTCCCTAGTACTAAATCTGTTTTGTCTGTCGTGTATCTCCATGCTCCCCAGTCTTCTGTTTTTATTTTTGCGCCCTGATGCCTGCGGGCTTTGGCACATTACAAATAAATGAAAACAAAATATGGCATCTTATTTCGGCACGCCAGCGAGTGGAGGATAATGGCAAAGCCATGTTCTTCCAATCACCTGAGATGGCAAGTGATTTATTGGACAACTTGGTGCTGGTCTGGCAAGAAACAGAAGGGGCCAGGATAAGCCTTTGTTCGGAGATCCAGGCTAGGACGCAGGTGGAGAGTCCGCGCCTGCATCAGTGGGGGCTATTGTAATTGGATGGGGTGACCTACTGTCACCCCTTAATGCAGTGGTAGTGGTGGGTGGGGGTGGCTAAGCCTTGAGAGGCTCCCATGCAATGGCTTATTGACTGTGAATTGGGGAGTGGGTGGGGATTTAACTGCCAGATTGGGGCTGTCGGTGGGGTCGGGCGGGGGGCTGGGGTGGGTTTTGTTTACTGTTTGGTTGCTGTTAGTATGTTGGGTGGGGTTTCTCAGCGCACACTTCTATGGCCTATAGTTATTTTGTGGACAATATCGATTAGGAGGGCTTCGCTGTGCATCTAGATACCTGGGAGAACGACTGATAAGGGGGTCACATGCATGTCTTGGAATGTCAGGTGGTTGAACTGCCCCTCGAAAGCTAGAGGGGTTCTATTCTACATGCGACGGCACCATGTGGATGTTGCTTGCCTTCAGGAGACGCACCTCTCACCCACTTTCAAATCTGCATTTGCCGAAGCCTAGGGTTGCCATAGGTACTTTTCATCATATTCCAGAGACTCTCGGGGCGTCTGTATAATTGTCAAAAGCACAGTGGGATGCTCAGAGGTGGAGAGGGACGATGAGGGGTGGGCCCTGATCCTCACAGGACTTATACAAGGGCATAGGTTTACCTTTGTGAACTACTTCTGTCCCAATGCAAACGCCATCGGGACATTAGAATGTATTGAAGGTCAAATAAGGAAGCACCCAGAGAATATGGTATGTTGGGCGGGGGACTTTAACGCTGTCATGAATAACTTGTTGGATAGGTCAAGCAGGGCTTAGTAGAGGGGTATCCAAGGCTACAGGTAAATTGTTACAGATTTGCGCTAATGAGGGCTTGGTGGATGCATGGAGGGCTAGGTACGGCGAGGAAAGGGGGTACACATTTCGTTAGTCTGTAATAAGGCTCTGCCTCTCGGCTGGCTTTTTTTCTTGCCTTTACCAAGGGGTCTGGCTGGTTTTTGGGTTGTAATATCCTTGCACACGCACTTTATGACCATGCTCTGTTGTTTGCTAATCTCTCGATAGCAGGAAACGGACATAGGGGCAGGAACTGGTTCTTTAAGAACGAAAGCCTTTGGGACACCGTTTTCCACAAAGAGGTGAGGGAAAGTGTAATTTGATTCTTCCAAGAGAAAAAGCGCTCTAAAACCTCTTATTCCACGCTGTGGGAGGCATTCAAGTGCGTGATAAGGGGTCTGTATATCGCTAAGGAGGTGAGAAGATTGAAAACCATTAGAGCCAAACAGACTGCCTGTGAGACCTTCTTGCGCATACTGGAAGCAGGTTCCTTGAATGATGAGGAAAAGCAGGCTAGATTCTGTGAAGAACTACATTTATTTAGGAGCACTGTCAACCGGGGGTTACATTTCTTAATAGATCGGCAAGGGTGAGGAGATATGGGGAGGTTCAGAGGACTGGGGCCACGTTGGTGCGCCTAATTAAATCTGAAAATTCTAAGTTGCACATCAGTGGGGTTGTAGGCCATACAGGGTTGCTCATGCAGACGGACGAGAGGATAATGGGGGCATTTGTTTTTTATAATTATAATTTGTTATTTATAACATGCTTAATATCAAGAGGTTTCTAAGCGTGGACCCGGTGATCGAGCCTGTGTTGCTCCGCATTGTCTTGCTTCCAACACAAGCAGGTTGCCCCTGAGTTATCCCCCCATTAACTTCTGTTGTTGACTTCTACACAAAACTGTACTGATCCAAGTGCAACGGGGACCAGGTCATGTTAGATGAATATCTGGACCAGGTCTGTCTATACTGGTTGATGCAGGAAGAAAGAGATTGGTTGGAGAAACCGTTAGCGGAGCAGGAGATCATGAGGCAATCAAATTACTACCCGCCGGGAAGGCTGCCGTCCCGGGCGGGCTTTCAGCTGACTTCTACAAGGCCTACTACTGGTACCTCACATGCTATGCATGTACCAGCAGGCACTGAAAGACGGCAAACAGCCGGGGTCAATGCGCAAGGCTGTGGTCACTCTCCTCTTGAAGCCCAGGAAGGAAGCAGAAAACTGTGGATCCTACCACCCGATCTCTCTAATAAACTTGGCAATAAGATCCTAGCAAGAGCGTTGGCCAATAGACTTGCACCGTTGATGCCGGGGTGTGAACTCTCTGACCAGGTGGGGTTTATTCCTGGGCGATCCACTTCCTATGGACTTCGTACATTTTTTGGTCTCCTGTAGGTTTTCGAACATCAAACTCTGCTGGTGGCGGCCCTTCTCGACGCCGAGTTGGGCCGCTAGTTATCGTGATCTCTTTCTGAATGGGCAGTTCTTAACACTGGAAGGATTTAAGGCCAAGGGTGAGCGACGGTTCTAGACATTTTGACTTATTTCAGGTTGCGAGTTGGGTTGAAAGGTTTGCGAAATTTCCACAGGAGCCCCTGTAGCCCTGTTACTGCACGAGATGATCAGCACAGGGTTAGGTCCAGGCTAGTCTCCAGAATATACTCTGCTATAATCGACACGTCCACAAAGGATGATGTCTGGAGATGTTGTATGCTGACTCGAAAGGTGGATATTAACAGCAATTTTAAGTTGATTCACTTTAACTACTTGCACCAGTTTTACCTGACCCAGTGGATATTCTCAGGTTCTTCCCAGAGTCACCAGAGTCATGCCGGAGATGTGGTGCCTCTCCCGCAAACATTCTACATCTAGTTTGGTAATTTTCCCAGATTCATTCCTTCTGGACAAAGGTGTTTGAACTGCTTGGGGGAATTGCTGGAGTAAGGGTGGTCCCCTACCCCTATGGTGGCACTGCTGGGTCACACACGGGAGCTGCCAAAGCAGGTTAGGATCCTGCTGGGTTTGTTGCTACTATTGGCCAAAAGAAGCGTGGCTATGGTGTGGGAGAGGGGCCGCCTTACTCAATATGGCCAACGGAAGATTGATATTGCTCATTGTCACTAACTTGAAACAGACTATGATGCTATTGTGCACCCTTCCTCGAAACCTAATTCCATCTGGGGGCCATATATCACATATCTACTGTTAAATGGTAACAGTGACACTGGGGAGTCTGATTGTTAATTCAATTATATGCCTGTAACTTTCTAGCCGCACTCTTTTCTTGGCTGTAATCGATTGTATACTTTTGTTGAATGGGTGGGGGTAAAGCAAAGGGTTGGGGGCTGATGTGTGCTGAATTGTTTTCTTGTTTTGTATTAAGATTGAGAAACCAATAAAACAGTAAAAAGAAAAGAAACGCAAGGCCAAAGACTGCACCCTCGGGAAGATGACCACAAGAAACCAAGTTCGAATTGTCATATAAAAAGATTTAAGGGCAAATAAGTACCCTACCTTCCCAGATGCCCACCCGCAATGTGGCGGTCACTACCACCCCCTGCAGCGGAGGTGAGGACGTTTTTCCTAGTACATGCCAGACCCATGGGGCAGCATGGTGACATTGGGCATTCCATGGCAAAATACGCACACCTACCCAGGCTGCCCAATCAGCACCAGTGGCAGCAACAACTGTGGCCGCAGCAGGCCCCTGTTGCCTTAGCCATCCAAAGAAGTAAATGGAGGCAGCGTACCATTGTTAGTGTCAAGCTTTGAAGCATATCCTCCTGGACCCTATGATGAAGTATGCAGGTACTATTGCCCTCATTTTATGGTGTCTGTATGCTGGGGGAGCTGGTTGGTTCAATAGCAGTGGCCAATATGGGTAGGCACCTACCGCTGCAACATCCTTACCTCCTGGACATAACTGCATAGTGGGGAAGGAATGAGACAGTCATGGAGAAAGAACTGCCCTCATAGGAATACTCCTCATATCGAGAGTGGCCATAGTCCATGGAAGAGCTTGTGAACTTTAGTGGAAGTTACCCTATATGGGAGAGCTTGCAAGCTTTAGTAGGTGGCATTGGGAATACTCTGTAAGAGAGCCCGAGAACTGTATTGGGTGGCTGTGCCCCCATGTGAGAGCCTGATAACTTTAAAAGCTGACTGGGGTCTGTAAGTGGGCCTAAGAGATTTAGTGAGTGACTGCACTCGGTGACAGAGCCAGGGAACTGTAAGGGGTTGCAGTGCCCTATAACAGAGCCTGTGTACTGTACTGGCGCCCCTGGAAGTGGCCTAGAACTTCAAGTGGTGGTTGCACCCTATGGGAGGGACTGAAAACTGTAAGGGGTGGCTGAAGCCTGTCAGAGAGCCAGAGAAAATAAACAAGTGATGCTTGTGACTGAGTCAATAGCAGGATTCCAAAACATTACTGGCACAATAGGCAATACCAAGTCAGAAACTGGTCATCACCTCTCATTCACTACTACAACTACCAGTTTCCCAGCCACATCCTCCATGAAACAACCCAGCTCCACCTTCCGATGTCTGATTGGTACAGGGTAACACATCATCATCATCTGAGCTGGTGTATTGGCTATGGGTAGATTGCCCATAGGCTTTCACAAATAAGTGCCTTTTTTCATTTTTATAAATATCAGCTGTTTCCCATGCAGCACTGCAGTCTTCCCTTGCAATTAAAGACAATAGCTCTGGCTGTACTAAAAACCCTGTCAGAGTGCACAATGGTAGGGGACAGGTGATAAATTCAATGGCAACACGCACTGGGTTGTTTGCTGTATCAATAATGTACTGGGTCTCCATCCATTCCCACTAGTGAATAGTCAGTAGATAGGCATCAAACATTTACATATTGATAGTCCATTGCATGTTCCTGTTGATGACTGTCTATATTCAAGGTGTCTGAGTTGCTGATGAGGGTGCCCCACATTTTCTCCTCCATGTAGGCTGCACCTTCTCACAAAGATTTCAACAAGTGTTAGCGATCTACTGCCCATTGATGCTGTCAATTTTTATCTTAACCTTCCTGGTTTAGTTGGCATCATTTGGGCTGGTTGGTGTTCATCCTGCGCCCTTTCTCTAATTGTTGTTCCAAGTGCCACATCAACACATCCTTGTGTATTTGCACTGTATCTGTCTCCTCCTTGCAATGTTTTCTGCAAGGTCTCCTCCCACGACACATGCTGATGAAAATAATACATGTTTACCTTGAAACCCTGGTCCATAAGGGAAGCCAGCAGATACTCACTGTTTCCTTTAAATGCAACTACCAATGGATGGCCACGCAAGGTTGAAATGGGTCACTCACCAGGTATCGAGTGTTGGGTTGTGCTGAAGCAGATACACCAGAGGGAGAACCTCAGTGTGGGATGCATCGTGATGGCTATTCTGTTTGGTGGCCTCCTCGAAAGGTATTAGGCAGCAGCTGCCACTGATTCAGTTTCAGAGATGCCCCTTCTAGCACTCTGCTGTGATTGTTATGGTAATCTATGATAGCATTAAACTGCTTACATAGCCTGTTCAACATATGCAAAGTAGAGTTCCAACAGATGACCACTGAGATCTTCAGGTTGTGCAGGCGCAACTTGTACCCCTGCAGATGGCGCAGTTCATTTTTGGCATGGTAAACTCAGCGCTGAAACGTGAAATTATCTGCTAGGCCACAGCAACCATTTTATACACTGGCTCAATTGCTGATTAAGCATGTGACCATGAGGTGAAAGACATGCTCAAAGAAGGGTTTGTTCGCTGTCTTGAAAGTTCCAGGCATCAAGTACATTTGATTGGTTTCAGCAATGCTTTTTAAGATGGAGAACCAAGTGACCTTCCCAAAACCTCTGACAACATGACTTCCTTAGTGTGCATGAAGGAAAACAATGCTGATACAGACTCTTTGTGGATGTTTGGGACTGATATGGAGCTCAGGCATGCCCAAACTTAAATGACAGATGGACAAATTAATACAAACGTCACAACAGGTCCACGATAGCATGTGTCATCAGGGATAATTCAGCAACAGGGCCCATTCCAGGTTTGCCACACTCATCCAGGGGCCCATCCACTTCAAATAACAGAAATTATAATCTTAAGAAAATAAATGAGAACATTCCTTTTTGGCTCTGCTTATTTAATAACAGTACACACGTGGTCCCAAATCATCACAAAATAAGAAGGAGAATCCCTTGTTGGCATTGCTTATTAGAAAAAGACATAATTTATCCAGGATTATCTTTTTCGTACAAGTCATAACAGATTACTGCGAACTGAGCAGGAATATGTATATTTCTCCTTATTACAACACTGACAACAGTGAGAAGGTAGCTACAAACATGGATTCCCATAGCCAACCTATCCCTCCCTAACATGCGCAGCATCCATCTTTCCAACTTATACTAAACACACACACACACATATGCCAGCCAAAAGACACACTGATGTCGGCCACGCTATTTGAATACCCCATGACCACTAAACTCGCATTTAGCAATCCCTACACCTCATTGTCCAACCTAACAAAGCATAGCTCATGCCATATATCATTTCGTGCTCTCCAGGCAGAATTCAATAGGAAGCAACTAAAGCAGAATTGCAGTATTCGGGGCTACCGTCAGGCGACACACACTCCACATGCTCTAACCCTACTCACACATGATCCCACTAGCATGTAGAGAACATGTGTTACCAATCTGAACACATGAACACATCAGGTTTCACATGTTGCCTTTCCCTCTCTCCCTACTAACTCCAATCTTTCACTCTGACTTACAGGATCTAGCGCCAAGATGCCACCAAAATTGTACAAGTTGCGGTGTGCAAGACCCAGTTACACTACTTTATATAACACATTATATCACCTTTGTTTTCCCAACAAGCACAACAATGGGAACATGTTGGATGTATCTTCAATGTTCAGTACCTTCAATAAACATGTAAATGTGTTGTAGGAAACCATGTGCACAAAGAGTACTGTCTGCATATAACAAAATAAGGCGAGTGCTACCTGTATCTATGATCCTAGCATCTGGGAAAAATCTCCTAAAATACTTGCAAGCAGTTTGATAGCCAAGGTGATCAGTGCTGAAGACACATTAAGCCCTTGCTGTGTGTCCTGCTGTAGTTCACACCCATCTCAAATACCACCATCTGTTTTAATCCTCATCCTAATGTAGGCATGTAATGAACTAACCCAGCTCATTATCTAATCAGCAATGTTGTAGTGCTTCAGGGCCATGAACATTCACTTCCATCCCACTGAATCCAATCCTTTTCTTTTGGAATCGAATGAGGCAATGAAGTCATCGGACTGCCCCTGACTTGCCCATGACATGTATGTTCTATGGTAATTCATGGATGTATTCCTGTCAAGCATAAAGCTGATTTGGTCTGTATTGGTCTGTATGCACTGGCACTGTTACAATTTGTAGCATCCTAGTGAATAGTATCTAACTCAAACATTTGAAATTAATATTTACCATGGAAAAACAGTTTTTACGACCCACAATGCTGGGAATCCTTATCGGTTCAGGCAACTCTACTATAATTGCTTTGCCCAGTGATGGAGGTCGTTCTCCAGTCAGTGGCATACTCATATAGATAGAAAAGCCTAGGTGCCAGCAGATCCATGTTGGGTTGAGAACATTTCACTGGCAGTCCATCATTAACTGGCGTTCTTTCCCCCCAGCCACTCTCATACTGTCAATCGCTAGCCCAGTTTCCCTTTCTGTAATGGGCTGATGTAAACTTTGTGTGACAAATTGACTTCTGTCCTGTAGGAGTGCAAGGATGAGTAGAGGCTAAAGAGCCTCCTCAGCAGTCACACTTCTACAAAACAAGAGCCAACACAATAATAAAAGTAAAACAGGCACAGTTAGGAGATATACCTCCTTTGCCTTTAGTGGTAATGTGGGACGAGGGAAGGCCATACTCTCAAGGGGTGTGTGAGTGTGGTTCAGTAGCAACCAAAAAGTGAAGTACAACAGTCCAAAAAAAGGAATGTCCAATCAAGTGTCTATACAAAAATATATATACTTTAATTAAACACACCATATACAAGATTAACTAAATAGAAAAGACTGCAAACACCCACCCATTTAGAAAGAAAACAGAATATGCAAGATATCAAGATACAGGACTCTGGGTTATGGGGCAGAAGGAGAAAAGGCAATTAAAACCAAAATGTTTAAAAGGATATGCTTTTGAGTTTCAAAACGGGATTCATGTGTTCTAGCCAGGCTGTAGGGCCCAAAATGGACGAGGGTAGACAAAGCAGTTATCAGTCAGTAATACCTTTGCAGTGCCTTGGTGGTTCGACAATGGTGACCCAGGCTTCATGGCAGTGCGTGAGCGATTTCAAGATTGAAAAAAGTGCAAAAGGTAGCACCAGTGAGTGCTGGTGGTTCTAATGTGTTGAACGCTTCTTGAAAAAAGGCTCCAAGCAGTTCAACAGTGAACACATTGGAATCCTACCTGCCTTGACTCTAAGGGTGCTGTGAATCCCACTCCAGGGTGTCAGGGATAAGGTGAGTCTTTGTCTTGTGCTCCCAAACACTGGGGAGACTGGCACACAACTGCAGGGGTCCTTCAGCATGGCAAGGTCCCGTGTTCCACTTTTTCTGGCAGGGAGGCGGATGTTGTCCCAGCAGAAGGTCACCTTCAGTGTTCTTTGTTGAAGGTTATGGAGCAGAGGTTGCCTCTGTTTTGGACTGCCTGTCTTCACCTCATAACTGGAGGACATTAGAAAGGACTGTTCTCCCAACAGGGTCCAAACACAATTCTTCTTCAAGGGCTGAAGTATGCATATGAATCTAAGAATGAGTGAGAAATTCCTTATTTTTAAGGGAAAAGCCCACAGTTGATTGGACTAAAGCTGGTCTGCTTTAGGGGTCCAGTCACTGTTCTGGGGATCAGTGGACCTGGTCCCCTGATATCACACCCAAAGTGCATTGTGCTGCAGGAAGTGGAGGGGACAGGAAGGAAAGATAAAGGCAGTGACAAATAAGATGGTGGAACGTTTCACCAGCAATAAGAAGCATTCTCTCTACACACAAACTCTGCCCCTTCGCTTCTCAAAAGGTTCAAAGGCCTTCTGATATGCGGGATCCTGGTGTGAGGCCAAGCCTTTGTGAATGAGTGTGCTCTTTGTTTCCTGTTCCCAGGGCAGCTTCCTGTGGAGTGGCTGTCTTTCTGAGGAGGGTGTTACTTGCCCTCACAAAGTAACAAAGAGAGGCAAGCCCCAAGGCTACAGTCTTGCTGGTTGCAGCATGACAGCCTGTCTGGGGGAAATACACATAATTCTTCCACAGCTGAACTGGTTTCACATGGCCGACACATGCGTGATATCAATATGATGTTGTTGCAATCATTATGAAAAATACTATCCACCATACCCTAACTCAGGTATGGCTTATATTTGAAGATTATTATGCCACCTGGACTGCATCCTCGTGATTATGGAATTTTAGCACAGGGGTGCATATCTTAAATGCAGCCTCTGCACTTCAGAGACTTGGCTGTTACTGCAGCTGTCAAACAGGTGCCTAGGACATCTGAACCTGCTCTGTGCCACTGGAGAGTAGGCACTGCAGATCAGGCTACTGATGCAGCAGGGCAGAGGTGTACAATATTATTTTTTCATGGAGATCATGAAAGGGGAATCTAATTAGAAGATTATACTTTTAGAGAAGGAATTACCCGTATAATTTTCATAATTAATTTTTAAAAACAGTCATGGCTTCTACACTCTAACAAGAGGGAAATTCCTCACACCTTGCTTCTCATCCTCCATCAGCCGATGAAGTCTTGCTTGTTCCAAAAACTCTATATGGTTTATCAGGTTGAAAAGCATAGTCATTTAGTACGGTTCAAGCATGTCACTAGTTCCTTCCTGTGCAACAACCAGTGATCCAACATTCCCTTCTACTTGCATTATCCCTCAACTTGGTAGTTCTTACTTAAGGAGTCACAGTTTTCCTGTATTACTGTCCTCCACCCATACATTAAATGTCGCATTTTCATCATGCCTTGCCCTTGTTGCACAATATCTGGACCCATAGGAGTTCTGTTTCCCATTTCTGCCCCACTGTGCATGGACCCCATCCTCATGTGGCCCTGCACAGTCCTGATTTCTGACTCTGCCCCTATCAACTACCTTAGGTACATGTCCTGAAGCCCACATGCTTATGCTGATTCTCTTTATATACACCATAAAGCATAAACGTCGTCAATCAAGGTCCAACAGTTAATAATTTCTTTTAAATTAAATAATTAATTTAATTTCTTTTCTCTGTAAACCATATCTAGGAATGCTTCCAGCTTAAGTCTCCACATGGGGGTTCTAGGACTTTCACGCTGCCAGCTGTAGGTTGCCAACAGCAGGGCTTGGTCAAACAGTGTTTACCCATGTACTCAGCACCTTTAAACTTATGGAAAGACTCCAACCACACGAGTAGATAATCTATTCTGGTGTATACATCGTGTGGACTGGAGAGGTGCGAATTTGGCCTGTTGGCCCCATGCATCTCACTCCACAATATCAATAAATCCTGATCCCTCATGACGGTCAATAGCAACCTGCACAGCACAGACCTACTTCTATATGTAGTCACGGATCTGTCTAAAACCGTATCAGGCATGCCATTAAATTCCACTCGCCACATCCTGCTGCTATCTATGTGACCCTCAAACATTTCCAGCACCCACAGGAAGTATGCCAAACTGTCAGCAGTGCGCATGTGTTGTTTGAACAAACTAATCTGCCCCAAGGATTACAGGAACTATCACAACATTAACTTCCACAAGAGTGAATCCCCAAAGTGCGTACAGAGACCCTGCTCGATAGCCATACTCATACAACCCTCGAGTATGAGGAGGTGGAGGAACTGAATATGTCTTCCTCCAAGGCTTTCTCCGTCCAGTCCCCACCTGAGCCATGAGCAGTCCTCTCCGAGGAGCACTGGTTGCCCCTGTCCCTCTCAGCCAGTGCTTTAAGTGGGGTAAGAAATTGAGGGGGGGCTCTCGTTTGGAGGCGTGGCTTCCATTGTGGGCGTGGCCTAAAACGTGCACAAATCATTGTAAGGTGCGCAAACAAATATATAAATGTATGTGAGCATTTATATATTTGTATGCGCACTACTATGGTTTGTGTACCTTTCAAGCCTTATAAACATACCAATGTTACGTATTTCTAGGTTTATAAAAAGGTGGCTTGAAAAGTACACAAACCATAATCATTTACGCATACTTGTGTGCTTACCTTACTAAGCTTTGTGCACTTTTCAGCACCTTTTATAAGCATAGACATTTATAACATATTTCTATGTTTATAAAAGTCGGCTTGAAACGTAAACAATTCAAGGCATCTTTTATAAAGCGTTGAGGACGGACAAAACCCGAGGTGGCTTTGTCCATCGACAAAGCTTTATAAAAGATGCCTTGAATTGTGCACGTTTCAAGCGGTCTTTTATAAACATAGAAATATTTCTACGTTTATAAAAGATGGCTTGAAACGTATACAATTCAAGGCATCTTTTATAAAGCGTGGCCAGCGGAGATAGACGCCTCGGGCTCAGTGATCTCTGCTCTGAGCAGATAGATCACTGAGCCCGAGGCGCCTTTCACCCTCTGCGAACCCCGGGCTCCGTGATCTAATCTGCATATCAGATCATGGAGCCCACAGGTTCGCTGAGGGTCAGTGACCTGGCGAGGGCAAACAAAGGAACTGTAACTTCCCTGATGACCCCTCAGATGAGGGGTCATCAGGGAAGTTACAGTGACTGACAGAAGTGCCAGCCAGCCTCAGCGACGCTGTGCCTGGCTGGCACTTCTGTCACCTCGCCTGAAATTAAACTGGCGGGCGCATCTCCCGTCGCGATCCCGCCAATGTTGTGTGATATGGGGGCCCCGGCAGGGCCCCGGCCCACTTTAAGCACTGCTCTCAGCTCTGCCCCATGCATGGCCTCCCCGGTGCTTTCACCCCTAGCGTCTACCACTTGCTGCCAATTAATGTTCCCAGTGCAAAGGTGCTCAGCAAGGGAATATCCCGGATGAAGGTTGCCAGGCCCTCGCCCCTGGTAACCAGCCTCTGCCAGCACTGCTTGCCTTCCTCGCTGGAGCCCCACCTCAGCAGACTCGCAGCGCAGGCCCTCCCCATGGTCATCTCCTGCGCTCATGCAGGGTAGTGCTTCTCCTTGCCCACTGCTAAGGCACAGGCATGGCTTCGGGCCCATCAGTCCTGTCCTTTTTGTTGTTGTTGGTGAATGACATTTCTCCAAATTTATTTTTGGCGTTGTTCCCCTTTTTGTGTTGCCTTTCTCTGGACAGGGAGGTAGCGGCCAGAAACACTTCTAGGTGTCCATTCAGTCATCCACGCTCCTTGAAAAACGCAAACATATAAACTTTTTAAAACTTGCGCCTTTCAATTTATCAAAAGGGTGCATATTTTCACGTCCCAATTGCTGTATACAATAGTAGCAGATTAATGTCTCAAAATTAAATACATTAATGTCTCAAATGTTTGGTCTGCTACAAAGATTTTTTTTTTAACGACTGCAGCATACGACAGTGTTATTGGTCCTATTTCAAGGTTTCGTTTTTGGCTTTTGCTTCCGTCTCGCATGGCCATATGGGGTTGTGGATCCTATCAAGTGAGCATTAGAGTCAGCCATGCTCATATACACGTTCATTGTTCGCAAGGGTGTGCTGAGCGTGTGCTCATCTTTCTGTGGCACGCCTACGATGGTAACCGCATCACCATCTGCCAGATGGCTTCTGCTTGTGTCTGCTTCCTGTCTACGAAACGCACAGCACTTCTTCAAAGCCGCTGCTAATTTAAGGCGCCTTTGTAAATCAGCCATACATGGCACATACTTCATTATACCAATTTTAAATGCTGTTTTGAATTAGGGAACATCGTTAAGGCAGGGCAAATGAGATGCAGGTGTCAGGAAGAAGGCTTCCGCTTTAAACTGCGTTTACTGTGTGGTAATGGGGGGAGTAAATAGTCGGAGCCACTCCTTCACCCATAAAAATGTCCATCGTGTGCGCATGCTTTGCAGTCACTGCCTGCATTATGCGCCGTTTACCAGGACTGTACCATCACGCCATCCAAATTTGGCAAGCAGACTTTAAGGGCGTTGCAGGTTCTTAACTCGTTCTATAAATCTGTATGAAAAGAGCAACCATTTCTGGTCTCTGATAACTGGAACTTTTATGCATGTTACAAAGGGGTGCCAGAAATCATGAATCATTCCTGCACCCCTAAAGACTACTATCTGGACAATCCTCCTGTGGTAAGATTTGTAAAGCTTTGTAGGACACGCAGGGGAGTTGCTAGGTCTGGAAAAGACCCAGGGCTAAACTGATGTCGGAACTGTTGGGACTGGGGGCTAGCTAGTCTTTTGGCTGTAGCTCCTGAGATTCTATCCGGGGCTACAACCAAAAGATCAGGGGCTATAGCCCCCTAAGCCCCCCCCCCTAGCAACGCCCCTGAGGACACGGTAGGACTATGGGCCTCAATCATAAATTAGTGAGATAAAAAAGTCGCGGTAATGGAATAAGTGCCACTTTTACCACAGTTTCAAGTTTGGAGATTCAAACCGAAACTCATCAAATCCACCTGGAAACATCCTTCATACAAAACCCATTGCAACATGCTGTAATTACCGCATGTGGTAATCACTGACCCCCATGGCGTTCAATCGGACTCCAAAATCGATAATACTGAAAGGACTTCATGCCTCTGAAGCATGTCTACACTTCACATTATTGTATGCGTACGGCGTGCAGGGACGTTAAAGGAGTTTGGCGGTAGCAACAGAGGTAATGCCGCCAAACTCTTAATGAGGCCGTTTTTCTTTTCCAAATTAGCGATCCTTTACCTCCTCAAACCATTGGCCATATTATAAGTAATGTGAAATGTTACAGTAATCAGTTTTTCAGAATACCACCTGTTTACTTCTCGACATGATAATGGGGTTAAACACACATATACATAATTAAAGCCTGGTCGTAAGTAGACCTATTACCTACAATCATAATAGGGGTAACTAACCAGATTGAATTATTACGTCTGCTAATTCTGTCTATCTATTTATACAAGGCAGAACGCCTGTTACTTTGTTCCTCATACAATTCTACACCGTTCCACTAATCTGCACCACATTGTGCATAGTCAATTGTTAGGGTACCTCCAGACATTACTGTCTACATGACATTTGCACACCCCTCCCCATTACCCAGATTTCACGGTTGACTGAAATCGGCGCAACATCAATTTGGTCGTAGAAGGACCTGACATAGATCATTTAAAGCGTCTTGATGCGAGAAACAAAACTAAAAAGACCTTGAAAAGCATGTTTCAAGGCCCTAGAATGCAGAAGTTTTCTTTTCTTGACTAACATGGGAATGAAACACCATGCTCTGTGCGAAACCGCACAAAACCAGACAACATTTCAGTGGAGGCAGAACCGTAATACTGATTTGGCGGAAAGGACAGAAGTGGATTCCAGTGGAGACAACACACTTTTCACTCCACGGGTGAAAAGGTGTGCTCACCCCTACTCAGCAGCACCACATGATGTGTTTTCTTCTGAATCATGAGTCCCCTTTTTTGTGATTTTTTTCTCACCTTCAGCAATCATGTCTGTGTCTTTATCGGACAGCTTCATTTCATATTATACCCCTTCGCCGCCCCAAGATGCCAAAATTTCTTTTTTTCTGTCAATGAGAATCGTCTTAAGCTTTCAAAACCCTACCTAACGAGGGATCAGACAAAAGTCTCTAGATGTTTCTCAATTTACTCAATTCATAGAAAATTAATACTCTGCCAATTATTGTTGCACTTGAACTCAATATTAAATACAATGAATTAATAAATTAAGCAATTAAAGGAAATTATACCAAGTAGAAAAAACAGACAAAGACTTGTGAGGAAAGACCAAGGAATAAGAATAAATCTAATGTCTTCACTATTCCATTGCTATTCAAGGCACACCATCAGTTGTTGATAGTTTTGTATGTCCGCAACAGGCGGCGGTCAGTCTTCTCGATCCCACCTTCACTATAAACAATAATGTACTTCTGGGAAAATTTTAAAAAAGAAATACAAATTAATTTCTGCTATATTCATTTTTTCTCTAATCTAGTAGTAAGTGGTGGTGCTTTCAATTTTATAAATGTATCATTACAAATCAAAGCCCTTTACACTATATCAAAATATTTTAGATATGTTCTTTTTCATTTGAATGGACAACAAACTTAACAATACATTTTAGCTTAATTCACATAATGTCTTAACTTAACCCACTCCTTGTTCTGTTTTACTATCGGACACGCCTGAAACGAGTGGACAAAATGCCCAGTACCTCTTTGATCAGTTTAGGCATAGTAATGATCTGTTATTGTACTTTTTCGGTATTTCTTTAGGATATTATATACCCTGTGCAATAAGATACAATGAGGAGCTTCTTAGTAGTTGACCATTTAACCCTTTCCCAAAGCTTTCAGATGTGTTCATAATAGCTCTCATGTATCTCAAAAACCTTGAAGTCTGAACTGTTATATTTTATCTGTGTTTGGAATCCCATATACATTTATATAATTTGAATTATCAGGAACGAATTCCTGTTTTTGCTTGAATTTCATGTTTGTTTAATTCAGCTATAGATATTGCACAAATACAGATATCTAAATAGGTATTATAACACGTTTTCACCATATATTTCATATGGTAATCTTAATCAATGAACAGGTTCCCATTTTACATGTGCACATAAGGTGAACTAAGCATGCACACAAGGGAAAGCTGGTATTGCTATTATTTAAAAGTTACTCTGTATTGTGCACTATTCCATATGTTAAGCTACTTCTCAGTTGTGACATGTATGATACTCTGCAAAAAGGTCAATCATTTTCTTTATCCTCATCCTAGTACCCCCTTTTCAGAATAGGGCGGTGGTTGCCACTCTATAGTTAAGATGAAGCCTATGTACCATTTACTTTACTGAACATTCTATTGCATATAATCGTTTACTTGGTGAACATAACTAGCTGTATTCTTCTGACATTCTGAAATATTTCCCATGGTGAGATGCAGTAACTGGGGCTGCTCAGAAAGTTAAAGCAGCCTTTTCATGAATAATGTAGGTTAGGGAAAAATATTTTTTGCACCAATTATAGATGTTTTAATTCACTTGTGTGTTGCATTTCAATTTGAAAAAAGGAGATATTGCAATTTTTCAAGTTGAAAAGCAACAAATAAGGGAATTATAACATCTATAGTTGGCGCAAAAAACAATTTTTCCCTAACCTACATTATTCTCAATTTGTCGTTGTGTAGCAGCCACAACAAAAGGGACAACAAACAAGTTACTTCTTACCTTGTAACATTCTTTCGATGGGATGTTCCTCCGACGTATTCCTTATCTTAGATATCTCTTTCCAGCTTTGCTGGCCTCGGAAAATTTTTCTCTAGAGGGCGATGCGCGTCGACGTCTGCCGAGTCGATGTCCCTCGACAGCCGCCGTATCGACGTCAACGACATCCTGCCTATAAAGGCCGCGCGCAACGTCCGTTGCTCAGTTCCGTTTTGTAGCCCACAATTATTCTTTCTGGACTAGACTAATCACCCTGAAGGAGCGTAAGCTGCAACAACAAGGGAAGTAGTACTGCGGGGATGGATGGGAGGGTCGATAAGGAATACGTCGGAGGAACATCCCATCGAAAGAACGTTACAAGGTAAGAAGTAACTTGTTCTTCGAAGGGATTGTGTCCTCCGACGTATTCCTTATCTTAGATAGGCTCCCATAGCAGTATTCTGTTATTGGAGGTGGGAGTACTGACTTCATGCTTCCTTTTATTGATGAATAGAGTGCAATACTGCCCTTCCAAACCTAGTCTCTTGACTGGAGGAGGAATCCAAGTTGTAAAACCGTGTAAAGGTATGGACGGACGACCATGTGGCAGCCACACATATGTCTTTAACCGGCACTCCTCTTTTGAGGGCCGATGAAGCTGCGATACCTCTGGTCGAATGAGCCCTAAGATTTTGAGGGGGCTCTTTTCCTGCCAGTTTATAACATTCCAAAATGGCTAGAATGATCCATCTGGAAATGTTCTGCTTAGTTATCGGTAATCCCAGCTTGTGACCTGCGTAGCCTACAAACAGCTGGTCTGCCTGTCTTATCCTAGCCAGTCTACTGATGTAAAAACTTAAAGCCCTTCTTGGGTCCAGCCTGTGTAACCTCTCTTCCTCTTTCCCCGGATGAGGAGGAGGATAGAAAGATGGAAGGGTAATCTTCTCAGTGATATGGAATTCAGAAACCACCTTCGGGAGGAAATAAGGCTTCACTTGCAGGACAACTTTGTCTTTGTGAAAGATTGTATGAGGGGGTTTACAAGAAAGAGCTTGTAACTCGCTCACCCTTCTAGCAGATGTAAGTGCTATTAATAAAACAGTTTTAAGGGTAAGAAATCTTAACGAACAAGAATGGAGTGGTTTGAAAGGTGTGCCCATCAGGAAAGTTAGGACTAAGTTTAAATCCCATAGGGGAACCTGGAATGGTCATGGGGGATAAACGTTAGTTAACCCCTTTAGAAACTGTATTACCAAGGGTAACTTGAAATAGGATGGTTCTTCCGCAGTGCGCTTAAAGATGGATAGCGCTGCGAGATAGCCCTTAATGGTGCCAACTTGAAGGCCTGAATTCACCAAATAGAGTAGGAAGGACAAAACCATTGGTGTACCACATGAAAAGGGGTCGATATTCTTTTCTCTACACCAGCTGCAAAATCTGTTCCAACAGCAGCAGTATAAAGACTGTTGCTGGCCTCCTTGCCGAAAGCAACACCTCCATAACATCATCAGGGAGGTCCCAATCCTTGTACCTCAGCCTTTCAGAAGCCAAGCGTGAAGGTTGAGGGTTTTGATGTCTGGATGGAGAACCTGACCTCCCTTCTGTGAGAGTAGATTCTCTCTCGAGTGGAAGTCAAATTGGAGGGCAGAAGGACAAGTCTAGAAGGTCCGGGTACCACGTTCTCCTGGCCCAATCTGGGGCAATTAGGATCATGGTTTTCCGGAATCTTCTCAACCTCCTGATTATTTGAGGAATGACAGAGACCAGTGGGAACGCGTACAGAAGCGGAAACTCCCAGTCCACTATGAACGCGTCTCCCAGAGCTCCTCTCGGGGGAAATTCCCTTGAACAGAACAGATCGCACTTCCTGTTGACACTGGTGGCGAACAGATCCACCTGGGGGTTCCCCAAAGGGTGAAGATCTCTTGAAGGACTTCCTGAGCTAGTTCCCACTAGTGGGAGACTGTGCTCTGCCTGCTCAGAGCATCCGCTGTCAAGTTCTTCTCTCCGGCTAGGTGAACTGCCGATAGAGAGATTCCTTCTTGGATTGCCCAAAACCAGAGCTGCATCGCCTCTCTGCACAGAGGTAGTGATCCTACGCCTCCTCTTTTGCTGAGGTAATGCATGGCCACTGTGTTGTCCGTCATTATCAGGACATTCTTCCCTTGTACAGATGGCAGGAACGCCTTCAGCGCAAGTCTGATGGCCCTCAGCTCTAACAGGTTGATATGTAGTCCGGACTCCGATGGGGACCAACGACCGCTGATGGTCAAGTCGTTGGCGTGGGCTCCCCACCCCGTGAGTGAGGCATCCGTGACTACTGTTATCTCCGGCCAGGGTTGCCAAAACTGTTCTCCTTTCAGAATGTTCTCCTGACAGGCTCACCACTGAAGGTCTCGAGCTACCCTGTCGGGAACCTGAAGAAGATCTGTCATTCTTCCTGAGAATTGTGACCACTGAGTTCTCAGTGCCCACTGGAGGGATCTCATTCTCAGGCGAGCCTCTGGCACTAGGAAAATGCAGGATGCCATGAGGCCTAGCAACCTCAAAAAGTCGAAGGCTGGGAGACGTTGGGCATTTTGGAACTTGGTAACCATCTGTAGAATATCTTGAGCCCTCACCTCTGGTGGCAAGGCTTTTCCCAGGGAAGTGTCCAGGATCGCTCCGATGAACTGGAGTCTCTGCGATGGTATCATTTGTGACTTCTTTAAATTGAGGCAGAAGCCCAGTCTGTGAAGGGAGTGGCAAACGTGATTTAGCTGGATCTGAGCTTGTTCCGAAGATACAGCCCTGATCAACCAATCGTCCAGGTAGGGGTAGACGTGAATCCCTTCCCTCCTTAGACTTGCAGCCACTACCGACATTAACTTGGTGAACACCCTCGGGGCGGAGGTCAGCCCAAATGGCAGCACTCGAAATTGATAATGAGAGTTGCCAATTGCGAACCTCAGGTATTTCCTGTGTTTGAGATGGATAGGCACATGGAAATAAGCGTCCTGAAGGTCCAGAGATACCAACCAGTGCTGGAACTGAAGGGCCTGAAGGATCTGAGAAAGAGTTACCATCTTGAATTTGTCTTTCCTGAGGAATTTGTTCAATTCTCGCAAGTCCAAGATGGGTCTCAGTCCTTCGTCTTTCTTTGGAATGAGAAAGAAAGGGGAGTACTAGCCCTTGTTCCTCTCCGCTACAGGTACCGGTTCTATGGCACCTTTCTCTAGCAGGTATAAAATTTCCTGCAAGAGGAGCGGATCTGGAGCTTTTTGAGAGCTGGTCCCCGGTGGATGACTCTGAGGTATGCGTAGGAGAGGCAGGCAGTAACCTTGTGCAACTGTCTCCAATGCCCAAGCATCTGACGTGATAGCCTGCCATTCCGCCAGATGTTGAGTTAACCTGCCTCCTACAGGTGTCTTGTGAGGGAAGTCCTCAGAGTGGTTTTGGGGCGGCTTATGCAGATGCCGATGGTAAAGAGGCACCTGCTGTTGCTGCAGCGTTTGAATATCTACTCCGTCCAACTCGGGTAGTTCTTCTTTGTCCCCTTTGAGCCGGTCGTCCTCTACCTCTTCCGAATGCGGAGTAGAAGCGAAAGGACTTGCCTCTCGCAGAGGTTCCTGTGGCACGAAAAGGTGTCTGACGGATTGCAGCGCCTAGGGATTTTGCTGCTGCCTTTGATGTTTGCAGTTTTTCTAAACTGTCATACGCCTTTTTCCCAAACAAAGAAGAGCCATCGAATGGCATGTTGAAGAGCCTGGCTTGCACATCTGGGGCAAAACCAGACTTTCTCAACCAAGCGAATCTCCTGGTTGTTGTACTTGCCGCCATTGCTCTGCTGATACTGTCAGCCCAATCAATGCCCGTCTGGAGGGATTCGCACATAGCGTCTTTACCTTCCTGTATGATATATAGGAACGCCTCCCTTTCTTCTCCCTCCGGGATGCAGTCAGCCGCTGTAGAAGCACACTCCCAAAGTGTATGGCTGAATCTAGCAAGGGTGCAAGTAGCATTAGGAACAAGTTACTTACCTGTAACTGTTGTTCTCCAGCATGGGTCTGGCATGGATTCACATGCTCATGAATATTCCCCGTCGTCAGGCTGGGAATCCTCGGTAAAGAAAAAACCAGTATCAGTTTCGTTTCTGATCTGTCTTTCGTAGTAGTAACCAATCACTGGTCTCTGCGTCATACTGACCACAGCCAATGACTGCCCTCTACCTAAGAACCGCCTCTGGCAGCCATCTTCAGATTTGGAAGCACGTGAAGTGGCAGTATGACCAAGTGAAGAGCCGCAGAGGGGTAGGCGGGAGGGTTCGCATGTGAATCCATGCCAGACCCATGCTGGAGAACAACAGTTACAGGTAAGTAACTTGTTCCTTCTCCAGCATGGGGTCTGGCATGGATTCACATGCTCATGAATAAAGAATACATAGCAGTACACACATGCACAACCACGGGAGGTGGCAAAGGCTCAACATTAAGCATTACATCAAACTCAACATTAAGCATCTTACCTCCTCACCAGGCTCACCTCAGGCGAACAGGTTGCGCAGCACTGCTTGGCCGACCCTGGACTCCTCCCTGGAATCCCGATCGACGCAGTAGAATTTCGTGAAGGTGTGCGTCGACCTCCACGTAGCAGCCCTGCATATGTCCAGCAGGGGTACACCAGAAAGGAACGCCGTGGTAGCTGCGATCACTCTGGTGGAATGGGCTCTCGGACGGCCAGGCAGCGGTCGGTTTGCCAACCGATGACAGTACATGATACAGCCGGAGAGCCATCTGGAAATGGAAGCCTTCGAGAGAGCCTTCCCCTGATTGACAGGTCCAAAGTTCACAAAGAGTTGTGACGTCTTCCGAAAACACTTTGTGCGGTCCACGTAGAACTTCAGCGCTCTAGCCACATCCAGCGAGTGCAAAGTTCTCTCAGCCGGCGACGAAGGCGACGGGAAGAATACAGGCAAGACCAAGGGTTCGTTGAGGTGGAAGTCCGACGGTACCTTGGGCATGAAGGAGGGGTGCGTCCTGAGCACTACCCTGGTGTTGTGAAAAGTCAAGTACGGGGCCTTGCAGGAAAGGGCCTGGATCTCTCCCACCCGTCGTGCGGAGGTGATGGCCACAAGAAACGCTGTTTTCCACGACAAAAACTTCAACGGGGCCGAGTGCAGAGGCTCGAACGGAGGTCCCATGAGCTTGGTCAGCACCACGTTGAGCTCCCACGCCGGGGCTGGAGCCTTCACCGGCGGGAACGATCTGAACAGTCCCTTCATGAACTCTTTCACCAGACGATGAGACCACAAGGACGTCCGCCCCGTGGTTCTGGTGTATCGGGAGATCGCAGCCAGATGAATCTTGATGGAAGCGTGTGCCATTCCAGCTTTGGCCAGCGTCAGTAGGTACGGCAGTACTTGGGGAGCCGTAATCCGTAGAGGGTTAATCTTCTGTGCGTGGCACCAGACAGAGAACCTCTTCCATTTGTGTCCGTAGCATTTAAGAGTCGAGGACGCCCTGGCCTTTGCAAGAACCTCTCTGCAGTCGGCCGGTATGTCGTATCCTCCAAACTCTAGCGCTGCAGGAGCCAGGCCTGCAAGTTCAGCAATTTCGGGTCGTGGTGGAGGATGGCGCCTCCTTCCCTGGAGAGCAGATCCGCGTCCACCGGCAGCTTGATTGGCGGGGACGCTGACAAGTCCAGAAGGTCCGGGAACCATATCTGCCTCGGCCAAGCAGGTGCGACGAGGATCATCCTGCATCGTGACCTCTTGAGCTGGTTGACGAGCCGGATTAGCAGTGGCAAAGGAGGGAACGCGTAGAGGAACAGGCCCTCCCAGGGAAACGAGAAAGCATCGCCCATGCTCCTCGCCTGGGGAAACCTGCTGGCGAACCTCCGGCATTTGGAGTTTGTCGCCGTCGTGAACAGGTCGATCTGGGGTGTGCCCCACCGTCGGAAGAGGCGATCCACTAGATCCTGCCGTAGTTCCCACTCGTGGCACGAGCGCAGCTCCCTGCTGAGTGAGTCGGCGATGGTGTTTTTTATCCATGCCAGATGAAACGGCACCAGAAACATCCCTTGGGCGACTGCCCAATGCCACAGGTCCTGCGCCTCCTTGGACAGTGCTGGGGACCTGGTTCCGCCCTATTTCCTGATGTAAAACATGGTGGTGGTGTTGTCGGTGAAGATCCTCACCACCTTGCCCTTGAGGGACGGAAGGAAGGACCTGAGGGCCCAAAACACTGCACGGAGCTCCAGGACGTTGATATGTAAGGATTTCTCCGTCGGGAGCCAAAGGCCTCTTGCGTGCAGATTTTCGGTGTGCGCTCCCCACCCTTCCAGGGAGGCATCCGTGGTCACTGTCTCCTGGTGGGCTGGGGTCTGGAAGTCCATGCCCGCCGTCAGATGCGCGCGGGTGCCCCACCACCGGATCGCTCGTCGGAAACTCTTGTCGAGTGTGATCCTTTCCTCGAAGCTGCCCGTCGTTTGGATCCAGCGCGCGTCCAGGAACTCCTGCAACGGGCGCATCCGGAGCCTGCACATGGGAATGAGGTAGATGCAGGAAGACATCATTCCGAGGAGGGACTTGATGGACCTCACCTTGGCCGCGTCGGCCACCAACATCCGCTGCACCTTGCCCAGGATGGTCCTGGTCCTCTCCTCCGACGGGGAGGCCAGAAGGGACACTGTGTTGAGCCTCGCTCCCAGAAACAGAGCGTCTTGCGCGGGTACCAGGTGGGATTTGGCGTAGTTCACGGAGAATCCCAGGTCCATGAGAAGTTGGACGGTCCTTGCCGTGTGAACCACGGCGAGCTCCCTTGTCTTGGCTCGGATGAGCCAGTCGTCCAGGTAGGGGTAGATGTGGATCCCTTCGAGGCGCAGCTGCGCCGCCACCGGCGCGAGGCACTTGGTGAATACCCTGGGTGCCGACCGTAGTCCGAAGGGGAGGGCTTTGAACTGGTAATGACGCCCTTGGACCACAAACCTGAGGAATTTTCGGTGCCCCTTCAGGATGGGAATATGGAAGTAGGCATCCTCCAAATCCAACGACGACAGGAAGTCTCCTTCCTCCAGCTGACCCAGGACGTGCTGGAGGGTGACCATCCGGAACTTTTGCGCCTTGATGAACTTGTTCAGACGTCGCAGGTCCAGGATGGGGCGCCATCCCCCCGTCTTCTTCCTCACGAGGAAGTATCTCGAGTAAACTCCGGAGCCCCGAAGCCTCTTTGGGACGAGTTCGATGGCGCCCTTCCTGAGCATCGCCTTTACCTCCAGGAGAAGTTGAGGGATGTGAAGTTCTTTCCTGGCCACGGGGGGGACGCGCGGACACTTTCTTTGAAACTCGAGCGTGTGGCCCCGGGCCAAGGCGTCCAGCACCCAACGGTTGGTGGAGATGGACTTCCACACGCTGACGAAGCTCGCCAGCCGGCCTCCCACCGGGGTGCCTCGGTGGGGGCCCGACCCCACGGCCGGTTCAATCCTGCTTCGACGAGGCCTTGCCGCCTTGTCCTTGGCGACGACGGCGGGGTCCGCCAGACTTGCCTCGTCCTCTGTAGGCCTCCTGAGACGACGAGCGGGCCGCTTGACGGTAGGAGGAGAAACCGCCGCCGGAACCTTTGGAGGCGCCCTTGCCTCCGCTGCTCCGAAAGGGCATCTGTCGTTGTTGCAGAACTCCAAGGGCCCGGGCCGTCTCGGTGTCCGCTTTAATGGCCTGAAGGGAATCGTCCACTGTTTTCCCAAACAGGTTGTTCCCATCGAAGGGCATGTCCAGGACTCTGGTCTGAACGTCTTGACGGAAGTCCGTAGCCTTGAGCCATCCACGCCGCCTAAGGCAAATGCCGTTGCCTAACTGGTGGAACCCAGTGTCGGCGATGTCCGTCGCAACGGTAATGGCGTGGTCCGAAGCCACCTCACCTTCCTGCAGGATCTCCAGGGCCTCTGCCCTCTTGTCGTCCGGCAAGAAGTCCAGCAGGGGAGCCAGTTTGTACCAGAGCTCCCTGTCGTATGGGGCCACGATAGCCAAGGCGTTGGCAGCTTTAATCGTCGTCGCTGCAGACGAGATGACTCTGCGTCCCATAGCGTCCAATTTCTTTCCCTCGCCGTCCGGTGGGGAAGTCGAAGTGGAGGCCGCACCCCCCCCGCTTTTTTCCTGGCCGCCGCGGAGACGACGGAGTCCGGGGTAGGCTGCGCCCGGAGGCACAGGGGGGCCGTGTCTGGGACCCGGTACTTTCCTCGTACCGGTCCCTTCTAGCTGGCGTCGTGGAAGGGTTCTTGAGGAGGGTGAGGCCCTCATCCCAAATGTCGTCCAACAGAGGCACCGCGAGGACCGCCTTCCTCTTGGCCTCGCGCCGCTGATAAAGGAAACCTTCCTTCTTCTTCTCCTCAGGGCAGAGTTGGAAAAGCTCGGATGCCCTGGCGATCATGGAGTGGAACGATCCAATCTCGTCGGGCGGAGAAGCCCTGGTGGGAGGCGACGACGGTACATCCTCGTCGTATACCTCGTCGTCCGTACCCGTCGCTGCCGTGTCAGTCCCCGTATCATCCCCTCGGGTGGACGGGGAGGAGGCTGAAAAGGAGGAGGAGGGTGGATCCTTCTTTTCTTGGTAGGGGGAACCCCAGAAGGTCCCGGTTATGGGTCCCCCGACGGGAGAGGTTCCGTCGGCAACGGTAGTCTCGTCCTTATCTCTGAGCATGAGGACTGTATAGCCAACAAAATGGCCGCCGAGCTGTCTCGCGGCGCTGGCAGAGGGGAATACGACAGGCGATCAGGGGCCCCGTTGGTACCCTCGACGATGTCGTCATCACCTGCGTCGGGATCCATCCCGACGGGCCGGTCTTCTTCCACGCCGAGGCCGTGGCTTAAGACTTCGACCAGCTCCTCCTCCGAGGTTGAGGCCGAATCTACGACAACGCCCTGCCCCCCCTTTTTCTTCCCCACGGGGGATTTCACGGGGGTCCTATCGATGGGCACAAAAGAGGACTCCCTCCGAGGTGGCAGGGAGACTCTGAGCCCCGAGGTCGCCACCACTTGCGTAGCCTCCACAGGCTGAGCCAGGGCCGCCGCGACAGACTCGATAGAGGGCTTGGCCAGATGGATTAAGGCCTTCACCACCTTAGGTGCGCTCACCGCCTTATCCTTGAGGGGGGGGACAGTGCCTTGCTCCCCCTCCGCCTTCGAGCTCGACCGGGGCTTCTCCAGGAGCCTCGCCGGGTGCTCGGCCTTCCTCTTACCCGACCCAGAGCGTTGGCTCGTGGTTGATGGTGCCGGGGAGGGTGCGCCCAGCCTGGCGCCCGTAGAGCCCGACCGTTCGGCGCTCCCGGTGCCAGCGGACTCGCGGTGCTTGGCCTTATGTTGGACCCCCGTCGCCGGGGCATCCTCAAAGGTCTTAGAAGACCGCTCGGATTTCCTCTTCTTCTCGCCGGACGGGCTCTTCCCTTCCGCCCAGTTGGCTAGACGTTGATGGCGGTCCTTCATGGTCCGCTCCGACATGTTGCCGCAAAACGCACAGTCCTTCTCCACGTGCGTCTTGTCCTCATGTAAGCAGTAGAGACAAAAGGAGTGTTCGTCCTCCTTAAAGACGTTCTGGAGCTGGCATCCAGGGCAGATCCTGAACAGCTTTCCGGGCGTCGAGCTTCCCTTCTCCTGGGCCATGTCCGGGCCTGAGAAACTTCTGGAGTCCTCCAAAAGCGTAGCTCGACGAAATCTTCACCCTTGAGGGGCGCAGACGAATCCGACAACGGGTCCCCGTTGATCGGATGGAGAGTCGGTGGAGCTTGCGGCTCTTTTGACCGAAAAAATGAAGTTTTTGAGAAAAAACGTGAAAAAATAGCACTAACGCTCGAGAGCAATAGCACGAGGATCCCAACACATGAACGTGCGGTAAAAATCTGAAGATGGCTGCCAGAGGCGGTGCTTAGGTAGAGGGCAGTCATTGGCTGTGGTCAGTATGACGCAGAGACCAGTGATTGTTTACTACTACGAAAGACAGATCAGAAACGAAACTGATACTGGTTTTTTCTTTACCGAGGATTCCCAGCCTGACGACGGGGAATATTCATGAGCATGTGAATCCATGCCAGACCCCATGCTGGAGAAATAGATTTTAACGCCATGCTACATGCCGAAAAAATCTTGTTGGAAAGCCTGTGAAGGTGTTTACCACCCCATACATTCTGTGATCCTGGCCATTAAGGCTCTATAGGGGGTTTCAGCATGCTCCCCCGGGTCTGGCCTAGCGAACTCCACCTCAGGGGCAGTGTCTAATCCACTTGCCTCATGTAAGGAATCATGGAGTTCCTTTAACCTGCGTTCTTCTAAGGATAACTCCTCTTGAACTGGGGTTGCAGGTCCCTGCAACTCAAATGTCTCTTCTTGGTCAGATAGTTCTCCCTCTTCCATAATTGAGGACATAGTTCTCAATTGGTCTGAACTCACAAAGGGTGTGAAACCCATCTCCAAGGCAGAGGGTGCCAAACTTGTTGTAATCGGCCTCGAAAACGTCGATGTCGTTGATGCCGACGTCGAAGGCTTCGAGCGTGGCGTAGAAAACAAAGGCGGAGGCCTCGAGGTCCTCGATAGAATTGGGATTCTGCTTGAGGAAGTCGACAATCTCAACGCCATCGAGGACCTGGGGATAGCCACTGGGTGCGCCGCAACCGTGACTTTCCTTGGCGTCGACGCCGGTGTCGAAGATGGCGTCGAGTCGACAGACCCGTGTGTCGAAGGTCCCTTCGACAACGGCGTCGAAGACACCGACCTCGGCGTTGACGGAACCTTCGTAGACGGCGTCGACGGAACCTTAGAAGAAGGTTTCGAGGTCATAGCTTTACTCGAGGGTTCGTGACGCGCTTCAGAAGCTTCCTTCGCCGGGTACTGCGACTCGCAGCGTTTTTGACCTTCGGGTCTTTCGACCAGAGCATCGCTCTCAGCAGTCTTCGAGGGGGTCGAGGCCGCTTTCTCGAAGACGCTCATCATATTTTTGCGGAATTCCTCCCATTCAGCCCGGGAACTATGTTTCGTGGGGCAAGGGATTCTCTTAGGAGAAACAGAGGAAGAGGAGGACGGAGAAGGGGATCTTCGACGTCTCCTCTTCGAGTGCTTCGATCTCGAGGAGTGATGGGACCCACTCCGAGACCTGGAGCGCGAATGGTGACGAGGAGACGAATGTCTCGACTTCGTTGAGGAAGAAGAAGCTTTTGAAGTCTTACCTTTTTCCAGCTTCCCCCTACGCTCCTTCAGGGCCTTAGCTGTCATGGACATACAGTCCTCGCACTCCGAACAATGGTGTTCAGCTCCCAAACACCACAGACAAACTCTGTGAGGGTCAGTCAGCGACATCTTTTTCCCACAGTCTCGGCATTTTTTGAAGCTGGACTGAGGGGTCGTCGGTTCCGACGAGGAAGCCATCGAGTATGGATCGAATATCTCGAGGAAATAGGATAAATTCTCTACGAAACTGAGCAACGATATTCCGAGGCACTGAGTAAGCGTGGAAAAATGGAACTGAGCAACAGACGCTGCGCGCAGCCTTTATAGGCAGGATGACGTCGACGTCGATACGGCGGCTGTCGAGGGACATCGACTCGCGGACGTCGACACGCAGCGCCCTCTAGAGAAAATTTTTCCGAGGCCAGCAAAGCTGGAAAGAGATATCTAAGATAAGGAATACGTCGGAGGACACAATCCCTTCAAATAATCTTTTGCTTGACAACTAACTTGCATTTACAACAATTAGAAAACAAACAAGGAGCTTGCCAGGAATTGGATATCATTAACTGCTATTTAGAAAATTAACTGTAGCCTTTTCATGAATGTGAACTATTTCTCACAAAAATCTGTTTTTAAAACGTATGCCAAAACAGCAAGGGGTCATGTTCGTTATGGTGGGGCATAAGAAGCATGCATAAAATGCATCCATACAAACTGTATGCCTCCTTTTAAAACCAGGCCATATATCAATGTGTATGGCAGAAAGGGGGCATAGAGCAGAATTATCCTTTCTCCCACACCTATTTTGTTTGCTATAGAGACGTGACAGCATTTATGCCAGCATGGCGTTTTCATGCTGGTATAAATGCTGTGGATTTCCATGGAATCCATTGTGACGCGGCCTGCCATGCGCTAATGGCATGCAGTAGTTACTTAATTTCCCCCGTAAATTTAAAAGGGAGGCATACAGGCGATTTCACCTGCTTTTTAGACCGCTGTTTTGCACTTTGCAAATGCAAATGACCTACCTTTCACTAGATGTGGAGGTAAAAATTGGCAGCAGCTCGAGACAGTGATTATTTAAGTCCCAGACCATGTCTGCTGGAGCAGCCCCCCTAAATATGGGAGCAAGCCCGGGTGCAGATGGCAGCAGCACCAGCTCACGTATTTGCTTTCTTGATCACAGGTGGCACTGCGGTGAGAGCCCGACCTCTGTAGCAAATGCCACAGCATCAACATTGATGGATCTTGGCCATCAGTGAATCTCTGAGCTATACCCTTTCATATAGGTTGGGGACTAGCCACTGGCCATTCTCCCTCAAAGTTCTGAGTAATATTATTTTCCTTCTTGCTCTTCATAACTATTTTGTAACTGAATGCTTTTTATAACTCCTCACCCCAAGCTTAACTCCTCCATAAATAGTCACAAGTCCATTTAGAAAAGTCAGAAGCATTGGCAATGTCTAGTGTCACAACTGCTACTCCGTTCCTCTGCAGCGATTATTCCCAGGTAACCCTCTGACAATGAAACAATTCTGATCTTTATCTGCTGCCTGATCCATGTTTTCCAATTCTCTGTGAGCAAATATTCCCACAATTCTCAGCCTGCTCCATTTATTTGTCTAATTGTGTTGCAATTGTCCTGATCGAATGGTGTCTCATGTGCCCTGGAGGATGTTGCTCTTGTCCTCTTGTCAGCATGTCTTGCTTCAGTTTTCTCTGATGTCTCATGTGCCCCAGAGGATGTTGCTCTTGTCCTCATGTCAGCATGTCTTGCTTCAGTTTGCTCAGGCATCTCATTTGCCCTGGAGAAAGTTGTTCTTGAACCCTGGTCGGCAAGTCATGGTGCCGTTTGTTGTGTTTATTAAGCTCTTGATATTCGCTTTGCATCAGATGGAGCTGTTGCAAGTGATGTTCGTTATTTGTGCGGCTTGTTTCAGTTACTTAATGGCTTCCGCACATTTGAGAAAACGTCCAAGAAAGATTGATTGTGCTCTCATCTCGTGAATGAACTTAAGTAAACTGGAACCTTGCCATTTCCCATATTTGGAGTGGCGTGATGAAAAGAAATTGATTTTTAAAAAAATCCCTTTAAAACTGCTTTAATAAACCGTTTCGAACTGTATACAGTAGTAATACATTTTAAAGGAATAACCAACATATCGAACATTTTGCTTCAGACACTATTCCAAATTGTGCCTCGTTCTTGTAGCTACTGTAGTGAATTGGGGTGAGCATCAGTAAATGAGGGAGTACATTGTTTGCATCCAAACATTGACTACAATCCTGCCCCAGACAAATGAGGAATCCATGCAAAATGTGGTAGCAGTGGGTTCAACGATGTGGATTTGTATAGCCGGACAAACATACACACACACATGCATGAATTCAGCTTTATATACAGAGATAGTATGGCTGATTCCAAATTTGCTGGCAGAGGCCTATCGGCAAATATACTTTTTTAAAACATTTACCATACAGATAGGAAGCAGAAATTCACATGACTGAAAGCTGTCAATCTATCATTTTATATGGTGTTAATCATTTCCCTGCACCCCTTTTCAACCTATAATAGTTCAAATGTTAACAAATACAAATGTTAAATAAAATAAAAAAATAAAAATACATAGCAGAAGAAACTGGCTTCCCTTTCCCCTCATCCAAGTGGAAGAAGTAGTAAAGAAATAGCTGCCCATATAAATGCTCTCGGCCGTAATGTACCAGTAGATGATTATGAGTTCCATGGTATCATAGAGGGAGGCTACAGTATTCAGTGAGGGAAACAGGAAAATAGTTTTGCAAGCACAACACTCACTTTAAATATGAGGTACTTTCCATTAGGGATATGCCATAAAGTGAGTGTTATGAATTGTAATTGTTTATTTGTAAAAGTGCTTTTACAAAAGTGAAGTGCTTCAAAGTGCTTCAAGGCGGGAAGGGAACAAGGGAATACAGTCGTCATTCTTAGGCCTTGAAGATTCCGAATGACCTTAACGAAAACAACTAGCATACTAGGCCAGAGGCATTTCTACTACTGCAAGTGCATGACAGGAGGAATGAGAGAAGGGGGGGAGAAGAGCATACAATCAATAAACTACCAAACAATGGCAGATAGTACAAGTGCATGACAAAGAGTGGGGAGGGAAAGGAGTGGGGGGAGAGGGAAAAGGACATACAGAACAAAAATCTACTGTACTATGTAAGGCAACATTTCCGGTTGATTGGTATTTGGTTGACACTAATATGCCTATGCTCGAGTATTTCAGGTACAACCAAGCAAGGGAGTGGGGGTAGAAGGAGGACAGGACAGACAGACTTGCCAGGCCTAGTGCCTTTAAGGTTGTGCAAGTGCTCAGACAGGAAGTGCGATGGAGGGTGGGGGACAAGTGAGCCCAGTCCAACAAGGGCCTGGGTTAAGTGCAGAGTGGTTGCCCCTCTCATGGAGCAGATTCTGAGTGCAGTAGGGCCAAGCAGAGTGCAGAGGCCCAGAGGCAAGTGCAGGACTGGAGGGGGAGCCTGGGACCTGTAAGGCCAGGATGTACACCAGGCAACCAGTCAGTGAATTGAGCTGGTTGGGAAGAGAAAGAAGGGGGGAGAATGGGAGAAGAGAAAGGAAGTTAGCAGGGGAGAGTGACAGAGAAAAAGGAAGAGAAGAGGAAGGTCTTGACGAGTTTCCAGAACTTAAGGAGGTCCGGCTCAAGACGGAGAGAGGCAGGGAGGCTGCTCCAGAAGGAAGGCACCTGCAGAGGATTAGGATCTACCCCCAAATCTCTTTTTGGAAAAATGGCTCACCCGCAGAGAGTTGTAGGACGCCAAGTGGAGGGCTCTAGAAGGAGAGTATTTAGGAAGAGAGCGTTCCAGTTGAAGAGGTCGGAGAGTAGCAGTAGGAATATTGAAAAAGAGACTGTTGCAGTAGTCCAGTCTGGACAGAACCAGGGCTCTGGAGACGGTGAGCCTCTGGGGGAAGGTGAGAAAATGTAGAGTGCCTTTGAGGAGTTGCAGCTGATAGTGGGACTTCTTGGAGATGTCCGAGAAGGAGAGAGTAGAGTTGAAAATGACCTCGAGATTTTTTGCTGCACTGGTGGGAGAGGGCACAGGACCAAGAGAGGCCGGCTAGAGTGAAAATGGGAAAGTGGAAGCAGGGGTCCCAATGAGGACATTCTCTGTCTTACTGGCATTAAGAAAGAGATCAATAGCAGCACAACAGGACTGAATTGTGGACAGTCAGTGAGGAATGAGCGAGGAAGAGGAGGAGGCCGAGGGTAGCCTGAAAGAGAGCTTTGTGTCATCCACATAGCACTGCAAGTTCGAGGTGATGGCAGAGTTCATGTGGGCCAAAGGGCTCATGTAGACATGGAAAAACCAGGGGAATACCACAAGTAGAGAGAGTGATAGCGGAGAGAAAGGACCCAAGTTCCACCTGGGAAGAACGGTCAGAGAGAAAGGATGCTAGCCAAACCACGTCCTGATCTGTGATGCCCAGGGTAGTTGGGAGATCAGGATGTTGTGCTTTACTGTATTGAAAGCAGAGGAGAGGTCAAGAAGAATAGTCATGGAGACACCCAACAGATTCAGTGTGAAGGGTAAACTGAGAGATAGCCAACATCTCCAGGAGTTTGCCCAGGAAAGGAGTGATAGAGATTGTGCGATAGTTTGCCGGAATAGAAGAGTCTAGGGTTTTTTGAGCTGAGGGTGTGCAAAAGAATACTTGAGAGAAGTTGGGAAAACTCCAGTGGCGAAGGAGCGGTTGCAGAGGTCTGCCAAGGCTGGAGCTACAGAGTCAATGTTGTCCTTGATGGTTTTGGATGGGCAAGGGTCCACCTTTTTCGAAGAGGCTCCTCAGGTGTGACAGTGGAACGGGATGAGAGAAGCGGGGGTGAGGTGGGAGCGGCCAAGGAGGGCCCAAGATATGATAGTGCACAAGTGGGTGCGGAGAACAGAGTGGACAGGATGTCCTGTGTTTTGGCAGTGAAGTGTGCAGCCAGGCTGCAGTAGAATTGGCCAGTTCCTTACAGACTTTGAAAAGTTTGGCCGTGTTGTTGGATACCGTGGAGATGCAGGCTTGAATATGGACTATTTTCTTGGACCGGATGCAGAGTCTATATAACCTTTGCAGAAAGTAGCAGGCCAGTTTGTCAGAAGGTGCACCTGAAGATCCCCATTTCCATTCCGCTGCCCTGCACTTGCGTTTAAGGCCAGCTAAATCATACCAAGAGTTGCACTTTTTGGCAGGCTTCAGTCAAACCCTCATGACAGGGGCAAGGATGTTCAGAGTATTGGAGATGGGAAGATGGGAGTTAGAAAGGGCTGTGTCAGGGTGGGAGTCAGCCACAAGAGTAGGAGGAGGAGAGTAGGTGGAAGCAAAGGCAGCCACTGACACTATTTTTAGGGGTCTGGTCACCATGAACGTGGGAGGCAGTGTAGGGTGTTAACAGTGCAAAAAAACAAGAAAGCTTCAAGTGAAAGGAGAGAAGAGAGTGATGGGTCCATGAGAGTGAGGAAGTGAGAGGGACAGAGAGCGGGATGTCTATGGAGATGAGAGCACCCAAGTTGCGGCCAGCAGTGCACATCAGACCAGAGGGTGGAATGGAGAGAGAGATAGTCGCATAGGTCATGGAAAGCTCCTGAAGAGCCGTGAAGGTCAAAATGGATCTTAAGATCCTCCAGCAAGAGGAATTGGGAGGAGTAGGAGAATATTAGAGAATATGCCAGATCAGCCTATTCCGTGAGGAAGAGGGTGGACTGACCCGGTGGCCGATAGAAGGTGCCCAGAGTAAGATAGGAGACAGGACAGAGAGAGCCTGCAGAACAGTCATTGGAAGGAGGAATAGGTCTGAGTGGGAATGGTGGAACCAGGGATCCACTCTGGAAAGGTCAGGGCAACTACCCCTCCCCCCCGGCCTGTTGAGCCTGATCTTAGAGAGGATCTTGTAGCCTTCAGGGAGGTGGCAGATGTCAGAGGAGTGCTTGACTGCTGAGTGAGAGTTACGCGTGGCAACGTGGAGTGGGTTGCCATTTTTGAAAGACCTTTATGAAGTAATGGTGTAGTAAGAGTTAAGGTTTCATTTGTAGGGAGGGGAGACTTCATGTATGTGCATGATATTTGATTTACAATGGATCTTCATAGGAACCTTAACATTGGTATTTCCAATATGTGTGAGAGTTGTAAAGCTTCTTTGTAGAATACTGTGATTGCTCTATGGCTCTTCATCTGCCCCTACTTTTTTCATGTCCCCTCTTCCCATTATGTGCTATGAAGTAGATTTGCGGCTAGATAAATGATAAGTATAATTAGTTGGAGCTAGTGTGAGGACCTGTGTGATTTTAGGAAGGAGAGTAGGAGTTAGGTCTATGACCACCGTTGTGGATTGGCGAAGCGATGTACTCATTGCAGAGGACCTAGCCAGTCCTGGTGCAGACTGGAGAGGATGGTTGACCTATCACAGCCACCAGGAGATGGAGTTTGCCATGAATACCTCAGGCATAGTACAGACAAGGTTGCTATTCAGTAACCCTTAGATGCCAGAAAGTGAGAAAAGCAAGGTTTCAATGTGTGGCATCCCGAAACATAACTAACAAACCAAAACAAACAGTAAGGGACTGAAAAGTGACTTTTCACTGCTGACACAAAACCTGATTCATGGAACTGTGCAAAGTGTATTTTTGCAGTGCAAAGTCAGTGCATAGTCATTTTTGCAGTACCAAATAACTTTGCACAGACTTTGCACTGCAAAAATACACTTTGCACAGTTCCATGAATCAGGTTTTGTGTCAGCAGTGCAAAGTCACTTTTCAGCAGCACAAAGTCACTTTGAATGGTGCAAAGAATTCCATGAATCGGGCCCTTAAATCATCCATACAGGAGCTTAGCGAATCATAGTCCACCTCAAGCAGGAATCTTAACAAGGCACATTTGTTATTTGACACCTCAACAAAGGCATGCAAAGTGTACAAGTACAACTGCAAAAACTGAAAATTACTTAAATATCGAGTGCATTAAGGGAAAAATAAAAATCAAGATATTTCAGAAAATGGAAGACAACACAAGTTCCAAAAATATTGTATGAATGGGCATCTCGCAATGGAGTAAGTTAGGAGGATTTACAAACATCTAGGCTGATGGAACACTTAAAACTTTCCTATTCACTCATTAAAAATACTCATTCACATGAGTCATAGACTCGATTCATATGCCACAGAAATCAGTCATGGCAATTAGGAAAACAACATTCATGATTGCAAGCCGTGAGTTATTGACTTTTGCAACAAAGACAGAAGTTTAAATCCGGCTGTTCAATCTCATGCAGAGAATGCTGTTTATAACACTGCATATGAGGTTTAGGTTTTGGGTTCTGACACGCTGATTAGACTCTGTGACCCACGTGAGGCAGAGCGAGTTTCAGAATTTGCTGCAGAACAGCAAACATGATATGACATCTTTATTCACTTTGTGGAAGTGTGGACGATCTAAGAGCGTGTCCTCAAGTAACCTCCATGTTTGCCACCGGCGACATGAGTGAATTAATATTATCTAACGTTTCCACTGTGGTACACATTGAGCAATTGCACTTAGCACCAGATTTGCTGCTTGGGTTATACAGAATGGAACAGGCAGTATTGTCCCTATCCATATTACCTGTAGATTGCTACCATAGCGCAAAAAGAAAACAGACTTTTCAACATTATGAAACTTTCAATTTTAAGTCGTTCACTTATACTGTTCCTATACGAAGAAAGCTTCTATGAATAGTGCCACATGGAAGTTGTATAGCGCTCCTCAGAAACTTCCCAAACATCGTTCTTTGAAGCACACCAAAGGGGAAAGATACCTAACCAGCTCAACAACTCAGAGTACTCACCCACCACAGTGAAGGGAAATCTGAGTTTTAGTCTAATTCCTGGTCAAGCGGTGATCAGCATTCTTGTTACAAAACCTATATGTACCCAAGTCGGTGATGTATCTAAGGATGAACCCATGCCTGAACTTGGGCTTAAGCCCTACTTTATAATTTGGTTTGTGGAAAGAGAAGCAAAAACAAAGAGGTGATGATTGGAAGGTTTAGAATGAATCTTAACCGCTGGCATTTGCTCTGGGCAACCCTCCAGACCATCGTTCTTCGCCTGCCAAGCCATTACAGAAGGGGAAAGACCATATGCATATCAGGCTTGGTCCCATCCCAAAAGGGACAGTCCAGCCCGAACTGCCAGGTTACATTCCTTCTGCACGAAACCACAAGCATCCCCAAACATGTCTCAGCCTTGTTGGGCCTCATCAATGAGGAGTAGCTTGGGTCTCTAGGCCCAGTTGGCACAGAACCCACGTCTGGGCATAACCGTCACACTCGGGGTGAGAATGCAAAAACAAAGAGGTGATGGCTTGAAGGTTTAGAATGAATCTTAACCACTGGCATTTGCTCTGGGCAACCCTCCAGACCATCATTCTTTGCCTGCCAAGCCATTACAGAGGGGAAATACCATATGCAAATCAGGCTTGGTGCCACCCCAAAAGTCGAAAGTGAATACAGCTTGCAGTAAACTCCTAGCTACCTAGCACCAGATAGCCATAATCGTGCATAATAAGATAATGGGCAAAATACTTTTTGGCTCTTGCTAGCCACACAGATATATCAAATTTCACCAGGGTTTTCACAGGCAATGTCATGCACACCCTCTTAATCAGTGAAAGGATAATAGACCAGTGAGACACATCATGTATTGACGTCTGAAGGAAAATTGATGAGGTGGAAGACCTGATTGGAAAATTGAGTCAACACCAAAGGGTGGGATCAGTTGTGGATGCTCAGACTCTCAATGATGGTGGGCATGCCATTAATCTTTGCATGCATGGCTTTGAATACCTACTTTTTTCTCTTTTTACTATTATCTCATCCAAACATTACCACTGGACATACCTGCAGACGTCACAAATCATGTTAGTCAGATGGAACATTGGTGGGCATGCGTGAAAATGAGAAATATATTCAGAAAAATGGAATGAGGGAGGGGACCTGAGTACCTTTGCACTGTATAAAACATCTTTTGTACCATATTAAATTGGTCGCCTCAGGGGAGAGAGGATCAGGGGTAAAATGCAGCAACCCAAGGGTAACTTAGTGCAAGGCTACGGATGACCTAAAATGGAAAGATTGGGATTAGAATAGATAGGTGTTAAGGCATATACGAAAGAGAATGATGTCTTCAATTACGTAGATGAGGGGGAGGTTGTTCCAGAGTTTGACCATGATGAGTGCACCAGATCTGCCATAGCTTCTGGATCTTTGGAAATGGGCAATGGGCATGGTGTGTTTATATGCCGGTCTCTGTGGGCAATCAGGGCAGTGCCATTTCAAGTGATGTTATAAGTGAGCGTGTTATAAGGGAGCGTGTCCATACAAGGCTTTGTGTCCCATAGTGAGGAGGATGAAATAGATTCTAGATGTGGTAGGAAGACAGTGGAGTGACTTTAAAGCTGGGGATAAATGGGCATATTTGGGGAGTTTCCTGACAATGTGGGCTGAAGCATTTTGTAGTAGTTGAAGGGAATGAATAATGAGTCCAATGGTGCCTGCATGGATGGATTTGCGGTAGTCGAGCCTGGCTCCCACGATTGCCCTGGCTGAAGTGGTAGATAGCCACTCTTATAGTAAGGTGTGGATGTGTCTAAGTAACATCAACTGTAAATGTGTGGCATGCAGCGTGTCATTTAGTTGGGAAGACATGGCGATAGTTGAGTAGAATCAGAAGCCACACGTTTTAGGACACTAGTTGAACTAATGGAATTAGCTGATAAGGAGAACTTAGGGTATAACTTCTGGATTTTGATCTGATGCTGGAGGCAGCTAACAAGTAAGATTTCTGTTTTCTATTTGTTCAGACCCAGCCAGTGGTTGAACATCCATAGCTACATTTTTTGATATACTGTTTGAATTTTGTTTTGGGTCATGAGAGGGTGACCTTCAAGAGTGAAGACTATTTCTGTGTCGCCTGTGTAATTTTGGAATTCCACCCTGAGGTTCATTAAGAGATCATGAAGCAGTTTAAGAGAAAGGTTAAATAGCAATGGAGATATGCAAGCACCCTGGCGCACACCAAACTCAAATCAGCTTTGACTGGTTCAGATACTAAGGGTCCTAATTACACCAGAGAGGTTCTGTTTTCGAGGAAGATCCCTTTACAGTTAAAAGCTTGGATGGTTGTGTTGATGTTTTCATGAAAGGTGCTTTAAAATGTGTAGCACGTGGGTCATCATGGTGAGAAGTGGGTATTTACTCTGCCTTTCCATCACCTTGTCTTGCAGACTACTGTTGAAATGCCAAGAAATCCAGAAATGACAATGGAGGAAGCAGCAAAATAGGGATGCCATGGACCAAGCAAATAGTAAAACATTAAGCATTAAAGGTAGCAGATATGTGTCATCAGGGGAGCTGGGGGATGGAAGGAGGGAGGGGTCATTGGCTGGCACCCAGAGTGGCAGATGGACTCCTGCGAGCCACAGGGTCCATCGCTACACTGGCCATTACTGCCAACATAAGAAACATTATTGCAGCTCACTAGCTCAGTGTAACAGGAAAAATACATTTATCATCCATGTTACCACCTTAATGCTATTGCTTGCCATGGGCTAAAAGACATTATGCACCCACACAGACAATACACTATGCAAATTCCATTGAAAACCCAAAATGGGTGTGCCCTCCAAAAATAAAGGTGTATCTGGGAGAACTATCAAATTACATTCAAATGAGAGAAGCAATAGTAGCTGCCAATGTCTAACAATACAATGTTGCCTGGCCGCTTAAGGAGTCTCGCTAAGAGAAGATGAGAACTTGGAGCAGTGTATATATGAAAGCCGGTTTACACGTTATTGAAAGCCCAGTGGCTTTCATTAAGGCTTCTGATTGAACATTTCCGTGCCACCTGCACAGCCTCGTTTTTGTAATGTGCTTAATGGTCCCCATAGAACAGGGGTCAGCAATCTTTGCTCTCCAGATGTTACTGACTACAACTATCATCAGCCCTAGCAAGCATAGACGATTGTGAGGTATCATGGGAGGCATTGTCCAAAACATCTGGACAGCCAAAGGTTGCAGACCCCTGCCATAGAAAGACTTAAAAAAATAAGGAACCATGGTCAGCACAACAGGAAGCGAGAATCATAATGTGATGGACGACTTGTGTACAACCAGGATTGTTGAGCACCTTCAGCTCTTATTTAATTGTGAAGACCATTAGGGCTGATGTGCACTGGGGGTAAAATACAGGCAACATTTTGAAGTTCAACAAGCATGGGACCACCAGTGTTAGCAGTTGCCTGTTGTTGGGTCTCCTGCATGCGACTGTATACATTTACAAATCATAGTGTGAACATTAAGGGCCTGTATCATGGAATTATTTGCACGGTTCAAATTGACTTTGGACTGCTGAAAAGTGACTTTGCACTGCCGACACAAACCCTGATTCGTGGAACTGTGCAAAGTGTATTTTTGCAGGGCAAAGTCTGTGCAAAGTTATTGTGTACTGCAAAAATGACTATGCACTGACTTTGCGTAGACTTTGCCCTGCAAAAATACACTTTGCACAGTTCCATGAATCAGGGTTTGTGGCGGCAGTGCAAAGTCACTTTAAACGGTGCAAAAAATTCCATGAACCGGGCCCTAAGAGTAAAACGAGGCAAAATCACCTTTACTCTTCACATGCACCCTCCACTCTATACAAAAGTGCTGCCTGCAAATTACGCTTTGCAGGCAGTGTTTACAAATGGGTTCGCCTGGAACCTGCTTGCTCATTAGCAGGTACATAAGCAAAGTGGATTCCATAGGAATCCATTGGTTGTACACATTGGTTTTAACCCTGCATGAAACTGTAATGCAGGAATGAAACCTAGTGCTCTTTCAAGACAAAAGAGGACAATAAAGCGAAGATTCTCACTCCTAAGCCTTGGAAGTGCTCTAAAATTAGCTGGGGAGCAAAATTGGTTGACAGTTTCCACTTTGGAATGCGGGCAACGAAATGGCCTTGCACTGCCAAGATGAACAAGCAGAGCGCAGGGATAAGAGATAAGGAGACTGTATGTTCCCTGCTTCTTACTATTCAATATTGTCATGCTGTTCTGCTCAAACACGCAATAAACTGTCCTGCATGTATTAAATAACAGTTTGCAATGTCAGAACCAATACCTTCAACTGCAGAATGCTGATGAAGAGAGACCATTCTGCATTGGATCACATATTGTGGGTCTGCAGATGACCAAAGTTGGATCCCACGCGTGCAACGAAGGGTTGGATGTTACAAAGATATGCATATCTTCAGAGAGGAGGAAGACTATACATCTGATGGTTTTTACAGGGTAAATGTGGCTTCAGATGAAATTTAACTTCTTCTGAGGTGGGGAGCAGCTGGGATTGTACAAATCTGTCATGATGCCTATACTGTGCAAGGCCCTGAGGTCTGGATTTCATTTCCAGACCATCAGTGCACATCAGGGCACCAGCCACAAAGGCCTCTAAAAATCTGGTGATATTCAATCATGAGGAATGAACTGTGCCATAAATGATGAAAAAAGAACAAAAGACACGTGCAGTGCATAGACTCACCTTAAGACAGACCTTTTGATTTTATTTTGTCCTCATATACAAAATGACCCACCAATGCAGTGCAATCTCCAATGATTTTGGACAGGAGTCTTAATTCCTGGACAAAGAAACTGCAACGACCCCCCCACCCCACTCCCATTCTATCTCTCTGTACCGTCTGACTCCTTAACCAACCAAAAGTGTTATTAGTAGAGAAAAGAAAAAGGGAATAAGAAAAAATCCAATTGGCATTAAACCGATTGATATCAACATTTTTTTTTAGAAATTTTGTGATCGATAATTTCTCTTTAAGATGATTTTAGACATAGATCCTGAAGTTGTGGCTGGTGTCCTTTGACAGGGGTGATTGGGCTCTGATTGCAACCGATCATGGGCGGGCCAGTCGTTAGAGTGTTCAGCACCGTGTAAACACTGAGCAAGTCCCCATCTGAGAACCCACTCTGGGCTGACTTTGAGATTATTAGCACCCGTAATATGGATGCCCAATGGGCCATGCAAGGCAGGGGGCGTTTGGCTTCCTCTGCCTTTTATGGCCCTTTTGGGGGTCCCTGCTAGGGTACTACACAGCCAAATGTACTTTGTGGGCACTCCTGCATCTCCATGCACATTTGGAGGCCCTGGAGCGGAGAGATGGAGGCACCCTGACTCTGCAACACAGTGATGTGAAAAAAGTAAAAGAAAAACAAAAGTAAAAACAGAAAGGGATAAACATGACCTAGACAAGTGTGCCTGAACATAGCTCTAGTGCCTTACTCCACAAGCAGGCTGATTGTTGATTACATTTTACATGTAAACAATGTGATATTTATTTTGCATCTGGTTATACTTCTACATTCATTAATCCAATCTGCAATTCATGGTGGACCTTTTTGCGATTTACAAGCTTTCAATTACAGGGTGCAAACCCGTTATATCTATTGATGCATCCCCATCATATCTAACTGGACTTGAAGATACTTCCTATTTCTGTTTCTATATTCCCAAAATATCTTTCAAACCTTGGACAGGAACAAAATATGTGTAAAAAGAACAGATCTTTAAGCTTACAAGTAGGGCAGGCTTTAGATGACTGCACAGAATTTGCTTGGATGGTGTATAGTACATCCTCCACATTGTGTAGCGAGGCTGTCGATGAAGTCTGGCTGAGCACAGACCAAATCGTGCTAACTTCCATGGCTTAGACCAATCATTTTGTTGCATCTCCAAGTTTCCTTCTCCTAGTAGCTTTCACTGAAAAAAGGGCTTTTTGGTATCATTTTGAAGTCGAGATTCCCCCTTAATTGGAAGAGCTGAAATGGGAGAAACTGGTGTCTTTATGATTGAGAAAGCTTGAGCAGTGAATCTGTAACTTTGGTATTCTACGCTCCTGATGGTTACCAACCCAGCTAAGCAACTGAGTTTGATTATTTTTAATCTAACTTTGTTAAAGCATTTTGAATCCCCCGAATCTTGTCTAATAGTCGAGTCCCTCGGTTCCGCTGGAAAGATCAAAGATGGTGATGAGGAGTTATCAATGGGAAAGCATCTTTCAGTTGCTATAAGGTATTGCATACTATGAAATTGTGTTACTCTGAGTAAGTGCATAATATATTTTATGAGGTGAGACTCTTGGGATTTTATGAGCCCAAATGAAAGAGCTGATGACAGAATTGAATATTTTGAAGAACCCATGAGGCATGTGTGTGAGTGTTACATAGAATATACAAAAGCTTTGGGAGTTTTAACATCTTTATCTAATGTATGCATCCGATTATGGAGGGCAGATACATATTCAGTGTAAATTGTCTTTTTAACTTTTTCAACAATGGGACTTCATTCTCCTTCAATAAAAGCTCTAAATCAACACAGACTGTAATCCCTATCACATATTTACTGTGAGAGATCTGGTCTTTTTCTGTGAGAATAATCGCCAAAACATTAAGAATCAAATCCACTGAGACACAAGCTTGTTTCTGGGGGATATTCCTCAGAAAGTCAAAGAGTAGTATTGCTGCTGCAAAGTCACCAAATTCCTATGAAGCATGGATTTCAATGATATACATCTACTAATGTGGCTAACTCTTGAAAACTCTCAATAAAATGTACTGCATCAATCGAGACAAACCTGATGTGGCATCAAGGCTGTGCATATTCAGCACCCACATTCCAGGAAGAAGAGCACTGCATATTGCATGTGGTGAGATCTCAGGAACAAAGGTCTGCGAGAAAGTCTGACAGCAGCAGAAACAAACAGTGGTGCAAACAAGGAGTCTCAAAATACTATTCAAAAAGCATGAGTGTGGGGGATAAGACCACAGGCTGAAGTCAATGGGAAACTGGTAGATATGGACACATGTGCATACACCCTGGTTTCCACATTTTAAAATCTATTTTAAACTAAGCGAATCCGCTCCAGTCCACTCCCATCATTTTGGAGGAAGGAGCTGCCAGGCAGGAGTATCTTCAATTCCAACAAACTAAAATTGAGTTACAAACCTTATACATATCCATAGGTACAACCATTCAAGTTGGTCCAAAATTTCCCAAAAACTACAAATTTTATGTAAATAGCATTGTGAAGCACACTCATTACAAGAAACGTGCCTTAACGGCGGTAGTTGCATAAGACTTTATGGACAAAGGCAAGGGAAAATCCATGACCTTAACGCTTTCCTAAAGGCAAAGTATGAGACTATACCTAAAGTGGTTTGGAAGAGGATTCCATGGCAAGAGAGCCTGATGGGTGAATGAACAACCTCCCATCAATCACCCTAGAAACAGGGGATTACAGACAATCTGCCCCCCCCCGTACCCCCTTAGCAATGTGTTCTAGTAGGGCTATACAATTGAATTGTCTCTCTAAGAATCTCAGGCCCATGTAATGCATGGACTTATGGATGACGCACAAGGTATTACATTGAATGAAAATGTAATGCAAAGTTTGCTTGATTTATCAGAAAGCAGGTCATCTTCAGGAATCATGATGACGCATACATGCCTCAATTTATGGCTAGATAATTCCTTTAGTCAAATCTACCATATTGTTCCCGCCTTACACATGCATGACGCAATCATATATTACACTATCCTAAACATTCATTTTGATGTACACAAGTATTTAATTTATTAATTGTCGTAAAAATTCCCCTGAAACTGCCCACTTCCCGTCCCTCACCTTGCTTTGAAATGATTATTGGGGAAATATTCCTTTGATCTTTTTTCCACCTCTTTCCATACTTTTCACTCCTATTGGTAGATTCTGGAAAATATGGGATGTTTATTAGGGCTCCTAATACATGGTTTGTAATATTGTTTTCTTTGTGAGCCAATTGATTATTCAAGATGCCTGTTGTATTTTTTAAATGTTTACATCTTTGATTTTGGCTTCCAGGACTTATATTTGATATATCTCTTTAAATAATATTAAAAACACAGAGAAACACATCGTTATGACCCATGTGATGTCGTACCTGAGTAACAAACTTGAGATTTGGACATTTTAGAGGAAGGTGTATACAATATATCTAAACACAAGTCCATCAAATATGCAACTGTTGACAGTATCATTCAAAATAAAAGCTGTTACAAAAATACAGCAGCAACTGAACAATTCTTAAATATCTGGAATCCATTTATAATTGCAGTACGGTCCTAATTGTGTGTCTTTTGGTTAGCACATTTATTGAAGGCAATTATACATTTTGCAAGGTAAATATACTAACTAGGTCTGGATGAATTTGATATGCAAAACTTAAATTCATCTGAATTTAGAGTCAATTCAAAGTTTGCAGAGTCACCAAAAATATGGTTGATAAGGTCCTTTAAGCTTTAACCAGGCCATTGTCTGACCTGCACTAGACACAGAAAAGATACTACATATAGTGCAAGGAGTGTGATAAAACGAAAAGATCATGACCAATGGCAAAATGGGGGCCTCCTACTGGGGCTTCCTCATGACCCTGCAGAACAGTGCTGAACGTCTAGCAATGGCTACTTGGTGGCGCTGTGGAATTTCCAACTTGACTCAAATGGACTATCCTACTTTCACATTTTTCCAATCTTTTTAAACCCACCATAACTTTCTTGGAGCATTGTATACATGCTCCAACCACAAGGCTGTCAGACTATACACTGCACTGATGATCCCTAAAAAGGGTGAAACCAGGTATGTGGTTGTCTTGACAGCTTGTAAAATGGGTCTCTTATGTTGATTAAGCTTGGTATAAAGCATCACTGCCTCTAAAACAAACACGATTTCCTGGAGTAAAGGGTTTGCATTTGGGCTAATTTCCATACCCACAATGCCTTGCTGATATGGTTCAGAACTGGAGATGAATTTACAGTGATGACTACTAGGTGGCATTGTGGAATGTGTGACTTGGCTCAAATGAACATAAAAAGTAAACACACCATACTGCTCTGAAGGATATTCAGGCATTTCAATGCAGAATATTCACTTTTTTCAGTGCAGAATATTAGTCACAAAGAAATGCAATCACCTACAATAAATAATTGAAAACATTTACAGAGAAAAGGTACAATGTTTTTAGGGGTGGGTGGTTTGAGATGAGGCTAATGACGGGCTGCCCGTGGGACTTCCTCTGCATTTTACAACAATTGCTCTGAATGGAAAATTGCTGAAAATTCACAAATGAAACATTCTGTGATGATAAAATAGTGCTAAATACATTTGGAACCCTCTGAAGAATTCTACCTAACCCTGTGGGGGAGTGGAGAATGTTTTTATGTTTTTAAAAACCTCCCAACCCATCAATGGTAAAGAGTTAAAAAAGAAAACATGCTCCATTTCAGTATATACCAGACTCAGGCTGGACATACATGCCACTGCCTCTTGATGGGCTTTTGAATTCCTACATGTGAACTTGCTAGGCTTGATGAGCCACAAATGACAAGCAAATATTTGGAAATTTCTGCAGAGACAATTCACTTGTCACTTTATGGTAAATATACCCATGGCAATATGTTATTCAATATGTGTTAACGCCTATGTCTGCATTATGCATTGAAATACACTCCAACAAGGGCACAGCTCTGAATTCATCAACAAATTGATGAAGACTGGGTCTGCCTTTCCCTCCTTAACATACAGCTCCTGACTGAAGCCCTCTCTATATCCTGGTTCCATGTCCTTCAACGTGATTCTTCATAGGCTATCCTTCTATTTCTACCCATAATATTGTACCATAATACTGTATCCCTTGGTTGTACAGTTATTGGTTGCTTCAAGCTAAGGTCACACTATATAAAGATGAGCAAATGGATACATGCAGCACATACAAAGGGGCGAGCCTGTGAGATCACATCTGTCTTTCTATATAGCGAGCCTTAGAGACCCCCTGATTCATGTAAAGACATAAGACTGATTTCCACTAGAAACAGAAATCTTTGAGTATTCGATTAGGTGGCACTGTATGCTTGATCACGACCTTGGCGGGATCCCAGTGGAACGTCCGCTGGGATGCGCGCAACACAAATAGCGTTACCACTACTCAGTCTGGCGCAATTAGCGCTGGATCCCGAGTAGTGGGAAGGCTGTCACTCTCCATTTCTGGAAGAGTTCATAGCACTCTATGGGGCAGTATCGGCGCTATTACGGCCGGTGGTAATAGCGCTGCAAAGGGGCGGAAAGTGTCAGATTTACCTCCAGCTTCTAGCTGGAGGTAAATCTGCTACTTTACGCCCAAACCTGGGATTGGGCGGAGCGGTAATGCAGGGGTAATAGCATTGCTGCCGCATTTATGCTGCACCGACAAAACCCTGATGAGGCCCTATTTGACTTATTGCTGCCATATGGCTCTAAAATACAAGATAGACAGGCTCTTTGAAGGAATAACACTGTGCAGCAGGTACTATCACATGTTCAGTATTAGCCCATGTAATGGATGCAGCATTGGTTCTTTGGGATTACATCACTGCATGTTGCAGAAGATCTTCTAGAAATGTTTCAAATGAAATATCGTTTTTAAAAGCTCAACCCAAGTGGGAGGAGAGTCTTGTGGGTATAGGTACCCTAGACAGCAAGCTCTTTATCTTTGTTCTACTATCGGCTCTATCACAAGGTTGGGGGTATCCCTGCAGTAAATCTGCCAGGATAATGGCAACACAAATAGTGTTATTGCGCTGGATCCCGAGTTGCAGTAAGCCTGTAAGCTCCCATTTTTTTAAGAGTCATTCTGGGCACTATCAATGCATTGCAATTTGCGCCACAGTAATAGTGCCGCAAATGGACAGAAAGTGGAGATTTTTACCTCCTGCAAAAAGCTGGACGTAAACCTCCCACTTTCCACCCAAACTCAGGATTGGGCGGAGCGGTAATGCAGGGGTAATAGCATTGCTGCCGCATTTATGCTGCACCGACAAAACCCTCATGAGGCCCTATTTGACTTATTGCTGCCATCTGGCTCTAAAATACAAGATAGACAGGCTCTTTGAAGGAATAACACTGTGCAGCAGGTACTATCACATGTTCAGTATTAGCCCATGTAATGGTTGCTGCATTGGTCCTTTGGGATTACATCACTGCATGTTGCAGAAGATCTTCTAGAAATGTTTCAAATGAAATATCGTTTTTAAAAGCTCAACCCAAGTGGGAGGAGAGTCTTGTGGGTATAGGTACCCTAGACAGCATGCTCTTTATCTTTGTTCTACTACCGGCTCTATCACAAGGTTGGGGGTATCCCTGCAGTAAATCTGCCGGGATAATGGCAACACAAATAGTGTTATTGCGCTGGATCCCGAGTTGCAGTAAGCCTGTAAGCTCCCATTTTTTAAGAGTCATTCTGGGCACTATCAATGCACTGCAATTTGCGCCACAGTAATAGTGCCGCAAATGGACAGAAAGTGGAGATTTGTACCTCCTGCAAAAAGCTGGACGTAAACCTCCCACTTTCCACCCAAACTCAGGATTGGGTGGAGCGGTAATGTAGCAGTTATAGCATTACTGCCACATTTTTACTGCTCCGCTCAACTCCTGATGACCCCCAAAGACATTGGGGGTCATTCCGAGTCAGGCGGTAGGGGATACCGGGCACCGGTAAGGAGACCGATGCCGGTAATCCCCTACCGCCCGATTCCGAGGTCCCCTAACTTGCCATTCGAGAGCCCGTTATTTGCGCCCTCCCCATTCCCATTGAGCTCTATTGGGACTGAAATGGGAATGGGGAATGGTTAGTTCAATGGGGATTTACCGGTCCCCCCAGGGTCGGAATGGACCGGTAAGTTCCCATTGAACCCAATTGCTCCATGGCTACCACCATACTCGGAATGACCCTTATTATCTGGATGTGGGGATTCAAAAGAAAAGCTTGATCGCTTGTAATTTATTGGCCAAAGCTGTAGATACTCAAAAAGTCTTTAGGATCCCAATACGTCTTTGTGGCACTAAAGCACATTACAAGAATTACATGTTTATTCGATGCAAAGAGGACATTATTGCCCTAGGAAACACTAAAGGGAAAGTACGCAAATTCCCTCAAAATGTAATTATGAGAACTTTATATTTTGGGCTTTCCTATGGACATTTTTCTCATTCAAGTGATTTGTTAAGGTCATACATGATTACAGCTCTTTCTTTTTTATGTATTTGTTATTTCATTTTCATTAATGAAATCACGATGATAAAGAGATGAATCAGTGATTCAGTGAGGCATATAAGAGTAGTGAACTCAGAGGATAACACAACACATTGTCCTGGGAGGGTAGCTCAGCCGACACGAAGCAACACAGGTTCGATCCCCGGGTCCGCGCTTAAAAGCCTCTGGGTATTTAAGCACTTTATAAATCCGCAACTAAGACAAAAAAAGCAATTACGCAACTGAAAAACAATCTATTTCTGTAACAGCGCCTCGATGCGCTTTAAAAATGCAAAATAAAAAAAATATATATAGACTATAGCAAGGGTACCAATATTAATACCACCAATTCACAGGATGTATTAGATCACAAGTCTTTACAATAAGGACTGCAGCCTCAAAGAATTGAAAACATTACACACTGCAACACCCAGGACTAATGACAAAAAACATAAAACACAGGCATCACACACGACAAACAAGCACAACCACAATTCTAAGCACATGCTCAGCTGTTACCTCATTCCCTACAGCTCACTATGAAGGACACCCATCAGGCATAAAGATCATTGAATGCCACCCATATATCCAAGATTTCTGGATGGATCTTCCTTGTCATTACCAGTATCAGTCGATGGCTTTGTCCTCACTTTCCAGAGTAGTAATACCTGCTTCCTAGACCCAGTGGTTGATTCCCTGATCAAATGAAGGACCATTCTCTAACTAATGTAGTACAGACAATCAAATGGTCCTTCCTTTTAAAAGTGTAATTCAAAGGTTATTGATCAATACTACTTCAATCACCCCCTTCATGTGTTCTGACTAACCCAACTGCTCCCAGATATGTCTTAGATATACAGATTGTAGGACCTTTATGGTTTCTTATACACTGCATTGTGCAAAATTAGACTAAAATGATTATGAATTTGACAAGAATCAAGTAACTTTCAAGCTACCTACCAGATCTGGTTAATCTAGTGTGTTTGGCCATATACCCATCCACAGTTCTATGACTTCTTGTCCCCACCCCTTGTAGGGATCATTGGCATTACCTACTCCACTCTGCACATAGATATGGTAGATATGTCCAAACCTGATGCCATCAGTGTCTATCATTGCAGATATCATGGAGGGGGGATGTGAAGGTTCAAAACTGATCAGCAGCATAAGAGACTCGCTGGAATTTGTAACTAGAATAGGAAGACCATCTCAACTTAAGGCTGTGCTGAGAGAAGCACCACAAACAAGCTTTATGTGAGTATGTGTAATCTGTATTTATTATGAGACGTTTTGTTTTCCTGGAAGACATCGCTTGTCAGCTGTCAAACGTCAAGCTAACATAATAGAGCTAATATTATCATTTCTCTCTGGGCACATATGTATATTTGTTCCTATGCCTCTAAATGTTCGGTATAAACTATTTCAAGTACAATGGGATTGTATGAATGACAGTCAAATGCACACATCTGTGTTTCACTTCAGTTTCATGTATGTGCCAGTGTTTCATTTTTGTCCAGTTGTTTGGTTTGTGTGGCCCATGTTTTTTTCAATTTGTATGCAAATCATGCCACCCCTTTGCTCCTCGTTTCTAGGAAAAGGCGTTTTGGGAACAAAGAATGACCACGTATCTTTATATTTGCTAAACATGCCTGTGATAAAAGAGTTGCATGCTTGGCTTTCCAAGTACATAATGCACACTGGGCTTGGTGCTTATTTCATTTTTCACAACACTCACTGTAGCATTACAATGTGTGTATAGGTGAACCATATTTACTGATTCAGACAGGATGAGGAAGTGGGGATACAATGGTGTGACATCAGTCACACAAAAAGGGGACCAAGAGCTGTCCGAAGATCCTGTTTCCTTTTCCCACCCAACATTTTACCAGGTCTTGGGGTAAGGATGGCTGTGTGTGTCCAGTTCTCAAACACACAGACAACAAAAGAGAAGTATATCTATATACATATTCACTGAAAAAAACTTTGTTTAAGGGACGTTATGGTTACAAGTAAAATGGAAAATACCTCAGACATTCGCCAGTCATGGTAAGCTATGCAACTATAAATCACGCCACCACCGTGCACTGCTAAGACTAACACACAGGACATCAAAGATGACATCACAAATGTCATAACGTCCCAGACATCTGGCCACTGCCCATGGCCACAAGCTATACCTCAGTCAACAGAGGTATATCACAATCGTTTGTACCAACACAGGCACATTTGCAAAACCATGCTTTAAGGTCCTTGTCAATGCTCCTTACAAGAGTGTGCTGGAAATCCACCCATGTTTTATTTTTTCAAAAGTGTCAAAATATATGTACATACAATAGTAATATAACTTAGCCTCCACTTGACAAAATCCATTCAGACTTTAACATTCAAGGTTGGGTCTACAATCTTTCTGAAATCTTTGTCCATATTCGTCAAATGGCAACAAAGTTACAAGCCATCTAAAAATATTGAGACCCCCGCTAATTTAGCCCCCCTTCATAAAATCCCACCAGGCTTTACAAATTCATGTACATCTAGATCTAAAATCTGTTTGCAAACTTTTTTGTAGATTCATCAAATGGCACCACATTTATAAGCCTTAACAATATTTTGGGACCCCCCCTCAAATTTTGTTAAAACAGCTCCACACTTTCCCAAACTTCATGCAGTGGCGCCTGAGTTATAAGCCATCCAAAAACTACTTTTCACCAACTCAGTACTGCAGAAATAGGCATAGATGTCCCAGAACATCTTAAGTGTCAGAGAACATCACAGGACTGTTCGTGAACATCCAGATTGTTTGTGGACTTCAGGGATGAAAACAACAGTTTTTTGGCTCCTTACGGCGAAATATCACATCCCATCCTCATCACCACCCACCTCCCCAGAGATTGTTTGATGAGTTTCACAAGTGCATTGTGTATTTTAATTGGTTTTACTGTTATGTTCGCGGACAAAGCGGATGTCCGTGAATCCAACATGGCGATTCAATAAATCAAATACACATTTCACGCTTTTCACCATCCAATCAGTGGGCGCGTCCGATGTTCGCGGACATCATATCACTCTCTAGGCCAATCGGATGCCCGTCCGTCCACCGAACAGGGAAGTGGTCTGCGGACCGAACCCAGATATCACAATTTTTTTTACCTACTTTTGGGATTTTTTAAAAAGAAATACTGGATGGATTTTCACCAAATTTACAAAAGCACGCTTTTGGGACCAAGCCGCGATTCCTGCTGTAAATTTGGTGAAAATCTGTCCAGCGATTTGGGCTGTAGACTTTTCATATTTATTTTTGTCCATTGCGTCTATGGAAAACACAGAACTGTTGAGACCACCGTGCAACTGTACCCCCCCTGATGAAACCTCACCAAACTTGCCAGAAAAATTCAGACGGGCCATATACATATTTTGCAAAGTTTGGTAAGGATTTGTCTAGGGGGAACAAGGTTATAAGCTGCCCAAAAAGTGCTCTTCCTATGGGAATGCTCTGCTATCATTTCACACTTCAAGGGATAGATTCAGAGTTATTCAGAATGTAAAACAAACATCGGGGGTGGGGTTCCTGCTTCCTTCTGTGCATCAGGACTTACAAGGTAAGGCTGCAAGCACATCCCGAATATTCACCCATGACTGCAATATCATGCATTATGAAATCCTAAAAGGCTTTTTCATTTTGCAAAGCAGGTTTTAAGTGAAGCCTTTGCTTTTAATTTGAGAGCCTAGTAATGTACATGTTCCTGAAAACTTCTCTGACAGAAGAATACGATTGCTTGCTGTTGTGACATGCCTGCACTACGATAAAACGTGGACACGGTAAACATAGTTGGGAGTAACCTGTCTTGGAGAGGACCCTCTTTTGCATAACTCTTACTTTTCCATTCCTGAAACATGTATGGCTGCACAAGCACAGGCGTAGTTTGTTTGTTTGTTTATTATTTATTTATAATGCGCATCATACCTAGGGGTATAAATCATGTGCACAAGAAGGCCAATGGACATGTTTTACACATGCATTAAAACTTACCTGAAACCACTTTCTGATAAGCCAACTGTTCATGTTGCTCTGGCCACAAATCATAGTTTCGTGGTTACATCAAATCGAATTTCCGCTGCCAGCCAACTTCTGATATAACGTCATAAGACTTTATTCACAGCCGGACAACAAGGATCAGTCGGATTAATGGCACTCATTTCTGTTTCAGCTCTACAGGCGTAACGGCAATGATGACATAGCTCAAGCACTAAACACACAGGCTGTACTGTGTGCATGTGCCTTTTTGCAGCGATGCTTCATACAGGTGTTATTAAAAATGACATTTATAAAAATGACATTTATGTAAGTTGAAAACAGGAAAGCAACGAAAGGGCTATATAATTCACTATGAGGGCATGAGTTATTTGTGAAAGTTACACAAAACACAAGAGGGTGTGCTGTCTCTCGGTTTGGCAATGCAGGGGTCTTGTAATGCAGACTACAACGCTTAAACCTTTGTTTTTCCATTAGGAGATTGTCCACTTAATGGCATCATGTTCAGTTGTAAGTCAAGAGGACAGGAATTCGAATGTCTATCATAATGAGGTGAGCAAAAGTAGCAAAACAAAACACGCTGTACACCAGCCAGTCACACATTATCTAATAGTACAATGCCTTCACGTGGGATGCTTTCAGCATTTCCTAAAGGTATTTCAAAATACAACCTTTTCATAATATCAGAAAGGGGAAGAGGACAAATAACACGAGTGTAGTTTCCAGCCTGCTTTACATAAAATCAATGAATCTTTTGGGAAGATAGCAAAAACTATGATCTCAATGTTGTTCAGACATGTCTCTGGTAAACGAGTTGTATGCTTGAATCACTAAGTACGTAATACACTGTGGGCTTGGTTCTCATTTCATTTGTCTCAACACTTACATTAGCATTAGCACTATCACGCCCCATAACAAACTGCCTTGTTGCAGATGGATCCTGCCCCTGACTATCTCTCCAGGAACATAATGAATGAGAAATTGGAATTCAAACAATGCTCTGAGACTGAGATCCTCGCCATTGCTGCTGAACTCAAACCAACCCCTTGTAAAGGTGACATATGTCCGGCCAGTATTAAGGGATCCATGACACTCTTGAGTCCATGGATTACTAGGATGGTTAATCTATCCTTCCTAGATGGCCTTGTACCAGTTCCCTTAAGGAGGTTTGGGTAACTCCCCTCCTTAAAAAAAATTGCTTGATCCATTGCTAGCAAAAAATTATCGTCCCATAACAAATGTCCCTTTTTTATGGAAGATTTTGGATAAGTCTGGTTTCCGAGCGCGACATGGAACTGAGACAGTTATGCCAGATCTCAAGTCTACCCTTGCTAGTATCGTGGACGAAGGCCACCCAGCTCTGCTGATGCTTCTACATGTGTCAGCGGCCTTCAACCTTGTCAACCATTCTATACTAGTCGACAGGTTGATGAGCTTGGTTAGCAGTACCCAGAGGACAGCAGACTGGGTGGCATCTTTTCTTGGTCCACAAGTATCAAAAGTAGTCATAGAGGGGGCTCAATCCCTTCCCGATAGTCTTAATGGCAGAGTACTTCAGGGTTTTTGTATTTCACTGGCACTGTTTAATATCTATATAAGACCACTCCTGGACTTGATCACCAGGGTGTCCGATAAACAAGCTATGCTGATGAAACCCAGGTGATCTTTAAACTTTCAGGGGATCACAAATTAGACTCTGAGAGACTTAATGAAGTTTATTCGGCTAGCCAGGATGATCATGAATTCACATGCCCTTAATGATAGCAAGAATGAACTTCTTATTGTAGCAACCAATCACAGGTTAAATAAATGGGATGCTTTGTATAAGAACTTCTCCATTGCCAGCAGTCAGATTCCTGTGTCCACTAGCGTAAAAACACTAGGTGTCCATGTTGATGCAGAGCATAATATGAAAGATCATGTATCACATATTAGGACCTCCTGTGATTACGTGATTAAACTCCTTAACCAAGTCAGACCCTATATCTCTGTTGAGAATAGATCCACCTTAGTATCAGCACGTATTAACTTGAGACTCAATTATTGTAATAGTCTCTTGGCAGGGACCTCAAAGTCAAATATTCAGTTGCTGCAGATGGTGCAAAATATTGCTGTTGTGCTGTTTTTGTTTTGCAAAAACATGATCACGTTTCTGAGGCCAGAAAAAAGATACCCATGTTGCCTGTAGTGCACAGGATTCCTCATAAGATTCTAACACTGGCTCACAAATGCTGGTCATCCACTGCCCCTCCTTATGTTATGAAACAATTGACTCCAGATAAAGCTGCACGTGCCCTGCAAAACGGGGATTCACACAAACTCAAACTGTCATGTTTCAAATTGTCTAAATTTGGTTGATACAACTTTTCAGTGCAGGCATCCAGGGAATGATATGTCATCCCAAACAAAATACGTTCCATCTCTTCCCTGCTATGCTTGAAAAAAAGCAGTCAAAACAAATTTTTATGGCTATTCCTCCTGGCTATGCATCACTCTCCTTCTCCTGTACTTTTGTATCTCAAAAAGAGATTTATGTGCGCCTTGAGGACTGTGGGAATTTGGCACATTAGAAGAATTGAATGAATAAATAAATAAATAAGTAAATTAACATGTTTGGAACAATAAAACACATACAGTGATTTGGACAGACTCAATAAGCACATTAGGAGCTTTGGGGAAAGGTAGAGGAGAAAGGCAACACATTGATTTAAATGAAATATAATGATATAATCTAGGAATAAATAAGGGGGTCAGTATAGAACTGCCATGAGTGCCAAGTCATTCAAGGGTACAGGGCAATGATGTGGCAGACATTGCAGTAAGGTAGGTGATGGTGAGTGAACAAGTGGACATTAGCATACCTCTAAGTGCAGGGGAAATATAAAGTGTGATTAAGAGGGCAGCTATGTCAGAATGGCAACAAAGATGTAACAATAGCAGGAAGGGGACACTTTTTTTGATGTACAAAAAGAAGAAGGTATACAAAAAGAGGTCTGAGCTATGAATAGGGTGTCAGAAATCCTTACCCAGAAAACAAGAAACCACACTAAACAGACTCTGTTTGGCTTATACCACACTAAATTGCCAGCTAAACAAAACGCGCAAGCATGAATTGGGAAATGGTGACTCTTGTGGACAAGCGGAAACGAGTCAGTACAAACTTCTAGAATGTTTGGGGTAGGATATCCAAAGACAGATTTTGAATGAAGGTTTAAGGAAACTGGGACTAGAGGTTGGATCGGTTACAGCTATCTTAAGAAAGGACTTGACTGAATAACAGAATAGAAAGAATCGGCCACTACTATGCTATGCAGCTGAGACAGGGTAATGGGGGTAGCTGTAACAGGTGGACAAAGTAAAAAGTGTTGTGTGCAAATTGTAAATATACTGATGACAGTGCAGTGGTCCTGAAAAACCCATAAGAAGAAGAAGACACACTCATCTTAGGATGTGACAAAATAAAGGTGAGTAATATCAGTCACTCAAACTTGTCCAGAAAACTCTCTAGAGAACATATTTCCTTTCCTTCTGTAGAAATGTAGACAGAGAGTACTATAGGAGTATCAGACTGTTCATCTTGGAATGATGACGTTCTATAGGAAACATTTGTATGTGGTTGTTCTAGGTTTTGATAATGTTTTTTGCTCAATAACAGAAGTGTATCATTCTTATTATGACTACAGTATATACTGGAACTGAACATTAGAAATGGATATTTCAAAGTTTTAAAAAGAGACGCTTCAGAATGATAGTATAATTCCTAAATCACTTTTTGTGTTTCTTGATAGCTACTTTTGCAGACAAGAGAAATACCTCCATCTACCCTACCCTCAAGGTATCGGAGATGTTTCTCCTGTCATGGAGCAGTCCACAATAGCTGGGGTGGGTTTAGCAAACGCGCTCCTGAGCATGCAGCTCTAGCCCACAAATGTAAAGAGGCAAGAGACAGAGAGGGAGCGAGAACGAGAGCGCAGAGAGTTGAGTTGAGAGAGAGAGAGGGAAGTGAGGAGAGAGAGCTCTAGAGGGACGGGTACAGCTACTTTGTCAGAATCCTGTTTGCATTTCGTATTGTTTGATGGTGAGCAAAACGTGCCTGCTTATGATATTTTACTATTTTTGCAAAGAAAGCAGATCAGCTAAAAAACACAAAGAAAATCCCAAGTGTTTTACCATGACTGTAAAGTATTTTAATTGTTTTATTTGTTCCACAGTTTTCTGAAAGTTAGCTGTTTTGTATAATGTTTACGTTTCCAAATGTAAATAGTGGCTTCTGCTATAGACTGGCATTGCTTCCCAATTTCTCTGACAGCCTGCTGCTCAAGTAAAATCATTTCATGTTTAGTTTTTTCATGTTTTCTTTAAAAAAAATTGGTGTCATCGAGGGTATCTGCAGAAGAAGAAAGGTGGAGTTGTGGCCACTTGGGGAAATATAAGGTGCGTTCTGTCCTGCCAGCATCGTGAGAAAAGCAGAAATGCAGCAATCTCTCGAAAAAAAGGTCGCCTTGTCACTGCATGTGACAGAAGCGCAGCCACGTTCTAGATTGGCTGACCAAAACTAAACACTAAAAAAACAAGATATGTTTCTCATTGTCGGACCTTAAACAAGGCGTGAGGGCCTTACATCATGAGGTGAGGCATAGGTATGGGATAGGTGTGAGCATGGACAATGGTGACATGCTCTTGAGCTACCAAGCTACTCCCACAATGCTACACTTCTGAAAGCAAAGATCTCCGAACAAGGCCGTTTATCTTGGATGTTCTAGGCAATGACCCTTGATTAAGGCCTGCAAGAGGCGCAACAACAATAAGGATTGCAGCCTTACAATGGTGGGTGTTTTTGGCCAGCAAATATGGGGATTAGAATAGAAAAGATATTACAGTGCAACATTTCCCTGCCTACCAAACTATCCCTTCCAACAGTATTTCAAGGTTTCAAGTGACATCATGGCAGCAGTATTCAAATCTCCAGCCCAGTGTCCTCGACTTAGTAAAATATTGCAAATGTATTTGCCTGAAGGGTAAAGGTGGGTGACATGATTTTCAGTTTGGGCTACTAGGCAGCACTTGTGCCACATATAAGCCAACACTATTGCATTAGCCTACAGATAGGGAGAACTGGCATATGAAGAGAGACACGAAGCTTGCAGGTGTTGTTTGGTTATTAACCCACCCATTGACTGTGCATGGCCATGTTAATCCTTACGGCCATTCCCACCAAGTTCCTGCAGCGCCTGCCCTCCCCACAAAGACCTCCTCGTTGGATCTCTCTGAGCTTGCATTATTAAAGCTTTAACATTAAACTTTGCACTCCAAGTGCCTGCCAGTGTTTTTTCAAAGCCATCTTCTGAGAGTAGTTAATGACTTAATTGGAGCTGTAAACTAACTGCTGGTGTAATAAAAATGTCTTGACCAGGTCTGCCTTCAGCCACTCCATTTATAAACACTTTGCATGCCCTTTAATGAAGTCCTGTTAAAAAAAAGTTTTTAGCTTGTGATATAACTGGAAGTTGAAAATATCCACTACGACTGGCATTCTACAGAGCTCACACACCCTGCAGCTGTTTTAACAAGGGATTAGTCATTTTAGTACTATATGTGAAATCATTCACTCATACGTGTGGTTTGTGTTATGAAACATTTCATGACATTTTGTAGGTATCTTACGTGTGTCTCCCGAGGCACATATATTATGTCATCATTGGGGTATGCAGCAGTATATGGAGGGTTAGAGAAAAGAAACACAGAGCAGAACTTATGTCGGTTATGTTAGTCATCATTCATTGCTTTGCCTGGGATATTTTGAGCCAAAAGGACACCTAATAAAGTCCACAAAAAACATTGGCAATTAGGTTATTTCATATGAACCTAAGATTGAACTTTTAAGAAAATAATTGCTTTTTCATCATCTTTGTACTTAAGAGTGCACAGGCTTAAAAACTATAATGATATGGACCAGATGTAATGATTATATTCACTCCCGTTCCCAAAGCTGGGGCTGGACACAATGCAAAAGCCGTATTTCCCTGCTGTGAGGCCTCAACGCCGTCCTTAGTACAAGCATGCTCAACCATTTGTTCAGGGCACTGACGCCTGCAGGTACTGTGTGATGTCAGAAAACAACATCCAAGGAATAAGCAGGTGCCTTAATGGTGAAGAGGCCATGCCTATGTGTCGTTTTCATCTGTCACGCACCCTGTAGAGCACAGTCCCGAGATGCCCGCATACATCAGGGCAGTATACATAATCCTGTTTTCAGTGTTGTGACTGCAGAGATATGATATGATATTTATAATGCGCTTAATACCCAGAGGTTTCCAAGCGCGCACCCGGGGATTGAACCTGTGTTGCTGCGTGTCGTTTTGCTCCCAAGGCGAGCACGTTGCCGCTGAGCTATCCTCCCGAGACAAGAGAGGTGCAAGACGGTGCGCCTGCAGTCACATATAATGTTTTGGGTGTTCCCAGCAAGTCACCCACGGGACGGCTGTGACCACGTGTAAAATGCCAATAAAAGCGGTGTAGCTTCCTGCTCACCAGTTGCCTTCTCCAGGCTCCAGCAGCGTTATTGCAGCCCTGCCTGTACATCGCAGCTCTGTGGTCATTGTGCGCCAAGTATAGGCAGGGCCCACAATAACGCTGCTGGAGCCGTAGTTGGAAGGCACTGGGCCTCATTACAACCTTTGCGGAATGGGTTAATGGGTGCCGCTAATGGAGGCGGACCCGTTAAACCCATTCCGCAAGATTACGAGGTTCCCTCGCGCGACCCTCGTAATCTTGTGTAAAACCAGGTAAAACCAGGCGTCCTTACTAGGTCTCGTGAGGGGACCAGGGAGCTAACAACGACCTGTCGTAATCGGCCCGTTGTTAGCTCCCTGCACCCATTCCCATTGAGCCCTATGGGGGCTCAAATGGGAATGGGGAAGGTCCGGGCCCGGGTTCCCTGAAGGAGGAATTACCAGGCCCTCCAAACTCAGAATGGCCCGGTAATTCCCCATTCAGGGAACCCGGACCCGGTTTTGGTGGCAGCCATGCCCTTTTTAAGGGCATGGCTACCGCCAAAGTCGTAATGAGGCCCACTGTCTCTGAAGTTAGCGGCTATCCCAACATTTGAAGGGTTAGCCCCCGCCTACATTTTAGCCTAGGTGCACCCCTGGAAGTGCACACTTGCATTTTATTAAGCAGATAGGTGAGGGAAGCCTGCCCTCAAATTGGCGGTGTTAAAGTTTCACTGTTTGTTTAGAAAAATGTACTGTTTCAAACGCAGTAAAACTTTCAAGACATCCATTGCCTCGCTGCATATTGCGCTCTAAATTATACTATTTGATAGTTGGTCCCCGACCAGACGATGGAGTGCGGGGACGTAGACAATGGGAGCGGAGCTTCCAAGATTGCCCCACCTATTTTCTGAAGTGGCCCCTCCCATCACCACTTAGCCCCTCCCAAAATGTACGTTTCGTTGCACCCCTGCTGCCAGAGCATCTCTAGCCACAATCCCCGGAGACCACAACTGGCGACGCTTCTAGCATTGCAAAGCTTGCTCCTCCCGCAACTGGAAAATGGCACAGCAGGGCCAACAAACCCTCCCCACTGTCGACCTCCCCGATGTTTGTGTGGTGCACCTGTCTCGTCGGCCTCCCCGGCATGGGGCAAAATGGTGCTCCGCACTCGAAAGTAAGTCTCCCGACTGGGGGAGAGAAGGTGCAACCTCTGCCACAGCCTTCATGTTGCGATCTACTGTTTGGGGGAGCTTGCATGTGGCATGGCCCGGAACGCTGCCTAAAATGGCTCCTGCCTTGGGGAGCCCAGATGGGGTGTGGCCAAGACTGCTGCCCTGTCTTCACCCATCACCCTTTTTAAAACTCTGACACCTCCCGCCTGGGGGAGAGAAGGCTCAGCATCTGCCGCAGGCGCATTTATTAAGCAGACTCCCGCTTGGGGGATAGAGCATGTGAAGCTGTCCAGACACGCTGCCTGTGCACACTCCCTCTTGGGGAGGCTTACTGGCATGGCCTGGACTGCCGCCGCTGCCTCGGTATCAGTCATAAGCCCCGGCAATGCTCAAAGAACTCCTGCCTGGGAGAGCCGCTGCCATAACAACAGGAAGAGAGCAGCAATGCTGCAATCCCATCAACCGGTAGGGCAGAGGAGCACCCCGAGACATGGCCTCCCTAGAGCCGCACTCTGGCCCAGCAATGAACACCCCGCAGCAGATGTGGCCAGGGTACAACCCTGGTGCAGCTTTGCCTGCCAGCAGAGGGTGCGCCCTCTGCACTTGTGCACTTGACAAAGGAGTTAATAAACGTACATATGTTTCATATTGCTCAGAAGTTCTAATGAACAATAATAGATGTTTTAAACAGTCATCCAGCATGTACATGAATGCTCAAAGTGGACCCAGTTGTAAGTTGTGCTGTCTGTGTTGTCATGGAATGTGTCCTTATGTTTGGCATGGGATGTTCTGACTGCAGCACGGCGCCTCAGGATGCACGTGCAGTTACGTGTAATGTTTTGGGTGATCACAGCATGTCACCCATGGGGACGGCTGTGATCACATGTAAAATGCCAGTAAAAGCGGCAAGCAAAGTACAAAGGGCTGATACCACGTGGGGATGGGTGGACATAACATTAATAATGAGTAAGCCACCAAAAAAAGTCCTTCACCCACTAGAGTACACACTCGAAAACACTGGAGTCTGGAATGTAAAAAATATATATTTATTTTATTAGAACTATAGTTGATTCACATGGACACAATTTTATTATATCAATATAAAGTGCATAGGTGCCAAAGTGCCAATAATACCCACAATAAAGTTCATACAATGCTAATCACTTGTCTCAACACACTCATTCACACAAAATCAGACATACTCATCACTCAATGAAAAAGTGCAAATGCTATAATCAGGAGCAGCATAATACAACAATGTGCAAATACAGCAAACATTAATTCCAACAGTATGTAGATTGCAAATGTAATCCACATTTTAAGATCAAATAAACATGCCATCAAAAAAGGTATAATTCCTCATGTGTTGATCCAGGAATATAATCGACTAGCAGAGGTCTTCATTTCTGATATGCTAAGATGGTAAATCCTCAAGTCAGAATACTGTTATTTGCTAATGCCTTCACACGCTAGTTTCAACTTTTAACTTCATCAGGGCCAGAACTAAAATGGTGTCCACCTCTGCAAATTAATCTTGCAGAAAATGTTCTTAAATAGATTACTTAATTGAATATCTCAAAGTGACCAGGTGTGGAATAACTCCTTCAAATCCTTATGTCCATCTAAAATTTAAATGGGAGGAACCCATGCGCATAATCAGTTCCATATCTTATGTCGACATCAAAATGGCTGGTATATATGTGTCACAAAGCAGTGATCTTCATCTCAACCAGTGGGAACAATCAGTCAAAAGGAATATTTGGTAGCAAAAGCAATGAATGCTTCATTCAGGAATCTCGGCTGGCGAGTGAGCCAGCAGCAAATGGCTGGCTTCCTGCTCGCCAGTTGCCTCCCAACTCAGGCTCCAGCAGTGCTATTGCGGCCCTGTCTGTACAGCGCAATGACCACAGAGCTGCCCCTCTGCCTCCCGCAGCACTGATAACCACGTTGGCCCGGCCTCCCCAGAGCCCACAACAATAAGGACGTCCCACCTTCCTGAAGCCAATCTGGAGTCAATTGACTCTCGCAACTGGCATTACGCTGCTTATATGATCCATGTGCCACAACTTCACAACATACCAAAACACAGTTCTGCAGACAGGCTGGCACAATGAGTGCAGGAGACACTAGTACGTAGAACATGGCCTCACAGCCTTGATAAGGATTCCATACATTCACACTCTTGCTTTCAAATGTGTCACTGACATATAACTTAGCCCAACCCATCATTCCACAGCCCCATCTATCCTTTCCACACTCAAACCAAGAAGAAAGCACAAGCTCCAACTTTAGACACTAAGACAAATATGGAAGCAGAAAGTACTAAGAATCAAAATATGCTCAAGGAAAAAGAACATCTAAACAAAATCCAGATCACCATTAAAGGCGGAAACATAACAGATCAACAATCTAGTTAAAATTTTAGATCTGCTGAAGACGCCTATTATTGGAGTTGGCTGGCTTGAACCCTAACCACGAAAAGCCGGAAACTAGGATACAGCGCTGCACACCCAAGAAAACTGGAAGATCGGAAGTTGGAATACTAGGGGATACCAGCACCTCTTCAACAAAGACTCACAGCCCATAAGTAATCTAGAAATTATCTGCATACAAGAATCATGGTTAAAAGAGCCCCCCCAGTCGATGGGTACACTGTACTATTCAATCCCACGAAAAGAGGGTTGAGCGGAAGACCATCGGCTGGACTCTTGACAATGATTAAAAATGGAGCTGGCATGACTGTGATAGAATCTACGAATCTAAATCCATACATTCAGTTAACCGTATTTCAAATAGACACCAGCTCATCACAAATCGGTGATTTGTTTCTATTACTGAATGTCTACTGGAACCCAACAAACGCATTGGGAAACATCTTCTTGGATCTAATAACAGACTGGATCGACCACATAATGGTGAAACATCGCAACATCAATATAATAATTTGTGGGGATCTTAATGCAAATTGTTTTGAAAACGAATGGGAAATTTCAAAGTCAATCTCAAGTCACAAAGGAAGGAAATGTCTCTATGGAAAAAGTTGGATGGAGGAAATGGAGATGAGAAGAATTTACAGATTGAATGGAAACATTAAAGGCGGCATACTGCCAGCCAAAAGCAATACTAGATTATATATTTACCTCAGAGAATCTATTACAAAGAATCTTGCAATTGAACGCGACATCTGTCCAGCATAGTGACCATGATCTCGTCATTGCTATGATATCAAGGAGAAAGAAAGTCACAAAAACTATTTGGAATGTGAATGTAGAATTAGAAGAGGGCCGTAACAGACCATGGATAAAACAAAAGGATGTCCCAATTCTAATAGAAGACTTGAAAATGTAGCAAACTAAGGATTCAAATTCAGTAGAGTATAACCACACTCTACTGAGCTTCAAAGAACACCTGGTTAACTCCATGAAACCACAATTCAAGGCAAACCACATATACGATACAGAGGTAGCCAAACAATAAAAACAACTGAGGAAAGATCTATGGCTGATAAAAACATCTAAGCAGCCGTACAAAAAAAAACCTTATACGCAAAAGAAAACAACAATACAAGAATTGGGTAAAGTCCCATAAAGCGATTATCCATCACAGAGATGCAGAACACATGCTCAGAGCTCTGAATAATTGAAACAGTAGAAACCTATGGGAACTACTAAATGAGAAACAAGGAATAAAAGACCCATGCCTATTAAATCTGATCCCAGAAAGTACCTGGATAAGCCACTTCGAGAAACTATTTGATGATGCAGGAAGTAACCAAGACTCAATGGATATGGTTACTTCTGCTTTTAAATCATGAAAATTAGAATTTGATTGAGAAGACATTAATGCCATAATCAACAAAGCAAGGGCATCCTGTGCTCCGGGCTCTGATGGCTTATCCAATGCAGTAATAAAAGCTAGCCCAGAACAATGTTCGGAGTACTGCAAGATTGTGTTTAGAAGAATAGCCAAAGTAGGAAGAATACCACAGTCATGGAGATCAGCGATTGTTGTCCCCATTCTTAAAAAGGGGGACCAAATACAACCAACAAATTATCGCCCAATTGCTCTGTTGGACTGTGTAGGCAAGATTTTCGCCACCCTGTTACTGAATCAGCTAAAGAAATGGATTAAAGAGACTAAAGCATATGACACTCGACAGTTGGGTTTCGTTGAACAAGTAGGCTGTAGAAGAAATCTACTGCTACTAGCCCTGTTGAAAAAAAGAGCTTTTCACAACAAACAGAGACTATACATGGCAGCATCGACCCTCAACAATCGAAATTTGCTATGGAGAAAGCTAGAAAAGAGGGTATCTCCAATGGATCTATTAAAAAAGATTAAAACTATACTCTGGCAGGTCAATGAAAGTAAAGCTGGACAATTGCAGTAATCTTTAAAAAAATATAAGAAAAGGGCTAAAACAGTGATGCCCTTTGGCCGCCACCCTATTCTGCTTCTATATAGAAGACCTGAAAATAATACCAGAAAATAAATGTTCCTTTCCACCTAAAATAAACAGTTCACCAGTAGGAAGACTCTTATATGCCGATGATATGATTATTTTAGACCAGATCAAGATTGGCTTACAGAGGTTCTTGACCCTATTGGAGAAATATGTAGAACAAAAAGAATTGAACATAAATGCTGCAAAATTGGAAATCATGGTGCTTGGCAATAGGAGATGGTAGAATAGCAAAAAAGAATGTTGGGAATTGAATGGAAAATACATAGAACTGACAAACGAAATAAAGTATTTGGGTGTACAACTAAGCTCAGCAAAAGACGAAAATGCATGGATGGACACCTTAAAACTAAAAGTAAAAAGATTGACCGCCCAAGGGCAAGCTATTGACAAAAGATATGGGAAATTCTCGTTACAGACAATGATTGTATTTTAAAGACAAAAAGTGTCCCCAACTCTTGTTCAGAGGAGAATTGCCTAGCATTTCAGCGCTGGACTGCCCCTGGGCAGGACAAAGGCTGATATGCAGGGACATTTCTTCTCTGTGAAAGGGACAGTGAGCTAAAGACTTGGTAGAGTCTCTCCCAGGGGTTATTCACCCAAGAACAGGTCATTGGGCTGTGTTCGTGCTGGTAGAGAGATTCCCAGACCCCCCTTTGTTTAACTTTATTATTTAAGCACTATGTCCTGAGCGGCAGGGGCATTACCGAGTCAGGTAATGCCCCGGAGCCTGTGACTCCTCAGTTTTCAGAATTGTTGGAATCAAACGAGCTCCTGGACCCTTTTCAATTGTGTTTTTGACCGTGTATGGGCACTGAATCGGATATGGTTGCACTCATGGATGATATAGCTTTGCTTCAGGACCACAGAGTGGTAGGAGCTTTGATCCTGCTTGACCTCTCTACGACTTTTGATACCATTGATCATGGGATTCTACTTCAGAGCTTGGAGAGAGTTGGAGTCTCATGTGTTCCGCTCTGCTGGTTTGCCTCTTCCCTGGCGGATCGCCTCCAGACAGTGTCCCTCCCGCTTTTAAATCCCTTCCTACAGCAGTGAAGTGTGGGGTTCCTCAGGGCTCTGCCCTTTCTCCCCTCTTGTTCAATTTATATATGCGGCCATTGGCCCACTTGGGTGCAGATCACGGGGTACATTTCATCTCATACACCGATGATACAGAGATCCTATTCTGCTCAAATGCTCAAACTTCTGATCCTCCTTCTAGGTTGATAGATTGTCTTTTTTCTGTTGGAAGATGGATGGCCAAGAACTGTCTCAAACTTAACAGGGACAAAACAAAGATCCTCCTGGTTGGGTCTCCTACCCTGGGGACTCTGTGGACCGGCCACTATTGGCTGACCTCCTTAGGCCCCTGTCCCGAGCCTGTTTCAGCAGTGAAAAGTTTGGCCATTAAACTCACAGCCAGTGGTTGGAGAGAAGCTCATATCATTTCAGTTTGCCAATTAGACTTTATTAAGTTGAAAGTCCTAAAAAAGTCTTACCATTTCTCCCTCCTGAATCCAAAGCTAAGGTGGTTACTTTGTCCATTATGTACTCCATTGATTATTGCAATTGCATCTACCTTGCAGAGCCTGAGGTTTTGTTAAAACACCTACAGATTCTCCAGAACTCAACTGCCCTCTAAGGACTTACTCCATCAACTGCTCTGGATCCCTATTAGCAGTGATAGAAGTGTACCAAAAAAGTAGTGGAACTGTAACTCCGGTGTGTGACAGAGTAGGAAATAAGGGAGCAACATGCAACACATTTTTCCAGGGTTGCAGTCATGCTGGTTGACAGCCAATTGAGTTGAAACGGATTTCACTTTAGCTGTAACTGATATCTGGTGGTAAAATGGAGAAGTGTGTTTTAACTTCACAAAGAAAAGTTCTGGAATGGTGAAAATGGTTGCAAAAAGTAGTGGAGCTGTTAACAGTAAAAAATAAAAGCAGTGAAACACCGCTCACAACCATTCCTGCTCACTTAGACTACTGCCTATTAGGAGCCGGGTCAAGTTTAAGATTATATGCTTTGTGAACGTTCCATCCACAATTCTGGCGCTGAATTTTTAAGGTCTAAGCTGACTCTTTACAAGCCTGTCAGAGCTCTTTTTTCTTCTTGTCAATCCGTCATGCCTAGGCTGGAGGAAGATACTTCTCGGTGCGCCCCCAAACTTTGGAACTCCTCCCAGTGGGTGGGGCAGTAAGGTTTGGGCCCCCTGGGGGCAGAATGACACACTATTGTGTCCATCTGCGCCAAGGGGAGTTGGGTAAAGAAAGCACTTTAGGGGGGCTGAGGGGCATGTTTTTATATACCTCACTGTTGATTCTGTGCTTCTTCATTATTCAGGAACTATGGCTACAACTCAGCTCTACCTGTAAAAGACAAGCCTGAATATTCAGAAGAGGAGATCCTTGAAAGAGAAAACATTTGAGACGATGTGCAATCAGATGAAAGTCATGAGGATCAATCACCGGAGTCAGAACCCAGTCACGTTTCAATTTGGTGTACCTGCCATTGTTGCGATTTTATGCCTACTCTGGTGGAGAAATGCTGTTGCAGAGAACCTGGGCTGCTTGACCTACATTGCCGAAGAAGATACACCACCGCTATGCCTTACCAAGCTGCATGACTTCAGGGCCGCCTGCCTTACAAGATCTGTGTTGCGAATGATGATGGTCCTTATGCACAAAGAACTTCGAGCTACAGTTCGCCCTCATAATCCAAGTAATGAGTACATTCACTCCATATATGCTGTGTGTTTGACAACCAAGACGGCTAACATAATATGTTGTTCCCCTCCCCTACATCAAGTGTTCATCTTTAGATTTATCATCCGAACAATTACGTTTCTTTCACTTGGAAGTATCTCTGAAACTGTTTTTGCTGCAATGTGCTTTCACATTTCTAATTGATCCCTACTTGAAATCACAAGCACTGTCAGTACTTTGCAAGAAGCTACTTTTCTAAAGCATAACAATGCCTTACATTTTACAAGTGAGTGCAAATAAAAAAACGGCAATTATTGGGTTAATTAAAGTAAACTATTTCTGTATCGCTTACACAGGTGGTACAGACTTGTGGCATATCGTGCCTTTAGATGGTGGATTCATGGAAGACTTGCATTTCGCTTTCGACGAGTAATACCTACCTGTGTGGTTCGAGTCATTCGTGATGAATTCCCCATGTGACCACAAACAATACTGTGGATTTCTACAGACAGTACCTTGACCGCAGCAGTATAATTTGCAGTGTCATTGCCATCCACTTTACCAAATGAAATAAACAATTTTTTTTAAATGAGTTAATCCACAACACATCCAAACATCTGAGAGTAGTGTAAAAGGTTGGTGTTCTTTAACAAGTTCACAGGTCTATCACAGTACCCTAATTCACATCCACCCCCGCCTCCGCTATCAATGGCTGTTCGCACCTATTGGCATGTGCTCACAAGGTGGCTGGGAGGATCGGGACACTGAAGGTGAGGAATACCATGTACACCTCAAAGGATTCTTTTGCATTGTGGACCCTTATCTACATGGTCACCCCAGAGCCGGTGTTTCTAGATTCCCCTTTGAAGACTCCGTCCCTGCAATCAACATATGTTTGTGTCCATTCACTGTGTTCCGGGCCTAATACGCTCTCCTCATCCACGTCCATCCCCCTCCGCTATCAATGGGATTTGCACCTGTGGGTGTGCGCTCGCAAGGAGACTGGGAGAATGGGAACGCTCAAGGTGCAGAATACCATGTACACTTCAAAGGATTCTTTTGCATGGGGACACTTATCCACATGGCCACCCCAGACCCGGTGTCTCCAGACTACCCTTTGAAGACCCCGTCCCTGCAATCAACACATCTCTGTGTCCATTGACAGTGTTCCGGCCCTATTGCACTCCTCTCATCCATATCCATTGTCCTCCGCTATCAACGACGGTTCGCACCTGTGTGCGCGTGCTCAGAAGTGGGCTGCACTGGCGGGATTGAGGAGGTCAAACAGTGCCATAGTGGCCTGGTGGGTGTGAATGAACAAGTCACACAGTCACATGCAGACCCACTTCTGTAAGCCTTTATAAACACTTGAGAAGTTATCAAGAAAAATCAACAACGGATATCATCATCTCTCCACTCAACTTTTACTATTATTGTCTGCAGTGTCAACGTTCTCTACTAGGCCACTTTCCATTGGTTCATACTCAATGTACACCCTATTCTCATTTTATTTTATTCAAAAAGTCTACACCGATATGAACCGTCGTAACCATTTTTATCTCTGTATTTAGAATATAACATTACAGATTATTTTTTCCAAATGTAATCTTTCGTAGTGCATATTTTAAATGCATGTTTGCTTTAGGTGCCACTTTTATAAAGTATAATTTTTGTTTATTATGAAAGGAATGTGATGTTTGAGTTACTCACTATGATACTTTTTAAATTCTTATTTATATTTCTTTAACAGATAATAAGGACAATTCAACAATGTCTTCTTGTATAATTTTGGGTTGCACTAACAACAGCCATGCTAAAAGTCAAAGTACAGTCCTGCATGTTTTTCCAAAGGATTTCGATTTAATAAGAAAATAGCTCTTGTGCTGCAGATTTCAAGTGTCTGAATTTGAAAGCAGAGCCAAGGATGTCTTGGATGAAGTGAGGGGCAATCAATTCTGTGTCTACAGAATGCACTTCTCAGAATATATGTACAAACCATCACAGTACACTAAAAAGCATCACCCCAGACATCATTGCCAATTACTTACCAAAGCAGTTCCAACTGAATTATAGCACACGCTGAACCAGGTGAGTAGTGGACACTGAATTTTAAATGCATTTTACCATTTTCTAAATGTGCCTGCATAATATGTCTTATACATTACCACTCAATATATTGAAATAGTCTGTGGACAGGTAAAATAATTAACATTTTTCAGTTTTGGGGGAATATTTCCATTGATATTTTACTGCACAAATTTCATTCCTAACACGATGTACTGTGGTTTATACATTTTTTACTTTAGATTACTTTGTGTATACCTGCATTAGAGATACCCGAATAGTTCTGTGCAACGGGAGCCTTTCCAAAAAACACACTCACATCGCATCCTTTAAATATAGGTCATTTTTAAAAATTACCATGACTGTCTTTACATAGACCAGACTTTTGGAATTACAGACCGTTACCATGGAGGAAATCACAGACACGTCCAATATCCTAATGTTGAGGCCAAGCAACTTGCACACAAAGTTTTTTGTATTGTTTTTGACGTTGTCTAAATTATAATACTAATGTCCATTTTCTATTGAACAATAGTATGAATATATACATCGATTAAAGGACCATGATGCTATATTGACCACTATTCCGTAGTCAACAGCATCCTCACTCACCTTTCAAGTAATATTATTTAGAATATTTCTTCAGATGCGACTATACAAAACATATATTTGTTCCAGTTCAACTTAAAACATATTGATTGTTATGTATAATATTAGCTACTGGCTTGTAGGCTTCTTTGTCAATATCTATCATCTTTTACATTAATACTGTTTTTGGGATGTTACGTCTTTATTATTACATTTACTGCTATATAGGCAGAGCCTGGAACTTCAACAACATACTATTCTTCTACTGCAACCGGTCTGGAGGATGAGGTATGAGAAGTGATAATGTGTTGATTTATACTAATAGTTATTGATTAACAATATGTTATTTACATTTAAGAGAACTTTGATAATTTGCAATACTGTCAGCAAATTGCAAAGCATTAGATCAAAAGCCTTGATGTATTTATCACAGAAACAAATGCAACAACAAAAGTAAACCTTCCGAGAAATGTACTTTGTCACTGAATTACATAGGGCCTTTCACTATATGAATGGTGTGTGTTTTTGTTTCTAAACTTTAGCTGCTTACCGTAAAATGAAATAGTTGAAACAAAATAACATTACTACGCATTAAAGGGGCCACAATTTATTCATTATGTTTTGCTGAATGATCTCGCACCAGCTCCCTGCGACAACTCTGAAGGTTATCAGGTACAGTTTTAAAATATGTATTTTGTAAATGTTACATGTACACAATGTACGACTTGATGTCAATACTCATTGAAACATTTTAATCAGACGATTAGCCGTATATTTTTACATAGTTTAACTTATATTATAGGGTCCACCATTATTAAATCAACGTTCTCAAGATGTATATTGTGAGATCAAAGATTTTAACATGAAATAGTTTAACAATGTAATCAATGTTCTTTTAATTTGTTATGCACTACATTTGTTATGTGCTACTGAAGCAATCGAAATTGAAGAGACACATGGACAAGAGGTATACAGAAGATTTTGTAAAATATCAGTTATCATCCATTTGAACTGTGATGCAATATTTAATATGTTCTAATGGTTTCGATAGTGACATTTTGTTACATATGTATTAATGTATATATGATTCTTTAAGTGGAAGAGCAACATTTCAAAATGCTGTTGTTCATCTTGGTCTGGTGGTCGGCAGATTCAATTTGACTGTTTCATGGAAATATCTAAACAAAAGGAACATACCAGAAAGGTTTTAAAAAAAAGTACGTTCGTATCTGTTATTTCATTGAGATTACAGTTTCATGTTGTATTTCATATTTTCTGTATGTGTGCAAATTGAGTATTTGTCTTCCTCTTCGATTAGAGGCCTAGGAAAAAGAAGTGTATAAAGACTCAGACAATTACACAAACTAATGAGGTTGCTTCCCAAACTGTTGTCACTTGGAAGCAGCTACATTTTGAGGCTCAGCATGGTCCTCGCAAGATTCAGTGTCATGATGCTGATGTCCAATGGCCAGAATTTGAATTGAATGTCAGCAGTGACCCATGGAAAATAAACCTGGATCATTGTTACAGCACAAAACGTCACCCAGAAGAAACAGACAATACAGATGCTTCAAAACTGCTTACAGAACTGCACAAAATGCACACCCTCTAAAAAAATGCTATCTAAGAAACAGACAATGTTCCCTGATTCCCCAATACATGTGGACAAATTGGAAATGTCACACACAAAATATGATTGACGATTGTGCTCGTGATGTGAACTCTTCCTAGTGCTGAGGACTTATCCACCATCATGAAATTGCAAACCAGTATACTTCTGGACGATTGGATATTAAAGGAACCAAAATACATTGTATTCGACTGCTGCCTGATCAAGATTATGAAAATGATTAAATGTGATCATAAATTGTGTAGGAGGATTTATGGGCAACCTTTGGTTATGTTTACTCATGTAGTCAAAGGCACCAACCTGAAGATCAAGGGTAGCTGTGAACCCTACCATAACTAATTTGCATGGTCTGCTCAATCTGTACTTGGGAAAGTGCCTGCTGGAAATGTACTTTGCTCAGCTGCTTTGTTGTTTAGCGGATCAATGTACAGTACAATGCAGGTTTTTCTAACTTTGTGGGACTTGAGTTCCTTTAAAAAACCCAGTACTACAAATATCAGCAGGATTTCATGTTGCCTGCTATTAGCCAGGCATGGACTCTCAAACAGATGTCAATGGACAATGCTCTGGCTGGCAAAAGGCTCTGGCTTGCTGGCGATGGGCAGTGTGATAGTCAAGGTTTTTCTGCTAAATGCTACACTTTCCAAGACATGGACACCCAAAAAATAGTGTGCGCAATCATTGTGCACGTATCGAAATGCACATCTTATGCTGCCATGGAAAAATACGGTTTAATTAAATCCATTCAAGTTCTGCAATCCAGATGAATGCAAATAGACCTGATAGTCACTGACATGCACATTTCAATAGCCAAGGCCATGCAAGAGCAGTTCCCACACATAAAGCATCAATATGATGTTTGGCACATCGTAAATCAATTTAAAAGAAATGACAGCTGCTGGGAAAAAAAGAACACAGAATTTTTTTTTACATTGTTCAGAGTCTATCAGCCTCCATCTTTGGTGGAGCTCAAAAACTTGTGATGGAGCTGTAGATATTCATCTTGAAAAATGGCGTTCATTGATGCACCATTGTTCTAACATACACTCTTGGAAAGAAAACAAACCTTTCCACAAATGTGCACATGGATCATTGAGTAAGGAGCAGCAGTGTAAGAAAGGGTGGTTGGTTCCAGGCACCCACCCGCACACAGCGATTGAGAAGCAGGTGTACAACAAAATGCTTTCAAGAGACCGCAAGGGACTCTCTGAGATTCTGCCACACTGAAGATTTGGAGGTGTTCCATAATATGTGCCTGGAGTACGGGCCTAAAAGGTTGAATTTTGGCATAGACAGTGGACCTCATTCCAAGTATGGAGGTAGTCATGGCGCTGTTTGCGTGTCCGGTTTGGTGAGATGGGGACTTACCGGTCCAGTCTGACCTTGGCAGGACCGGTAAGTCCCCATTCGCCAAACCATTCCCCATTCCCATTTGAGCCCTCATAGGGCTCAATGGGAAGGGGGAAGTAGCTAATAACGGTACCGCAGTTTGCGGCACCGTTATTGGCTCTGATTTCCCTTAGCGGGTTCCGTCCTTAACGCCTGGTAAAACCAGGCGTTAATGAAGGAACCCGCTAAGGGAACTCGTAGTAGGGCACAAAGGGATTACCGGCACTGATGTCCTTAACCGTGCCCGGTATCCCTTTGCGCCCCACTCGGAATGAGGCCCAGTATGCAGTCCAGAACAAGACTGGCTGTACTTTCATACAAGAACCTTGGAATGGAACAAGGAAAAACTGCAGGAATCTTTGGGATACCTCGTTACAACAAGGAGTTTACCAAAAGAAGAAAACAGTTGGTGGCAAAGCCAATCTTCCAACAGATGGATTTTGAATTTGTGAAAGATCTGACATTGAATGTCCAGGCCATGCAAACGCATGCAATTCATTTATATTTTGTTTCAAGGTCCCAGTCCATGCCATGGAACATTGCAACAGAGGTTTACCCTCTGAAATTTTAACTTGTTTACAGGTTGACTTCAAGATTCAAATGATGTGTGGTTCTCTTTAAAATGTTTAACAAAGCCAGTTTTAAGCTTTTGCACAGTGTTTGGAAACTGTTTTCATTGGTTTTTTTTTGTTTTTTTTATTTGGTTGGCTGAAATTAATCAACCTTTCAAATATAAAACATTCATGAATACAAATTTAAGCAACAACAGGTTTGAAATAAGTAAAAAAGCAAAAAATGACAAAACACAATTCACAACAAATGCAAATATAAAATAAACAAATAAACAAATAAACAAATAAACAAATAAACAAAGGGCTAACAGTGCACAGAGTCTAGCAACAAACAATTCAAAAAATTAACAGTAGCTATTTGTATTGCTGTGCACAAAGAGTTTAAGATTACAGCCCAACAATCTTGCGGGTCTAGAAGACCTAAATAATGGCAGTATTTTGAAAAGTGTGTCTCTCTTTCACCATGGAGAGGCACACATTCAATAATCAAATGAATGAGAGTTTCATGAGTATCAGGTGTCATACAAAATCGGCAGATATTGCTTGATGTAGACAAAAGTTTGCGTCTGACTTGTATGTCTCTTGTGAGGCATAATTTAAATCTCAAGCGTGGAATGCCTAAGCGGTATTTCGAGGAAGGCGATAACAGCAAGTATGGTGCCACTGTGTGAATTCCTTTGTGAGGGAATCTTAGGCCATCCCCATCTTTATACTACAGGCAGAGATCCCTGGTCAGAAGCCAATCAGATTGATACATTTTAAATTTGGCTCTGTCAGGGTTTGTTAATAAAGTTTCAATTGAAACCTCTGCAATTATTAGAATGTGGTAAGTTTTTGTTAACCATGTGTGTATGAAAACATGTGTGACAGAGAACATATAGTCAGACAGCAATTTCAGTATAGAGGTATGAGGAGAAGAGAGCAAACATTTTCGGAGTAGTGCGCAATTATGGAGAGCTTGTAATGAAACAAGGCTCAGATCAAACCAGATCCATGGGCAAGGGGTGCATTGTGGTAAGTGTAACATTTCTCTCCAAAATGTAGCCTCCCAGAGTGTGAACAGCGATGATAGATCGTCATGAAGGGTTTCCAGGCCATAGAGTAAAGATGGAGTGACTTTCAAGTTCCAAAATTGGAGAGCCGTTGTGATAGAGAATTTTACATACTTAAACATTATAAGAGAGGCCTGCGAGATAGCAGTCTTCAATTTGTTACCTACATGAACGATGTGACTGGGGGCGTGAGCCTTGCCCTCGAAAATCATCCCAAGATAAGTATATTGAGAAACCACAGAAAGAGGGATCTGATTGATGTGCCAGAGATGGAATAGAGGCCTGTGGTTTCGTGGACTGAATGATACAATTTGAGTTTTGTTGGCATTAACTCGTAATTCATTGCAATGAATATAGTCGTGAAAGGCATTTAAGAGATTCTGTAGACCAGAATGTGTTTTAGAGATAAGCACCAAATCATCGGAATACATTAATGCTTTGACTTGGTGGTTATCATTGTACAATAAATGGAATAGTATGTCACTTGAAATGTAATTGTTAAATAATGTATTTTTAATGAATTATTGTTTGTGAAGTAATGTCACTAGATAGGCCTTAAGATTTCTATTTCAGTTTGATTTTTGTATTTATTACCATCAATATAATGGATTTATATTACAACCCTAAATTTCAGTCTGATTACTTCAAGTATGTGACTCAAATCAAATGTAGAACAGACTGGTGAGCTTAAACCCAACAGTTACCAGGTGCTACTTTTGGCTCCCCAGGTTAACTAATGTCATGCTATAAACTGGCTCCTTGTTCCCTGGTGGTAGCTCCTGGTGAACGGTTAGTGCTGGATACCCAGGCACTGCTTGTCATTCCTGACTATCCAATCCTAATTTCAAGCCCTGTTTGAAATGAATGCACAATAGTTGAAGAATCTAAGCAGAAAATTGGAGCAGCAGACATACGGAAATTCAATGTTTCCAGAAGTCTGGTCCTCTTCAGGCTGGACTAATGCAACAGCCTCTTCCTCAATCTGCCTAAATCCTCTCTTTGCCCCTTAAACTAATCCATAATAAGACTACAAAACTAATCCTTGGCCTCAAGCCCAGGGACCACATCTCTGAAATCTGAAAATATATGCACTGGCTCCTGGTGGCTGCGAGGATCAAGTACAAGACCCTCTTCATCATCCACAAGGCTTTCTGGGGCCAGGAACCCCAGTACATCCAACTCTTTCCCTAAATACCTCTCTCTTAGAGACATTTGATCATCTAGCTGCAATTCTGTGGGGATAAGAAACTATTTCATGCAGCGAGTTTGGGGTAGATCTCTTTTCTCAGCAGAGGCATCCCTCTGTAATGGCCTCCCTGCCCTCTCAGGCTTCTGTGATCTCCTCAAGTTCCAGAAGATTCTCAAGACCCAACCTTTCCAAGTTTCATTCCCCCCACCCCCAGTAATACCCCCACTGTCGCTTTGATGGACTTCCTGGTCCCATCTGAGCTTCACAAGGCACCAGGCCATCCTCACCCAGTATACTCCAGCACCCAGTTAACTCCAGTATGTCCCCCACAACCTGCACTTACCCTTCCAGGCCCCTTTCTGCTGACAAGCCTGGCGGGGTGTGCATCCCTACCGAGCCTGGTCCACCGCCATCCTCGGCTTGCATGTGGTCCTCACTCACTGCTTCCCCTGGCACTTGACCACCTGGCCTTCCTTTAGAAGTTGCCTAACCCCATTGGCCCTGTTCTTCACCTCCTCCTTCCCCCTTGCCCGTGTATGCCTCCTCTTGCCCCGCACTTCCCTTCCACCATGACATTTTCCCTTCTGACCTGATCTACACCTCTCCCCCGCCCTGGTCCCTGCCCCCTGGACTTCTTGTTACTGCTCTTGCATGATCTGAATGACACAATGCCTAGTAGGACCATTATTGTTGTTTTATTCCCTGCTCCCTCACCTTTGTTGATTTGTGGCCCTTGAAACAACATTCTTTGTATATGCGCTTTACAAATAACCAATAAATACATTAAATAAATGAAATAAATTAAGTCTTACTTCGCTGGAAAGTAGTAATCATGATAATTGGCTGCAGATAGCAACAGACCAAAGGTGTATGTGCCACAGTGTTAGTCAACATTGAAATAACATGCAAAGGAATATGTGTTGCCAATGTGCACTATGAACATTAAGTTTGTGGCCTTTGCACATTTACATTTTGTGGAAAACAACCAGGCGTGCATGTATCAATGCAGAAATCAAGATGATTGCTGGAATATATATATACAGAAGCCAGTAAGCCTTACAAAACTGCACTCATTCTAGGCATCCTGGAATTTTAGTGATGTACGTTTTTATTTTTACATTTTGTTGTTTCTCACTGCACGAGTTGCCCTTGCTGCAACAGTCCACCTAGCCTAGTGCAAAATCACCCCTCCTTCTTTCCCGGTCCGTCCGTGCAATCTCTATATATTAAACCACTGCTTTTGTATTTCAATTCTGTATATTTCAGAAAAGATGTGACACACGTCCCAAAAAACTGCCCCACAGTATTAATTTGTCTTTTTTTCCAGGCATTGCCCTAGTGAAGTATAGGGAAATCCGAGCCCGTCTGCACCTTGCCTAGGTTCCTCTTTGAAAGAATACATAAATGTTGTGAAACCGGGCGCACTGATACCATTCGCTTGGAAGTAAATATGTGTATATGTGGGATACGTTTTTCACTGCACAGTGTGCCATTAATATTGTTCATTTTTGTGGCATGTGTTCCCAAAACAAAACTCTCTCTGACACGCTGTGAATGCTGGATGAAGGGGTGCATTGTAATTTGTCCTTGAATCCCCCACACTAACAATTTGAAGGCCAAAATGTGTCGAATATCCACAAACAAGTGATTAGATTCACTATATTAAAAGCTTACATAGGAAAGTTAAGTTTCTATTACTGAGATCTGTCTTTCGAACCGGTTGGTCATCAGTCACATAGAGAGAATGAAAACACAAGGCACAATTTAAGCAAAGTTTTAAATAATATTTATGCAAGTGAGGATGGCAAGTGTGCTGTATGCTGCATTATTAACATTGTGATAGATGACAGTTCAATGTGATGCAAATAATATACATCGTACCTGTTAATTGTAACATAAATTGATAGTTAACATAAATATCTACTGTGTATATACAATTATAAATTGGGTACTGAAATATATTTTTGCATTCTCGATTTTACATAGTTATATTATACCGATGTGCGACTGTCATGGGTACAGTTTACCGGTCCACGGCTTCTTCAACTGTAATTGGACAATAATCATCAACACAGATCAGCTAATGATTGGCCGAAACACTGTTGTGTCGACTCCCCCCAGTGTTAAATGTCAACACTGCTAATGTTGTAATCTGATACACATTGTCTGCATGTAATTTGTTCACTATGATTCCTGAATGTTGCAAGGGACTACAGATGTCATTTTGTAATTAGGTCCAGGCAAAACGGCTTGGAAAAACACCAATGTATCACTCACAGATATTGGGCCTCATTACAACAGTGGCGGTAAGGCTGCCACATATACGAGTTCTGCTCACGGGGGCCGCTCTGCACGCCTGGTCAGACCAGGCCTGCAGAGCGGCACCCGCGAGCAGAACAGTATGGTAGCAACGGTACCGTTATGAACGGTACCGCTGCTACCATCCTCCCCATTCCCAATGAGCCCTATGGGGGCTCAAATGGGAATTGGGACGTACCGGCTCTGGGTCCCGCGAAAGGGACATTACCGGGCCTGCAGAGGTCGGAATGGCCCGGTAATTCCCATTTCGTGGGACTCGGAGCCAGACTCGAGTTTGGGGGTAGCCATGCCCTTATTGTAATGAGGCCCATTGTCTCCTTATTAATATGTGTCCTGTTGAAAAACCTTTAAAACAATGTTTGTTTCAGTATTTATTTATGCATTAAAGCATTTGGTAAAAATAAAAATCTATTTCTTCCAATCTAAAACAAGGTCAATTGTCTTATGAGTAAAAAATGTTTGGTGAATTGTGTACACTACGTTTAGTCACTCTGATCATTCTTTTTTTGAATTATTAACCCACCTGGGTAGATCAGGGCCTAGCATGACATACATGACATTATGACATCATAACATGAACATGACCTCATAGTATTGTGACCTGATCTGCTTATATTACTCATGACTGACAAAACATCATGACATGATGTTGTGACATGAAAAAATGACAGGACATCAAGACATGAAATGCCAACATGTCATGACGTAACAACAATAAATTATGTAAAATAGCATAATATAACAATCACAGTACGTTCCGCATTCACAGTAAACTCCCAGTTTGACATACCCGTATACGCAAGTCTAATAAACTCCCCTCTTACCTTGACACAATTCCAATATATTCCCTATTTGCACAATTCTAGTACAGGTGCAGTCTGCATAATCTCCCTACACTTACATGTTGACAGTTGGAGTATATTCCCATCTTCACATTCCCAGTTTCACAATTCAACCATAACCACACAGTAAATGCCCAGTTTGAAAAATCCATTTTACTCCAAGTTTAACAACTGTTGTATAGTGCCACATTAGACAAACCCATTACATTTACTGTTTTACAATCCAACAATACCAACATTTGTTGTATTTTTATTTAAGTGTGTTACAGTTTACAAAAACTTTCCTGCGTTTGGTACCTTTCCCAGAATCCGCCATGTTCCCCCACGCCTAACACCCTTCCCAACCACCTCCCCCCGCCTGCTCTGACCCTGTAAAACCCACTCCACACCCACTCATCCCAGATGTATCTAACCCTCTGCTTCCACTCCTGGTTCCCCGGCGGTCCCGCCTCTCTGATCAGAGTAAAAGAAGAAAGGCTCTGCCTGCAGCCATCTTACATTTATGTGACCGTTGCCTTGTGACCCGCACACACACTGCTGGCACGTTTTCTTTTGAAAGAAAAGACTCTTAGCAACTCAAAATGCAGCCCAGCAATGGTAATAGCAATACTGCTGGCTGTGGTGGGCTTGATTGGCTGGTAATGGGGCATGGCGTTTAGGCCCAATCGAGGTCTCCCACTGCAGGCATTATTGCTTAATTAGAGCATGTTTCCTTCTCTTTAGACCATCAGAAATTGTGGAATCCAGGGCCTAACCACTAGAGTGGCCTGTACTCTGTGCTTCTCAGTTGTTCTTCTCACTGTTTCCATCTCGAGAGCCAAACAGAAAATTTGGAATGGAGGTTGGGACTGCCTGTAAAAGTTGCATTCCAAGCTTCTCTTTGTGATGTGTACACACTAGGCACTGGGCAAAAAGACATGTGCCCTCATTACTAGTCTGGCAGTAGCTGTGCCGGTAAAACCGACAGGCTGCCGCCAGCCTCGTGGGGATTTACCGGTGCCGTACTTGCTGGAATTACTGGGGCATTACAGCCCCAGTTGTCTGGTAATTCCGGCGCCAGCATTCCGTTTCTTCCCATTCCCGTGGATTCCAATAGGACTCCACGGGAATAGGGGCCATGGATACACCGGCACCATGCAGTAATGGTTCCGGTGTTTCCGCATCCGTCGGTGGTGTTACGCCCGCAGGGTCAGACCAGGCGGGTGTAACACCACACGGCCGCAGAACTCAGAGTTAGCCGGTCTGGAAAACGGTGCCGGTATGGTTTTACCGGCACAGTTAAATCCAGACCGGCTAACTTGTAATGAGGCCCATGGCTCTGTCACAGAAACTGCATGTAAAAGCCACGTCCCAAGCTTCCCTTTGTGATGTGTACACACTAGGCACTTGGCAATTAGACTTGGACTACCTCTGTCACAGAAAGCCCCAGGTGAAGATATCCCTTATATGCCTCTTCACATGCTCCAATAACATTAGATGCTTTACTATCGAGCTTCAGTAAGTGCCAGGTGACCTTTGTCCTGGTTGAGGTCGTTGGCTTACACCAAAATAAAGCAGGCTCTTACACATCATTAGAGAAGTATACTAAGGTAACAATGTGTGTCAGATTGCATGCTTTAGCAGTTTATAGAAAGCCGTTACATTTAGAGTGAAACTTAACCTAATTGTGTATGATTTGGTCTAATCTGCAGTGGCTCAGAGAAGCTAAAAGATGTCCATTGCATTGCTGTTTTTTATCTACTTTATGTCATTTAGTGCTAATTGTCTCACATGGTTTCCCCAACATTGAAATGCAAGTCACTACTTTCTGTACTTGGCCTGAAGGTCTCCACATTACCACACAAATCAATGACAAAGGCATAAATGTGAATGAAAATAGGAGTGTATTTTTACCATATTTTCACTGATGTATATAGTGGATAATGTATTGGTCAGTTTGACATGTTTGTAATGTCAAAAATAAACAAGTAAATGAACAGTCTGAAGTGTTAAGTAATGTTTGAAGGCACCTCATTATAAAAATAGGTCTGGTGTCTCCCATCCTGTTCCCTCTGATGGAGACATCAGTGATCACTGCTATATTTGCATTTGTTCTAACCTTTTCCAAGTGAATCAAAGGGTTCTCAGTACCAGCCGCTGTATTTCACTGAATTAGATCCATAAAACAGAGCTTCTTCTGGAATCACAGCCACAATGCTCCCTCAAAAATGTGGACTGCTGCATGATGCTTTTTTCCAGGGCCATTCTACTTTCCACAGTCTAATGTTTTCTATGCTCCTGGTCAGATGGTTAATCTGTGTTCACCCACCCCTACCGCATCATTGGTATTTCTGAATGCTGCTGGACCATGATGATATTTCGGAAAATGAAGAGAGGGATCCAGTGCCCTTTAATCGCACACTCTGCTATTGTGTATTCTGCATTGCACCTCGACAAGTGCAGTTTGGTATATTAAAAGCACCAGGGCAAACATTGCCCTGGTGCAAAAAAAATGCATTTTCTCTCCATTTTTTCACCAGGGCAAGATTTGCCCTGGTGCTAATACAGAATGGCATAAGCACTAGGGCACACTTTGCCCTGATACAAAAATGCATCAAAAATGTATCTTTTTAGCAGTAGGGCAATTTTAGCCCTGGTGCTTTTAATATGTCAAACTGCACTTGTCGAGGTGCAACAGTTTTATAATGTGTCCCAGTGTTTTTAAAAATAGGGCAAACTTTGCCCTGGTACTAACACCGTGCAAACCTTTCACTTGCACAAGTGCAATGTTTCTGTTATCTGGCCCCAGGTAAGTTTCCAGCATGTAAGTGAGATGTAGAGCAGAGGTTTGTAGGAGCCAACAGAGCCCACCAGTGACTCACACAAGGCATATTGTCTTGGGTTAACATGTCAAGAATGACCTACCGATATCGCTCATGATGCCCCTTAGGTACTGCATCTATTGCTGCACCCCACCACTGTAACTGCAGTTCCAGATTTACACAACCACAATAGGAAACTCTCACCAGCACCAACATCCAGCAGCTCATCATCTGGACATCTCTTTGATGGCCCACATATGTTGCACAATGGAAAGACTGTGTTAAGGGTGGCAAATATATTGGATTTTGTTACATTAACTGATATTTGTCAATTCAATTGAAGTTTTTACATTTTATAATAGTTCCCAATGCTAATCAAATCCTTCCCACCCTCTCTTATTCATTGTGGCCATTTAAAGAGTGGCAGGCTTATTGCTAGCATCTCTCCAACACATATGACCCAATCTGAGAGCACCCAATGTCACTCAACTCCTTCTTTACCGTCTGGATCCGAGGACTGAAAGTAGGAAACGCTTTGGGAACATTACTAGAAACCCTGCACACGCGAATCCCTTCGACTGCATTGTTGTTTTAACAGTTTGGGAGGACCGTGCAGGTCCTCTGATTCATCAGTCCTAGCAGATATCCATATCCAAGTTGATGGGGAAAATTAGTTTTTATCAAAATAACTTTTAAACTGCATTAAAGAAAAACAACAAGACCAAAACGGTATGTTGAGGCCACATTGTAATCCCCCACCTCCACTCTGGGGTCTAGAAGCAACCCCTCTTGCTGTAAAAAATGCGTCCCATTTTCGTTTAGTTCATAAGGATACTATTATCCAAGATGGCAAAATGAAATGTGGCCCTCTGATTGGTCTTTTGAAATGTTTCTATTAAAAATCCAGGACGCGACCATCTCTCCAGACAATATACACATACATCTGTCTGCTTAGATTTAGAAGTGGTAGGGTATTTTTAAACACAGTTATTTTTTTGAAGACACTGCCAAGGTAGCCAGTAGCCCCTTAAAATGCAACACTGTACAAGAACCTTTTTTTCTGAAGAACACTGCAAAAGCAGGGAAAGTACATGGGAAACACATTTATTTCATGTATCATAAGACACCCACCCATTTCTCGGACCTACATGATATTTTACATTTTGCACAGATGTTTGGGGGGGGGGGTCAACATTATAAGGAACTGTGCAACAGCATCAGATGTAAACCTGGCATAATCGAGCAGAAAAATGGCCCTTTCGCAGTATTACTAACAGGATGTACAGAAGATATCAGAAATTCCCACTGACTAATGCATGAGCAATATCTCCCAGCACATGACCATCCAGAAACACAAGAGCTGATGGTGTGATGTCAAGCAAATATGCATGGTTGGAAAGGAACCGAAGAATTACAGGCTTTTACATTTGCAAATGAAATACTTTAAATCCCAACATTTTCCAGCTGGGTATTTAGAGCCAGGACAATCTGTGTCAGACATCCTTATTGTTATGGCACGTTTTTAAATAGTAACAGGTTCATTATTTTTGCAGAAAAGCATGGCACTGCAAAAGTATTGCAAGGGAATTTTTGTGACACAAATGCACTATAAGTCTAAACTATTTTATGCACGCCTTAAACCTTGCTAAACTATAGAAGTGGACAGCCAGTCAAACAACTGCAAATTCATCTATATGCTGGGGCAGTGCGCTTTTCATGCTCTGGAAGTTTCATAATTATATTATCAGTGGCTTCCCAATACAGCAGGGGCCTGGTCTCCTGGATCCCGCTGCACTCTAGCTCAATAGAAGGCAGACTAGCAGTATTGCTTAAAACACGGCTTTACTCCACATCCCATGTTACTAATACACATAGAGGTGGAGTAACTTGGAATGTGTTGTGAGATGTGGCTTGTTTAATATTTTGAGATTTTAAATGTTGCATTTGTGTAAATTACATATAATGGATTTCATGAAAAAACAATATACTCATTCCTGGGGTGATTTGTATGCATTGATGGATTTAGTTTGCTTTCTGCTTTGAGTTGTTCAATCAATATAAGACTACCGTAATGACTGTAAATAATACTGTTATTTTAGTGTTAAATAATTTTACTAGGCATTTATTTAAACTACAAAAAGCAGTTAAAATACAGTCAATTAATTAAAAACATTAGCAATGGAAAAGAAAAGGAAATGGTAAAAAGACAATTAACTGTTAAATAGTATAATTCTAGAGAACAAATCAGTGTATTGAGATCAGAAAATGTTTACATACATGAAATTAACTCATATCAAATAAGTAAAAAAATAAATCAATGCTATTAAGAGATACAATAAATACGAGATGAATACTAAGTCAATAAACCTATGCAACAGGGAACAAAAAACATAAAAGTCGACAGGACAAGAAACACAAGGAAATGAGACAAGGGATTACATAACGACAGTGCGATGAATAGAAATTTACACAGAAATATTTAAGAAATAAATAAATACATTCAATGTTTCATTATATTTTCGATATCGCTTAATGAGCCTGAGCAATATTTTTCAATTCTGTGGACATAGCAAATATAGCTCCACCAAGCAGAACATGATAATTGATCCAAACATTACCAGTTAGGGTGGACACCAATAACAACAAATAAGCTAAATAACTTGGGTGAAGAAGGGTCAGATAATTCAATTATCAACACTAATTTGCACACTGAAATTAAATATTATTTTCTATACCTTTTGCCAAAACGCAATTAGAAAGCGACACAGAAAGATACTGTGTTTGAAATCTGAATTTGATTCTTTGCATGACCAGCAAAGTTTATGCGCATTAGAAGCGATTCTTAGAATGTGTTTTGGGGTAAGATATGCCTGGTTCAAAATGAAAGAGGCAGTTTGTGTAAGATTAGCAGCTCAAGAGACTTGAAATACTTGTAACAAAACATTTTGCCAAGCTTCAGAGGGATAACAACATGCAAGACCTTTCTCCCACCCTTTAATGATAGGAGAGTCAATTGACAATACAGTATTATTGGATATAAATATGCTATATAAATGAGCTGCTTTTGTTGTCTCTTCAGCCAAAAGCTGAGTTATCTCCTGGAAGGCATAGTTTAATATTGTTATTTCAATTCAATTAAACTGTAGCTATTTTCTACTTCACCACTCACAAAATATTACTGGACGTATTTGGTTTTTCATAATTGATTGACTGCAAAAACATGGCTATGGTTTTTATTTAAATATTTAATTGGCTACGAGCTGAATTACAAAGAACAATTTAGTGTCTGGTGAGAGGCATTCAGTGAATTCAGGGAAACATTTAGGGGGGACCATGAACCATCTCCTTCTTGATTATCATGAGATTGTTCCTGTTCGTTGATGTAGAACATCGAGACGGAATTGTCTTTCCTTATCAATACTGTCTTGCCCTGAATAATGGGGAGACAAGCCTGAATGCCAACAAAATGCCCTTCAGCTCCAGGTAGTTGATATGCTTGGTGCGGTTCTCCTCCGCCCACAGGTCGAAGACTTGAAGATTGTTCAATGTTGCAGCCCAGCACAGGAGAGAAGAATTTGTTGTAATCACTACCCGAGGGGTAGGTTTGTGGAAAGGAACCCCTTGTACCAGATTCTGTCGATTGCACCTACTAAGTAAATCCTGGGTCAAGTGTTGGGAAATCTAAATCAGTTGCGATTGAGGATCTGATTCCTGTGACCAAGAGAGCATCAAAGTTAGATATGTCCTTTGCATTATTACCCTGGCCAGAGGGACCGCTTGAAGGCAAGATGCCCTGAAGCCCAGTAGTCTCTGGAACCACCACTCTTTGATGCTGTCGGAGGAGAGGGACAAAGAACATGTGTTTTGGTTGTCTGTTGCTCTCTCAAGGGTTGGGAAGACTTTGGCCAGTCTGGTGTCGCAAATGAACCCTATGAAAATCAAGTAATGAGATGCTGGCAACGTTAACTTCTTCCAGTTCACTGACAGACCTAGGTCGTGGAGTAAATCCAGATAGTAGTGGAGCTGTGCCTCTACTGTCTCTGGGGATTGACACCTTGCCAGTCAGTCATCCAGGTACAGACAGACATGGACACCCTCGCAATGGAAAAACGAGGCTACTGCTGCCATCGCTGGGTGTTGAATTGAGCCCAAAAGGAAGGACTCCGTACTGGAAATGTGACTGCCCCACCTAGAATCTCAGAAACATCCGATGCCGGGGCCATATAGGGATATGTATGTATGTATCCTTCAGATCCACTGCACAGATCCGATCTCCTTGATGTACGGCAGAACAGATCTGTGCAGGGTAATCATCTTGAACATTTTGAAGCCGAATAAAAAGACTGAAATCCGCCAAGTCCAGGAAGGTGCTCAGGCCTGCCTGGTTGGACTTTGGCACCATGAATTGACGGGTCTACATTTAGAAATAGAGTAAAAAATAACATGGTGGAAAAGAGCGATTCGATTTTTGTTTTCCTTGACAAATGCGCAGCAAATGCGCATTTGTCTATTTTCGCTCAACATTTTCAGCCCAAACAGAATAGACAGGACTACAAACCCTGTCCAGCTTCTGGACTTGGCACCGCCTCTACAGGGTTCATCTTGACAAGTTTGCAGATCTCCAGCCTTAGAGAGTGAGACCCAATCTGGTTTAGAGGGGGCAGGAAGGGAGAAAAGGGGGCAGATGAATCATGAACCCTCCTACTGGCTACTGCCAACACCCAGGAATCCGAGGTTATGGTCCTCCAGGCATCCATATGTATGGAAATTCTCCCCCCAACTGGAGTCCCATGGGACAGAGCCGGACCATCATTTAGAATCATATCGGCGGAAGAGTTGGAAGATCTAACTGAGGAGGCCTGGTGGGATTAGAAACCTCTATCTGGGCGACCTGTCCTGCAGTCTCGGCTTTCGCTCCTGAAACCCCTAAAAACCTAAAAAGGATCTGGAACATGAATCAGCTCTAAACATTGCTGACGGTTTGGCTGATGTCAGTTTTATCATCACAGATAGGGATTTTGATGTGAGTGTGATTGCCTATCTTTTAGCTAGCTCCTCATCTGTTATGCTATGGAACAGGTCTTTTCTTTCAAATGGGAGGTCCTGTATTTTGCCCTGCACCTCTTTTGTGAATTTCGTGGCCTGAAGCCATGCCTGCCTGCACACATCTGTGCCAATAGCAACACGCCTAGCAGAAGTTTGTATGTGAGATCTTGCATGACCATTTTGGCATCCACCAGGCCACCTTTAAACTGATTGGTGTGCTCAGGTAGAATGCATTTTTCAAATTCTATGAGATCCTTCCAAAGCCTTTGGTTTTCTGCTGCTAAGTCTACTGTGGCATTAGCTTGTCTCAGCAGCAGCATTGAAGTTTATGAAGACCTTTTTGCTAAGGGCTTCCAGCATGCAATCTTCTTTGCTCATCCCTTGTGAGGTGCATGATGATGAGGGCTTGGGAAACATTGTAGCAGCCGCAACCAAAGACGAAGATGGCTGTGGCCAGGAAGATAAAGAGACTTCCTCAGACTGAAGTAGCCTACACCATATGTCTATTCTCTTACTTATTGGTAGGTGTTACATTGTGAGGCTTAGCCCAGACTTTCCTTGCCTCCACTAGGATGTCTTTTTGAAGCACCATTCCAGTTTTTTCCAACATCCTAATGGATTGAGCCCCTGTTAGCATGCCTCCATCGTAAGGTGGAGGCCAAGGGATAGGAATTTTGAGGAATCCAATTAGAACCATGATGCTGTCATGAAAGGCCCTTTGCCGATGAGGGTATTTCCTCTCTAACCTCGGCTGGATCAGGATCATCAGTGTCTTGAATGTCCACTGCCGGAAAAGGATCCTGGGCAGGAATAATGAGCAGAGCCTCTGGACCTTGCGGCCATGGTGGAAGGACCTATGGCTCTGCGGTGGAAGAATCGAAGGAGGAGGTATTTCTTAGTTTTAGGAATGATTTCCTTGAACATATTTCTGAAATACTCTCTCATAGGATTCATTAATGTCTGAAACCTAGTAAAGAAAGCTTTTCCTAACTGTTTCGATCTCTGCTGAGGCAGAGGCCTCTGATGTGGAATAGGCCAGGACCACGATTCTGGCAAGATTGGTTGCCAAGATGGCCTAGACATGAATTGGCGTAATACAGCATAGAAGAGGTGATGGGCAGAGACAGAGTTGGTGGTGAGGATATCTGATTAGGGGCTGACCACTGCACTCTAGGGGGTGAATGCATCCCAGTCTAGAGGCGCCCTAGCTAAAGGCTCAAAAGGGTTTCCGTCCCAAGGGCGCACTTGGTGTGGACCTGGGATGATCCTTTTCTACGGATGACCCCGTAGATGCATATGGGGAATGGATGCGACACCTGAGGGAGCTGGATTCACTTTGGTCAACTCAGTCTGATGTTGGTCCAGCACTACAGAGGAAGGTTTGTATGGCTTTGACATGACTAAAGAGGTCACTGTTGACTGGGCCCTGTCGTATTTATCCCTTGTGCATAGAATGTTAGCTGAGCCGGTACACGATTAGCCCTCTGAAAGGGACCCTCTAGAGTAGCCCTGGTGTACTTAGCCCCTGTTTAGGGAACTTCATATGCACCAGAAAGAAGATTAGCCCTACTTCAGGGAACCTCAGAGGGGGTTCACAGTAGATTTAGCTCCCATAGGAGGAACCACTGCATTGCCGGTACTTGTTTTAGTCCCAAGTTGGTGAACCTTGTAGCAAGCTCCGGTAGCCAATCTAGCCCCGTGGTCTCGGGACACGTCCCGGTAGTGTTAGGGTGTTGACGACCCCTCCGGTAACCGGGGACCTCAGAAGAGGAACCACCAGACCGGTGTACACTGAAAAGGAAGTCACTTACAGGTCGATGTTTATTCCCTGACATGAACACACGAGTGTGCTCCTACGCTTGCCAACGGATGACTTTAATGTGTTGAGTGAGGGCCTGAGCCAAGAGTGCGTCACTGGCAAAGCATGCATCCCACCTGTTATCTGGGGAAAGGCACTTTAAGCAGAGCAATTTGTGATCCAACGCTGAGTAACTTCAACCACAAGACACGCAAGAGGCAAAGCATTTTAGTCTCGGCAGAAGATGAAAAAGACTAAGACAACGGCGATAAGGGGAAAGAAATTCTGACAGAAAGAAAAAAAGGGTGTTAAAAAGATCCTGCTGGTGCAATACGTCCTGCTCCAACTGCAAAGCGAAAATGACTGAGGAGTGAGGCCCAGGGGTAGGGCTTACGGAGGGGGAACCTGTGGCCAAGCATGCACCGGGCCCATTTCATAAAAATAAGACAGAGCATTGTTTGTATGCTGCTAGAAAAGTTCCAGTCCGAAGGATGGAATGTCCCACAAGTATGGAGGAAAGGGAACTGGACGTAGGAGTAGTATTTTTTTATCATCTGGTTTGCAGAAATGTGTATTTGTATTTACCCGGGGCTGGAGGAGAAAAAAACATGAAACACATAAAATGACAACTATGGTCTAGGGTCAGTAAATACATAAGTACAATTCAAATCTGCATATTACCGTGAGATCTTAGCAAATGAGGTGGAAAAGAGACACTCATGAAAAAAGGACAATTCTGGTACCTAATGCTTCTGGAAAGAGCTGTGGGCATAGCACAGCACTACCCCTGCACATCACTATTCGGCAGAGTGTGGAGACCCTCAGCAGCAATTTCTGCAGGTCTAGTCCCTTATGAAAAAATAAATATATACAAATCCATTAAATGCTGCTTCCCAGTGCTCACTGTGTAGCGTTCCCAGAACTACAGCCATTCAAGTCACATCTTTCTCACACTTTCTCCTCTGCTCCTGGTCACACTTCCTTGACCATGACCGGTAACTAGGCAACTGGGGCCACTTCTGTCAAGCCTGGAGTGTGACCTCTAATCACCATTTGTGACTCATTTATAGGGTCACTGGCAAAATTAATTTCATATAGTGCAGTGATGAGCTACGCTCTAAAAACATGCCTTTTATGGAAAGTCTTTGTCCATCCCCTAATGTCTCTATAATATTTCATCTGCACCCTTGCATTTTTCCATAAACACCATATGCTTGATTGGAACACAATTTGAGGCTCGAATAAGTAAACACAATAGAAACAATGAAAATCAAAGCAATGCAGATCATCTTTTCAAATAGAGCTACCTGTTAACATTAGTACTTCCATGGATAGCCCAAACAAGGATCAAAGAACCAGATAAGGACCAACCCTCCTTAACAAACTGTTCATCACCAGGAACTGGAGAGACAACACCACTCCACATTCCCATCCGGCTACCACCCACAAAAACGACATAAACCCGACATGCACCTACTCGAGCTCACCAAAGGGGAACCAGAAACAACTTGCGCTCAGTCCACAACCTACACAGCTAAGCCAATCACTGGATCAAAAGACTGCAAAAACCAATGTCAAATCAGCACAAACCCCAAAGGACAAACGAAGACAGAATAACAAAAGGATTCACTGAAACTTGGACAATGCAAGATCAACATCAAAGCATAACACAGAGATACATGAGCTCTTCAACAAAGATGGAACAGATATCCTTTTCCTCACGGAAACATGGTTCATATGGAGGATGTCAAGTGAATTGCACACAAATGGCTTCCAAACAGTTTCAAACTCAGACAGGTCAACGACAAAAGTAAAAGAGAAGGGGGCCTAGATGTTTATGAAAAGACCACCTAAAAATCACAACGGAGACATCATAAATATCAAAGTGAGTCCTTAAAACATCTGCTGGTGTATTGCCCCCGGTTTAAGGTGGAATTCATTGAAATAATTATTTGGATTATTAAGATTGTGTGATGAAGAGGTGGTTTGGAAATGTTGCCTGGCAAGACCTACTACATCTACAGTAGTGCCAGTGGTTGTCTTCTTGAAATCGATGAAACTTGAATAATTGAATGATATAACATCTGTTCCAAGATCGACAACATGCTTAAATATATCTATACTTTGTCAGTTGAGTTTTGGGTATAATCCCTGTCGTGGTGCGATGGGGTAAGAGTTATTGTTTATCCTCTCTTATTATATATTAAATTGGTTCAAGAAAAGCTTCTTTTGAGAGACATAGGGCCATAGGGCCTCATTATGAGGTGGACGGAATGGGTTTAACGGCGCCGGTAAAGGTGCCGGTAAACCCATTCTGACATATTATGAGGTTCCCTTGTCAGACCAGACGTCCTTTGCGGGTCCCGCAAGGGGACCAGGGAGCTAATAACGGTCCTGTTTTTATGGGGGCTCGAACGGGAATGAGGATGGGTTTTTTGAATAAGGAATTACCGGGTCCTCCAAGTTTGGAATGACCCGGTAATTCCTCATTCAAGGAACCCGGACCCAAGTTTGGAGGCATCCATGGCGCTAATAGCATCATGGCTACCTCCAAACTCGCAATGAGGCCCATAGTTATAGAATTGCACTTTAAAATTTTGATTATCTTTTTATGTTATAACATGCATTTTTCTATGTTGTGTAAATCATGATTTTATGATTTTTTATATGTAACCTTTTTTCTCTCTTATGAATGTTAAAAGTAAATCTGGACCATCAATCAAATCTTTCCTTCCAACTGATCTACAGACCACTGATAGACAACCTGACATTCACAGAAACATCTGTAGATGTAGAAGGAGAACACCAGCTCTGCCAAATCACTGACCACACAATTATCCACCAAGCACCTAAAGCAAATGGTGAATGGAGCAACCCACACGGTAGGATGGAATCTTTGGATGTAATCTTCTGCATAAAAACCTAGCTGCAACTGCACTCCATTGCACATTCTCTGGAGCGACCACCTTATGATACCCTTTGTGATCCAGGTTCCATTACAAGTACATGCTACCCACATACATCTAACTCCAATTGGGAAGAAAAACTGGAAATCCTTCAACATCAGATCGGAATCAACAAAACCATTAAACGGTCTCCTGGACACAATTCTAACAGAATAAAGAATAGAAACACTCCACAAATGGATCACATAAGACTTCTGTTACATATGACGACTCCTGGAGGCAGCAGGTGAGCTTTTCCTAAGCTACTTTATGTTAGAAGACACAGCAGGTTAGGAACAGTACAGGTACTTCAAAGGACAAGAAGGGACAGGACAGGAGCCCACAAGCTCCTACCACCCAGGCTCACATTTCCAACTGCCTGGGTGTGGAACTTCTTTCACACACACACACACATTCTGATCACTCTCATAGGATTCTCTAAATGACATCACTCACTCATGCATCAGGAAGGCAATGTACAACACACTATCACACCCATACCATCTGCAAGCTGTGCAGGCATAGTATTAGCATACTATTAAGACTATCTCACTAGCCAGCAGCACACCCCAATCAGCTGAGCAACATCTTAAACCCGCAAAAGATAACAAGACTTCTTTTATTCAAGGCTGCCGCCCTTAAATCTTAGGCCTGCCAGACCTAATCCCCAAACTCCAAGCCACCGGTAGGAAACGCAAATCCTTCTACCTGAATCTTTCACCCCAGGTCTCGAGCCTGCTACACTTAAGCACTAACCGCAAAACATCAGAGTAAACTAACTCGCCCATACTGCACTACAAAGAGCTCAACCCAAACCTTTAAAGAGCCATCCACCAGCTGAGGTGAAATACATGCAGGAAATCTCCTAATTTCCACTCACTGGACGGGGGGAACATTCCAACTGCATGCACAGTCCATGCACCAAACCACAAATACATCTCCCTTCTCACTGAACCGTACCTGTCATGTTACTAACCTGCTGTGTCTTGTAACATAATAAAGGAGCTTAAGAAGATCTCACCTGCTGCCTCCAGGGGTCTTCATATGTAACACTGGTGATGTGTCAGTCTTTTCAGCTGAACCCAGGCATGATAAAGCTGAAACAGGAACAGAGGAACAGGAGGTACCTGCTGCAGGGGGTGCAGGTAGGATTTGACAGGAGCCTCTACCCCCAAGATTGACATTCCCACCACCCAGAGCTGGAAACTGGCAGAGAGGGGAGCTTGGCAGCACGCAGAGAGTCTACTCCCCTAGAGAGACTGCAGACTGGGGAGAAGGAATATCACCTGGGCTGTAGATGGAGAGGACAACCCAGGGCGAACACCTGGAGAGCGTGCTAGTATCACTGCAGGCTGGGAAATTACTGACTGCCAACCAAAAGGTTTAAAGAAATGCCCAAGCCACTGTGTAGGTCCCTTTGCTCTAGAGAATCTCTTGTGCCATGAGAAGAGCACAACCTGGGGTCATGTCATGCCCCAATGAATGTGCCAGGCAAGTGCCCTCTATGACTAGGAAGCAGCTTGTTGGTCGAAAGGTCGAGTGCCCCTCAGAGACATTGTGTGGAGGTAAGAGCAGGGTAAGAACAAGGGAATGCCTTCCTGCAGAATACAAAGGATCTTAGGCCTACGGGAGAGTGGGTCAACAGTTACTGCCCTTGGAAAATCCAGAACACTGTAACTGGATTACCTGTTTTGTGATCAGCTGCAGAGAGTTGCCTGGTGGCTGTCTGGCAGGCCATTAGGGCGGTTGGTTCACCGGAGCTCCGTCGAACTCTGTGTCTTGTGGCCAAATGATGATGTTGGTGTGTCTGTTGAGGGGCATGGTGAAGGGTGGAACATTGGTCAGCGCTCAGAGGTCTCCGCAATGATTAAGCGAAAGGACCCTTTCTTAACCTTATTGACAAGCGCAGATGCCGGAAGATATTTTCCCGAGGGGGCGAGTCATTGCACGTGGAGGATAGGACCATGACGTCCTGTGCAAAATGATGTCAGTACCTGTCTGTGCCGAAAGAGGATTCAGAGATGTTGTACTGCGACCAGCAAAAAAATGTTACTTGAGAAAGGATCAATGCACCGAAAGTACTATGGCATTCAGTACTAAGTGTGGCTGTCCCATTGGTATTTAAATGTGCATCTTTCAGCATTAGGATAAGTTCACACCTTAAATGGACTTGTAATATTTTTTCTTTTGATATCTTTTGTCATATACATGGTATGTGAATGGCATGTGGATGCTTACAGTTGATATCACGTAATGTTATATTTATTGCCATGTTAGTTATAACGCTTTGAGCGATATTTAGGCTTGGTGATGCCTAGTGCAGTAAGACCTTTTAGTATGGCACGTGTTATGCTTATGTGTACATTATTGATTGTGGCATGCACTGTGGTGACTATAAAGCGCTGTTGGGTTTTGGATGTCTAGAGGGACCAAATTTACCTGCATGTGTGTATTAGTTGTAACCCATTTTGAGGAATTATTGGTGCTGCTGCAGTATGCAACAAAGAGCCATGTTTTTGTGTGTCAACCTTTGTGATGATGTGGTCAAAGTCATGTGTATTTGACAAACAGATAAGTGATGTGATTTTTTAACATGTCACCTTGGGTTTTCACAGCTATAGTGATTTTGTTTGGTGTGTATGGGAACTGCATCATGTATTCCATGTTGTCTGCTTGAGAGTGGATGCTGAGAGATTTCAACATTTTGTTAAATGTTGAGTAATGGCTAACAGTTAATTTTGCATGTTGCGTAAATCACAACTCCTATCCAGTTGGTTGGTGTATGGTACCTGCGGGTACGTTATATGAGTTGATGTCACCACCCTTGAGTGTGTAAGAATATTGTGTCATCACTATTCAGTTGTGGGTGAGCTGACAGCACCATTTTGTGGTGTTGAGATATCTACCTGTACGTAGATTGAGGTTTTGGAGATAATAACCTAACTGTTTTGGTTCACTGTAATTTTGGCAACGCTCCTGTGTTGAGAAATCTTCTCATGTGTGCAGATTGAGGATGTACTACACTATAGTATTTAATGTGGAGACATCTGCCATAGTGTAGATTTTAGTAATGACAGCATTCATTGTAGGATGAATTATTTTCCTCTTAATGCTGTGTTTAGAGAACATCGCTTGTGGTGCATTATTGGGTGCACTAGTGTGCACGTGGCTTTGGTGGTGTTCTGTGGGTTTGGCAGGGATCAGTAGTAATGTTGTTGTTGGTTTTAACAGGGCTATGTCAGAGTTCAAATGAATCTATATCTATACTTACAATCTGTTCTCCATTCAGCATCTATGTAGATGTTCGAAAGTCCTGGGATTGTTGGAAACTCAGATGGCTGGCTTTTTTGTAGCTGTTGTTGGGGTTGAGTAAGTCCTTCTTTTGTGGAGAGGACACATTGAAAGATTTTGCTGAAGGAAGACCTGTGGAGTTTGATTGTGGTGACAGCATGTACGTATGTTGTACCTTGCATGAGTGTTGGGGGGTTGTGTCTTACTTATTTGAGTTAGACTCTGTGGATCCTGAGCTGCCTGGCCAGTAGCTTAGGGTGGGGCTATGAGTTTTGTTTTTAGATTTTTTAGCATCGCCAAGGGGGTTCCATTTCAATGGCATGGTTGTGCATGTGTCATATTTTTTCAGTTTCTTCCTTATGGTAATATCTTGCTTTAGTGCTCATAGTTGATTTACTCTGATGTCTTTTGTTTAGTGCTCGAGTGTGGCAGGCTTGAGACCTTCGGTAACAGATCCAGATAGAAGGAGTTCAGTTTCCTACCAATGTCTTGGAACTTGATATGGTTTGGTTGCCCATGGTCGTGCTGGCAGTGTTTAGGTGTGGCAGGCCTCTGAGCCAAGTGTGGCAGCCTTGAATAAAATATGTCTTGTTCTCGTTTAGGGGTTGGGGATGTTGCTCAGGTGATTGGGGCATGCTGCTTGTTAGAGAGATTGTCTTAATAGTATGCTAATACCATGCCTGTACAGCTTGCAGATGGTATGGGTGCTGTGTGTCTGTCTCCTCTGTTGTGAATGTTGAATGAAGGGAGGTGTCTTGTATATTGTCTTCCTGGATGCATGAGTCAGTGATGTCATTTAGAGAATCCTGTCAGAGTGATCAGAATGTTTGTATGTGAAAGAGTTTCTAAACCCGGCCGTGGGAGATGTGAGCCTGGAAGTGGGAGCCAGTGGACTCCTGTCCTGTGCCTTCTTATACTTTGAAGTACCTATCCTGTTTCTAACCTGCTGCTTCTTGTAACATGATAAAGGAGCTTAAGAAGAACTCACCTGCTGCCTCCAGGAGTCTTCATGTGTAACAACTTCACTTATCTAGTGAAGCAAAGCAACACAACTGGCTCACCAGCAGGACCTTGCCCACATGACATTTACAAGAACATCCTCAGCAAAAAGACACCAGAAGAATGCTTTTGCAGCCTCATAAACCCCTCCCTGGAAACGGAAACTTCACACATACTTTAAACCACTTCTTAAAGATTTCTCAGGGTGCACAGGCACCATCTGCCAGCCTATACCAAACATATGCTAGCCAGCCAGACCCCTAAATACCTGCATATGGACAGACATTTACACACGTGCAAACCAACCACCTACTGGACCAGGCACATGTCAGCTTCAGACCTATGAGAGGAACTGAATCAGCACTACTTTCCATCTGAGACAACCTAAAATTAGACTCCAACATCACTTCCATCCTGATACTATTAGACCTCTAAGTAGCCTCTGACACATTCAACCATGTAACACTCAATAAATGGATTCAAGAAGTAGAGATAAGTAACACCCCACTACAGTGGATAAAATCCTTCCTGACAGAAAGAACAAAATAAATCCCCAGGCTACTACCCCATCAGCTCAACATCACGCACACCTACCTGTGGGGTTCCACAAGGCTCACCCCTCTCACCACTATTCTTCAAAATGTACATGACACCACTCATGAAATTCATCAAAGGAAATGGGCTCACATGTTACAACTATGCAGATGATACTCAAATCATCTACAAAATCAATACCAGCAAGGATATAGACCACAGCCTTACCAACTGCCTCTCACAAATCAATGCATGGATGAGCAGCAAAAGCTTTAAACTCAATCTGGACAAACTGAAATCTCGATCAAGTCCAATAACCTCTCTATAAAACATCATATATCATGGCCTGTTGAAATGGGAAACAGTATGCAAGCCTTCAAAGCAGATTACAACCTCTGGATTTGGATGGACAACTTAATACCGGAATCCCAAGCCAACACAGTAGTAAAGAAATGCTCCATCCAGCTATGAACCATCAAGAGGATATTACCCTTTCTCACATTCCCACTCAGAACACTTGACATCATTTCTTTCGTCATGTCAAGAATAGACTTGCCAACAGCATCTAACTCGGAATGCTGGACTACCTCACAAAAATCCCTGCAATGGATACAGAACTCAGCAGCAAGACTCCTCAGACTCGGCAAAACAGAGCACATGACACCAGCTCTAAGTTCCATAATTTGGCTACCAGTCATGAAAAGGATCTATTTCAAAACACTCTGCATCGTCCACAGAGCAATTCATGGGCAAGGAGCAGAATTCCTGCAAGAAGAAATCTGCTTCCATAGACCAACATCTAGCAATGACATACAGCTTGAGAACAAAGAGAAATCAACATTGAAATATGGCATGTCAGCCTTTTTTGAACATCTCAACAAAACTCTGGAACAAGCCTCCTGCGAAAATACACACAATAGAGGAATACCTGACCTCCAGAAAAGTACTACAACATGTCTCTTTGATTTGCCAACCTAAAATGCATCTCTAACACAAAGAGGCAGGCTCTGATGTACTGGGTCTTGCCTGATATTCCAAAATCACATAGTTCAAACGGATTGGCCTACTTGTGAAGGGAGACCTAACATCATTAACCACCGCCCAATAGATTTCAGTTTAAACACCAAACAATCTACACAACAATGTACAAAGATCACCCTGTTTTCCCACTAAACCTACTGAAACTCTCATGCAGACATACCACACATATACCAGTTACGACACCCACACATGGCCACCGCAACACCCACAGTCACACAAAACAGCAAAACTACACACCTTCTACTACACACCTTACAGAATCACAACCGTCAATCCACCCTACACCAAAGACACACACCCATATAGAGGCAAGTGCCCAGGCGACCACTAACATATACTGCCCAGAAGCAAACCTGCACATAGCAATACATTTTTTAAACATGAAACTACCGACAGAACAGCAAAGAACTCTTGTGTTGCTTATCTTCTGCCACTAACTAGCCCACCCCTTTGCTTCCTTCTTTTCAGATCCTCCTGAGTGCCTAGAGACCATTAAAATTGCAGTGGTGCATGTCACAAATCACATTAGTATAAAATAATATAGAATTACCGTGCTTGAGCTTGTCTTATTCCTCCTGTCTTCTGCCTACTGCTTGAACATTTCTGACATTTTCACCCCAGTCTTGGCATCGGAAATTCAATAAAAGGTATTGCGTTTTAAACCTTGACTCATGACCTCCCACAGGGTGACTGTAGCTCACATTCTTAAGATTGTGGAAGCTTCCAGCCAAAAAAAAATAATGTTGGCAAGCAAAAGGGTGAGGGATGCAACTGTTATGTCTGTGAAGTTCAGGCTGATATTAGTTACTAGTTCTGAACTCCAGCTAACTATGATAAAACTAGTTCTGCATAGAGAGAAAAATAGAAATCTCATTTTTGCTGGCTTTATTGTATAAGGTGTACTTGGCATTTTTAGAAATGTACCGAGTAACAATATACTTCTGCAGTACAGCTGCTACTTACTGTATATCATTAGTTATAGATTATAATATGAGAGTAAAAAAGGAGGTGAGATTTAAATACAATTTCTCTAGACCAAGAATGTATGATCTAAGTCTTTGTGACAACACATGTAGATTTTGTGAATGTGACATGCAAGACTTCCTGTCTGTAGTATTCGCCAACAAGTGAAGGACCCTGCAGCTCAGACAATGAGACAAATCTCTTTCTTTAAGCCCCTAACCCATTTGTAAAACTTCACTGATTACAGGGGATCTTTCATATCAGCTTGAGCTTGCTATCATGTCATTTGATGTTTGCCAATCATTGGGCTGCAACATTTTAAGATTGGATTGGTGTATCAAAACAGTGGGGGTAGGGGAGCGAGGTTCTGCCTACAGTCTTTGATCCTTGTATGCGTGACACAAATCAGACAAGGGTAATGGAAGGAAACCTGAAAATATGCGTAATATCCAATGTAGCTCTGGGGATATGAAACCTTCCCCCCCTAGACCTTGGATGCATTTGCACTGTTTTTCTCTCATAATCAGGTGGTCATACTAAATGATATTCGAGAGGACCTGCTACCTGCCTTAGGAGGGGATCAACCTATAACCGTAATGCAGATTATCAGCTGCCTACAACTAGATTGAGGTTCAGATCCTTATCAGACATCTTCATGAACTGACATCTGTTATAGGCATGGCACTTGATCATATCTCAAGGTCCCTTGTTGTTCCAATCTTGTTCAATGTCTTCATTAGCCAATTTGCAACACCATCATATCCCCTTCCAAATCCACGCCAATGACACCAAGATCCATTTTAGAGTGAAGGATCGGACAGTCCATCAGAGAATAATCTTGTAATGTCTGTAATACATCCAACATTGCATGAGGGCAAGCAGATGTTTTTGAATGGCTTAAAATGAAGGTACGGCTACGAAGCTGCAACAGGTCCTTCCATTAATATAGGCAAGAGTGCACAGTGGTCCTCCGGAGAGTACAAGCAAAACCAATTTCATCAGCATTCAGTTAGACTTAGAATTAATCTTCAATTCCCACGTCAATACCGTAGTAAAGAGCATGAACTACCAGATGAATTTACTTATCAAGGTTATGAAATCTGCTCACCCAACACAAGTAGTGAGGTCCCTGGTATTCTTATGAATCAACTATTGCAATTCTGCCCTCATGTGCCAAATCATAACATTACACATCAAAACAATATGATAAAAACAGACCACTTTAACCTCTGCTTGAAATAAATGTCTCTATGTATAATATGCGCTTATGGGTGAGATTAATAACTACCTGATCAAGTCTACAGCAAAATAAACCACCACTTAAACCTTTGTTCACATCATGCCAAATTGATCAGACCAAAGGTTTTGGAAGAAATAATTGTAGAGGTGGCTCATTGAGTGCAAGTTGGGGGCCACACTTTGGAAAAATCAGGGTGGGCCATTGATATCTTAAGTTACCCAACATGAATTCAAGAAAGAAAATCTGATAAGTGAGGGACTCCTTCACCTCCCTTGGAAACCTGGTCCTGTCTCCAATGATACAATTGAGCCTTACTACTGTTTTTAATCCTGCCACACCCAAATGCCAGACTGCAACGTAGCTGTATGCCTGTCAGAAAATCTCTTGTGGAAAATTAAGTCTTGCAAAAATGTGGAATTCTTATCTTTAAAATTCCATTATATAATGAAATGTCTGACACACGTTTTGCATGAAAATGCTTTATCCATCAGTGTTGACATGGGTGCCTCTATTATGTAGTTATGTAATTCTTCTGACCAGTGGAGCTGGTCTCTGGTTCACCATAAGCAGGAAACCTTACCAGAAGACAGGAACAACTATTGACTTTGAGGGAACTTTTTACCAGCTGGCACATATGATCAGGACTTGAAGTAGATCGGTGCAGAACACATGTCAGATAAACACATTATATTCTAAATTATAGAAAGCAAAATAACTACATGTTGCAAGATTTTATCTTCCATGTGATATTGATTTGATTTGATTTAACATTTGTTACACACAAATCCTTCTGGAGCCAAGCAGGAATCCTGCATCTTGGCGCCAATGTTATGATGTTTGCTCATTTCAAGTATAAACACCAAACTCCTACATCAAACGAGAAAGAAAGTTTTCAACTTTGAGCGGAAAGCAGCAATAGAAGGGGAATTCCGCAACTCAGCTGGAGTGAGTTCCAGAGGTGAAGACCTTTGATGAAGAAACAACGATGCCCCCTGGTAGCATGATAAGAAAGAGAAATGACCAACAGATTTTGGCTGAATTAATGCAATGCTCGGGTGTGAGGGGGGACTGATAAAGCTGAATTTTGGATATCAAATATCTGGCCACTGTTACTTGAATATATTTGTAAATCAAACAAAGTGTTCTAAAATCAATCCTTTTTCTGACAGGCAGCCAGTGCAATTTCCTCCGATATGAGGAGATGGGAGCCCGCTTTACAAGGTTATAAATCAGTCTGATGGCAGCATTCTGGGCTACCTGCAGATAAATTGGCTTTCTGGGCCAACCAAAAGTAGGGTGCCGCAGTAGTCGAGCCTGGAATTAACCATGGTGCCCACAAGCACTGCCCAATCCTTTTCTGGGATGAACGGTAGAATAGGTTTCAATAGCCTAAATTGATAAAAAAAAAACGTCTTTCACTGTCTCTGAGACCTGTGCATTATAATCCAATGATGCATGCTAAGGGCAACCGAGGTTTTCACTTTACTGGAAAAGGAAGTTTTTGCATCAAAGATAGCAGGACAGTGATAGGTGGCATGGTAATCCTTACAACAATTTTTGGGTCCAAACACTATCACCTCTGCTTTGTTGGGATTAAGCTGAAGCTTGCTTTCAGTCATCCAGTTTTTTATGGCATTAGCACAAGCTAAAACATTGTCTGTTGCTTCCAGGAAAGGTTTTAATCAGACATAAATTTGCGCATCATCCACATAGGAATGGTACCCCAGATTAAATCATGAAAAAATATCCATCAGAGGATGAAGATAAATATAGGGGACAGTGACGAGCCCTGTGGAACTGCACAGAGGACCGGCAGGTCATTAGAATAAAAGGCTTCAAGTTTTACTATTTGGGTGATATGTTCAAAAAAGAAGAGAACCATTTCAAAGACCTGAGCAACCGTCGAGAGTCTCTTCATCAACTGACCAAAGTGTACCTTCTCAAAAGCCGCTGAGAGATGAAGCATGATCAGCATGCTCAGATCACCTTCGTCAGTGGCCCTTAAAATAGCAACGCACACAGCCACCAGGGCGGTCTCAATCCTGTGACCAGGTCTGAAACCACACTGGAAAATATCTAAGATAACATTTTCCTCCAAGTAAGTCAGCAGCTGTGTGGTGACTATCTTTTCCTAACACCTGATGACCGATTTCTTTCATTCTTGTGACACCAGCCCCTGGGTTAGGAAAGCATTCACAAAATGTGCCAGAAAAGGTTTAAGAGATGATGCATGTCGCACTGCCAGATAAGATGGGATAGGCTCATAATCATGATTAGTAGGTTTCAAATTAAGAATCATGGCCTCCATATCCTCTGAGTCCACCGGTGAGAATGAGAAAGTAGGCGACGCAGAAGTAGGGTCCTTTGAACAATCCTCATTCAGACCAGGCATTATTGTGGTAGTGGTTTGTGAATCAATGTTCTTACGAATGGTTTGGACCTTATCATTAAAGAAAGCATTAAACTCATTAGCCAGGGAGTAGGAGTGAGATAGTTTATATGAAGCACAGGCTGGGAGTGAGGGGTTCTTCATTGTAGCAAATCATTCCTTAGATCGATTTTTTGAGGAAATAATTTGGCTTTGAAAAAACTGTGATTTTGCCTGGACAATTCCTTGTTTATATATAGCCTGTGCCTCTTTGGCATCATGACGGGTAGATACATATTGAATTTTCCGCCTGATTTGTTCTTTCCTTCCATAATTCTGCTTTAACTTTTTCAAGGCATCTGGGGCAAGGCATCCACTGATAGTTAAGTTGCATTCTTTCTATCACTGTTCAAACTAGTTGTAGCCCAGTTCAAAGTCTACTACCAGCAGCTTTACCCTTATCCAATTCAAGTGCACCCTTTCAGTACTGCAACTTGTCGATACAAAGATGGCTAACCACAGTCAACAAGAAGCACCAACTGACCAACCTTATCTGTACTGGGCTGCAACTGGGTGCATCTTCATTTCTTCCGTTTGATGCATTCTTCTGAACCCTCTAGAAGCCAAAGCCGTTGGTCATCTGCCTTTTTATACTCTGTGTTTTGTTAACTTCCTGTAGAATTACATGTATTACGCAGTAGAGTAATATATCAATATCCCTTTACAAGGATTTGTGATAGGAATATTCACTCAAATAAATGTTGTGCCATACCATTAGCTGGTACAATTGTTGACATACTTGTAAGTTTAAACGATTTTACACATTCATCCAGATACCATGATGAATTCTGACATACATTTTATCACTTCAGGTATATTCTATTTTAAGTTTACAATTCATTCTTTGTAGTTTAGTCTGAAAAAGAAATGTGCCTATTGCACGCAAACTAACTGAATTGTATGTGAAAAACAAATTGGGCCTCATTACACGGTAGGTGCTAAGGGATTACCGGTGACCAGGTGTTAAGGACGGGACCCCCTAAGGGAACTCAGAGCTAATAACGGTACCGCAAATTGCGGTACCGTTATTAGTTCCTTCCCCATTCCCTATGGGGGCTCGAATGGGAATGGGGAATGGTATTTGGCATGGGGATTTACCGGGTCCTCCAGGGTCGGAATGACCCAGTAAATCCCCATACCGCCTACCCGGACCCAGTATGCGGTAAGGGAGTAGCCATGCCGTGTAATGAGGCCCATTGTCTCTAAAGTCGTTTTAACTCGGTTATTGTTGCTAGTCCCTAGGTAAAAATAGAATTAACACACATGGCTCATTATCTTAAAAGAAGTGACTTTATCACTTTATTTTTAAACAAAGTAAACCAGTTGCCAGTAGGTAGATCTTTGCAGAACAAAGACAAACCTCCCCAGAGTCGGACAGGGACAAGAAATACGCCCAGTCACCCAAAAGAAAGTGCTCCCCCCTTGACTCAAAAAAGTGTCCTACCCCTCGCTTCACGACCCTTGACTTCTGATGACATCACCGGAAGTGATGTCCTTTGAACCCACCCCAAAGGTACATCCCGGGAAGCGATGAAACACAACCTTTCACCCCTTGACAAAACAGGAAGTGGCATCAAATAGCATTGTTCCTAACTACACTAAATTACTGTGAATCCAAGCAGATGTCCAAGGCCAAATGGTATGTTATTGTATAGCACTTACGCTTAAGCTCTTTTTATAGAACAAATATGCATACAATATCACCCAACCTGTGTTGGTACTCATTTATCGACCTAAGAAGAATGAAAAGCTTTATGGAAAGAAAAAAATAGAAATTTGAAAAAAAAAAAAGTTTCAATGTTTTTTTCTTCCAAACCGGCCAAGGCATGGCCAGAAACCAGCCCTCACTCCCCAGGGTTTAGGGGCGAATCCGACCCTGAACCTCCCTTATTCAATGTGTTACGGAAAATGTATGCCACCACACACTTTCTACGAATACGGTAAGATAACTCAAAGAGTAAAGTGACGCTGTTGATATCGGTGTGTGATCAGCACATTGTAGGTTCGAATCTGAGCAAAGCAGACACAGTCTCAGATATCCATAACATTGGCTGGGTATAGAAAAATGTTACTAGAAACCATTTGCTCAAAGCACTTTATAAATAACAGATTATTATTTAAAGACTCTTAGCATAAAACATTTTTAGATGACATTATTCCTAAAACCTATTGGAAGAGTAAACCTATTATTGCTTACCTTCATTAATTGGTGGTGCCTAGTTAATACATTGCTGTATATGGTTTCCATGAAAACCATTGAGATGCAGTAGCCAAATCTTAATCTTGTACAAAACGATTATTCAATTTTGTGAGCTCTGCTACCAGCCTTAGGAGGGACCAATTCCATTCCGGACAGGTAGCCTTTCAAAGGGAATCGTACCATTACTGCGCCTCTAAGATCCCGACTGCGCTTTTACTGCGCTGTCAGAATTTTAGAGAGTGCCCACTTCCATTACTGCACCCAAGTGTAGCAGGGTTGCAAGGGTGTCCCCCGCGCTCCTTGGTCGCCGTAATGGGAGTTGGGGGGTGCGGGCGTGTCCCCCGCTTACCATTAGGATAAGCGGGGGACAAGAAAACGAACACATTTTATTTTAAAAAAGGACCCAGCAGCGTCAGCACCTCGGTAAAGGTAACCTTCTTCTGCTGAGGGCCTAACTTCTCCCAGGAAGAGAAGCGGCAGCACCCCACTTGGCACGTTGTCACCATGACAGACCTGCTGCGTGACACGAGCGAACTCCCCGATGAGTTGAAGTAGCCGTGTGGTTGAGGTGAGTCTGCCTTTGTGACATGCTTGCTTTTGAATACGACTTTACTCCCTGATAAAACAGTTTATGTTTAGGTGGCGAGTACAAGGGGGAAGATTGTGAGGGAGATGGTAGAGGGCAGGAAGCTGACTGCTATTTCTTCCGCTTCTTTGGCAGAGGGCAGTATGATGAGATCTGAGGGCGTTGGAAGGGTGAGGTATGAGTCCATGTTGTCAATGTTTCTTCACTAAGTGCACTCTCCACCGCCAGCACTGTTGGTATGTGGTAAATTTATTATGGGTTTGGAATGGAAGCAAGTGGGTGCCATACATATTATAGCTCATTAGGTCTGAAGAAGGGAGTGATATGATATGATAAGCTATTTATAACGCACTTAATAACCAGAGGTTTCTAAGCGCGGACCCAGGGATCAAACCTGTGGTGCTCCATGTCGTCTTGTTTCCAAGGCGAGCATGTTGCACCTGAGCTATCCTCCTGAGACACGACATGGCTCTGAGTCGTATCATAGACAACTTGAGCTTCACTCTTGTCTTCTAATATGTCAGTCAAAATGATCCTCGGCTGTGTACCCATCCATCTATACACTCATTTTATTTGTAGCATTCACTTTGACTGTGCACACCTTTTGTCTCTTAAACTGTGTTGTATATGTGCTTTCCTGGAAGCCCTGCCACTGCTTCCAGGTTTAACCTATTGAGACAGACCACGCCAGTAAAAGGAAAGCAATGACTATATCAACGCCTATCTCAGTCTATGAGTAGCTGCGTTTAGATGCTTAGAATAATGAATGGTAAATGTAAGAATACATTTTTAATCGATGCTTAGAATAATGAATGGTAAATGTAAGAACACATTTGTAATCACACTTCCATACGGCCAGGGATAGTGCCACAGTAACACAGCGGCTTGGAATACATCTTTACTCCGGCTATTATCCTCTTCACATATTTTAGTTGACAATGCCTGCCACACAAAACTTGTGTGTTGTTTATTTAAAGTATCTGTAGGAGGCTTTGAAGCACATTCCCATTATTAGCATTAAACAATGTGAAACATTTCAACAGCAAAGTCAAACCCAACTAGACCATTCATTATATAACCGGTGGATGGTGTTATGAGTGATAATTCCAGGTAATTAACTCAGTCATTTGGAAATGTGGTGTGTGAATCTTGCTTTGCAGCGTTATTAATTATCCAATGTCGATCACCAATTTTAGAAGTCATAACCATAAGATTCTCTACATATAACAATACCTTTTTTTGTCATCTCATAAAGTCAAACTGTAAAATAGGTATATAAGTGCTACATTACATACTGAATACCCAGAAAGAAAGAGAAGAGTAATGCCCGTTGTGCACACAATTAATATGCACGTGATACCATTAATGGCAGCTTGCATGAAAAAAAGAGGTTATCATGCAATGTTCTTTCTAGAGAGGGGTGCCTGCTACCTTTTTTTGTATTTTTGTAAGGAACTTGGGGTTGGTCACCCTAAGTTACCTGGGGGAACTCAGACGTGGACCCCTTGCTAACTGTGCTCAGAGAGGCACAGCTCCATCTCACTGATGAGACCCAACAAGGCTGAAACACGTGTCTGGGGTTCCTGTTGGTACTCTTGTTCAAAGGAGGTTTTCCTGGCATTTCGGTGCTGGACTGCCCTTGTGGGGGGGACAAAGACTGATATGCAAATTAAATTCCTCCTTTGTGAAACGTACAGGGAGCTTAAAGCGATGGCTGCATACTCTCAAAGTTGGAAAAAACCACAGAACAGGTTCTCATGCCATATTCTTTCTACAGGGGCTCGTCTGATACCTTTTTTCTATGAAAAAACATTACAACCGTCATAACAATCGATCCCTAAGGATGTTGCCTACTATTAGCTCACGTTAAAAAGCAGGCAAATCCATAGAGGTCAATGCTTCTCTTGCAGCAAAAGAATTCTGTGTGGGTGGAGATGCATGTGGATTCCCTACAAGGAGCCGGAAAACAGTCATAGCACTTGTTATGCCGCCAGGGTTCCTTTCGCCTCAACGTGGAGAATGTGTTTCAAAATGTTGTAGATGTGGGCAACAATACAGAAACCTTGTTTTACAGGTGTTCACTCATCTGCACTATTTTGCACCCTCAAGAAAACGAAGGGGTCAAAGTGAATGAAGTGAGAGTCCTGCTCACAGTACATTTGTAAAGGGATTTCACCCTTACACTGCCAAATTATCAATGCTTTCCTATTGAAATTAGGAGGCATATACATACGCCCTGAGGATAGTAAACGGGTTAATCTGTTGAAATTATAAAATTTACAAATTAGATTTTTTTTAAACTACATTTAATTTCACATGAACATTTCTAAATATCGCAAATATTCAAAAAGGAAAAGACCTTGCCTGATACATATAAATATTTTATTTTTCTATCTTTCATCGAAAATCATATCCTTATAGGTTCCTAACGTCAAAAGATCCCAACCTTTGGAAAACCAATCTCTCCAGGCATTTTAGGATGGAAGTCCCGTCTCCAGGAGTACTGTCAGAGTATTCCCATTCCAGAAACGCTAGTCTGGAGAAGCGATGCACCATCCAACACTGGAAGTAAGGAATAAATGCACTACCATAGCAACCTGTGATGACTTACATGCTGCTTCAAGTAGCCATAATCCGACCAGATAAAGCAATGTTATAACCAATCAAAAAGCTTCTCCTGCGGCCCCTTTTCCACGAGCAGACTAGAATTTAACCAATCATATTTCCTTCTTCAAAGATGCTGTCAGGGTTGGGAAACAGCTTGCATGGAATGATTTGCAGTGAGGTGGCTGGAAATAAAATTCGATGACAAAACTGGAGGCGAGCATTATGCTTATTCTTCTTTATTCCTGCATAGCACAGCATTTCAAATCTTTATTTTCATTTTTTTTTTGTGTAAATTCCCAACAGGCATAGAAACAAAAGTTCAACTCAGTAAACATGTAGAAACCAGGGGGAGAAGCAACTACGTCTCTCATGATCCCTTACAGACCAGTAGTCCTCAGCCTCAGTCCTATCCTCCAATGAGGGGCCCTCTGCCTGTATAAGATCCTGAAGCTCTACGTGCCTTCCTCTAAGTACCCATTGCTATCTATTCCCTCGTGCAGTATACTTATGAGGAAATGTAATATTCTTGAAGCTAATGACATGCGCTTTTATATTAGTATGCTACAAGACATATTCATGTATATTTATCACTATTCGGCGCAAGTGACTAGGCGCGTGGTAGTAGTAATATGGTGACACTCGAAATTCGTTTGTCTTTTTCGCGAGTTTACAGTTATAATTAGCACCAGCCCGCTAGCTATCTCGGTAGCTCCGGGGCACGGAGTCTGTGTGAGACGCGCAAAGTCACAGAGAGCCGTAGTCAGCTCCGGCGTTCCCGTTACTTGACTGGGGCTTTGGCGCACGTCGCCAACAGCCCGCGCATGCTCGGTGTGTCCCCCTCTATTCCTAATGGTCCCGAAACGAACACTGTTCACACAGCATCGCTCCGCTGTTCATCTAAGCACAGAGGCAAAGCTTGCTAGCGTTCTACCAGACAGAGGCTCAGACTACTAAGGCTGGAAAAAAAAAGAAAATATTTACTACGCCCTGAAACGCTGCAACAAGACAGACAGGTTGGCACAGTGTCTCTCCCATGTCCTTGTAATTGTCATACTGCATCATGGCTAGTGACAAATGAGACGAATATTGGGAACAATACAGCGAGGAGCAGGAGCTGCCAGACGAGGAATTAGACCTCTCACTCAGCTTCAAAAAAGTGCTAGGAGATTCCCTAGTAAGAGTTGTAGCTCAAGGAGTACAGCCAATACAGGACAGACTACAGGTTCTAAAAGAGATATTGGGCACCAGAGCTTGCTTACAAGACGATCCAGGTGAGGGGACCTCCACTATCAAGCCTCTGGAAGACAGGTATAGGGGGTGTAAAGTTGCTCGGAAGAGGAAACACTCTTCTACCCCCCCCCCCGGGCTCGGATATGGGGAAGAGAGAGAAGACCCTTGAGGCAGCTGATGCCTTTACCAGGCTTAAAGATGCGTTTCTCATTAAATCAGCATTTCCCAGCCTCGTACCCCTTACCCCAGGGGCAAAAAATATAGGGGATGCTCTATTATCCTCAGAGGAGTTTGAACAAGAGGAGGAGCAGGATGAGGGTGACAGAAGTCTCGGTAGAGAGAGCATAAGAACACAGAGCAAAATAACAAGGGAGAACAAAGCTAGCATAGTGGAGAGTACCCCGGAAGAGGAAGACATTTCAGATATGTTTGAACCAGAAATGATCAGACACCCCAGGTCCATGCAGTGGTCTCCATCCAGGGGTGGACTGGGAACCAAAAGAGGCCCTGGAAATAATTGTCAAACCGGCACCGTATTACCAATTTTCAGCAAGCCCAACCCTTTTCCTATGAGAAATGTTGGAAATAAAATAGGTTACCACACAAAAGAGGCCCAGGGTGCAGAGGCCTACCGGGAAATCTCCAGAGTTCCCTGTAGGCCAGTCCAGCCCTGTCTCCATCACCTAGAGTAGCCATATATATGGCTGAGAGGATCATAAAACCATTAGAAAAGGAGACCAGATTCCGGTTCAGAGCGGAATGCCCCAGACCGGAGCTTAGCGCTAAGGTAGCGGATACCCCCGAGCTAGACACAAAGATGCTTACCTTTGTTACTATAGCCGGCAAGGACTCCAGGAAAGGAATGGATCGCACTTGGTGGTCCTGTCAGGACAAAATACTAGACCTCACAGGGCCCATAGCGAAAATCATGGACCTGGAGGAGAGGTCCAAAGACACGGGGGAACCCGTGGATCCATTTATCTTAGCCGGCTGGGCTCAAAGGGCCGTGTGCCTGCTGGGGAATGCGAACACTGCCATCTCAGCTGAGACAAGGAGATCGATGCTATTGAAAATAGACAGTAAACTAGGAGACCTGGCCTCCTACGAAGCGGGAGAAGGGACTCAGGGTCTTCTCTTCGGAGACACTTTTGTCAAAGAAATGAATACATTCGTGGGAGCATACAAAGCACTTGAAAAAGCCCAGGCTACTATAAGGAAAGTCTTTCCAGGGCGTGTTTTTTCCGGGCTGGCCGACATAGAGGCTGATCGACCGGCCATTTCAATTCGAACAGAAGGCCCCAGGGTCCAAGAACCCAATACTGGGAATCGCGCCAGCAGGGCGCCTTCTTCCCGAACAGAGGCAGAGGATTTAGAGGGCACAAAGGTAGAGGATACTTCAGGCACCAGAACAACACTGCAGGTGAGAGAGCGCAGAGCGGCATATCCCCCAGTGGGAGGGAGGACCTTGTCCTTCATTCACAACTGGCACAAGCTTTCAACAGATGCATGGGTATTGCAGACCGTGCAGGGTTATCATTTAGAGTTTGTGGAGACTCCCATACAGCAGAGCCCTCCACCACGCATGCACAGCTCGCAGGCGGAGGTCAAATTGTTAGACACAGAGATTCAAGTGCTAGCACACAAGCGGGCCATAGAGAAAGCGCAGCAGCAATCAGCAAGTTTCTTAAGCAACATGATTCTAGTTCACAGAAAAGGCAAGGTCCGAACAGTCATAAATTTAAAAGAACTGAACCACTGGTTAGTTTACAGACATTTCAAGATGAAGGGAATCCATCTATTAGCGGACCTGCTCAAGAAGGACGATTGGCTAGCGCGTCTAGATTTGAAAGACGCTTATCTGACAGTGCCCATAGCACCGCAGTACCGGCAGTTCTTGCAATTCAGGTGGAGAGAGCAGATATGGCAGTTCAAGACCCTGCCTTTCGGTCTTGCCTCAGCGTCATGGGCTTTCATCAAGCTTCTGAGGCCCGTCGCATCAGCTCTGAGGGATCAGGGCATTTGGATGATCATCTACCTAGACTACATCCTTTTGATGGCGGAAGACAAGGAGAGATTGCAGAGACAGGTTCACTGGGCAGCATCTGTGATGTCAGGGCTAGGTTTTCTAATCAATACAGAGAAATCGGCCCTAGCGCCATGCAAGAAAATAGATTTTCTTAGCTTCACAATAGATACTAAGAAAGCCACGCTAGAGCTCCCTGCCCCCAAGATGAGATCCATAAAGAAGGATCTGAGAGCAGCTCTGAGAAGACAGGTTATATCGCTTCGGAATCTAGCTAGGATAGTTGGACTCCTAGCAGCCTCTATTCAGGTGATATTCCGGGGCCCTTTGCATTATCGAGCCCTTCAGAGGCTCAAGATCAGGCACTTACAGAAGGGATGGAGATATCATCACCAGGTACCTCTAGATGAGCGCAGCAAGTCAGAGCTCAACTGGTGGCTCTACAACATGGAAGCATGGAACGGCCGAGCCATTTTCGGAGACCTACCAGAACTCATTGTAGAATCAGACGCCAGCAGGTCAGACTAGGGAGCCAGGTGCGTTAACGCAGAGACAGGAGGGAAATGGTCTCAAGAAGAGCTAAAGTTGCACATCAACTGCCTAGAGCTCCTAGCAGGGTCCTTCGTGGTCAAATCTTTTGTCGAGGACTGAGCCCGTTCTTGCATCCTCTTGCGAATGGACAATATATCGGCAATAAGGTATATCAACAAGCTGGGAGGCACGAAGTCCAAGATGCTAGTGGAGCTAGCCAAGGATTTCTGGCACACCTGCCTAGAGAGAGAAATATCAGTCAAAGCGGAGTATCTTCCGGGTGTGAAGAATACAGTGGCAGCCTGGAACTCCCGGTACCTAAGGGATTCGAGCGATTGGAGACTGCACAAGTCAGTCTTCGACAAATTACAGCAGAAATGGGGCCCATTTCATACAGATCTGTTTGCTTCGAGACTGAATACCCAATTGCCAAAATATTTCAGCTGGAGGCAGGATCCGGGAGCAACAGGGACAAATGCGTTCCTGCACAGTTGGGAATACCATGCTCATTACGCCTTTCCCCCTTTCGCAATGCTGGTGAGGGCACTACCAAAGGTGCGCAGGGACAAACCGGAGCTAGTAATAGTAAATTTCCTAGCATCCCTGACCACGGGAGGGAAAGCCTTCAGAACGGTGGGAGTGTGTAGATTAGCCATCTCTGCCGGGCACAACCTAGTAGATGGAATTCCAGTAGGTGAACACCCAGCAGTGGCTGGGCTTCTTAAAGGAGTTAAGGTGATCAATCCCCCATCACCTAGATACTCGGTTCTTTGGGATGTTAACAAGATTACAGTTATTTGAGCAATGGCCCATAAACTACCTTTTGTCAGGGAAACAGCTGTTTAGGAAGTTAGCTACGCTACTCTGCTTAGTATCATGTAGAAGGGTATCAGATGTGAAGGCCTTAGAAATCGACAGAAAGATCTTCTATCCCGAAGGAATAGCGTTTAATATCGCGCAGCGCACTAAGACCAATTCTAAAGTCATTACATTCCCGTACTTCCCTGATAACAACAAGCTCTGCGTTGCACAGTGCATTAAGTCCTATGAAGCAGTAACAGCAGCTATAAGGCCGCGAGATGTAACTCAGCCATTGATAGCGCGCAGGAAACCGCTTAGAGCAGTTGCTCAGTCCACTATTGCAAGATGGGTGAAGGAGGTGATGGAGCTAGCAGGTATAGACATTTCGGTCTTCGGAGCCCACTCGGCCAGAGGAGCTATGGCTTCTGGAGCTTTTGCAGCAGGAATTCCACTGCAGGAGATCATGAAGACTGGTCCAGTGACTCAGTTTTCAGAACTTTCTATTTCAAGCCAGTCTCTAATATTTCATCAGCAGTAGTACAAAGCTTTGAACAAGCACAATGCTCGCCTCTGGTCTTGTCATAGAATGAAGATTGCCCAAGCGCACAGCGCAGGAAGACTTGATTCTATTAAAGACACAGAGGCGAGCATTATCCCTCCCATTTGGGAATTTCTGCTACCGAGACAAGAAACTGCTATGAGAGAGAAAATTGTATTGTTTGGTTACTATTGTACAATAATAACTATGGCAGAATGTTCCCCTCCCTAATGACCTCAATCTCTCTTTTATTGCATAGGAGACAAGCAAAAGAGTTCTCAAGAGTGACCGCCTACCAGATCAGCGGAGAGTGTACGAGAACAGGCCAGAATAGCGAAGGCCAGTCAAGTTTTAGAATGTTACTTAGACTGGTTCAAGAGTTAAGCAGCCAGAGAGAGAAAAAAGAAGAGGAAGGCACCTAGAGCTTCAGGATCTTATACAGGCAGAGGGCTCTTCATTGGAGGATAGGACTGAGGCTGAGGACTACTGGCCTGCGAGGGATCATGGGAGACATAGTTGCTTCTCCCCCTTGTTTCTACATGTTTACTGAGTTGAACTTTTGTTTCTATGCCTGTTGGGCATTTACATAAAAAAATAAAAAAATGAAAATACAGATTTAAAATGCTTTGTCATGCAGGAATAAAGAAGAATAAACATAATGCTCACCTGCGCGTCTTTAATAGGATCAATGCTTCCTGTGTTGTGCACTCAGGCAATCTTCATTATAGTACTTTCTCTAGTATAGTTAAATGGCATGCATATTGGCTGTTAGGGAGAATTCTCAAGAATGTGCTAATTTCCCTTACCTTCTGAGACACCCAGCAACTTTGCTGGATTTCTAGGATTTTAAATTTTACCTGGAAAGGGTGTGAGCCTTTTTTTCCACTCTTTCATGTATTTTGATGTGTGATTTACTTTTGTGTTCTTTGGATATCGGGTTTTAAACAACTCCATAGGCATCATCGTTTTCATGTGTGTCACACAGCACCTTCAGTGCAGTGGCAGAGGGGTGTCTTTCAGACTCCCAAAGGTTTAAATACCTTCTCTGGGACTGACTACCATCTCCCAGAGCATGTCAAGTTAAATTGACTTTGCTAGTCTTTTTAAATTCATAGACCCAGCACACACTATCTTCCTATAGAGTGCCAGAGGGGTTGCATAGCATCCTCTGTGTCTAAACAGTTATGTAACAGTCAAATGTTACCCTTTCCTCTTAAAATGGCTGGTGGCAGTGGTTTTAGAATGAACTACCATGATTTTTTCCGACCGCGAACAACGGTAGCTAAAAATCAGGTCAGCCATGGTTTTGAATATGGCGCCCATGACCCCTCTGTAAAAACAGACTCCAGTCACCTTTTTTCGCAGTTTCTTTTAGGAAAGGTCCTTCTTGTGTTGGGTCCCTTCGTTCGATACCCTTTGGCGGGCTTCAGTGCTGAAGCCCTCCTTTGACGCCTGAGTGTCTGGGGTGGACAGGATTTGAGGGAGGTGCCTGAAAATCCTTGTGCTTAGTCTCCTAGGAGACCTGAATGCACGACGAGCTGAAGGAAGACGACTGCTGCATTGGTTTGCCCGGCGAAGCCCTGCTGCAGGTCCGAATTGCCTGAAACTCAATTGACAGAGAAGCTCCTTCAAGGACGACTTCTTCCCTTGAGCTGGTGGGAACAACCGACTTGTAAGCAACCTGGACACCGCCTCCATACTGGTCAAATTCTCATCAGAGTGCTGTTGAAAACCAGATATCCAGTGAGAAGGATACCAGTTTGTGGACTTTAAGGCACTCACACCTTAAAACCGACGCTTAGCCAAGCTTGTGGCCTCTTTCCTGGGCAGTGCAGGAACCTCCCGATGTCCTCCTTCTCATCCCCATGACAGAAGCTCAGGAAAAGCGAGATCTGTAGGAACTGCCAGGAACAACTGCCTCAGCTACAGCTTTTCTTCATACATAAGGTAATGTGCAAACGCGGTGTGGAAATCCTTTCTGCCGCAGTGAAAGTTTGTGAAACTTTCCCAACTTTGGAGTCTTGTTGGCTCCTAATCTGACATATAACTCTTTTTCTGGCAAACTACTTCTTCGAACATTGGCAAAGGCTTAACTGTTTACCACCAGAACTGTGCTATCCTATCCAAGACTCTGAACCATTGACTTTGGCCCAGGCCTATTGAATTGAATTGCCAGTTGTAGTGAACTGAAACTATTTACCCTGCCTATGAAAGTAATTGTGCTTTAATTCTTCGAACCTTTGTCTTTCTACCCCTTTTGAAAGTTACTGAAGTGCCATTTTGCCCCCACTTCAGGGGAGCCTAACTTGTTCAGAAATGTATTGGTTGTGTACTGTAGTGTATTAGATTGTGATATTGAGCTGTTTCTTACTAGTGGAATGTTTTCCAACTGACTGTGTAAATAAATGTATATTCTTTTACCAAGAAACCTTGAATAGCGTTTGTTTGAACTACTGTGATTGCAAGTCCTTTGTCTAACATCTCGTACTGCTTACATCCTTCTTGAGATAAGTCTGGCTGCTCAGCCACTGCTACTACATAACTGTGTAGTACAGGCTTGTACCAAAGGTGGGATTGTGCTTATACATGTACTCTTAATTATGTGTAGTGTTCCCAAAGGGTACTGCATGTAATTCTGCATATCATTGGCATTAGTTAAAGGTACTAAATCAGCAAACCAGATAGCCAACTCCTTCTGTAGAAATTAACCGTATGGCTGCATGTATGAATATGACACTGAACATATGGCAACCCTTTCCAATGTATAGATGCCCTTTCATGGAGACAAGTGATGTTGATACAATAGGTCTAAGAACTAATATTAGAATGTGGTACTGTCAAGCCAGATCAGGTGTCCCACCGAGACCATGTTACATACACAACTTCCATAGAATCCGTTAGCCCTTGCATCTTACCTTTCAGGTAGAGTACTACTGCCTGGCATCAGTCTGCAAGGAATTAAAATGCTGCAGCTCAGATCTAGACTCTCATTTAACCCAATAGGTTTTATTGTAGTCATAGTAGAAACATTGAATGCTTCTTTCTGCAACAGAGCATTGGTCATAGTCAACTAGTCAACAGGTCATAGACGAAATACATTATAATACCTAAAGCATCTATTGCAGTTGATACTTCCTTTCTGGTGAATGATTAGCTAAATATGATCTGCGACTGTTCATACTGACTGCAGATGTAATTGTGGCCTATGTACATTTCTCCACACGGTTATTCGATGCCATTGACCACCACTGTTAAATCACAGTTGCAATGTTCTTGAGCTGAATTGCTTTACCATTTGTCAAATGGAGAATCTTTAGTATTTTCATAATACTGCTTGAGTTGTTAATAGCTGGGCCTGGATAATGGCAATTTGTCAGTTGTTCCAAGCAAGCAAGTCACTAATTAACCCGTTCTAGTTGGGTGTTTTAATCCTTTCCAAAACATTCACTATCGGTTGTCCACTCTCTTTTCGTTATTTCAATTGTGCAATACATTTTTTATACTGTTTTAGAAAACGTGTGTTACAGTTAATTAATACAGATTGACCATACGCATAGTCTAGAGAACCAAGCAAGATTCTTAAGTATTAATGTTGTGCCTTTATACTGTAGTTAAAATTGTATTTTACATCTGGAGTAATTACAGAATAAAATTGTATGAAACAATTTCCTAATCAGATTTGAATTGATGACCAGTGTTTATGATGTGTTTGACCATCAGCATTTGGGTTTAAGGCAATGCATAATTAAATAATAATAATGCATTTAATGTGATACAGTTTATAAATAAACTGTAAGCATTTCATATACATATCATAAACGTAATCACAATCATAAATCATTACAATTAATAATGAATACAAAAGAATATTCATACCAAAATAAGATAGAGAAAGAGAAAGATAAAAGAGTACAAAAAATACAATATAAGCCAGAAATACTAACAATACTAAAAAAGGGATTCTTTAACAGAACCCTCATTTCACTTCATAAGGAACAAACCATCCTTAAGCAGCTTTAATTGCCGGTAACACTATACATAGTCATTAGCAGGGATTACAGCCAGAAGAGTAAGGAGGTCAACATAAAATGCAGTTAGCCACAAATCATGATCAAATCACAAGCCTCAACCCGACTCTAGAAAGACCAGGTCAACTAGCGTTAGCAGTTCTTATAGAGCTATTCCCAGAGTCTTCTCTATCATCAACCATTGTATATTGACATTAGTAACCTCATATTCTTAGCACTGATACATTGAAGCCAAAAGGTCTTCTCACTTATAAATTCCAAATTATGGACTTATCTATCATAGTGCAACTGGTAGGTCTTTATCATGTTTGGGCATTCAGTTAGAAAATGCTTAGCTGTTTCTGTCGTATCTCCATTCTTGCATATCTGGCAATAACGATCCAGTAAAGACATCTGACTTTCATTCCCCTTGCCTGCCAAAACAGGTAGGTGACCCATTCTAAGTAATAGAATAAATAGTCTAAGTCTGATTGACGGGCAGAGATTGAGATATTTCTGTAGCTTCTTGAATGTATACAATACATATGAAACACATTGATACTAAACTGATAGCATCGTTTTCTAGCCAGTCCCCTAATTCTATATGTTTGTTTAATGAAAACTTCACTGCCATATCACTCCACCATCTTGGAGTCCAACAGATCTCTCTAAAGAAGCTTTCCATTGTTTTCTTGAGGTGACAATTTGTAGACACCTTCAGTGTTTATTAATGCACAGCTACCAGGAGTTGATTTTCTGGATCGTTGTTCATTTTTAGATACAACTCAGCCCACTTTTTTAAAACAATGGATTTTAATGATATGAGCCCCAACTCTAATCTAACAATGGCCATAGAAATGCATACCGGGAGGCCTAAGATCTTTCTCCAAAATGTACCCTCTATTACTTGTAGCCATTTAAGGTCGATTGATAGAAGGAAATTGAGGCCATAAGTTACCATGGGGGCAAGCAGCCGGATGTACAGCTGTTGCGCACCCCATATAGTATATCCATCATAGTTAATAGTGAATCGGTGCACCAACGCTGTAATCTGGGCAGCCCTAACTATACAAGAGTGTTTACATGTAGTATAATCTCCCATGGCGTCAATCTTAACAGCTAGATATTTATATTAGGGCATATATTAGATCTCTAGGTTTCGAATCATTAATCTTGGATGAGCGATATTCCTGCCAGTGAAAACCATCACTTGAGATTTGTCACGATTGATTGTCAATCCATTGATTTTCCGCATATGCCAATAGAGCTTCAGTAGATCTAAGAAGCTCACTAAATATATGATCTAGAATGACAAGGTCATCAGCATAGGCTAATACTGGGCAATGGGCAGTGCCAATCAACGGTGGACAGTTGTGTACTATTCAAGTGGCCACTGGAAGGTCATGGACAAATAGATTATAGAGTAAAGGTGCTGTTACGTAACCCTTTGTGACTCCCCTATTTTATACTATCTGGTTGTTCATATTCCCCTGGGAGTCAAGTTTAAGGGACACTTTAGTGTTTGGATGTAATAACATCAAGTAGTACAGCAATCCATCTGGGCAGCCCACTGACTCTAATTTTAGCCATAATAATACTCTAGATACCGAATCAAAAGCTGCTTTGAAATCCATGTAAACAGCATACAATGTTGGATTGGTACTTGTCCTAGCTCTCGTGTGAAGGGTATCCATAATTATAAGATTATGTGTTGTTGAATACCCTTGTTGTCTAAATCCACTTTGTAATCGACTGAGCAGGCCTGACTTATTCACCCACACATGTAGCTCATTCAGTAGGAGTGTTGCAAAGAGTTTGCCTGTGCAATCTAACATAGACAGAAGTCTATAATTGCCCAGCTCCATCTTATTGCCCTTCTTGAATACCGGTATTAAAATGTCATTCTGCCATGATAGAGGTATTTTTCCTTCAGCTAATACTTTTTTAAAAAGGATTTTTAATAGTCCTGCCCAGAATTCTGGCTTGCTCTTAAGTACAATGTTAGCTAGACCGTTAGGACCTGGTGCTCGAGAGGATTTTAAACTCTTGATCTTAGAGAGTAGCAGATAGTAGGTCACTTTAATAGGAGGACAAGGTGGAGCATAGTTTACTACAACCACGCTTTTTTCACTAGCTGAAATATTACGACTTTCCAAGAAACTCACCCATTGCTGTGCACCAATGGGGTTAATCAGAGGAGTTTTCCCATTGCCCCTGGATTTCCCCAGTAACACCCAAATATTTCTGGTATTCTTGGAGCATAACACTTGGATTGTTTCCTTCCATCATGTGATTTTCTCTAGATGTCTCTTTGATTTCATCTTAGATCTAAACCTAATTTTGATTGCCCTACATATGGAATAAAAGGCCTTATGAGTAGCGCAAGGTTTTTTTGCACTACATATTTCCTCTCTAAGTTCCCTTTTGATATCTCTTATGCTCCAATCGTAGGGTTTATTTTTAACAAACTCGTTTCCAATCATCCCCACAATTGAGGTACCATGGGTGCTCGTAAATAAAGAGATCCATTTCTCAATAGCGCTTACTGACATTGTCATGAATACATTACAATCAAGAATAGGTTCTGCTGACACTGCCAGGGCCACTTCAGCTATATTTCTTTATGACCAATGTATGCAGGTCGCAGCATGGTTAACTCGCATATTGCCCGTAGGTTTAGAATTATGGTAAACTTCGTCAGCAACAAATATTAGGGTTAGTGAGTCATGGACACTCGACAAATTAGGGTTTACCTTCATGTCCTTAACACAGGATGCAATTTCAGGACAAAAAAATATATAATCAAGCATACTCTGAGTATTGCCACTGTTCCATGTGTGATTCCCGGAGCAATCACTAAGAGTCCTCCCATTTACCATTTCCAGGTCCCAACTACAAAAATAATTAAATAAGGGAAAGAGATTATATAATGCATGCAGCAAAGATTTTTAAACTGTATGGTGTTGATGAATCTTTGCTTTGAATCTCATGATCAATACATTTTGTTCTATATCATGTCCATATAATTAATAGCCCTTTATAGTATGTCCATTCGAAATTATGGTATACAGTTTTTATAACGAAAATGTTTTATAGAATGAATATATAACGAAAATGATACAAGGAAAAACATGTATGTGGGCGTGGGGTAAAGGGTTAAATCTTGTGGGGAAACGGTCGGGGTGTTTTTTTAGGTGTGAGAAACAGAGGTTTGGGGGATCCCCCTAATAAAAAAAAATAAAAAACAAAAAGAAAAATGTGTTATGTTTTGTTGTTATGCAATTTTCATTATATGTGCTTTCTTTATAAAATTATTCATTATAAAGACATGTAACCGAAATTATTCCTGGAACAATTCTTTGTGGCAGTATAGTTTCCTCAGTTCCACACGGAGAGCCAGGGACTGCCCTCTGGTACTTTGTATGTTGCAGTTCTGGCTGATTTAGGGCCAAGTCAGGTGCATCAGTTATGACCCAGCATATATAGGCCTCTCTAGGTTATGAGTAGTTGGTGTCTGTTAGTTATCATCCGGGTCCACCTCAAAGGTCTGTTTATATGCGATACACATGTTTTGAACTTGTCTACATTGTCCCCTCCAGAATATGAGTAGCCAATCTCTGCTTTTGAGATTAGGGACTACCAGAGGGCACAGTTTCACCCGATGGTGTTTGATTAAAATAGTAATTGACTTTATGTTCGTGGTGCCAATATGTTGTCGTTTGTTTTAAGTGTCACTGACTTAATACCTGTGTTTTTAATGTGTTTTTGGTTTGTATATAATTTTCTTTTTTGAGAATGTATTAAAATATATTTTGGAATAATAAATTACCATGTCACAAAAATTAATTGGTTCATTGATCGTTCCTTAATGTGTTTGAAGTGACATGTATCATAAGTGTTCTGTTTCTTTGATGATTTCTTGATCAAGTAGGTTGCATAGAAATAACCACTATGAGGTATACCATGCTTATGTAATTAATAGCCTTGTAAAAGTAGGTCCATTTCAAATTATTCCTGGTGGGAACAATTCTTCAGCGTGTCTAATATAATTTAAAAACAAGACTCGTAGCTGAAGTCAAATGCATCAACACCTCTTGTGATCAAAGTGATTTACTGGATAGGCAAAGTAGGTTCTATGGGTGCCGGTAGGGACAACTGACTATCAGTTAAGCAAACCCGACTATCACTGATATGCTACACAAACAACAGTGTCAATTCAGAACAAGGACCACGGTTCTAATTTATGTCACATTCAACACATCTTCTACATGTATCCAATGGTCCATTGCACAGCACTGGCACCTTCAGACGATTCGGCCAATACTGTCCCCACTTTTGCATATGGATGAGAGTGCACCATGAGGGTGTACTTTCAGAAACGTGTTCCTGTGGGGAACTGATGGATAAATACACTAGAGACATGTTTTAAGCACTAGGAAAGTGCTTTTTAAAGTGTTTAATGGACTCACTAATAAACAATAATTTAGCTAACACCACACCACAACAGGATTTCAGAATAATCACTCCATCACACATAACTTGTTTTGTCACCTATGCTATGAAAAGACAGTGTGGCCCCTAATATGTTGCTAAAACTTGCATCCTACTCAAGACCCCCAAGAATGAACAATAGGAGCAGAATAAAGCAGGGTCTAGATTAAACCAATCTGACACTGCTGAACACACCAGTGTCACAAGGCAGCTTTAAGGCATTCAGTATGTCCTGAGCTGCTCCATCAGATATGACAGGGGTGCATACCTTTCACAAAACTGGGTTCCTCAAAATCGGGTCTCAATGATGATACAGAGTTAGTTTGATTTTTCATTTTATTGTTTCCACTTTAGGCAACTTTACAACTAGCGATATTTTTACTTTCTTTGTTTCTGTGTTTTACCTTGCCCCAGAGCAATATATAATTGGCTTACATACCTCAGATCTGCTTGCGGATCTGCTCCATAGTCAAGGTGAAACACTGTACAGCATTGTGTCTCCATAGCTACCGGTGACTACTGACCAATGAGGGATGGTTTTCACATTTTATTTCAGCAGATGCAGTGTATCCATTCAATACTCGGCTTTCCAGTTTTGTTTTGAAACATTTCATTCTTCCAGAGTCACTTCTCAAAGGAACTGGGATAACACATAGTGAATCTTGGGCAGCTATTACCCCCTTCTTTCCTCACTTGTCCCCCTCTAATACTGCTCTGAGTAAGTGTGTTCAACTATAATAAGTGGGAAACTGTATGGGTAAGCTTTCAGGGTTTAGGTTTTAACTGATAAAACCTGGTGAAAACCCACCAAGATCTAATCATTGGTTTTCTGTGGAAACCAGAAAAGTACTAAATTCTTGCCTAGTGGCTGTATTTTTGTATGCTTCTATTTTGCAGCATTTGTTTGAGGAAGTGCCCTAGGGCAGAGGCAGTGATGCAAGAAGACTCTGGGGACATGCCATGAACAGAGCTGTATGCTGAACTCATCTCTTGTTAAGTTTGTCAGGTTGGTGGATCAGCTTATCAGTAAGGAAGTCTCATATTGAGGTACTCATGTTAAAATGCAAGTCACAAGGATTTTCTCAAAAGCATTTTCTCATGCTCTAGGCAGCTCTGGATTTGCTCCAGGGTTAAGCTTTGCAGAACAGGTATGAATCAGGTAGTGGGAGCAAATATGAGTTGTCCAAGGCACCTCCTGACTCACTCCAGTGCATGTCTATGTGAATTGGTCCCTCTGAATTTAGATCAGGCTAAACGTTCTCTTTTATGAGTGCAGAAGACTGGTTGGCAGCTGGTTTCTGTCGTTTGCCCTTTGCAATCCTTACGTAATACCACCCAAGAATGTCCAAGTGTAAAGAGTCTGGGTTACAGCATCTGCTAAATGTGATACATTTCAGCAATATTCATTGATCACAATTGCACACGTCAGAAAATAAATAATTAAATATGTTTTAAACCTCAGTAGTGCTCTGCTATGAGAAACAGGTTAAAACAGGTCTCCCTTTTAAGTAAATGAGACAGTTCACAGACACACATGCCAACATGTTGAAACATCATTCTACCTGCGTTGCTTCATCGATAACACGTAGAACTATTTCTACAATGTTGTGAATTTCATGACACATGTTTTAAAGATGTTAAACGTAACACAATGCTGTTGATTTTAAAGCAGATACGTAACTATGGACTGCAAACATATTGGGCCTCATTACACGGTAGGAGGTAACCATGGCGAAATAAGCGCCATCGCTTCCCCCTACCGCCTTCTGGGTCCAGGTAGGCGGTATGGGGACTTACCGGGTCATTCAGACCCTTGAGGACCCGGTAAGTCCCCATGCCAATTGCCATTCCCCATTCCCATCCGAGTCCCCATTTTGCTCAATGGGAATGGGGAAAGAGCTAATAACGGTTAACGGTACCGCTATTAGTGGTACCGTTATTTGCTCTGAAGTCCCTCAGCGGGTCCCTTCCTTAACGTGTGGTCTGACCACACGTTAAGGACGGGACCCGCTGAGGGACCTCGTAGTAGGCGGAGGGGATTACCGGCACTGGTGCCCTTACCGGTGCCGGTAATCCCCCACCGCCTACCGTGTAATGAGGCCCATTGTCTTGAAAATAAAAAGCAGGTGAAGGGAGAAACTGGGTAAAGCAATCTTTTCATACTTACATTTTAATTTCACCCGCAAAAGCCCATTATTCCAAATGCGATGTATGCTGCAGTATGTGCCATAGTGGCTCCGGTGACAAATCCTTTACAAACCTGTCCCTTTCTCTCTGTAAAATGAATAGTGATGACAATCCATCAATCCATTGGCATTATAGAGGTCATTTTAATGAAAAGTGTAAATTGCTGGAAGGGGACCTTTTACGTTTGCACTCACGTGCAAACAGTTCCTCCCTGTCGAGTTTTAGACAGTTGTACTACAAAGAGAAAAACACGATGCAAATACAGGCGTAATCACCTGTACGACTTTGTTTTTACACTTCTTGGTGGAAAATATGTAAAGGCTGCCTGTCTGGACATCATGGAAAATCAAGACTTAAATATCCATGAGGTTTTCTTGAGATTAGAAACTACATTGGATAAAACCACAGAGATGATAACATTGAATCAAACACAGACTATTAACAGTAAACCATCATTGCCCAACGAGGAACCTCAGCTTTCTCGCAAGACCTAGCCAACACTGAGGGCTCTATCACAAATTTGTTGGTATCCCGGCTGTAATTCCACCGGGAAACCGTCAATGGAAATAGCATTACCGTAACTCAGTCTGGTGCTATAAGCGACAGATCCCGAGTTGCAGTAAGGCTGTAAATCCCAATTCCGTAGGACTCTATGGGGCATGCTGGCCACTTTAACTGTGGTGCAATTTGTGGCATGGTAATAGCGCTACAAATGGGGTTGAAGGGAAGATTTTTATCTCCAGCAAGAAGCTGGAGGTAAACCTCCCACTTTTCACCCAAACTCGGGATTGGGCGGAGCGGTAATGTGGCAGTAGTAGCGTTACTGCCGCATTATTGCCGTTCCGCCCAACTCCTGATGACCCCCAAGTCTGATATGTGTGGTAAATATGGTGGCAAACCAAGAACTAGAGAACATACGAATAATACTAAAGGAAGCAATCATGTATTGAAGGCTGGAGACACAAAGAGTAGGTGCTGTAAATCTGATGATGTAGGGACAAAGGAAATAAATTTTGCCTCGCAGAAGGAGAACAAGTGTGCAAAGCCTACTAGTGGCATGAAAACAATACATTTTACCAGTTCTTTGGTTTTTGGGGCTACCTGTGATGCCTGGTTTAGTAGGACCCCAATCTCAGACAAAAGGTTCTAGACCATATATATGAACCGCAGGAAGGATGATAATTATTGTTTTCTTCTAGATCTTCCTCCCTGGGAGCCTCCTCTGGTGAAGGTACTGACATTTGTCCCTAGGCTGAATTCATCCTCTGAGGAGGATACAATTTCCCTCATGAATAAGGTAGCCCACTTTGTCAAAAGCAACTGTGGTGTCGTTCTAACAAAGGGAGTGATTTAATGATGGCAAAATACTCCTCCTGGTTAGGACAGGGTCCAACATCGACCCAAGAGGATTGGGTGACCATTACTCTGAGCCACCCGACCAAGTTCTCGCATCTATTATGGAGAGCAACACATCATTGTATAGCCATGTCAGGGACTGGTTTCCTCCCTTTTGGGTTCTTCTATAGACCAGAGGCAGGCCAGATTAATTTGGCTAAGACTACTTTTAATTGCCCCTCTTCTAATTCAGTATTGTCTAATCCGAAGCACCACATTAACCCATGATGCGGGTTGGTTTGCGGACCAAATGAGCAAGTAGAACTACCAATCTCTAATGGATTAAAGTGCTTGAGTGGAATAGAGGAAGTAGATAAAGATTTGGAACCTGACGGAACTAAGCACTCTCTGCAACCCCAAGCTTAAACCTGCAGGATTTAAATGCAGAAGCAAAAGGGGTCTAGGGACACTCTGATAAGGGTATCGAAATGGGGAAGAGGGGTGAGGACATTGTCATGTCTCTGTATATGGGTAAAATAGAAATTTAAATCTTGGTATGAAACATTGTCGATCTTTATAGAAAAGTGCAAGAAGGTTTATTAAAACTATTAGATTATTATGCTCCAAGAAACATGGACAACTGAGCCTATCCATCTCTCTTTTGTTTGTTTCATATGCCAGCAATCAGTCTAAAATGAAAGGAGACCCTATGGAGGCATAGTTACTTACATATCCAGTACCCTGTGTTGGGAAATTAAACAATCGCATGCCTCGAATTTTAACATATTGTTCCTAATTGCTAACATTACAGGAACCAAACCACTTGATCTTGTTAATCTATATCATACAAATGGTAGTAGGTCGTTGATTCTATTAAAAACATTACCATGCAAAAGGATTGTATTTATCATGAATCTGATCTGCCAATTATCATTGGAGGGGGTTTTAAACTTAGATTGTGTATGGGCGAGGACCTCCTCTATGACGAAGATGAGGAGCAGGCCTTCTCTGTCCCATTCCCCTGTTTGATGGATCTGGCTACCTCTAATGGTTTACTTCTCTTATGGGATATAATGATAGAAACTGTCTACAGAGCAATAAATAGTAGGTAGCAGTCACTGTTTGCTGGGACATTTACATTTAATAATGGTCGCTTTCGCAGCATAATCGATTACATTTTAGTTCCCATGAAATGCTTAGGTCATATAAATGGCTTTGAAATTCTAAATTGATGTAATACTCACCATACCTAACTTGCACTTGTCTGGGATTGGGCTCGGGAAGAGCCTAAAGTTACCCAACCAACCTATCCTTTACCACTTGATAGAGAAATAAATAATAGGGTGCTGCGCTGTAGGGTAGAAAAGGACAATGTTTTTTATAAGCAAAGTGGTGGAATCTGATAAGGATAATGTAACAATCTGTTTAAGTGTGGACGCTCCACCCCAATGAGGTTAAGGGTGTTTGGTTCTTTTATTATGAACTGCAAATACATCTTTAGTATTAAGCATTTCTTGGTGCTGTAAAGGCTACCTGTGGAATTCTGCTATCATTAGGCAGAGACGCAGAGAATATAACTGAGAATAACCTAAACAAAGACAGGAGATTAGTAGTGGTCGTTGGGAGGCGCTATGCGAGGCTGCACCCTCATATGATAATAAAACCTTTGGAGGATCATAGCAATGCCATCTAATGGCTATGATGTGGCTTGTTCTGAAGACCCCAAAGTGCATAAGCTTGAACACGATTGGGTTTGTACTCTTGGTGTCAATTCAACTATGGAGGGTGACAGAAATACAATGTATGCATCTCCTAGACAGTGGGCCTCTTGATTGTTTTTTGGTAGGGGGACTTGAATTGGTGATTGGACAGCAGAGAACATTTAAGGTTCCTGGAGTTGATGGGGTACCAAATTACCTTTTTCGCTCCTGTATTGATCTATCAGCCCCCTCCCTTACGCAGGTGGTCAATGCTTTTCTGAATACACATTTTTTACCTGAGAGGTGGAAAACTGCCACTGTTGTGCCTATTTGTAAAAAAGAAACACATCTTTTAAGTCATCCTATCGTCCTATCACCCTGTTGGATGGAATATCCAACCTGTTCTCTGGCATACTTATGAAAAGATTTGAGGAGTGGGTTATGAAGCAAAATGTCCTTTCAGACATTCAGTTGTCCCATAGGTCTGGGATGGGCACTATAAATCAGCTTGTTAATCTACATTGGCTTCTCTCCAAGTATTTCTTCGTTATGGGGAATCCTGTCTATGTGGCTTTTATGAATCTTAGCTCTGCCTTTGACCACGTGGCAAGGAGTTTCCTTTGGAGCCCTCTTGATGATATGGGTGTCCAAGACCTCTGTTGAGTATTTTGGAGTCGCTTCACACTGACTCGTTGGTCCATATTTATTATGGAGATGGGCAGAAGTGAGCAGTATTATTAAGGTAGAGAAGGGGTCCGGTAGCAGTGAAAGTTTGATTTCTTCCTTTTCAAACTCTATGTCAACCCCTTCCCACCATTTCGAGCAAATATAAGCACAGATGTACTACACTGCAGATGAAGAAGGCTGCCAGTTTTAGGCTATGCATATAATGCTGCACTAAGAGCTAGAACTCCAAAGTCACTACAAACCCTATTTCATTAGTATAAAAAAATTAAAAATGAAACAAGGTATTGGCAACATCTTTAGGTTTGTGAAGACTCTTCAACTATCTTTGGTTAAACATATGAATAACATCCTACGGAGGGAGGGGTGAGGCTAGGGCCCTATGGTAGTGAATTGTGGGGTGTGGGCACCTTTTGGGTGTGCCCCGGACTGCAGCAACATATATTACTCATCTCGAAAATGGTCAAGCCCACATTTCAGTTATTTTGTTGCTTAAACCTATTCTATTCTGTAATTCTCTCTGGCTGGTCATGGTGATAATGTAACCACATTTCTGAGAGGACACTTACTTTCCTTGGGTAGCTCCAACAAAATAGAATGGCTCTCTTGGAACGTGAGCTTTAAATCCTGACACCATTGCCCCAGTGTCTGCTGAAGTGCTAAGACCAACGTTTATGAAGTCATGGGGAAGTAATAGGGAGGGTGTGAGTATTTTGAAGTCCTCCATAGGACAATACCTCCCTCTTTTGCCATTCTAGGGGGAGACAGTGGGCCTCATTACAGGTCGTGCGGTCCGGAAATAACACTGGCGGTAAACCCGCCATCACTGTTAATTCCGGACTGCCCGATCCCAAGTCCTGCAGGCGGGAGGTGGCGGTCCCGCCAGGTCTGACCTGGCGGGTTTACCCGCCTGCCTGCAGGCAGACGAGGAAACACCGGCACCATCACGAGATGGTGCCGGTGTTTCCATGATCCCCATTCCGCCTCCGGAATTCCCAGGACACCGGGGTAGTAATGCCCCGGTAATTCCGGGAATCACGGAGGGGAATGGTAATACGAGTCCGTTGGTAACCAGGCGGTTTTACCGCCTCAGTTACCGCCAGACTCGTAATGAGGCCCTATGTATGAACTTGGTGACTAATTTCCATCACAGACCACTTGTGACACGAACCAGATTACATGTTCTGTATGTTAAGGCTGTAACTGGCAAATGGTCCATTGTGAAGTATTCAAATGATGTATGTTGCCCCTGTGGTGCAATTGAAACTCTGGCTCACTTGGGTCTCTTTTGCCCATTATATAATGATTTGCAGTGATGTTATCTTCTTGGCCTTTTAAGAGATTATCGTGTAAAATATGGGAAATCTGCTTTTATGCTATTTATGTCTATATCAGATGCTGCAAGTGATTCTAAATGTGTTGTTATCTACAAAATGCCATGAAAAGCAGAACATTTGCAGTTGTTGAGCAGGTGCAAGTGAATCTTGGCAATGTGATCTTAGCGCCACACACCTGTCAATCACTGATAATCTGTTGGTGCCTTCTTGTTTTGCCCCCCTTTCCTCTACCTAAGCAGCCCTTCAGCCTCTTTTCCTTTGCAGTTGGTGAGCAGGTGCATGTGGGTGGATCTCAGTCACATGACCTAAGCTCAACCCACCTGTTTAGCCCTGCCCCTTCCTTTCTGTTCCCAATGCTTAGATCAAGGGTGTCTCTCACTTGAGCGTCTGAAGTGAACGGCAGTCAAAGAAAAGGGCCAATCATTTGTGGACCTCTTCGGACCCGAAGGAACCAGGAACAGAACCATTGCTTCTCTAACATCGGGTAAGCTCCCTCGAATATGTGTTTCACGCATCTCTCCCTACAGCCCATCCCTAATAGCACCACTCAACGCCAACCACGCCACTCACCAGCAACATCATGAAAACTGCATCACAACTTCACCCACATCACCATAGACCCCATCATCATGTCATGTCAACATGTCATCATCCACCACTACACCAAAACTGATGTTCGCCAATGTCCGCTCAGCAATCAATCATGCAGCAGACATCGACAACCTCATTACCACACATGACTAGGATGCCATCTTCATTACTGAGACTTAGATGGCATCCACCTCCATTCATATCCTAGATGTCCTCATAACCAACAGCTACAGAATTCTACAACAAGACCATCAAAACAAGATAGATAGAGGCCTCATCATCATTCACAAGGTATCATGGCCATGCACCCACCTAGACGTTGATATCATTGGCTCTTTCGAAAACCTTTCTTGGCACTTCCCGCTCTCCCCAATGGACTCTGTCCTTTTCACCTTATATACAGACCAACCAAACCCAACACTTCCTTCATCAAAGAATTCACAGACTTGGTCACCACTGTGTCTCTCATGCCTTCTGCTTTACTTCCCATGTCTGCTTTGCTCATTTTTATGGGGAAACTGAGTAGTCCCTAAGACTATAAGTACTGAGAGACTATGGGCCTAATTCACAGAAGTGTTTTATAATGGCAAAAAGCCCATTAGAAAACACTCTGTGAATTAGACCCTATATCTCTCGTTTGTGAATTATTGTATTGTTACAATTGCACACATCACCTTTAAGTGAAGTGCAGTTTGGATAATTTGCATCCTCATATCAGTTTATATAATGGCTTTTTAGTTACTTTTACATTATGCCTAAGAGACGCTGGTGGCAGCTGTGCTATTTTTACAGTTTTTTTATACAGTTTACTTGTGCACTTTCACATTTACCGCAAAATGGCTAATAAAGGTGGCTAGCACCCTAAGATGGCCATGCCACAAGGACTTTGGCTTGTTCTCTGGCCATATTGTTCTTTGGCGTTCTTCATCTCTTCTCAGGTCAGGAAATGCCTTATATGGAAACCCCTTTCCCGAGGTGACTTTTGTGTGACTTTTGTGAGCTTAGGATTGGTTACTGTGTGCGGCCAGAGGAAGGGACTAGCACTGTCCGTCAGTATGAATGCTGCAGATTCTCACCATTTATGGGCTTGCACGCAGCCTGTATCTTGGATATAAGGAGGACTCTTAGCACAGTTCATCAGATCATTGTTGGAGCGAAGTCCTCTACCAAGAAGAGCAGCCTGCTGGTGAGCTGAGTAGGACCCCTGCAGATGACCAGCATCGATTCCAGTGTTGTTCCGCTGAAGCCCTGCTCATATGTCCTGATCTCAAGACACCCTTTGTTGGTGCTTAGACCCCTAGACCAGTGAGAACAACTAGTCACGACTCCTGCTCGATTATCCGTGCCTGCTGAGTCTTTGGAAGTGTCCCTGGACTAACCAGTGGACAGTTCAGCTCATCTCTGGGCTATATATGAGCAGAGGCTTGGAACTTTGCAGATCTTCAGCTTGTCCCAACATGTCACCTGTTTCTGCATTTTCAGCAATATTGCACCAATAGAAGCAGTGTTGAACCAGCTCCTGTGTGCCGCTGGAAGATCACCTGTCACTGCTTGACTGTGATGACCTCTGTTGAAACTTGCTGTCATCTTGTCCTAGAGGTGTTCCATGGCTATCTGTCCCATAGAAGTCATCACCATTCTTCGTTTGGGTGTTCTACTGGAAGCCCATTACTAAGCGTTGCTACCGACCAAAATTAAATCTTGTGAACTCTGCTGTCTAGATGACCCTCGCAAAAGGAATCAAGATAGAAGAACAAGCCTGAAACAGATTCTGGAACCTTCACAGGTTGTTTCTGGAGAACTAGGGGAGGAAGTATTCATACATGTTGTTTTCCTCCCTTATCTCCCATAAGGAAACAAGGGTGTAATGTCCTGTCCATAACCCACTCTCACCTGACCTTTGATGGTGGAACCTGGGCCAAGGATCCTAATCTAGGCCTTACTTAGTGTATTCAGACAGAGTTGAGTACTTACCTGAACTTTATCTAACTGACTCTTATTAGCCATAACCACTGGCACTCCAAATCTCTTTAAAAAACTACCTGAGAAATTCTACTTTGGAACTGGTGACATTTGGGCACAAGGATACAAACCATCTTAGCGTTGCACATTATAAGAACTAAGGGAGCTGTTCTGTGATTATTCTAAATATGTATTTCTATTTATATGCACCTCTGTTTCACTGGTCATTGAATCAAATTCTATTCTATTTCTCCTAATGCGGAATGCATATATCTGTTTTAGAAGGGTTTTGTGTGACAATATTTGCCTGGAGGTTGTATCTGCTTAGTGTGTAATTTAAAGGCCTAATGAATGATTGTATTTTTATACTTACTTTTCTAACTGGCATTTCTGGTGTTGCTCTATGTGGGCTCAGTGTAGCCATTGACTACTGTCATATCCTTCCTGAGACTAAGCCTTGCCGGTCTGCGACATTACCTTACTTGGGTTTGGCGGACCGCTCAGTGTGTTCCTTATTTACCATATTACAGTGGCCTCCCAAGATACTAACCCTCAGCCTGATTTTAGAAATCCATCGTAACATTGACCAACAACTGATTACCCTGACATCCAGACCTGGCTCTGTGCTATGAACCTTGAGGGCTTCACACCCTAGCTGGCCACTTGTGCCAAGTCCCTTGGGTTTGCAATCAACAGACACCTTCACTTCAAACAGCACGAAGAAAGCAAGACACAAACTGCTTGGTAGCAACTTTCTCTCCTGCTCAAATCAAGCCTTCATGTCAAAAACAACTTCAGATCTGCTGTCCAAGTGGTGGTCCTCTCCCACATGGATGGTGGCAATGCCCTTTTAAAAGGCCTTCCGGCAACTACCCTTCCACCCGTGAGATGTGTCCTGCATTCTGCAGCATGACTCATAGGACTCCACAAATTCTGCCTCTTCTTCCCTACCCTCATCAAACTGTACTGGCTCCTACTGCAAGCCTGTATCATCTTCAACTCCTGCTGCATCATCTACAAGGTGTCACTCTAAAGACCCCAAACGATCTCACTGAGAAACGGCATCTGCAGAGGCCTACAATCCACCAGGAGTTAGGACATGTGCAGATTTGAAGTCTGCCCATGCAGGAAGGAAAGAACCTGAAGACAGGCCTTCTCTGTCTACACCCCAAAACTCTGGAACCTTGTATCCATCAACATCAGACTCGCCCCCTTGCTTTTAAAAAAAAACATTTTTATTGTGTTTTTCTGTACAAAAGTACATTTACACAAATGTTTATACAAATGAATATAACACAAACATTATAAGTAAAATAACATTAAAAGTAGATAAAAATAAACATTTCCTTAAGAGTTCCAAATCTGTAGCATTTCTGGTTTACTGATTGTATACTATAGAGATCTCTCACATTAAGGATCGTCTATGCCAACCAGGTCCCTTATACCTTGTTCTGATACCTTGTCAGCTCTGAAAAGGTTAGCATTAACATTATGACCAGGGTAATAGTAAGTTATACTTGGGAACACATCATAAATCTTCACCATAAATCATGACATAAAATCTGGACGTTGAATGGACAAATCGCTCAAAGCTTCTGATTCTCAAGTCCAAGAAATGCGGGCAGCACATCATAAGGTGGAATAAAGTCTCAGCAGAACCCATATTACACACTCTGCATGTTTGCATTTCAATGGGGATGCCAAGCTTGGGGCCAATGAACTCTAAAGTGGGGAGGAATGTAGTCGTAGCCAGTGCTGAAATGGCAAAGATGGGAATTTAGCTAGATGCAATCACAAAACCATTGGAGATAGACGTAGAAACTCCTTTCCAGAGTGAAGTTTCAATCTACCCAGATCTTGCAGATCCGTTGCTCTGTCCCAATTTTTCATTTTCTTTTTCAGCATGCCCTCGGGCTCTAGACCATTCAGACCCACCAACTCCTTCATCATGTCACATCGCCTCTTGAATTTCTTTAGATAGGGATTGGCTTCTTTTGAGAGTAGTGCCATCAAATAAAACCCCAGAGAGGATTTGCCTGCATATTCCAAATTGCACAATAAAGAGAGGCTCCTCCTGATGTACTGTGACCGCCAGGAGGTCAGTCCCAGTTCCAATCTGATGACACTAATTGGAAGTGAGATTGGGAGTCCCAGGGTTTGTTTCAAAATGTTAGACTCAAGGAAGATGAAGAATTTCCTATCGCCAATATTTAATAATTTGCTGCCATACAAGATGGTTGGTGCAGTGGCGTCACTAGGTGGAAGCAGGGGGTGCGGACCGCACTGAGTGACAACTTTCACATGGGGTGACACCAGGGACGCTGAGTATGCCTCCCCACTCAACTAGTGAAGCCACTGTAGGCTGCACCTTTGAGCAATACAAACACATAATGTTTGTATTGCTCAAAGGTGCAGTCTGTTAGGCACTGCAGGAGCGGGGGAGGTGACAGGGGAGACGTCTTCACTGCTCATCAATCACTGATGCTGCAGTGCCCTCACCGGCCAACCTGTGCTGCTAACTCTCATTAGCAGGCACGTGTCGCTGTCGCACCGCTGAATGAAGTAAATATCTCTGCCTGGACTGTGACCCCGGCCCGTCGATTTGCCACCTGAAGTAAACAAAAACAGGCATATATCCAACTAATGTAACACTTTCATGACAGGGCTCTCTGAACGGAACTACTGCAGTGGGTGAGTATCCGGCCTCACTGATAAAGCGCGAGGCAGATTTCTCCACGCATATCCATTCTGTGTCCGAAGACCTCATGCCAGGTGAAGCTTTGCATATGTGGCCGATGTAATAATCATTGCTTGGGGCCTTGGGAAGTCAGTTACGAGCAGCAAATGCTAGTCAACTTCCAATTGACTTTTAAGAAATGGTTTCTAGTGGGTTTTAAAAATGGAATTCACCTGATAAAATAACATCACCCCCGGTCCACTCTTAATAGTAATTAATCAGCTCCTCCTTCTCTCAGTGCGCGGTCGGAAGTTCATTTGTTCCATAGCTAAAAACAGAAATAGTGCTGTGGAAAATGTTCAGCTACTGTAAACCACTTGCTGTCCAAAGACCCACATGCAAATTAAAGCTAAGTGAGGGACATTCGCAGACTTTCCGACTTAACCCTGCATACTGGCAATAGCCGAAATCAGCAAGAAAGATGTGCATGTGGTTAAGAAACTGGCACGTCTTCCCTGTCTGAAGTGAGGATGTTCTTTTAGCTCTATTGAAGGAAATGAGCTTTTGAATAGTGTTCAGACCCACTGGCATGTAAATATAACATACACAGTATTCGATTAGATGACTTAGTGGCATCACTCAGGTGGGTGACACCATGAGTTACCGCACCAGATGTCACCAACCGTAGTGACGCCACTGGATTGGTGACACCTTAACTTTTTAGAACTCAGCAAGTGGGATTAGTAAGTAGGCACACAAATTACTCTTTATGGCCTTCAGGAGTGTGGTGCATGTGAAAATCTTTTCATCCATTCATGATCTAAGGTGTTCCTGATGTTTTTTTACAGCGAATATAAAACCCAGATAACAAATTGATTCAACTCTCTGGATTGGGGTACTGTTTAATTTCCATGTGAAATTACTGATTTTCCTGCGCGTTGTGCTGACCATTACAAAAAGATTTCCTGGAGTTAATCTGCAAGTGGATCAAATTAAGAGATTCTCTATGCCTTCAAGCTGTCTCTGTAATCCTGCCGGTGCATAGTTCATTAATGTCAGATCATCAGCGTAGGCAATGCAACACACTTTCAGACCTGGCCACATTGGAACGTAGCCCCCCCCGAGTCCCTAGTTTTAGCCCAGAGATCAGCCAGATATAATTTCAAAAAAATGGGAGCTAACACGCACCCTTGGCGTACACCCATCTTTAAATAGGTGATTCTTGATAGTTCACAAAATGTGTTTAATCTACCCATGGTCGAATTATTAGAATAAAGCAACTGGATCAGGCGCAATAAGCCCAGATCTATTCCCCAACTAGACAGCTTGAACCACAGTCTAGAGCTATCCTCATTGTCAAAGGCTGAGGATAGGTCTATTGTTGCGACAAACAATGACCGGCCCAAAGGAGGCCCAATGTCAGACAGAAAGGCAGTCAGGGTCAGCCCACTCACTACTGTGCCACTACCTCTCCTAAAAACCTTTTTGTAAGAGGCTCAAAAGATTGTCCCCTCAGCCCACAACATCAAATCTTTAAGCAAAAATGTTGCAAAGATTTGGGATGTTGTGTCAATCAGTGAGATAGGTCGAGGGATCGTCCCTGCTACTTTTAAATAAAATTGGGACAAGTAATGAGGAGGTCCAAGAAGCCATGCAGATGGAACCCCTAACAATGTGGGTAAACAAATAATAAAGAATGTTTGGCCAGAGTACAGGGTTATACTAATGTATAAGTTGAATACAATAGCTGCCAGGTTGCATCCTTGTTTCACTCCTGTCTCAGTTTTGATGGGTACGGTCAAGGAACCAGTGTTGGTGATTTTAATTTGGAATGTCGTGTTGGAATGCAACATTGCTATAAGTTGAATAAGTCTAGGAGAAAAACCCAGGTGTAGCAGTTTGGCCCACATAACCTCTCTAATGATGGTATCAAATGAACTAGATAAGTCAAGGGCAGCCATATAGATGGGACCTGAGTTTAATTTGCTAGCTTTAGCAGCAATGTGTGCAATCATGGTCGCATTTAGGGAAGTGCCCATTTCCTTGTGGAAACCAGCTTGATATTTTGAATAAATATCATTAGCAATGATATAGGTATTTAGATGGGCCAATAATAATAATGCAAAACCTTTTGCAGCATCGTCCATTAGCGCAATCGGACGAAAGTTGGCCGGATTTTTTGGATCTCACTTTTTGATGATGGGCATAATAATTGCAGTGCACCAGGATTCAGGAATCTGGTTTGTAGATATGATGTTATAAAAGTTGACATATAACACACTAGCCCAGAATAATGGGTCTGATTTTAATAGACAAGCTGGAATCCCATCTGGACCCTGTGTCTTGGAAGATTTTCAATTATTGATGGCGCCCAGTATCTCTTCCTTGGTGAATCTAATTGAGTCTTCACACATAATGGGCCTCATTACGACCCTGGCGACGGCGGTGCCGTTCAACCCGTTCCGCCACATTACGAGGTCCCTTCGCGGGACACGTTAAGCACGCCTGGGAAAACCAGGCGTGCTTACCGGGTCCCGCGAGGGGAAGAGGGAGCAAACAACGGGCCATCTCGTTATGGCCCGTTGTTTGCTCCCTCTCCCATTCCCATTCAGCCCTATAGGGGCTGAATGGGAATGGGGAAGGATCGTGTCCGGGTCCTTGAGGGAGGAATTACTGTGCCATCCCAACTCGGAATGGCCCGGTAAGTCCTAATTCCGAGGACACGGATGCGATTTCAGCGGCAGCCATGCCGCCAATAGCGGCATGACTACCGGCCGAACTCGTAATGAGGGCCAATGTCTCTAATGCCCGAGTCAAGGCCTACAAAGGAAGAAGGGAATTTAAATTTCGCCTCTATAAACGATTGCCATGACTCTGCGGGTATCACAGACAGCATAGCAGATTGATTATGCAGCTGTCTGTCATTCAAAATAAACCACAATTTCCTTGAGTCACGCTTGCAGAGTATCGACAATACACCTTGATTAGCAAGGGTGTGAAAGTGATGTTTACAGACTTTCAATTTGGAGCAAAACTTGGATTTTATCTTATTTTTTTCCTTTCTATAGAAGAAAACGTTTGCATAACTCTGCTTGAGCATTCTAATTTCATAATTGAATTCATTTCTGAGTACTGCTGCTTTTAATTTGTATAAATCAACGGGAGAATTTTAAACTTTTTTAGCATGCAAGGATATGTTAAGTAACGTGTCCTGTATTAATTTATTTTTCGACTTTTCTCTTACAGCAGCATCCACAATAGTTTCACAATCGTCTTTGCATATATCTCTATTGATCAGATAGGTAACCTCACGACAGGTGCGCATAGTCCACCTAACAGAATTTAACACCTGATCATTCTCCAAAAAAGCTAAAGTGTCATCAATCATCAACAATTCATTTCTTTGCATCAAGACAATGCTTATAGGTGCGTGGTCGCTCTGTGTACATGTAATACTAGTTGCCTTGTTAATCATACACAATACATCCGCTGATACAAAAAAGTAGTCGATGTATGAAGCAAGGTTACCTCTAGACCAAGTACCTGGAAGAACCTCTGAATCAAAGGGTACAATATGGATGTTCCATTCATAGAGGGGCTGTTCCCATAAACTACCTGTTTTTCTTAAGCAAGCTTTCCTGTAGTGAGTCCTAGTAGGATTGAGTTCGGAAAGGGCAGCTGATAAAGTGAAATTAAAATTGCCCCCCATAATGATTTTACATTTTGGATTCATGCAAAAAGGCCTGTTCCAGCACCAAGTAAGTTTCATCAAGTAGTTTGTTAAAACTTTTTTTGTTGGGATTGAAATATATGCAGATTATAAATGACACACATGATGTTACACAATACATTTCATATTCCAGGGCCAGTGTCAAATCAGAGGCGTAGATAACAGTGGCCTTGTGTTTGAGCTTGTTATTTAGCAAGATCGCTATACCACAACTGGGACGCCCATACAGAGCCTTTACTGCATGAACAGCAAAACATTCAAAGCCATCTACTTCATAATCCCCAACACACATTGTTTCTTGCAGAAATATTATGGCAGGTTGGAAGGCGATGGGCCGGGAAGCCCACCATCTATCAAAGTTATTTAACCCACAACAATTCCAAGGCACGAATTGGAAAACCTTTCCACTAGGGTTGATTAGATTTTTTTGTCATTTCAATAATTGTTGCGAGAAGCGGAGCAAGCCAGGTGGGATTAGATTCAGAGGCTGCTAATGAGGATATCTGAGTAACCAGTGCTGCCTCCTGCTTTGATGGATTTGCAGTGGCATCAACTTGACTATTTACCTGCTCAGAGTCGCTTCTTCCTCAGGATAAAATAAACAAATATTGAGACAAATAGTGAGACCTTGCGACTCAAAAGCCTCTCTGTGATCCCACAATAACCTTTGAATGATAATGGAGGCAGGAACACATGTCATCCTATAATTATTGTGGTTGGCCAAGCACAGCCATTTTATGTCATCCAATATTAATGTACGCAGTTGTGGACATCCTCTGAATTTGGTCAATAGAAAGGGTCTATTGATCCGCTGACGCCCATTTATTTTGGGATCACTCACCCATCCCATTATGTACAAGAAGGTTTTGTCAAATTACTCAACCTCTGGTTCTTCAATACAAGATTTAGACATCTCCTTCATTGTGTCAGTAAGTGGGTTTTTAGCTGAAGGAACCCCGTGTTTCACAGTCCCAGACTCACTATGTCTTCATAGCTGCAGCATTTTGTATAACCATGGGGACTGCTTTTTCCAAGTTTGTATCTGGAGTTCCCACGGTATCAATTACTGCATCAGTGCTTCCTTGGCTTGAATTTGTGTTGCAATCAGAAGTGTCATTGGTCTCGACAGAACTTTTTTGTGGAATATTGGAGTTTTTTATTTATGACAGAGTAATATTTACATATTTGGCCATTTGGATGCATTTGTTTGACAGCCAGATTAGTTTTAGCTGAGTTTGCAGGCTCATTCGGAATCAATGCTTTGGATTTGGTCCGTGTGCAACCCTTTGTTGCACTGAAGTCCAAATTAAGCGCAATCTTTGATTCACTACTCAGAAGCGAAAGGTCTATTTGAGGTTCAGCTACATGTGGTGCGCTTGTATGGGCCACGTCATCTGCAGGCTTTGTAGGATTCTTTTTTGTGTGATTTTTTTGTTTTTAAACTCTTGTTCGCTAGGCTTTTCCAAACTCTTTTTTTGTGTGTCATTTGCTTTTTTATTGCGTTTTAGGGCCTTTAAGTGTGCTCGTCGCATTTTGCGAGAAAAAGGAAGATATGTGCTCTACTCTTCATTACAAGAGGTCTGAAAATCTTCGTTCTCTCGAGGATTGTCCGTATTCTCAATTTTACCAATGAAAGTGTGCGTGACATTACTATTATTGTGTTCGATCAAGGCTACCAAAGGAGAGGGACTGTTTGGCATACTAATTCTTTTGCCCGGTATTGTTTCTAATTGTTGGTCACAAACAATTTTAGCATTTCTAACTCCATCTCCCTTTTCCAAAATCATAAAGCGAAAGACATCATCAAGTTTGAGTGAATTCACTTTGATGGCCTCCATGATGGTAACTGTGAGGACCTGTATGGGGTCATGAGTATTATCATTTTGTGTGGTAACAGCATTTGCATATGCACGCCCTGGCATGACACTTCCCATGTCGCCATCCATTACTTGCGTTGCTTGATTGCAACTCACATTTTTGTAATTCCCCAACAGTTTAAGTATCGCCATATCGGTCAATTTGGCTTTTTCTGATTGAAAGTATGTCTGAGCAGAAAAAAATCCTTCTAGTTTGAGTATCTTTGAGGATAAATCCTTCAACATGTGTTTTATATGTTGTAAGGTTGAGTGCGTGACCCTTATCAATAAGATTTAACAGACTGGAAATTACAGGGAAAGAAGATTGATCGCTACCACGAGCGCAAGATGGGTATTGCTCTTCTGATTTTATGCCCATATACACTTCTTCACTGAAGTCCCCCGTTGTTTTCCCATTAAAAAGAGGTTTTTGCACATTAGCACCACTTAGAGCTGGGGACTGGAGTGCATTAGTTGGAGAACTGGTCGAAGGAAAGTCCGTACCAGATCTAAAGTCCACCTTTACGTCTGTATTTATTTCATTTGCCCCTTCATTTGGTAAATTGTGAAAACATATACGTTCAACGTCTGATGGCAGAAATACAACTGACGAGTTGGGAATTGAAGCAATACGATTTCGCTTTTCCAAAGTCATTCAAAAGAGACGGGTCAATATAGACACATCGGTAATTTGAAGTTCATTCATTAACACAGGGTTTAGGTATTCCTCTGCTATCGATGTGTCTATATTGTCAAAAGAATCATCTCCATTTGATACACAATTTGCAAAATAACCTTCATGCAAAGATTGAGTATGAGCTGGTGTTTTCAGCATTAGAGGGGCCATGCTGTCTTTTGGCTCAGTCACTATTGACTGTTGACTATATGGAAATGTAGAGGAGTCCGGATCCAACACAAAAGGAAGAATTGAGGGAGCGACCAGTGGGTCATTTGTGGCTGAGGAGTCATGCGATAGGACAGGTGCAGTTGTGTTTAGAGCGAGACACGCATTGGTCTCATGTAAAAATTTACTGCACCTTAAACTGCCCACCATTTTCAAATTTAGCACAAGACAATAAATCTACGTTAGAATTTACAACACCTTACTTTTTTAGTTAGTTGCCATCCACCATCACCCAACCGCCTAACAGCCCAACAGCCTCTACACTTATGAGGCACTTGTGATGCGCGCATGATGCACGTGCACCCCTCAGTTGAGGCAGTGATCCGCGAACGTGGCTGAATAAGGAAGCGTGGGTAGGCAGTGGGAGGTTCAATGGAATTTCAATGTCACCGTAACTGCAAAAGGAGAATAAAACGGGACGTGAGTAAAAGGAAAGTGGGTTTGCGCACAGTAAAAGTAACATTAAGTCCACCTGTTTGTTTTCAGTAATTCTTGTCCTTGTCCTTGGGCACGTTATGAGTGCCTGAAGCTTCCTCTTGCTGACTCGTCAACAATCGGCTCGCACAAATGTCCGCTTCGCAGGAGAACAAACGTGGCAGCCCAACAACCTCTACACTTATGAGGCACTTGTGATGCGCGCGCGATGCGCATGCACCCCTCAGTTGAGGGAGTGATCTGAGAACGAGGCTGAATAAGGGGGCGTGGCCAGACAGTGGGAGGTTCAATGGAATTTCAACTTCACTGTAACTGTTTGTTTTCAGTAATCCTTGTCCTTGTCCACGTTATGAGTGCCTGCAGCTTCCTCTTGTCGACTCGTCAACAATCGGCTCGCACAAATGTCCGCTTCGCAGGAGAACAAACGTGGCATCCCAACAGCCTCTACACTTATGAGGCATTTGTGATGCTGTCGTACCAGTACCTTTTCCTCTTTTTTTGCCATTTTTTCCTTTGGATCTCTTTATCAAAGTTATTATGTTTCCCATACAGAGGGATTGCTGCCTTAACCGTTGTGTCAGCCCTCTTTTGTTTTCTAAGCCTTGACAACAAATTAAGAAATTACCCAGGCAAAGAATGTGAGAGCTTGTCTTCCTCGGTCAGGTTACTCCACCATTTGTACAAGTCATTGTTAACTAATTGGTGCTATATTGGGAAACCCTAGTACCCTGATCCGAAACCCCCAAAGGCCCACTTTTTATGAACTCAACGTGATCTTGGGGGCCTCTACGGCTCAGTACTAGTTGAAACATTGCATGGTCACTTGAGCTTGTTTTTACTATAGTCTGGTTGACCACCTCTTTGGCCCCACAATTCTTTAAGAAGATATGGTCAATAGTGGAGGATGAGAAAATGTTTGACCAGGTTGGAACCTCCGAGAGAGACCCCTCAAAGAGTAGGTTGAATGCAAAAAGGTCCAGCTAGAAAGAAATATGGACCAGATCTTACCACAATCATCCCGATTGGACAAGTGAACAAGCGGGGCAACAATACCAATATCATCCACCTCATCCCAACCGCCATCAATTACCAAACATTTGCATTTAAAATCTCCAGCCAAAATTGCTAAACCAATAGGGTAGGTAATAGACCAGGCTAATAATGCATTCTCAATGTCATGTATAACTGTGTCCAAGTCCATACTTAAGGGATTGAAATAAATGTTAATGATCAAGATGGCTGCTTGTTGGTAAATGTCCCTAATATTACAGATCTTTGTTATCAAGATGGCATCAGAGTTTATAGGCAATCTCTCAATACAACAAAACCTTTTGATTTTCACAGCTGTTAACAGCCTTCCCATAGGCCTCCTCCTCAATCCATCCATTCTTAGCAAGTGTGGACTGAGTTGAATACCCATCCCATAGCGGAGTAGTCCTAAACCAAGTCTCTTGGAGGAGAGTAATGTCAAATTTGTCCAAGAGGCTCTTCTTATCCTTGGTCAGAAAGGAGTTGTGGGCACACGAGTTCCAGCTTAGTAATTGACATGTATACCTAGCAGCCAGGTCGACTTCCTGCTGAGGTTGGGAGAGCTGAAGTAAGCCAGCCCCAAATCAGAATATCAGACTCGTAGAGGACATATCTCCTCTGCTCTTGATTGAAATAACATTTTACTGTGATGTTGGCCCACTGATGTTTTTTTGGCTAGCCCCTCCTTGATGCGCATAGTAGCACTCAAAGCCTTTCAGAAGGATTTCCTCTTGCTGTCCGACCACTAACCTCTCAATCATCTTGGAGCTGAACAGCACATTTCCCCAGATGAGCGCGATCGATAGATGAACAAACTTTAGGTCGTATGATGACATTGAACTTAACACTGGAATGGTGAACAACAGGGCCACCAGTCTATGTTGATTTAGGGGAGTGTTCCAATCGTCATCAAACAAAAGTAAAAAAAATCAGGATCTGGCCATTGCTATCCCTAGACAGGCTATGGTGTGCAGTTGCCGTGTATGCGTTTGACCCATTCTCTTGATGTTGATATGGGGATGACCAGCCATTGCGCTGGGTAGTTGTATTCAATAATACGTGATCATGTGTTTGGTTTTTGTTTTGGACCCCCAGGTCACTATAGGGCTTCTGTTTGCCCAACTGGACTCCTCTGACCGATGACTCATGTAAGTTACTCCCCTATCTGAAGGAGTGTCCTTATTTCATTTAGTACCTCAGAGTTCATTCTCTCTTCATATGCCACTGTTTCATAGAGTCGAATGTAGGATTGCAGCACTATATTTAGTGCTGACAGTGAGCTCTTGGCCATATCCAAGGAATCATTATAACTAGAGTCATCACCTTGGAATGGGAGATAAGTTTTTTCCCTTGTCACAGGAGCACTGTTACGGATACAGGTAGCTGGTACAAGTGTGTCAGGAATTGCTTCAACGGGAGCCTCTTGAGTTCTAAATAGGCCAAGGGACACACCAGACCATCCTGTATACTTTCAATGGCTTGGATTTCATTTTCCAAACTCACACAAGCTTCAAAGATGGAGGTGTTCAGATCATGTTCCACTTGAGATAGGGCTGGCCCAGATATATCACAGTCAGTGGTATTCATTTTGGCTGCTATAGCCAAAGTATTATCTTACATCGTGCCCCCTACTTGGGTAGCCTGTGAATACGTTTTACGTGGCTTTGGGGGGAAGAAAGAGGACATTATCCCCTTATCTGTGCCAATCATAGCAGGCCCTTGTTGTAGTAAGGAGGTCGCAATAGCAGATTCCGATGGAGTGACGTTTTCACTCCTGAGGGGGTATCTCTTATTTTTCCCCTAGTCAGCAGGTATCAGCAGGGACCAGCAGGGTTCAAAGGACCTACGCCACAGTCTCCCAGCTATTGAGCAAGCTTGCTGTGGAGAGCACTCAGCAAAAACCTTTCCCAGCGGCTCTGATCAACCGTGGGCGAGGGGGTGGGTAAGAAGAGGAGGCAAACACTGGCCTTGCATGTGATGGCAAGGGCCAATTTGGCACTCACTGTTCAGGAGAGTCACAATTTTTACCACAGCTGAAAGCACAGTCAACGTGCTACAGGCAGCACTCCTTGGAAATTAATATCAATTCACTCACAGGTTAAACACATCGATGATGCCCAACAGCAATAGATATCGGTTTTCTTCACTCCACGTTTTTGCAGGCAGGTCAGTATGTAAAATTCAAGAGCTCTACTGTGCACTTACCTGGAGTGGCTAACTCACAGTTGCACACAGCAGTGTTCCACTCTCGGCCCTGCTCTCTTGTGGGCTGGTTGTAGGGTGGGAAGTCGACCATCCGCCCTCGAGGTTCCCAGCTCCTCTACTCTCTGCTACAGCAGCTCTCCGCTCCAATAGGCTAGAAAAAAGGGCCGCACTACATCAAGCTGTCGTGCCGCACTGCTCAGAACAGCACTCCACACTCAGGGCCTGATTCATGGAACATTTTCCTATGGGATTGCGCCATTATAAAACACTTGCATGAATCAGGTCCTCAATGCGTTGAGCAGCCGCTTCTGACAGCAAAACGACACTACCTAGAAATAAATTGAGTGACGGACCTTTGCTTTTACAGTTCAGAAAGGAGCTCAGCACCTTCCTCATCAAGGAATGACTCCTCGCTTACACATAGGTCCACACACCCGCACCCCCTGCCCTATGTGAGACTGGGTGATCTGCTCCCCACTGTTTCTTCCCCTGGTTGTATGTAGAACCCTTGCTGCCAAATTGTGTGCCCTCCCCTGTTGTTAGCTCCCCACTCACTGTTTCTCTGCTTCCCTCATCATGTTCTTCCCTCTATGTTTGTAAAGCGCTCAGTTGCTTCCTGAAGCTCAACAAATACCATAATAATAATAATAATAATAATGAGATGACTGTGTATTTTACTATGATTTACTGTGATTTTATTTAAGATGTGTTCTGAGATTTATGATGTTTTTACTGATCCAGCATTTTATCGTGTTTGTTATATAGGTGTCCCAGGATTTTTCTGGTGAATGTTTTATGAGGATGCTGTTTTATGGATTGCTTTTATTAATCTGAACGAACTGTTGCAACTGAGTGAAAGTGTGCATCCATTGTGGTTCTGTAGAGAATAATTTGAGTAAATACTGTTGTTATTACGTGTTCAAGTCTCCAACTTACAAGGTTAATTGATTGTTTCATGCTAAGGTAAATCATATCGTCCACCTGTTTGTGCCACTTGAAAGCAGTTTTGGTATTGGCCTTCCACATACCCCAGACTTCAAGTTCATCTACAACAGTAATTGCTATGTTTGTGACCAGATGATGACCAGATGATTTATCAGCATAGGTAAAGCCTATCAGTGATTTAGGCTCTTTCTGAAAGTCCAAAGTTCATGCTCATCAAACATGGCTGACAAAGTAGAGAGATAAGTCATTCATTTCAGTTTATTATCTGGAATATTCCAATAAAACCTCATTTCGCCTACACCACAAATACACATATGAACTATATCTTTTTCATTTGATCTGGTGTACATATTCCTCAAAAGAGACAGTAGCTTTTTTGCCCTGTGTACTGTGCATGCTACGAGCCATACCAATGGCAGTAGAGCGCTTCAAAAATGGCAGATAGCTGTGATGCTATAGCTAATAAATTGTGCGCAGTGAATTCTGGGGGCACTCAGAACCATAATGGATATTTATTCCATGCCTCAGTGGAAGCTGCACTTGCTGAAAAACATGTTTTCAAAGTTATTCGTTGCTGAGACTGGTATGCATGCCTCAGCCAAGGACACAGCGCTGGGAAAGCTAGGATCCACAGGTGCCAGCTGGTACCAGATACAAAAGGTTTGTTATGGCTTGCTATGTCTGCGCCAAGGTCTCAAAATGAGTTATGGAATTGTTTTCTGCGGTGCTTTAGGAGAGGGAAGCGCTTTGCTCCTTGGGGTTACTGTTGGTTGACCCAGCCGGCAGCCAACAGTCACTCATTAATGCGCAAGCGCTAATTCCAGAAGATTCAAGAAATTGCCACCCCTTTTGAGGAGTGTATATGTGCAGAGCTAGGGAAATGTAAGGTGGAAAAAGCACAAAGACCTCAGTCGGAGGGGGGACGCCTTGTTCCGACATACCTGTGGGCTGTTGTGTTCTCGGCCTGGCTGTTACCGGGGTCTTCCAGCCGCTTCTGGCGAGATGAGGAATTCAGTTACGCCATGGTGACGTATTCTTGCTAACTTACTATCTTTTCTGTGATTTACTTCTGTGTTATCACTTATTGCTTTATGTATGTTTAACTATGAATAAATTGCTGTATAAGTGCGCATTGTCCTCTAACTGCACATGTGGTGTGAGTCATTGTTCCGTCTACCTGCGTTCAAAGTATTTGCTCTGCTCTGCAAGTGTACTGGTGATAAATAACTGTCCATGCACTCTTGGTGAGCAATACAATAGCACACGCTGCCTCAGAGCAAAGAGTTTCTGCCCGGTTACAATCAAAGAACCAAGATACCTAATCCTTCATGAGCCTTGACCTACTCGGTCTGCAAAGTTAAGTGGCACAATAAGGACTACAGTATATTGATTTACCCACCAAGGGTCTTCATCGCTTCTTCATTGCAGAGGTTGCTGTCAAAATAGAGGTATGAATTTTGAAACCAAGCTAAAGGCCCATAGTTCATAAATGACTATAAGTTAGCACCTTGTGGTATAAAACTACTATAAAAGTTACCAAGGGAGGAAAACTCTGCCTATTTCAATCGGACAGGTGATGCTGAGGTAAGAACTCAACTTTCGGAAATCATCAGAATATAGGAGCTTCTTCTCAGCTCCACTAGGCAGAATGGACCATGTTTCCATTGGGGCATAGCCAATGACTCTGCCAGTCCCGTAGCCCATTTTGCGATCACAGCATCAAGGCAAAGTATATAACTGCATTTATGAACTATATACACAATGTACTGCATATGATCATTATGTATTACATGTAACTACAAACTGCCTATCTTAGTTGCACATTTTAATCTTGTCTTGTCAGTGCTGTCCCCTCTTCCCACCTCACTGCCTCCCTGTTACACTGAGGGAGTGTATCTGCCACTGCTGCTTTTCTCTAACGTGAAGCACCATGCATTGGGACTGCCCAGGAAATCAAACATGCTCATGTAAAGAGCTCCTTGCAGAAATAAATAAGAATGCAAAAAATACAGACTTAGCAACAGATTTGACAAGCCTTTACCTTGTTTAATTCTGAACAAGCCTAACTATGTTGCCTTGGGCATGGCTTGGACGGCCATGTAAAGGGACGTGCTCTTGTGGAGCTCCGCTGATCCTACAATGATCCTGGAGGAGAAGTGCGCACACGGGAACCGGCCGGCACCGACAAATAACGTCCATGCTTGTGAAGATGACGGTTACACTCGCTGAAACATTGATGCGAGTGGAGGGTGAGGACACTGAGTTATACTCGTCTGTCCGCCGCGGGCCCCGAATCGGCGAGTGGAACAAAATGGCGGCAGAGACAAAGAGGACAACAGGGGTCACGAGAGCGCCGCTGCGTTTACGAATATAGGTCTTGTAAAGCCCCTGCATCGAACTCCAAGACCAGCGATTAGAGGCAGACCGCAGCGTTTGCCTGGGACGTGCTGCTGCTTCACTGAGGCAGCGCACATCTGAAGGCGCACGCACCCGGAGCTGGTACAATCCATAGACTATACATTGCAGAGACTCATCGAGCGATCTGGTAGCTGACGCTGGGCCCGCGGCGCAATCGGATCGAACGCCGGCAGAACCCAGGAAAATACATTGTGGCAGCACACCTTTGGCAATAAGGTGGCTGCGGACCCTGGGGCTAACGCAAATGAGCGGGCGGCGGTGGCTGCAGTTTTCACAGCGCTGCAGATTAACTCTGTACACACAGGGAGATGGGAGAAATCCCATAGGGACAGACGAAACATCGGCGCAGGCCAGTTGTGGAGGCCGATGCAAGACATTTGCTGATCCCCTGACACTTAAAGCGGCCCCTCTGGGCCTGGGCATTGTGCGCCAGATGGCCTTGTGATCGCGGAAGAGGGGGAACAAAGGGAGTGCGGCAGATAGGTGAGTGCACTTGAGCACTGGCCACGGAAGGAACACGACAGAGACCGGAGCCAGGACACCGAGTGTGTAGGAGCACGTGGGAGGACACGGCCCACTCTGGGCGCGAGGGAAGAGACAAGTATATACTTGGTCTGCTGAGAGTGGTTCGTGACCACGCAGACCTTTGTGCTGAGGGAGGCACGGCAGGCTCTCGCCCAGTTAACATAGCAGGATGTCCTCTAAAGTGGTTAGACCCAGGATCAGACAGCCCACGATGGAGGCCTACGCCAGGTCGCCCCCAGATGCGGAGGGGGGCAAGAGTAAGGAGACCCCCACGGCAACGGCGGAGACACCGGGCACGATCCAGGAGGTGCTGGCAGCGATCGCAGACTTAAAAGTGGCCTAGGAGACTAAGTTGGGCCAGGCAATGAAGGAGCTGCAGGAGGGCCTGGACCTCAAGATCGGAGCAGTCCAGGAGGAGGTGAACCTGCTGAGACAGGACGTGCAAATGATTGCGGAGCGCACTGGGGCCTTGGTGAAGGAGATGGCCCAAACACGGAGGCGTGCGCCGCACATGGAAAGGAGATCCATGCCCTTGTGCAATGGGTGGGCAATCTGGAGGACAGAGCTGAGCAAGCAGAGGGGCGCGCCAGACGCAATAACATCCGTATAGTGGGCCTGCCTGAAGGTATGGAAGGGTCAAACCCCACAGAATACGTGGAAACCATGCTCTTACAGGAGATAACAGGCGGGGCGCTGACCCAGGAGTTCGCGGTTGAAAGGGCACACAGGGCCTTGACTAGGAGACCGCCCCCCGGAACCCTCCCATGGCCGCTGATCGCAAAGATCCTGAACTATCGGGATCGGGAGAAGATACTCAAATTTTTCCGGAGGGGAGGAACGATTGAAAAGGGTTCAGCAAAAATCACGGCTTACCCGGACTATACACTGCTTGTACAGTGTAGTAGGATGAACTTTGGATCGGTAAAAAGGAGGCTGAAGGAAGCAGGCCATCGCTACATGTTGCTCTACCCAGCCAAGTTGAAAGTGTTTTATAAGAACAGATCCCTTTTTTTCGAGACACCGACTGAGGCAATGGATTGGCTGTATATGCAGGGCTGACCTCAAGAACCGGATGTCCAGATGGGAGCTGCGGAAGATAAGTAGCACGTAGCTGTGGCACCTAGGTTGACATGGCCAAGACATTGGGACTTGAATATAGAGTTGTATTAAGCTTGTGGGGTTGTGTGTTGTAACATCAACTGGCTGGACCTGCCGGACGCACCAATCCTAAAATAGACGACTGGGAGCTCCTAGGAGGCATCCCTTGAACCCAATAGTAATATACTTAGTTAGGTCACTGTTAGATCGGTGACGCCCCACAGGGTCCTAGTCCTCGGCGACGGGACAGGACCAGACGCGGGTGGGCCTGAGATCCAGGGATGGAGCTGGGCATTTGCTGGGGTAGGGCAGGGTGGGGGGAGGGGCTGCGTTGTGTGCAGTGGAAGGGAGTTGGGGAACAGAGAGGGGGGGAACTGTTGAGGTGGGGAAGGGGGAGAGTCGGAAAACAAACCATCAAGGGAAGCATTGAAGGGAGAGGTGGGTTGGGAACAAACCGAGTAGATGGCATCGGGTAATCTCAGAATTGTGACCTGGAACGTACGGGGCCTTAATAGCTATCTGAAACATAATAAAGTGATGCTGTATTTAAAAAGGATGTAAATTGACATAGCCCTGCTGCAAGAGACTCATCTCACAAGGGAGAAGTTGGAGGTTGTCAGGAGAAAATCGAGGGGACACGTTGTGGGGGCTACGTATTCGGCGTACACTAGAGGGGTTATCACTTGGGTGGCGCTGCATGTGCCGCTCCTGGTGCTTAGCTCAACGGTAGATCCAGAGGGCAGAATGGTGGTGGTGACAGGACTCCTGGAGAACAGGGAAGTGCATATCATAAATCTGTATGCCCCCAACCACGATACAGCGGCTTATTTTAGGTCCCTTTACAGCAAAATTAGCCCCCTGGCTGGGGGTGCGGTGGTGTGGGGAGGGGACTTTAATTGCACTCTGAATCCCAAAATGGATAGGTCAGTTGACAAAACGGGGAAGCCGGCGCCGGCGGCCAAAGCGCTGGGGACAATGTTAAAAGATCTAGGCCTAGAAGATGGGTGGAGAAGGTTGCATCCAATGGATAGGCAATACTCGCACTATGCAGCGCCACATGACCTGCACACGAGGCTAGATTATGTGTTCGTAGCGGCTGAGATAGCGGGAGAAACGGTGGGAGCGGAATACAAGGCCCGGGTACTATCCGACCACTCACCTTTGGTTGTAGAGTGGCAACACCAACCCCCCAGAGCGCTGATCCCGACATGGAGACTTAGGACTGAGGAATTACAAGATGAGGGGTTCCGGGAGGATTTGAGGGAGGCCATCGAGGAATATTTTGACATAAACACGGGCAGTGTATGCTCTGTGGGAACGTTATGGGAGGCGTTTAAGGTGGTGGTGCGTGGAGTAGCCATTTCGAAATCTAAAGGGCTCCAGGTGGGCATCGAAAGGGAACTTCAGGAAACGGAAAGGGAGCTGGAGGGTCTCACACGACATGAGGATACCGCCCGGGAGAATAGCGCCAAGATAAAAGACCTACAGTTAACCTGCAGTGGACTCTGGGATAGGCTATGTAGACTAAATTACAAGAAATACACGGCGAGGCTACACACAGGGGGCGACAAGCCGGGCAGATTGCTGGCCTGGCTGTATAAGAGTGAGAACCCCCGCACAGTGATCAGTGAGATTAGGGATGAGGAAGGTCGCATCTGTAATACCCAGGAGGGGGTGAACGAGGAGTTCCTCAAGTTTTACAGACACTTATATGAGGACACAGGGGAGGATAAGTGTCAAGACATACTGGACATGCTAGAGGACATAGAGCTGCCCACCCTGGATGACCTAGAATGCACGGAATTGGACGCCCCTGTCACCTCGGAAGAGCTGGAGGTGGTGATCCAACATTTGCCCACGTGTAAGGCACCCGGGACGGATGGGTTGCCTAGTGAGTTTTACAAGACATATAAACAGGAGCTGCTTCAGCCACTGCTTGCCATGTTTAACAAGGCCTATGAGCAGGGGGAACTGCCATTTTATCTTCGCGAGGCGATGATCATCCCACTCCTGAAACCAGGCAAGCCCACTGTGGAGTGAGGGTCCTACAGACCCTTGTCCATGCTGAATCAGGACAGCAAAATACTTACGGCAGTGCTGGCCAATAGGCTGAAGAGGGTGATCGGTAGGCTGATACACCCAGATCAGACGGGCTATGTCCCCGGCAGGAACATTGAGCTGGCTATCGTGTCGCTAGACGCGGTCAAAGCCTTTGATTCGGCGCGATGGCCTTGGTTGAAAGCACCCCTGAGGGGATATGGAATGGGACCTGGATATATCAGGTGGGTATAATCTCAGATACTTGCAACTCAGCAGGGGGACCAGACAGGGATGCCCCTGGTCACCCATGCTATACATTCTGGCATTAGAGCCGTTGGCAATATGCCTGCGGCAACAATACAGGGAGGTGGGGATTAGTACAGTAAGTGGTAGACACCTGGTATCGCTATATGCAGATGACATGCTCCTTTATCTGCGCTATCCGGAGGAGAACCTGCAGTATGTGCTAGAGATGATGAACCGCTATGCCACCCTTTCGGGCATATCGGTGAACCCTAGGAAATCTAGTTTGTTCCCCTTGGGTAGATATAAGAATGTCCCGTTACAGAGGCTGCCTATCCTGCCAATACCATGGCAGACTGAGACATTTAGGTATTTGGGAGTAAATATTTACCACATGATCGAGGCGGAGCATGAACACAATACAGAGAAAGCATTAGAGGGAGTTAGGAACAGCATGGTGTTTTGGTCTAGATTGCCCCTTACTATGATGGGGAGTGCGGCCTTGCTCAAGATGGTGGTCCTGCCTAGACTCTTGCATTTCTTTGTGAATGTCCCGTTTTTGATTCCCAGGAGCCTATTTGTGAGACTTCATAGCGTGTGCAGGGGCTTCATATGGGGTAACTCCAGGAACAGAGTGGCCCTGTGGAAACTCCAGAACCCATGTGACAAGGGGGGCATAGGCCTGCCAAATATCGAGCTTTATTATCTGGCGGGGCAGCTGCTGTTTGTGGCCAGGTGGCTGTCGACTGCAGACTCGGCGGAAGCCAGGCTTTTGCGGGGAGACACGGCCCCATACTTTTTGAGGGAAGTGGTGTGGTTACAAAAGAACAAACTGGCGGGAAGAGGGCAGCTATTGAGGCTGGGCTGGGAGGTCTGGCACAGAACGTGGAGAATGATGGGTGACTCAGAGCCGTTCTCTCAGCAAGCCCCGCTGGTGGCACTATGCGGGAACGACTCTCAACTGTTCAAAGCGGTCCGTAGATATTGGGAACCGGTAGGCCTGGCCACCCTCGAGGACATATGGCAGGAAGGTGAGGCATTGGAATTTCAGCGGTTGCAAGAAGAGACAGGGGTGCATAAAGTCCAGTATATAACCTACGCTAGGCTCATGAAACGGGTTAGGGAGAGATGGCCTGAGACAGTGCTAGCGGATGACCCTGATGCCTCCCTGGAAACGATGTATGATGTTTCGGAGGGCGGGCACGAAATATCAAGGATATACAAACTTCTGAGAGCAAAGGCAGGGAAGGAGCTGTTTCAACTGAGGCAGGACTGGGAGGAGGAAGTAGGAGGACCCATGAAAGATGGGCAATGGGAGAGAGCCCAAAGGTACCATAAAAAGGTATCACGGAATGCAAGACTCCAACAACTCCAATTGTATGTCACTCACAGGGCTTATCTGACTCCTGGGAAAATCGCAAGGTTTGGAGGCTCGGCTACGCAGAACTGTCCCAGGTGTGGGGAGGTGGAAGCGGGGCTGCTACACATGTTCTGGGCTTGCCCGGAGGTGCACAGATTTTGGGATGAGATTAAAACTAAACTGTCTGGTGGGGGAGTGGAGCTGGACGTGGGATCAGCTTGGCCATGCATGCTCGGGATCTTTCCCAGGCCACGGGATTTAAAGCACATAAGCAAAATGAAGGACTTAGCCTACATCCTGGCCAAGCGCAGGATCGCAATGGGCTGGAAGGCGGCCCACAGACCCAAGGTGGAGCTATGGTGGGGGGACCTCCTCAGATGGGCGGAGGCGGAATCCGTAGTTTGGTTTGAAGCAGTTACTAGGGGGGGAGAGGAGGAAGTAGGGCCCTTGCCCTGCTGGCCTGGCGGCAATTGGTGACCTCTATGGCAAACCCTCACCAGGACAATAATGAATCGGAGGAGTCGGATGAGTGCATAAACACTGCAATACCTGATAATGCTCCTGTAGATGACATGAGTGGGCAGGCTCTGGTTTGTGGGGTGGGGGGGAGGACGGAGAATTACACTGTATAATGATGGTTTGATGCTGATTATGTACGTCCTAAACAGTTGTAATGTGTGTTATTTTGTTTGTTTTTTTTACAAAAAAAAAACTATGTTGCCTTGACACAAACCATAGTGTAGGCGATCCAAGTTGTTCTAAGGGCCACCCCACTCATCCTCTCCACTCCCTCCTAGAGCCTAGAGCCTAGAGGGCAAGTGAATGCACGTTTCAAACAATCAGAGTCCATGACGCTACAGATACGTTAAACTGTATTCATATAATACCATCTTCTTATGAGTATTGGCCTAAGCCCATTCGCGTTACACAGAAAAGCGCATTTGAAATGCTCCAATTAGAATCGACTTTGCCGCCATTTTAAAAACTATCCACCATTTTGATTTTAACTCTTGCTTTGTGTCCTAAAATGGTGGATTGTGTTTCAACTACAGTCGAGCCAAACAACCTTTGAGTTACGTCAACATTCAGGCTGACAGAGAGTAGGCTGTTTGTTCTGTGCAAAGAAACCTTGTGACTCGTTTGAACTGCAATCCAAGTGTTGTCTGCGCTCACAAGCCTCATCCTCATATAAACAATGGAACAATGTAGAGCAAACTTAAACCGTGTGCTTTGGTTGTAATATATTGTGTTCTTTATGGAAACTGGGCTTACTATGAGCCGGAGACCCAACACTGCCATTGTATCTTCATGGACAAGCAAACTTGTTAAATATGTTAAACAATATTGTCATATCTGTCATATGAACGAGGCATAAACCCTAGCATGTAAATTATTAGTTTGGAGAGGGGCTGGACAATGATTGGAATAATGTATAAAAATGCCAGCATTAAGATGTCCAGCACTCTCACCCCTCACTGTGTCTGATTGTACACACTGAGAGGTGTTGGGAGCCAGATACCTATCTGTTTTGCTTTGAAATCTGTACAGAAATAAAGATGCTTATATCTTTCGACCCATGATTGGCGTATTTCATTTTGTGGTACTATGCCTCGATATTTCTTTGGTCTTTTAGATGGCGCCCAAATAGGGACCCTCAAGATTGATGTCACCTCGCTGAAAAGAAGACGTGTCTACCGGACCGGGATCAGAGAGTGGAAAAAAGGGGGCCCCTTTCTATGAGACGCGACACCTCGATAGTACTGTACCATCTGATCCCTGGAAGGTGAGCAAGCGGTTCGAGAGAGCATCTTGACAAGGGTCCCCATATTGTGGTGGACTCTTTGCCGAAATCGTCAACCACGAGGATCCTTTGTAATCCGATCAGACCTCCTTAGTCTTTGAAAGCAGGTGAGTTGTGCCCCGATTCCTAAGAATCCTGATATTGTTTGAAAATTTGTTCTCATGAGTACAAATTACGCCAGGTAACACCAGTAATCTGACATGCCTGGGAAATTGTCTGCCTGTTTCAGGGGTTTATTCCGCAGAGACAGACAATCTTTGCGATGAGGTCAACCGGCGCCACCTGTTGGCTCACCAGCTTGGTTAATGTACTGTAAGTACGGCCTCAATAGTATTGTATTTGACGATATTTGGCACAGACAAACTAGACATGTTTCCAAAATTCAGTGGCCAGTTCTAGGTAGTTTTGAAATTGCCCGTATAGAGTACTTAGAGTCTATATTGTTGAAGAAAAAGGCTAGGCCTGCAGCATTTGATGTAATTAAGGATTGGAGAAAGGAAGCTATGCAGCAACTTAAGAGTAAAGAGAAACACGCACATCGACTTATGTATAATGCTGGAAAAGCATTATTGTATGATCAACAGAAACAAAATCTGTTAGATGTATGGATAGGGCTTTTCAACTTGGAGTACAGAAAATATATCCGTCTCAGGATTTTCATATCTCAGACGAGCTCATCGATAAACTATTGAATGAGCGTATGACTGTTGCCACTGCACAACCTCCTTATGTCACTCTCCCTGTTGTTTTACTTCTTCCCGCTGTTGCACCTCCTCCCGTTGTTGTTGCTTTTCCTCCCGTCGTTGCTCCTCCTCCAGTTGTTGCTCCTCCTCCTGTTGTTGTTTCCCCTTCTGCTTCCTCGCCCTTACCGACAGTTGCCGTTCCCTTAATTTCATCTTTACCACCAGCGGTAGTGTCTCCACTGCCTATTGAACAAAATTTGTCTGAACTTTCTTGTCCAAGTGGTTCTGCTACACTTGTAGCGATTGAAGGGGCGAGTGCTGGTTCAAGAATAGTGACTTGTAGTACAGCATCTAAAGCTAGGAAAAGCTAGGAAAAGAGAATTGTATGCGTGGGCTATGAAATATATAGAAGAAGGTGAAAAATTAGCTGTTTTAACTGGGATTTCTGTCCAAGAAAGTATTCCCAAACAGAATATTTTGATAGAGGGGATGGGAATGCATTAGGCTGATGTTTGGAGTGATCTGACGGACATGAATGTCCCACAGGGGTTGAGGGATTTGAATGTCCTAGCTCGCTCAAGGGACACTGCAGAGAAAGTACATGTTGGGAGGGTATTTGAGTTTAAGAGGGAGTTAGATCGGTTACAGAATGATGAAATAGATGGCAATAGATTGGAACCCTCATTTGTGCAGAAATAATTTCTTCTTTCATGTAAACCAATCAGTGAAGAGACACGTATTTGCACAAGAGATGCGCTTAGATGGATTTCGGATGTTTCAATTTCTCCCATTGAAATATATGTCAGCATGCTCCGGCTATGCAAAGGAAAGTGTTACAGGTAATGGTAGAGCACCTACAGGATGAGTTTATGAAGAAAAAGGTTTGTTGTTCCGCAGATTTGATAGTCATTTATAAGAGAGCATTTTCACCCGATACTGCTTTGGCTACTTTATCACATGATTTAGCTTTGTTGCTTAATGAATGTTCAGAATTGCCTACTTTTCAATTGCCAATGAGGGAAGTTCCTCCGACATTTGTTCCTAAAGTAGAAATTTCCGCTAATGCTGCAACAGGCGCAGCAGCTGCTACTATTGAAGCACACTATGTCTCACAGTTTGTTCATGTTCCATTTTCTAGACAGGAAGTGAATACCATTAGACAAATGATTCCAGATATCAGGAAAAATCCAACAGGATTTTATAATGAAATTGAATCTGTCTTGCATTTGTCAGTTTTTTCTTGCTGGGTGATATAGACTTGTTGTTCCCTGTGATCCTTCCTGCTGATTTATGGAAACAGATTATAACTGTAGATGATCATGCAGGGCTGTGTGACACTTGGTTAACTTGGTACGGATAGATGGAGAAAGGAATGCTGGTGGGAAACCGCCACAGGTGATATTGACACTGCCAGACAGAATAGTAACTAAATTGAAAATGTTGGTTCGGGAGAGAGAATACTTTGGGACAAGCTTACAGCTTGCATCCAGGGGAAGTCTGAGGGCACTACCAAATTTTTTGATCGGTTCGAATAAGTGTTTTCAGATTTCAGTGGTCAAGACTTAAATACCGAGTCAGGAAAAAGGCTGTTTGTATACAAATTTGTGCATGGATTGTTGCCTGATATCCAATCACAAATTATGACTTCCGAAAGTGCCTGGCAAGCAAAATCGCAGTCTGAAGTATTGCATATGGCTCAGTATTATGAGAAAAGGGTCAATACTGAAAAAGAGAAGATAGAAAAAAAGGCAGACTTGAAGACAAAAGTATTGTTGCAGCAAATAGTAAGAGGAACCAGAGGTGGGAATACACAGTTTAGAGGTCAGTTTGCACAACAGAGTAATGCGTAAATGGGTCCTGTACACATGAACCAATGTGCCTATTGCAGACAGGAAGGTCATTGCCGAGCACAACGCCCGATCCTTCAGCAGCGAATGAATAACACATATGGTACCATGGGTAGACGATCCAGAGGCTGTCATGGGATAGAGGGTCCTGCTAGAAGTCAGTTCACTCAGAATCAACAGTCATTTCACAAGATAGTTAGCAGCATAGTGTTAATAATGGGAACAGTCTATTTTTCTGAGGATCTTGCATTTGATGATGTACTGTTTCTTCAGGACAGCCCGATGCAGAGTCTGGAACCAGTACCTATTCCCGTCGATCAGAAAGGGCCCTACGTTGAGATCAAGGTGGGGAACAGGAAGCATCTATTTTTGATAGATACAGGAGCACAGAAGTGTTCCGTTGATCATTTGCGGGTTCCAGATATTCCACTGTCAGGGCAGAACAACATTTCTTTAGGGTTCTCTGGTACGCCAGTGTTTAGTCCGGTCTCTCAGCCGGTACCAATATCACTTGGGCCATTCACCGATTTATGTCCATTTCCTTTGATGACGAATTGTGGCAGACATTTTTTGGGGTTCAATCTGTTGAAATAATTTAATGCTGTGATTTACTGTTCTTCGGATGGAGTGCATTTAACGATTTCACCTCAACGTACTTCCGCTTCACAATTCTTGGCTAGGCCTTTACCGACTGAATTGGATAAGGTTCCGGCATGTTTATGGGCGGTTGATGATAATGACGTTGGTATTTTACAAAATGAGCCTGTTAAAATTGTGTTGATCCAGATGTTAAACTACCACGTATTCCACAGTATAAGATTTCAGTTGACGGTGAACAAGCTTTAAAGAGTATAGTTTCTGATTTTGTACATCGAGGAGTGATTGAGGAAATTGCAGGAAGTTTGTGTAATAGTTCGATTCTACCAGTGTATAAGAAAGGGGATAATGGAATTCTTTTCTGTTTTATTATTGATTTGCATGCTATTAATAAGATTGTTGCTTCACAATTTCCAATTGTGCCAGATGTGACTACTATATTGACAATGATTTCAGCTTCAGCTACTCATCTTAGTGTTGTGGATTTAAAGAATGCTTTCTTTAGCATTCCTGCACATGTTGACAGTAGATATTCGTTTGTGTTCACCCTAGGGGGACGCTCGTTTACATTTACTCATGTGCCACAAGGGTACACTGAGAGTCCAAGCATTTATAGTAGAGCCTTTAAGGAACAGCTTGATACGCTTGAGTTGCCTTGCACCTGTACATTGTTGCAGTATGTTGACAATCTTCTTTTAGCTGCAGATTCCGAAGTTGCTTGCAAGCAGGGCACCATGTTGCTGCTTATCCATCTAGCGGAACATGGGCATAAGGCTTCATTAAAAAGGTTTCAATATTGTCGACAGGAGGTCCTGTCAAAGGAGGGGAGAAGACTGACACCTGAACGGATACAAAGCATCTCTACCATGTCTGTACCAAATACACAGAAAGAGGTCAGAGCCTTGATAGGCATGGCTTTATACTGTAGACAGTGGATCCCTACCTTTTCATCAATGATAAAAAACAATGTTGGCATTGACAAAGAAGGGTATTTCTTTGCCTTTACCGTGGAACATGGATTGTCAGAAAGCTTTTGATCTGCTCAAGGCTGAGTTGTGTTCAGCACCAGTTTTGGGCACACCAAATTACGACAAGGCCTTTATTTTGTATGTGCATGAATGTGATGGGTGCACATTGGCTGTGTTAACGCAGGAGAATGGGGGAAGAATAGACCGTGCAGTTATTTTTCCTCCATCCTTGACCCTGTTACATGCGCTTTGCTGCAATGTTTGAGAGCTGTTGCCGCTGCATCGGTAAAACAAAGTGAGGGTATGGTTTTGGGTCACTCCTTAACCATGATGGTACCTCACACTGTAGACGTTCTATTAAACAGAATGCAAATGCAACATCTCACATCAGCATGATTAACAAGAAACAAGCTGATTCTATTTGCAACACATCTCAAAATTAATAGATGTTGCTCATTACATCCAGCCGAACTATTGCCTCTTCCGCAAGAAATTGATTGCAGTGACAAAATGTCACATGACTGCCTCTATACCACAGAACAAGAGACTAAAGGCAGAATTGATCTAAATAATACACTGTTAAAAGATCCACAAGGGGAGCTGTTTTGCGATGGCTCCTGTTTCAAACTCCCGGATGGTACATCCACTGCAGCTTACGCAATCACTACATTAAGCACTATTGTGGAAACCAAAAGAAAGGAAGCGCTTTTGAATGTATATAACGAAAGAGGTCACTAACGCTAACACTTGTTTGCAAGACGTAGGAATTGTCTGCATAAAAGACATTCAGGGTGATGCCACTTCACACAAACTTAAACAGTGGGCTGAGGGTTTAGCAAGTTTAGACGATGAAGGTTGTTGGGTAAATAATGGAAAACAAAAATTATGCTGCCCAATGCTTATGTCACTGCTATGGTTACGATAGCTCATGGTCCAACTCACATACCCCCCCTTGCTCACTGCTCTTAGAGAGACACAGCTTCACCTCACTGATGATGCACAACTAGGTTGAAACATGTGTATGGGTTTGCTGCGGTAGTCATGTTCAGAGGAGAATTGCCTAACATTTCGGTGCTGGACTGCCTCTGGACAGGACAAGGACTGATATGTGGGGATATTTCTTCTCTGTGAAAGGAACAGTGAGCTAAAGACTTGGTTGAGACTCTCCAAGGGCCATCCACCCGAGAACAAGTCAATGGGCTTTGTTCATGCTGGTAGAGAGTTTTCCAGACCCCCCCCTGTTTTGCATACTAAGTAGCTTTGGGTCTCACCCTAAGTTACCAGGGGACTCCAGACATGGAGCCCTTGCTCACTGCTCTTAGAGGGACACAGTTTCACCTCACTGATGATGCCTAACTAGGCTGAAACACGTGTATGGATTGTTGTGGTCCTTTTGTTCAGAGGAGAATTGCCTAGCATTTCGGTGCTGGACTGCCACCGGGCAGGACAAAGACTGATATGTGGGGATATTTCTTCTCTGTGAAAAGAACAGTGAGTTAAAGACTTGGTTGAGACTCTCCCAGGGGCCATCCACCCAAGAACAAGTCAATGGGCTGTTCGTGCTGGTAGAGAGTTTCCCAGACCCCCCCTGTTTTGCATTCTAAGTAGATTTGGGTCTCACCCTAAGTTACCAGGGGACTCCAGATGTGGACCCCTTGCTCACTGCTCTTAGAGAGACACAGCTTCACCTCACTGATGATGCCCAACTAGGCTGAAACTCGTGTATGGGGTTGCTGTGATACTCTTGTTCAGGGACGAATTGCCTAGCATTTCGGTGCTGGACTGCCCTGGGCAGGACGAAGACTGATATGTGGGGCTATTTCTTCTCTGTGAAAAGAACAGTGAGCTAAAGACTTGGTTGAGACTCTCCCAGGGGCTATCCACTGAAGAACAAGCCAATGGGCTGTGTTCGTGCTGGTAGAGAATTTCCCAGACCCCCCCTGTTTTGCATACTAAGTAGCTTTGGGTCTCACCCTAAATTACCAGGTGACTCCAGACGTGGACCCCTTGCTCACTGCTCTTAGAGAGACACAGCATCACCTCACTGATGATGCCCAACTAGGCTAAAACACATGTATGGGGTTGCTGAGGTACTCTTGTTCAGAGGAGAATTGCCTAGCATTTCGGTGCTGGACTGCCCCTGGGCAGGACAAAGACAGATATGTGGGGATATTTCTTCTCTGTGAAAAGAACAGTGAGCTAAAGACTTGGTTGAGACTCTCCTAGGGGCCATCCACCCAAGAACAAGTCAATGGGCTGTGTTTGTGCTGGTAGAGAGATTCCCAAACCCCCCCCCCCTGTTTTGCAATTCACAAATGTAGCAAAATGATTTGTAAATTGTTAGAACCTGTCTGGGTTAATGTAAATATCTCGAAAACCGCTGAGCGTTTTGTTTAAAATTGCATGGTATGCTTACAGTATAATGTTGAGAAAGGTACATCGACACCGAGGGGTAGTTTTGGTCCCGTCTCTATGCCTTTTGAGGTTATACACTTTTACTTTATTGAAATGGAGCGTTGTCAGAATTATAAGTATGTCATAGTAGTTATTTGCGCTTTCAGTAAATGGGTCGAAGCTTTTCCTTTAAAAGATGCCACAGCAATGACAATGTCGAAAACCATGCTGACGGAATATTTTCCTAGGTTTGGTTTGCCAAGAGTCATTTGGTCGGAATATGTCCATATTTTATCACTGCTGTTATCCTGCAAGTATGCGCGGGATTGCAGATCAATGAACGGTTCCATTCGGCCATACACGCTCAGAGTGCCAGACTTGTAGAAAGCCACAACGGTATATTAAAGAATAGGATCGTCAAAGTCTATGCAAATAGCAATTTTAAATGGCCAGATGCCTTACCGATAGCACTATTATCCATGTGGACGACCGCACACTCAAAGACAGGGCTCTTTCCTTAGTCATGGGGAGACCAGCCAATATATGGATTGTACTTAAACCCAAGCTGCTAAAAGATGTAGAGCATTTGCTCCTTTCTGAGTACTGTGACCAGCGAACTCAAAACTTGTATTTGATTTATCAACAGGTGCGAGAAGCCCTCCCTGGAAAGTATGAGGGTCCAGGTCATCGACTCCGACCTGGCGACTGGGTGCTCATAAAATCATTTGAAAGAGTCTCCTGTCTCGCACCTCGCTGGAGAGGACCACACCAAGTATTCTTGGCCACACAGACTGCTGAACTAGTGTAAGGGAAATGACACTGGATCCACGCAACGCACATCAAGGATATTTATCTTCCTCTGCCCCACGACAAAGGGGAAGAGAAGGAGATTGTTCACTTTGATGCTCACCACGAGCCTGTTTTGTCTACTGAAATCCTTCCTGAGCCCGTGGGGCCAGGGGAGACTCCTGCTTTGCCTTCAAGTACTTCTTTGGATCTTTCTTCACCATTGAGCAATCTAGCTTCCGCTTCATCACTTCCTTCAGGAAGCGACGACACTCTGTTCGCAGATCACACCATACCTGGAGTCTTGAGGTACGATCTGAGTCCGAGACCCCGAACTTACAGTGCAGCATCGGCTGTGCCTAAAAGGAATCATCGTTGAGTCAGTCGATCATCACGCTTTCACCAAAAAATAAATAAGAGCTTGGGACCGGCAAAGTTACCTTCAAGCAAGATAGGCCACGTGGTCAGGAGCCACCGATGAATGAACTAAAAGAGCCTAACGGAGATGCTTCTAAACGGACTTTGAGAAACAATGTCTTTTCCTAAATCTACTCGTGCAGAGCAAGCTATTGGTCTCGTGGCTGATAAAGACTCTGTTCATCGAAGATCATGGTCCCTGAGGACCCACTGTTTTTTTATCATAGTATTGGTCTGTTTTATAGTTATATTTATGCTTGGGTTGTGGTACATAGAAAGAGTGCTTCCACTTGATAAACTGTTACCCACTGAAATAATCCCCACTGTGTCTCCACCTTTTGTGCATCTGCACACTCGTCCTCCACAAGACTCCCAACATAGACAGGTTTATCATAATAACACTCTCCTAATTATCATGAATGCGACCCATGCGAACAGAACAAATTGCTGGGTATGTTCACACTTACCACAATACGTGGAAAAGGGACTGGGCTGGTATATTCATCCTCTTCCTTTAACTACTGCATGCTATACCTCGCTTAGGGCACTATTCTTTGGAAGTTGAAATGATAGTATTTCTGGGAACTTCAATGGGACTAATCTGAATGAATTTTTAAAGTGAGTCTTAACACCTCTGGGATGTTCTCTCTTTACAAATAGAAGCAAACTCAATGTTGCTTCTATTAGGCCTTCTGATAGACTCTCTAGACCTTTTCAATCACTGATTTCCTCCAAGAGGGCTCCCGTAGGCAACCGGGATCCCATGCCTCCTTCCTATACTATTAATCATAGCCCCAGCTCTGTTTCTTTCTGTATACAAAGGGAAGGGTACATTTGAGGGTTGTACTAACATTGCAAATCTAACCAGTGAGGACAGACCTTTGTATGTAAGAGACCCTGTTTACTTTGTTTGTTGAAATGAGGCCTATCCTTGGTTACGTAGAGATTGGCAGGGTACTTGTTACTTGGGTATCTTGTTATCAGGGGTGTACGTGACTACCACCACTGAAGTCTCTAGAGCTCGTCCAAGGCGGGATGAGAATGGTGATACACCTTCACAAGTCATGGGTGATGTAGCAAAATCCTTTGTGCCGTTTTGGGGACAGATAATGAACTCTGAGGATATTAGAAGACTAGCAAGGGTACTGGAAAAGACCATCAATAGGACCACTGATATTCTGTACAACATGACGCTGGAGCAAAAGGCAATTAGATTAGTGGCCCTCCAAAATAGGATGGTGTTAGACGTCATCCTCTGTTACGCTCACCTGGCTCCCACAGGGGCGTCGGTCGGACCCGGACTGCTGCGGCCTCCACCCACGTGATGCGTAGTGCAGCGATGACTGACTGGATCTGCCCTCCTAATCGTGTCTGCTTGACCCGTAGAAATATTCTCCTACAAGTGGAGAGATGGATTTAGCCACTTGTGGATTCAAGTGATAGCTCCCCCACTGTGCTCCCCACTAATCACCTCTGTGCCCTCTCAGCAATCTCACCTTATATTCTTGGAGGATGAGCCCTCCATCCTGCGAAGCACGCAGGGGCGCGTTGATGACCAGTTACTTCACTGGCCTGAAGATATTGGAAGAGTTGTAGACGAATCCAAAAGGTCCTGGCGAAGAGCCGTAAGTATATAGTTCGTAAGAGTTCAAAATGTCTGGAATTCACTCCTGCCCAATTCCTCTTTTATCTTGCAACTTTGACCCAATAAGAAGATTGACTGCTGAAAGTGCTCCGGTAAAAGTCTGTATCACCCAACACTGTCCGGTAAATAATGCCAAGGGTTAAACTTGCGGCTTTCTCCTTTTCTTACAGGTGCGGCATAAGAAGATGTGGCGTGCTGATGAATAATACCTCCGGCGGTAAAATCAGGTAAGCATATGGCGGCTAAAGGGATTGTCTCTGTCTGTTCTCTCTGCTCACCTTGTTGTTTCTTGTCCCCCTTAGGTGCAGGGATTCGGCGATGTAAAGATGGAGACAGCGCCGGATCGAAGAAATGCTGCGTGGAATGGTGAGTATGGCGCGGCGCTGCTGCTGCGATGCGACGCGTTTAAAACCAAATCTTTCCTCTGGTTTGAAGATGCAATGAATACGGAATCAGGTAAGAAATCAGGTAATACACTTGTTCTAACCTTTGCTTCTTTTCCTTCTTTCTAGGTGCTCCAGGTTCGAGGCGGGCGTGGCAGAAGGCTGGATGCTGCTGCTGGCACGGTGAACGTTACGCTGCTGGATGCAGAATAACGCAAAGCGTGTGCTGCTCTTCGGGTGTGGTTTAAGTAGCCTCCAAAGTAGTCCCAGGTAGGTATTCCTCCCCGACCACACCCGAGTAACAAAATAGTCCCTAAGGTAAAGTAGTCCCTTCTAGGCCTCACATGGGTTTGGATCTTCTTGCAGCATGGCCTGCATCAGGTAAGTGTGCACCTATGAGCCTGGCGCCTATGTCGCCAGGACTGATGTCCCATATGAGCCTGGCGCCATAGGCACCAGGACTGAACCCAGACAGCCCCTAACAGGGTTGCTGGGTTTTCTCTAGGCAACATGATGCCTGCTCCCGGGGCTGATGGCTGGGGGTATGCAACATGACAGCACTCCCCCTCAAGGCCCCTCCTAAAGTCGGTCCTCCCCTTGGTCCTGGTTTGTCTGGGAAGTCCTGGTGGAATCTCTTCACTAATCGTGGTGCATGAACGTGGTCACTAGGCTCCCATGACCTTTCCTGTGGCCCGTAACCTTTCCAATCGAGTAAGTAAAAAAGTTTTGATTTAACCACCTTGGAGTCCAGGATGTTTTTCACCTCGAATTCAGGTTCTCCATCTATCAAGATAGGATCTGGTGGTTTGGTTAGTCTTGTTTCTGGTTGAACTGGTTTTAAAAGTGAAACATGAAAGACTGGATGAATTTGCATATTGGAGGGTAATTCCAGTTTGACGGCCACTGGGTTGATAATGGCCTTAATGGTGTAAGGTCCCAAATATCTAGGATTAAAAGTCTGAGTTCCTTTCAGAGGTATGTGTTTTGTAGCTATCCAAACCTGATCTCCAATTTGGTACTGTGGAGTTTCACTTCTATGTAGATCAGCATTTTTCTTGTATTTCTCTTTTGCTTGCTTTAAATGTTCTGTTGCTTTCTTGAAGGCTTGTGTAATAGTAGAATGTAAATGACTAACTGCAGGCATTTCTAAGTGCTGAGGCGAATCGGGTTCTGAAGTTCAAGGGTGGTGTCCATATATGGTATAAAAGGGGCTTTGTCCGGTTCCTGAATGTACAAAGTTATTGTATGCATATTCGTAAATCCATAAAATATCTTTCCAATTACTTTCGGTCTGGTGAAGCATGCAACGTAGGTACTGTTCAAGGGTCTGGTTGGTCCTTTCCATCTGACCATCGGTCTGGGGCTGGTAACTGGTTGATAACCTTACGTCGATTTGCGCCAATTGGCAACATTTGTTCCAAAAATGTGAAATGAATTGACTACCTCGGTCAGAGACCAATACGGAAGGAAACCCGTGTATTCGAACGATGTTTTCGAGGAACTCCTTGGCCAGAATTGAAGCAGAAGGTAATCCCTTCAAAGGAATAAAGTGGGCCATCTTGGAAAAAAGATCCACGATAACTAGAATGGTGTTAAATCCATTACATGGAGGCAGATCAGTAATAAAGTCTAAAGATAAGGTGTGCCATAGTGTAGGTGGAATATCCAAAGGTTGTAAAAGGCCAGCTGGTTTTTTCTTCTGACTTTTGTTTTGGGCGCAAATGCCGCAAGAAATCACACTTTACTTTATATCTTTTTGCCAGGTGGGCCACTAGAATTGTCTTTTAATTTTAGCTTCGGTTTTTGCGATACCTGGGTGACCTTCCATCAGGGTATCATGATAATTGGAGATGACAAGTTCCTGTAATTCCTTGTGTGGTAAAAATAGTCGTCCATGATAGTAGGGTAGATCATTGATGACTGAGTAATCCGGGCCTTTCTTTACCCAGTCCTGCAGGGCTGCTGGATCGAAGAGTTGTTGGATTTTTAAATGAATTTCTTTTAGTGTATGTAAAGTAGTTATGCCTAGAATTCTTTGTTAAGAAATTATAGGCACCGGATCCGGGTTGGCATATGCTTCTTCCATTCCTATTCGGGATAAGGCATCTGCCTTGCCATTTTTACAGCCTGGTCGATAAGTAATCACAAAATCGAATTCGGCAAAGAACAATGCCCATCGAAGTTGGCGCGATGACTGGGCTTTGGCGGTTTTTATATACTGCAAGTTTCGGTGATCGGTGATTACAGTAATGGTATGCCTGGCACCGAGAAGATAGCCAAGCCTTAAAGGCAGATTTGATGGCTAATAACTCTTTATCGGTAACCGCATAGTTTAACTCGGGTGCCGAGAACTTTCTGGACCAAAATGCCATGGGGTGAGGTTGACCAGTTTCAGGATCATTCTGGGACAGGACAGCTCCCATGGCTAAACTGGATGCATCAGTTTCCACTATGTATGGAAGCTGTGGGCGTGGATGCTTTAAGACAGGCGCAGACGTGAATTTCGCTTTCAGCTCTTGGAAGGCCTTTTCAACCTCTTCGCCCCACAAGAAACGTTTGTTCTTTCTCAAAAGTGCTCTGATTGGATGTACAACATGCGAGAAATCCGGAATGAATCTGCCATAGAAATTGGCAAATCCGAGCATGATTTGTACCCCTTTAACTGAACTAGGTGATGGCCACTTGAGAATTGCGTCCACCTTTCGTGAGTCCATTCGGACTCCTTTTGGAGTCAAGATAAATCCAAGGAATTCAACTTCCGTAACATGAAAAACAAATTTTTCCAATTTTGCATATAACTTGTGCTGGCGTAGTTTCTCAAGGACTGCACGTATGTGATTAACATGGTCTGATTCTGAGGAGGAGTACACAAGGATATCGTCTATGTATACGACAACACAGACGTCAATGAGTTCACGAAAGACATCGTTCATAAAATACTGGAAGGCTGCTGGTGCATTGCACAACCCGAAGGGCATCTCCTGATACTCGAATAATCCATTCTTAGTGCGAAAGGCCGTCTTCCATTCGTCGCCTTTCTTTACTCGTACCAGATGATATGCCCCTCGGAGATCTAACTTAGTGTAGATACAAGCATCCTTTACTTGGTCTAGTAATTCGGGGATCAGAGGCAATGGGTACCGGTTTTTTACCGTAATCTGATTTAGTGCACGGTAGTCTATGCACGTTCTAAGGTCACCTTCCTTTTTTGGCACGAAGAACAAAGCTGAGGAAACAGGGGTCTTGGATGGATGAATGAAACCATTAGCAAGGTATTGGTCTAAATATTATCATAGGTGCAAGTTTTCGGGTTCCGTGAGGGCGTAGAATCTGCTACATGGGGGTTGTGCACCGGGGATGAGGTTGATTTGACAATCGTATGATCTGTGTGGCGGTAAGGTATTTGCCTGCTCTTTTTGGAAAACATCCTGGAATTCTTGGTATTCTTGAGGTAACTGCACGACTGGAGTAGTGACTGTGGCCAGGCCTTTGTTCAAGGGTTTTTCCGGGTAGCAGGTGTGTGCACAATCCGGGAAGGTTATTCTCTTCTTTTGCCAATCAATACAAGGATTATGTGTTTCTAACCAAGGTATCCCGGTCTTTTTGCAGAGAGATAGATTCATCCTAGAAGCCAATTTATGGTCCATATAGTTTCATACGGCCCCGCTATCGATATATGCCCTTGCTGCGTGCATACGTGTTGGGAGTCTTGGATCAATGAGGACAATTGGTATGATTAGACGCGAGGTCTGAGTGTCCTTTTTCAAGTTCTGCAAGTGGACCTCTACGCTTGTCGGGCGTGGTCGTTTCCCGATTCAGGCTCTGTTTGATTTCTAACAGCTACTCCGGCTACTTTCTTGAATGGTTTAATAGGGCAATCCCTTAGAAAATGTCCTGAAGCCCCACAATAAAGGCACAATTGCATTTGTTGTCTTCTTTCTCTCTCTTTTTGCGTTAAGTGTCCCTTAACCCCCCCGATCTGCATGGGTTCTGATGTGTCAGTTCCTTTGGAGGTAACATGTGGTTTGAACAGTACTCGATTCTCGAATTTAGCTCGATCAGCCTTTCGATTCTGGAGTCGGTGGTCTAACTGGACTACTAAGTCTATATATTCTGTGCAATCCTGGGGTGGGTTCACCACTTGGGCCAAAACATCTTTGAGTTCACCCTGAAGCCCACGATGAAATAAAGTAATTCTTTTCTCCTCTGGCTAGCCGGTTTCCACCACTAACCTGTTGAAGGTTGCGAAATAGGTTCGCAGATCCTGAGTGCCTTGACGTAGGGATAAAAGTTTGTTATCCAGGGCCTGACCCTGTGAATGTCTGGCAAATAGTTTTTCCATGCTCAATTGAAAACCTTGAAAATTCCGAAGAAGAGGGTCATCCTGGTTGACCAGCGGGATTGACCAATCTGCTGCGCTGCCACTAAGGTACGATAGTACAAAGGTTACTTTGGCTTGGTCATTTGGGAAAGCTCCTGGTCTGCATAGAAAGTGTAAGCGGCATTGGTTCATGAACACAGCGAACCTTTTTGGGTCCCCAGCAAAACGTTTGGGTGGAGCTAAAGGAATGTTCCCTGGTAGAATGAGGCATAACATATACAATGCAGCGAAGAACACAATTAGGTTACTTTCCAAATTGTTGTGCTTTCAGTGGAGAAATGCAGGACACACGCATTGCACCATTTTCAAAGAAAATTTGAAATGCTAAATACATCCTCTTCAGAAGAAAGAGATGTAATCATTATTGGATATCTCAATGGTACTCAGTTTATCATCTTCAGATGTCTAAGATGGTGCATGGTAATGCAATAGTCTGAATCGTGTATTTCAGTGAACACAACAAGCAATAGCTCTATTAGTACAGCTTTCTTATTGGCTTGATGGTTTGGCTAGATGGACGTGCGTATTAATTAAATCAAGTTCTATTAATAGGGATTTAAAAGAACCATTAACATTTCAAGTGTCTTATATTCAGTAACCTCATTTGTCAGTGCTAAAATGGGTAAGAAATATTTCTTGAAAGAGAAATCAGAAGAAAAGGGAATGAGAATACATTCTTCACTGAAACCGTATTTGAAGAATTGGTAGTTGGTAGCCCGAACCCCTGCCCAGACAGCAGGTAAGCATGCACCAACATGTGTTTACTCCCTCTTTCCCCACAGGCCATCCCCACCTCTGGTCCCCTATGGTGCCAGGACATTCAAAATGTTTATATATGTATGCGTCTACATCTCACTATTATCGGCTTACTACATGCTCTCCACTTCAGAATGGCACACTGGTTAGAACCGAATCATGAGTTAGCATTCCTTTCTCAGAAATGCACTCTTCAGTTGTCCAACCCACATGATATGATGATATGATAGTTTATTTATATAGCGCCGATACAAATGTGTTTCAAAGCGCTTCAAAGCAAGGGAGGGCACAAGGGAAAATATAATTACATTCTTACAGGCCATGAACAATAAGAATGTGAAATTAACTTTTGTACTCGGCCTGGCGACATTTCAGATAGTGCAAGAGTTAAGACATAGATTAGGAAGGGAGGGGGAGAGAGGAAGGAAATGGAAACATACAGGCGACTACCGTACTAGGCCTGATGACATTTATGGTAGAGGCGGAGATAAACAAAAGGTGAGGGAGAGGGGTGCAGAAAGGGAAGGGAGGAACAAAACAAGTGACTAACGTACTAGGCCTGATGACATTTCAGATAGTGCTGGGGGGAGAGAAAAGAAATAGGGGAGGGGGAGGAGACAAACAAGGGGGGGAGGGGAATCAGGGTAGAAGAATCAAGCAAAACATGCAACGCCTATATGCAAGAAGTGGGGGGCACAACAGAACATCACGGGGGACCAGAGGTGGGGATGGCCTGTGGGGAAAGAGGGAGTAAACACATGTTGGTGCATGCTTAGCTGCTGTCTGGGAAGGGGTTCGGTCCCTGGGTCCTTCTGGTCTGAACAGGCCCAAACAGGAATTGCCCTTTTTTTCATCTTCCCTTCGCTTCGGACACCTGGCCGAGAGACACCCTTGTTCTAAGAGTTAAGAGCAAAAGGAAGAGGCAGGGCTAAGAAGGTGGGCAGGGCTTAGTCCATGTGACCTAGATCCACTTGCACTTGCTCCCCATCTGCAAAGGAAAAGAGGCTGTAGGGCTGCTTAAGTAAGGAAAAAGAGCGGCAACCAGGAAGACACTAGGTGGGAGGGGTGTAGACCAAAAGAGCGGCAACCAGGAAGGAACCAGGAAGGCACAGTCTACTCACGTCATGAGTAGACTGTGCATCTCATATGTCATGTCCAAATCTCAAAATTGCATCAAATCAAATAGTTTCCTCAGGTGCATAAACAGCATATTTACAGGATCAAAGCGGAAGGTCACATTTGAAATATCTGGCCTTCTGCTAAGGTTGCAAAGGTCTGTAATGACCTGCAGACCTATTTGCCAGCCCTCTTCAGTGGTGCATTTGAGATTTTAAAATCTCTTTCACCCTTTAAAAAAACATAGAAGCATATCTTCCACACATCTCCAAGCCTTATCTATCAAGTTAAACATGACTTCCTTCTGCTCATATGATGTTCAAGCCCCCAAGCCCAGAGCTTTCTTTATATTTTATTTTAAAAAGGTGCAAAAGGACTGATTAGGTTTATGAGGCAAATCCCTCATTCAACTGGTTCCAATGGATTGATTAACAGAGTTTTCTGAACTTATTTATTCACATTATGGAAGCTAGAAGTCTCTGAATATTGAATGTTGGTGGTATGAATAGGAATGGTCTCTATGGATTGTATTGCAAGAATTTGGGAATGGGATGTCCCTCTATTGTTTTCTCAGGGCTCACCCCCCCTGAACTCTTCTTCATGCCATTTTTTCACTTTTCTTGCTTGCACTCTTCAGGATCTCATCTCCAGCACTTGTTCTTTAAGATATGACAAGAGCAGTGGTGTTGAATTGGGGCATAGGAAAGAAGACACAGGGAGGTGGACTAGAACAAAGCACTATGGTTCGGAAGATGAGGCAGGGTGTGGAGAAGATTTGAGTAAGTGCTGTGGGGGGCACTGAGCTAATGTTCCCGTCAAGTGGAATGGCGGATTATAAAGAAAGACTTTAACGATCTGAATGAGCACAATACACAAAGGCGGTATGGAGCATATGAAAAGTGAAAGCAAATTGACAGTCTTGGTGGATGGTTTGATGATGGTCTACGTGGAAATACATAACACACTCACATTCTTCTGTCTTTTTATGAGGGAAAGCATGATTTTGTATGCATTTAGAAGCTTCATGGAAGAACATAGCAGAACCATACTTGGTGAAAACATCAAAGGGTGCATATCTATATGCAGCTCCCAGAGATATTTCTTCCGAGAAGTATAAATAATCATCTAGAGCCTAGTCACGGATTCGAAGGGCTGATGAATAAACATAATAGGTATTTTCGATCAAAATGTAAAACCTGTCAATCTTTGCGGGTGAGAGCGCAAGGTGCATGCTTGCTAGAGCCACTTGAGCCGTTGCTGACAACAGTGCTGCCAGAAGAAAACACAGATTTCATAGAGGGGCAGTGGTGTTTTTCATGTTTAAAAGTAGAAAGAAATGAGCAGCAGGAATGGCAGAGTCATCATCCAAGAAGAATAACAGCCACGCATTTGGAGACATCTATTGCCATTGCATGTGCCCTGCAGGAATTTCGCCAACACACTGACGGCACACTGTCTCTATGGGAATGGCGCAAAGGAGGGGTGCACATAAACTCTTCATTGTGCAAGGTTTCTGACAGACAGAGTAAGATAACAGAAGATCCGATTTAAGAGTCTACAACTTAATTATTGGTTGTGCATACTGTAACAAATGCATGGGTTCAACATCAATGCTTCGTGGGTTAAAGAAGAAACAGATAATTGATTTTATTCCAAATATGACAATATCTGGGAAAGAGGGACATTTTGAGGGATTAAATGGTGGGCATTTTCAGTAAATGTGACTATTAAAAAAAAGAAAATATTTAATTGTGGTTACACTGTAAACTGGCTTTGTAAGAAGACTCTTTTAAAAATAGTACAATGTTCCTTAACAGTGACCACTTCTACTATATCTTGTAGTCACACAAGCATTATATGTGTATTACTGATCAACGCATATTATCAAAACCTACAATGAGCATACACATGACTTTCTAAAAGAGGTCATGGTTGCAAGGTACTCTCCTATTCTACTCTTTTCAAAATACCCCTATGAGAAAGGGCAAGGAGACACATAGCACCAATGTGGGCTCCTGGATAGTTCCGGGACTTTTTTTTTATTGTCCCTACGGTTCGGCCATGTGTTTTTAAGCATAAATCGGTAGATCGTAGAAAACTTTCCTATGGACCTTACCCAACTTTTCGTCCATTTTCTGATAATCCTATCATTTCCCCCCATCGACCTGGCTCACCTGCTTTTGCGGCACTAAATCTAATCCCCCACCCCTGAGCCTGACATCAGCAGACGCGTACCGCCCATTTCCCAACGCCAAATCACGTTTCGTGTCAACAATCGCTGCGCCTCAGCTAATGAAGTGTTGCCATGGAAATGGCAGAACGCCTCTTTCCTCAATAAGTATAAACACACCGTTTCACAACACACAGCAGCAGATTTTCGATTCCATTACTCTCTCTGTGTTACTTTGAGTATTCTGTGACTCGTTTCTGTGCTCTGGTCAGCTACCTTCGCCGCTTCTAGGCCTTGTGAACACCTGTACCATCTCTGTAAATTATTTAACTTTCTTTACCACACAATGGCTACAATAATGCCGTATATGTACGAGCCCGAGTACACCGAGGAAGAACTACTGGAAAGGCAAGCACGCGAAAACGATGGGGATTCGGACGGCAGTTGGGAGGACCAGTCAACGGATGAAGAGCCTGGACCATGTCGCATGGACGGCGTCTCCACCTGGTGCATGTGTAATCGGTGCGAGCTAATGCCAACTGAGGAGGAGAACTGCTGCTGCCGTGAAAATTCCGGGTGCTTGGCCTACATTTCGGAAGGCGAGCCAAGTCCGCAATGCATCACCGAGCTGCCAGAGTTCAGGGAAGCCTGCCTCTCACGGACCGTGTTGAGGATGATGATGGTGCTTATGCACGAACTTCGCGGCACTGTTCGTCCGCGTAATCCGAGTAACGAGTAAGTATACTCTGGTTGTGATGTCAGTGATGCCACTACTATTTCATGGTCGTCTCCCACATATAAAATTACATCTACATATCATTCGAATGCATGTAAATTGGTTCCATATTGTGCATTTTCTAGATAGAATTTTTTTCAAAGCAGAATGACATTTTTTACCTGAATCGACAGTGATAAGAAAGTTTTGCCATTTTAATACAGTTTGCATCTTTCATTTTCACAGGTGGTACAGGCTGGTGGCCTATCGTTGCTTCACTTGGTGGCTTCACGGGAGGCTCGGACACCGCGTTCGGAGAGTAATACCTGCCTGTGCGGTACTTGCCATTAGACAACATTTCCCCAGCGACAGTGGACAATACCGCGGATTTTCCCTGGATGTGCTGCAACCGGAACTTTACAATGTGTAATGTTTATTATTTATGTTCAATTGAAATTAAGATCTAAAATAAAACCCAACATATATTTTAACAATGGTTGTTTTGATTTTTTAAATGAATCTAGTGTGTCTCCATTGAATAGTCTTCCTGTGCCTTGTCTTGTCACACCACATGTCTCCGGCCAGCATCCTCCCTCACGCTGGCCGCCCACCTTCAATCCACATAACCGTTGAACCCATATGCAGCAGGCATACATATGTTATTTTGCGGGTTGGCATCAAGCCTCCCGGCCTTGCCTCCTCCCCCACAAATACTTACCACACCACTTTGTTCAAGCGTTGGCAATAAAAGGCCGTTGGATTTTATTGATACAAAACATGGTTATAGGTAAATCATCAATATGGTTGATCATAATAAATCATCCTTTTGGGCACCGGGTACAGAGATGACCCCCTCTGGCCCGTGCCGCCTTGCCACCACAGGCCAGCCTGCTGCTGACTAACTGCCTAGGCATCCAGGGTCTCCAGGGTGAACTGCATCCATATATTCTCCTGGGAGGGTGAGGTATTTATAAACTCACCCCCCTGCCTTCCATGTACTAGATCCTGCAGCCTGCCTCTTACATGCAGTTAGATGGCCTCTCCTTGGTGAGGCCCTGCGGCAAACGAGTCTTGTCTGCACGACCACCGCCCCAATCCACCCCCCCCCGCCCTATCAAAGGCAGTTCGCACCGGGGTACTTGCGCTGGCAAGTGGAGCTGTCAGGGAGCGATAAAGGCCAAGAGGTGCCAAAGACCATGTACACTTCAAAGTGGTCTATAGAGCATGGGTTGTTGTTCCCATGTCTACCTCCAGACCCCGTGTCTCCTGCCAAGCATCCCCCCTCACGCTGGACGCCCCCCTGCAATCCACATAAGTGTGTCTCCATTCACGAGTCTTCCTGTGTCTTGTCTGCACGACCACCGCCCCAATCCACCCCCCGCCCTATCAAAGGCAGTTCGCACCGGGGTACTTGTGCTGGCAAGTGGAGCTGTCAGGGAGCGATAAAGCCCAAGAGGTGCCAAAGACCATGTACACTTCAAAGTGGTCTATAGAGCATGGGTTGTTGTTCCCATGTCTACCTCCAGACCCCGTGTCTCCTGCCAAGCATCCCCCCTCACGCTGGACGCCCCCCTGCAAACCGCATAATGCCACGACATATACACGTCATTCATTCACAAACACACCCCTGTTTCGAATTCTTTATAACCCACTTCATATTTCTAATGAGAACTTCTTTGCGCTTTGCTAGTCAACCCGTGAAGGTGCTGGTTATCTGCTCTTCGTCTCTGTGAACTTCCGTGACCACTTCGAGGAAACTCGTCAGTTTGCAACCTGTGAACTGCTCCCTGTTCTACGACAAGAAACTACTCTGATCCCTGCATCTAACTGTTTGTTCGTCAAGGTAAGGCCATGTACCATAATCATTTTGCGTCCAATTTCTTTTCGTTCAAGACAGTACATGCAAGGAACTAGTCACATGTTCTGAGTTTAGTCAAATTATTTTTCTATTTTTTTAAAGTTATTCAAATACTTATCCGCATGTGAATAACGTGTATAGTTCCAAGAACCAAAACGAACCTTGCATTGAACCTTTTATGTGTCATTTAATTTTTTAACACATTGGTATTCATAGAGAATTGTTGATCTTTACTTTTCAGAACTTTCCACAATGCCTGCCTGTTCCATTGGCGGTTGCCCTTCGAAGACCCATAATAAATCTGAAGGTACTATAATGCATGTTTTCCCTAAGACAATAGATCAGATAAGAGAATGGGTCCGATATTGCGGATATCCACCGTCTGAGCTTGAAAGTAGAGTCCTAGAAGTCTTTGCGGACAAGAGGGGTGATCGATACCGCATCTGCAGCAGGCACTTTAGCTCAGACATGTACTCCACATCATTGCTAATAAAGAAGAACACACCGCGAGCGAAGCGAAAATTGCTCTCAACCGCTATTCCCACTCTATTCGTCCACATCCCTCCACTGGTGAGTCAAGTTTACGTATTTATCTCTCGGCCTTGTGGTAGTGTGTAGCATTAGCTAACAATAATTTCCCCATTTATGTATCCACTCAATATGAAGGCGGAAGATTCTCCATCTGTGTCGTTATTGCAGTCATCAGCCACTTCAAGTGCCTATCGGGTAATCTTACTTAGCTATTCTGCCACTGACTTGTTTTAGGCATGTAAATCAATAGTTTTAATTTATCGTGTGATTATTTTACCTAATGGTACACCCTTGTACTCGTCCTCTAGTCTTTGTTTTCAGTTATAATTATTGTTATCCAAAATAATGCAAGTACTGTCTTTCAGAGAGATGCTGAGGAGTCCAACGCATTGACGACAACCGTTGATGTCACTCAGATGCTCGAGGTACGTTTCCGGACAGTTCCATCGATGGAGATCATCAGATCTTGCATTCTTGTAGCGTGATTGTTACACACAATGTTTCTTTCGTTTTTAGCCATTGATATGTCCTTCTGTCGTCGCCCTCCTATGTGTCTTCTTTTTTCAATATTGTGTTCATTACTAATGAAAGTCCTATGTTTCAGGGAGTCGATGGAGCATTAGTCCAAGAAGAAGGGGGAGCATGCAGTTACGGGTCGGCGCAACAGCTTGCAGAAGTGTGCACCGCAGTTACATCGTCCCTTGATGTTCTTATGCATTTCGAGGTATGGATACTGACAGTTCGATCAAGCGAAATCATATGACGTGATTACATCCGCTATACTTCCTTCTTTATTAACGCAGGTACTATGTTTCAGGGAGATGACGGAGCTTCTTCTACAAGAACATCACCCCTAGTAGTTGATGCAGATCTCTGGGTGGTGACACTTCCAACGATCGAGCAAATCGAATCATATTTAGATATCCATTATTTATTTTAGACAACTGATCATTTGTGCAGGTCTATTTAGATGAGCCGTTGACGCCTGCACAAAGTTTATGTTCTTTTTAACAAAATAGAAAACCATACTAATGCAATTACTGTGTTTCAGGGAGTCACTGAAGCATCATCTTCAATAATATCATCAATGGAAGTCTATGAGGAGCCTGAGGTATGGATCTTGACAGTTCCATCTAACTAGATCAACAATGCGTGAATAATTGTCGTTTGAATGTTCTACACAAAGCGTTCATTCGTGTTTTGCTATTGAGATGTACGTGGGTATTGGTCCCCAAGTACATTTTGTGTTTTCAATATTATTATACATACTAATGAAAGTTCTATGTTTCAGGGAGTCGATGGAGCGTCAGTGCGTGATGGATGTGCTTATCATGAAAATATAGTCGTTGCAGCGCAAGAGGAAGTGGAGACATGCACACACGAGTCGGAGCAACAGCGTCCTGATGTTGAAGTTTGAGGCAAGAAAGTTTCAAAGAAAAGAAAGCAAAAGAAGGTTAGTGTCCTGGTCACTATATAATGTTGTTTTTCACTGTTAATAGTTCAATACTGTAAGTTGTGTTTAAACTGAACATCCCTTTTCCAATCTGTCCTCTAGTTGCAAGTGGGTGTACGAACTAGATCTACACAGACAGTGAAGCGAACGAGAGATGTTGCTTGTCAAAACTTTTGGCAGGGACTTGAGACTGGAGATGCATCGTGCCAATAGGAAGAATATGAAGTGATTGACAACGGAGCTATACCACCACCAGCCATTGATAGTGAATGTCCTCCTGGTAGTTCGGATGCAGTCGGAGATCAATTCACAGAATCCACACCTGCAAAAACTAAGACCGCGAGAAAGTTGAAGAAATTGTTTTATTCACCCATCGCCGGAGAAGGAACAGATGTTGCAATGGAAGAGAATGAAGTGGACGACAATGAAACACCATCAATATCACTGAACATAGCGGAAGACGATATCAGAGATTCTACCTTTCATGTGAGTGACATGTCCTCAACGTTACAGGCGGAACCAGCTGGGATGCAGAGTGACAGTATAAGGAAAGAGGCCAAATTCATTGTATTCGATAGTTGTTTGATTGATATTATTATTCGGATGAAATGTGGGCATTCGGTTGGTGGGGAAGTATGTGGGGAGCCATTGATTAATGTGACTCGTGAAATTCGAGGCACTAACCTTAAAATACATGCCACCTGTACAAAATATCATCCTTTCTCATGGTCTGCACAACCCATGCTGGGGCAACTGCCAGCAGGCAATCTACTTTGTGCAGCGGCTGCACTTTTTAGTGGTTCAAGTTTTAAAAAGTTAGAGTCTTTCTTTCAGCTTGTGGGAATCCATTTCATTGCGAAAACTCAGTTCTACAAATACCAAACCGATTATCTATTTCCAGCCATTAGCGAAGCTTGAAGAATGGAAAAAATGTCTATTGATAGTACATTCGCGGGCAAACGGTTCAGGCTAGCCGGTGATGGACAGTGCGACAGCCCAGGATTTTCAGCCAAGTACTGCACCTACCACTTTCAGGACATGGAAAGTAAGAAAATTGTGAGCTCGGTGGTCGTGCAGGTGTCACAAAGTACATCCTCAGTGGCCATGGAGAAAGTTGGCTTTGTAGCATCATTGCAAGAACTACAATCGCGGGGAATGGTGATCGACCTGATAGCCACGGACAGACACGTTTCAATTGCCAAGACAATGAGAGAAGAGTACAAAAATATAAATCACCAATTTGACGTTTGGCATCTTGCAAAAACAATCAATAAAAAAATGTCGGATGCAGGTAAAAAAAAAGATATGCAAGGTATTTCACAGTGGTCCAAGTCAATCAGCAACCATCTTTGGTGGAGCTCAAAAACATGTGGAGGGTCGTTGGAAATTCTACTGGAAAAATGGCGGTCAGTAATGCTACACTGTAGCAACGTTCACCGCTGGACCACAAACCAACATTTCCACAATTGTGAACATGGCCATTTGTCCACAGAGGAGGCACGGAAGAAGAAGTGGTTGATTCCTTCATCACCCACTCACAAAGCCATTGAAAAGATTGTATTTGATAAAACTATAACAAGAGATTTGAGGGGACTCACGGAATTCTGCCACACAGGAGATTTGGAGGTGTTCCACAATATGTGCCTGAAGTACAGGCCAAAACGATTGCATTTTGGCATGGAGGGCATGATAAATTGGACTCTTCTAGCGGTCTTGGCACATAACCATAATGTTGGTCGTCAAGTAGGACGACCGGAACTTTAGGGACGCTTCGCTACAATAAGGCCTTCACTAAAAGAAGTAAACAATGGGTTATCAAACCAGTGTTTGAGGATATGCAATATGAGTTTATTGAGAGACTTATTGTTGATGTCCTAGATAGGCACATACATGGAGTTGTGAACGAACCTGTGCAGGGGACAACTGCATTGCCACCCAACATTGCCTCTGTTCCATGTCCACCTAAAGAAGAGCTCATTGAGAAATACACATCACGGTTTAAATGATTGTAATTTGATTGTCTGTTCTCTCGAGTCTCCTCATGTCGCAGGCCCATTGAATATGTGTAGCTATGTATTGTGTAAATAAAAGTGATTGCTCTGTGAGTCCTGTGAGATGGCCTTACACTGAATGTAGCTAACTAGGAATGTGTGCTTGCTCAAAGTGAAGGTCAGCTGCTTTGATTTTTTGCTCGGGTGCCGGAATGGCCCACGACTCAGTATAAGGTTCTATTGTTATTTGACCTTGACAGGCCGGGACCATCCCGAAAGACTTCTTTTTGGGGGTGTGGGGCAATAACATAAGAAACGATAATGAATACAATTTCAGAAACGAAAGCCATTTAATGTTCGTTCATTAGGAGAAATAACGTCGGCATAGAAGGAGTGGTATTTTGGGGCTGCCCTACGCACAGACACAATGGAAAATGCAAATATAATGTAAGTAACTCTTTAGATGAGTTTATACCGCAATTTAATTACTATACAGTAGCTTTAAAGACGGGTTAAGTTGTACTTGTTCGTTCTATGTGGCATATTGTTTTGTACCGCGCACTATCTTGAGGAGAACCATCTCCTTTTACGGAAGCACCTCAAAACCTTCCTCTTTGCTTCTGCTTTCTCTCTCCCTCTCCCCTGCTACAACTGGTCCACTGTCTGCGACCTCGGTCCTGGGCCCTTCCACTCTCCACCTGCACTGCCTCCCTGTCAACCCCTGCACTGGGGGACTGTCTCAGTATCCTACAGCCCCCCCCTTGACGTATAATACCCAGTTGCACTGTCCTAGCTATGAAATAATTTCCCGCCCTAATATATAAAATGAATAATTTTAATAAAGATCTGATGGTGAGACTAATTTCATTTTTTATGTTTTTAAAACAGGTACATCCTTCATTATTGTATGTGTCACGAGTATCAGACACCGGCGGATGGCTTTTACAACCGCCAGTTGCTTCTCCGCGTGAACAACGTTACCACCCTGACCATTTTATGGGACGATCGGCAAGTACAAGTATGCCCTTACGCGGTACTAACGGCTAGATGCAACATACAGACCGTTGTGGTGGCCTAGTGCCTCGTTGTTGGAACAGCCATGCGATTATCAGTGCGACCGAAGAGCTTATTTTATCGTAAACCAACACCCTGTGTACTGCACACGAACATCGCTTGCCTCAAGACGAACTATTTTGGATCGAGAGCAAAGAAAAATGCAAATCGCTGAATATTCTCTAAACATTTGATGTCCAATAAATGTACTTTGCCAAATGTACAATCTTGCCGTTTGCTTTTAAACCACAGTTTCATATTCCGAATTGTGGCGCTGTATTGTGAGATGATCTAAGACCCTGTGTACAGCAAAGGAACATCGCATGCCTCAAAACGAACTTTTTGGAACGTGAGCAAATAAAAATGCAAATCGCTGAATATTCTCTAAACATTTGATGTCAAATAAATGTACTTTACCAAATTTACAATCTTGCGGTTTGATTTAAAAGTACAGTTTCATATTCCGAACTGTGGCGCGCTGTGTTGTGAGCTAATCTGTGTTGGTTTCCGGGTTATGTGTGGAGTCGCGTAGAAGACGCCTGGGTGCGTTTGCCTACGCAGCACAGTCACGTCACGGATAGAGGCGGGGAATATGAATGTTTTGATAAAGTCTGTTTCAGGGGCGGGGGATTTGATTTAGTGCCGCAAAAGCAGGTGAGCCAGGTCGATGGGGGGAAATGATAGGATTATCAGAAAATGGCGGCTGATTTCGAGTGCGTTAATGGACGAAAAGTCGGGTAAGGTCCATAGGAAAGTTTTCTACGATCTACAGATTTATGCTTAAAAACACATGGCCGAACTGTAGGGACAATAAAAAAAAAGTCCCGGAACTATCCTTTAACATTAAAGAGCCTTTTAGTAACATACGAATGACCAAACCCCTTTATATTTGACAAATATGTCTGTCATAAAACGGTTGTATGCCAGAATTACTAAGTGCGTAATTCACACTGGGCTTATTTCTTTTTTTATATCACTCACTTTAACACTAAGATGTTTTTAACCATAACCATACACGCTCATTCATTCAGACAGTCTCCAGAATTGGGCGTGAGAATAGAATGGCTGCAACATCTGTCACTCTGTTTCTCATTTCTGGAGATAATTCTTTCTCCCACCAAACAGGGACTTTGCGGTGCTTGGCAGCATTGTAGAATTTTCTAAGTGATGGTGCTGAGAGAGAAAGCTGAGCCGCATGGTAGTATGTCTGTGCAAAAGCAGCCCTGAGCATGCCTATTCACCAATGCACTGATTCGAAAAAGACGTCCCAACTCTACCAAACCCAGCAACCTTACCAGGATTCAGCTTGGAAAGCCAAGAACTCATGCCTAGCTCTGATGTCCTTGCACTGCCCCTTCTTCGTGGTGCAAAGAGTATAGTAATTCCTAGTGAAAGGATGCCTGGTAAGTACATAATCTGTCCCCTGCCCCACAACACTCGAACAGATCTTTCAGTCCAATCCCATTCTAATAATTTGGCATACCCAATACACTTAAACAGATATCTATCAGGGGAAAGGAACCTTTGCTCTGCAAAACCCATGGTGCTCAGAGTTAATCATGAAAAACACTGCATCAGTGCTAGAGATCTTCAAACAGTCTCATGTGTTAAAATCGTGGCAAAAATGGCCGTTTACACAAATAATCGTGGCAAAAGGCAGTGGTTTTGCCGCCGCAATTCATGTAAAGGATCCGCGGGACACCCCGCAACTCCCAGACCCATTATACCATTTAAGGAGTGCGGGGGCACCTAGGCAACCCCTGCTCCCTTTAAATGGTATAATGGGGTACACCTTTACCAGGTCAAACCACAGAATTTTTGCCGCAATTTTTTGTAAAGGCAACATTTTTGCCGGAATTTTACTACTGCATACCCTTCAAACTGACTGATTCTGAAAAAGGAAGTGTATTTCCTTCACCAGGTTTAGTAAAGTAATTAATTCTGTGGTCTTGTTTCAGAACACTAAGGGTCTCCTGGAATCTGTGATTCTTCAATTTCACTGAATTGGGAAAGCAATTAAAAGGGCTTATGTACAGAAACTGCCCCTTTACAATAAAAAATGGGAGTGGTGATTTTGTTAGAAAATTCTGTTTTAGAAACCTGGTATTCTTTGTTTCCTTTCAAGCTTCTCTTGCCTTTTAAAAGAAATAATCAATTAATGTATTTGCAGTTTAAAACCCCAAACTCTTTCAAATGTCTGCATTCTGAAAAACAGACCCTTTTGTTCCTGTTGTATGAATTTCTTTTTTATTTCCTGATTACAATATAGTATACTAGCAAAACCCATACTCCAGACAGGTTCTGTAGACAGACATGATAACACTCTCATCAATTGTTGAAAATCAATGATCCTATAGATCACTGTTCCGAGCCATGTATCGCTTGATGTGCTTTGCACTCTGAAGTAAACTGCACTGAGAAAGTGTGCATGGGGGTGGCTGACATACCCGTGGCAGAGGTGGGGGAGAGGTGAGAGTTGGTGTGCTTCAGCATACGGGGACCTTCTGTGTGTTCTCCCCACCTGCCGCCTCACCCTGGTGGCCTGCAGTGCATTGCAGTGTGGTATTCTAGTTCTCATAGGGACCTTCAAGTTTTGTCCTTCAAGTTTTGTTCCTCAAGTTGAGACGTTTAAAATTAGCTTTGTCCGGTCCTTCTCTGACCGCATTGATATTGTCTCAGATTTCAGGCAAATGTCTCATGTGTGAGGGGGCTGAAATCTGGGGAAAGGGGTGGGGTGTCCAAATATCATGTAGCCAGTAATGTCCAGAGGGTCCTAACAGGTAACTAAACAACATTTGGTGCAGATTGGTGGAACGTTGTGGAATTGTATAAGGAACAATCTAACAGATGTTATGCTTTATATATATATATATAGATTTTGAAAGAATTTCCCGTAGAATTTCTCATTCGTTTTTTTCAACTGCTTGTCTGAGATCATATTTGCCAGTTGTTTCTTTTATATAAATGCGATTTGCTCTTGAAAACTAATTTTCAGATGTGAATCGTATAGTAAAATATATGAGTACATCTTCTAGAATAGTCACATTTGTTTTTCTATGTATGTATGTATGTTTGCATCAACATGTAAAGTAAACTGGGCATTTGATATTAAATGAAAATAGTACTGAGACCAAAATGTTCAGTCTGCAGTGTACACGTTATCATTGTAGTCGGAATTCATTTGTAATGTTTTCATGTTTTGAGTTTACCTCACCAGCACTGCGAGTTAGAGGACCACATGGACTTTCACCAATATATTATTTTAATAAAAAAGAACATATTATGATTAAATCCTGTTTCCCTCCCAGATTATGGGGTGGGGTTGTTGTATTGAGGTATATTGCATCTGTGCTATTTCTCCTAAAAAATAAAGCAGTGTACAATATATAATATAAAGATACATTTAGGAACACAAAAGGCCTTAAAAGAGTTGACTGCAGAGATTCAATGAGCCCCAGTGTAAATACAAGCATGTTTGGCTTAGAAATAAAACACAATAATATACAACAGAGAGATATCAAGCTGATGGCAACGAATTACAAGAGGAATGTGTGGTTGATTTCTAGATGTTCAATACCGGTGAGGTTGTGAAAGAGCAGCAGACATGATATTGTTCATGTGCTGAATTTTAAGAGTTAAAACAAGCTTAAAGAGGAAGGGAAGCTTTGCTACTAATGTGTTGATAACAGCAAGGCCTTGATTGCCATTATCTTCAAGGATCCGCTTCAGAAGTTGGACCATTTAAAATATGAGACAGCGCAGAGAAGAGTTAGCAAACCAGTGCATTTACTGTGCCATTATTATATATGTGTATAGTCTTGAGTACAGGAAGGAGTGAAAATGTATTATAGCCATTGAACATTTGCAAGGATGTAAATGTGTTAGTTGATGTGCGACTATTTCAACTGAGCTGTGATTTGAATAGAATAAGTCGCTTCTGGATAGTCATGAGCAAAACTATTAACAGGATTAAAATGACGAAACATTTCAGCAGGGAAAAGTATTTGAAAAGAAAGTAATGTCACATCTGAAGGAAAACAGGCAGTCTTTAGCATCTATACAGCTAAAGGCCATTTGCATGAGGCACTTTGTTGTTCGCTCACAGGCCGTAGCCTACTTGATAAAGGAACTTGCTCAGTGTATACCAATAAGGGTGTCATATAAACAGCCAGGGTGTGGTGTAAACTAAAAAAGTAGCACTATTTAATGAGACATTATTTATATAACTGAGGCTGCAAGCTCCCACAAAAACTGTAAGGCCCCAGCTACTCATGCCGGTTGTAAGGCATCAATTTGACTGAAGCTGTTTGAACATATCCCAGCAAGTAATTTTCATTACTTTGAGTACATGTCTTCCATTACAGAAATTGAGTTCACATTCTTCCAAGACTCAGGGTGGTTTAAAAGTTATACAAAATGTTAGTAGACAAGCATCAAGATCCTGTGAGTAAAAGGTGCTCTTATACTCAGCTGGATGAGGAAGGAAATATACTTGATATTAAAAAAAATCAAATAAAGTTTCTGGAAGACCATTTTGTAAGAGGTCATGTGAATCACCTGTCTTTGGGTTCAGGACTTACAGAGTAAGGATTATGATGGGGAAGAGGGAAAAGGACAGTAAGGTACCACACCGTAGGTTTTATCTAGAAATGAATGTTATGCCTTTGTCGTTGAGCCATCCATTGGATTTACTTTGACAAGGTAGTTCATTTGTAAAAAGAAACAGTTGTTCTTTTGACATGAGTACAGGCAAAAAAAACAGGGGTTTTTGCCAAATCAAATACTTTGGGGCCATTGTAGCTTCTTTTAAACATATTTCTTAAAGTCATTCTTACTTTAGTTTCATTGATAAGTGCAGTTGTTTAGTGCAACTGTTACGAGTTTACTGTTTAGTAGCAAATACAGTTGGACCAAAGAAGTTAATTTGCCAAATATGTCTGTATTTTCACTTCATTCATATCAAGCTAGATCTTGAGGATGGACTTCTACGTCTGCAGCATTGACAGATGCAGGGTTCAAAGCTGAACTCAAACAAGATATAATACTGTTGATTTACATTAATGTGAACTATGTGGACTGACTCTTGACTTTATAGGGGCATTTAAGGGTATCATTAGGGTTGGTGTATTTCCAAAGAAGCCGGTGTCCTGCAGGTTATTTGATCAGAACTAAACAGAGACGAGAAGAACCCGAAAAGGCTTGAACAAGAATATAGCCAAACACAAAATAGAGCGCTCCTGGTAGGCATGTCCTTAATGCTCCAACATTTTCAAAAAGCTGCACAGCGGGAATGTAAATATCTGGGGAATAAAAATAAGGAATGGCGGTATGGGGAAGTAGAAAACCCTAGTAAGTTACTGGCTTGGCCCAAACAGACAGATATTACAAGTGGTCCCATACTAGAGATTAAGGAGGAAAAGGGTGTTATCGATCACAGTGATTCAGAAATAAGGGATGTTTTTGCCCAGTTTTATAGAACATTGTATTCATCTACAATTGATAAACCAGCCCAAGAAATAGATCAATATTTTAGTCCGCTTGGCCTGTACTGGTTGGAGCAGGGAGAACAAAACATTCTCAATGCTCCTATTATGGTCAAAAAATGTATATGGCTATTCAAAAATTGCTGCCGGCAGGTGACTCACCAGGCCGTGATGGCCCATCAGCCACGTTTGGCAAGGTCCATGCAGCTATCCTTACCCCTCATGTCCTGAATGTATATAATATTGTGGTTGAATTTGGTACACTACCGGAACCCATGAGGGAGGCTGATTATATTTTTAAGCAAGCCTAACAAGGACCTTTTGGACTGTTGGGCGTATAGACCTAACTCACTTATTAACACAGACAATCCAATTTTGCCCAGAAGTTTATCTCATCCCTCTATAAGAAAGAAACACTTCTTACCAAGCAGGAAACGTACAATAATAGGATCCTGCAAGCAAACTCAAGTACAAAGGAACTTTTTGTAATCCTAAAAGAGCTAGAAGCCCCGATCCCTGTGCCAGACAACTGTGCGAAGGGCAAAACCTGGTGCTCTAATATACAGAAGGCTTTAGCTAACAAAGTAATCACTCTCCAGGAGAAGATTGCCAAAAAAGCAAACCTTCCTAATATGGTCACACCAAATAGCACTCCCACTCTTCCCCATAAACCAACACAACGCTTTACCTTTGCAAAAGTCTCAATCCTTGAGGTTTGAGTTACATGGATTGTAGCATGTATGAATTAAATAGTGAACACTCTTGAAAGTTGTTGAGCATATATTTTCTGGAGAAACACAAGAAATGTTTGATTTCTATTCATTGACCAAATGTCATCTCTTTTTATACACTAAGCAATTATTAAATTGTCTGACCAAAGTAACCTTGAATTAGTACATTGAAACTCTTTCATTTATTGCCTGCCCTTGGACAGTAATTTGAGTGTGCAGGGGACGCAAAGGTTCCACAGCCTGTCAACACCATTAAAGTTGCCAAAGATGTAAAAACTTTAGGTTATTATCTAGACTCAACCCTCTTCTACACCATACAGGTTAATTCCATGGCTTCTGCCTCTGCTTACACATGTAAACTGATTAGAGCCGGTAAACCATTCCTATCTAACAACAGTTGTACCACTCTGGCCAGAGCTTTAATTTTGTCTAAATTGGACCATTTTAGTTCCCTTTACCTTGGCACCAATAAGCATGTCATCAGCAAAATTCAGATTCTTCAAAATAATGCCCTTAGACCAGCTTTGGGCATAGCAAAAAAAAGCACATCTCAGAGGTAAGGAGGCATAATAACTGGCTTTCCTCTAATGACAATATCCGGCTTAAAAGGGCCTCGATAAAACATAAGTGCCTAATCAACACTGCACCCCGCTATCTCATAGAGAGAATCAATAGAAAATCCTCCAACCGACCCACTAGAACACACACACAAACTGTCTGATTGTACAAAGGGTCAAACTGACTAAAACTGCTGAAAGTAGCTTCCCAGTCAAAGCTGCACAGCTTTGGATCTCCCTACCCACCTCCTTGAGAGCGGACCAAACCTATTTGAACCTTAGACATAATTTCATTAATTGGCTCAAAGAAAATGACTGCTAATGTATTCCAGTTACTGTCCAACTGTCTATAGTCTTTATTCTGAATTGCATTGAGATCCTACTATGCCCAGCTGAGGGTGAACCTCTACACTTAATTTATGTAATGATATCCTGACTATGTTTTATTTTACGTATATACCTCGCATTTAATCCATTGATCATTGATTGTATGATAACTGTGTAACCTTAAGCTGAAAATATGCATGTATCTTTTCTGCGCCCTGATACCCTTGGGTCTGGCGTGCATTACAAATAAATAAACAAACAAACAAACTACAAAAGATGGACCATACGAAACAAGTTGTCATGACCACAAATACAGCAGTGCAGAGGAAATAGCTGAGCAGCCTGCCTGTGTGCTTACACGAGCAAGTGGGGCGATGGAATTTTCAAGGCAATGGCGTCAGATACTGCCTTCGGGTGTCTCCTGCATCTGGCCAAACTAGACCCACTGACTTGAATATGACTCGGGTGTATTCTTGTTAGCTGTTTCTCCATGACTCCTTTTGTAAAAACAATGCAAATTATATATCTCTGTGTGTGTGTGTCGTACAGAGCTTCACGGGTGATCGAAAATAAGCACCTTTCCGAAGGCTGTTTTAAAAAAATACCAAACCACGCAGCTTCCGTTAGTTTGCTGGCTGCTGTACATGTGCAAGAGGTGTGGTCTTGTGCATACATAAGAGGAAGGAAGGTTTAGAAATATATGTGTGAAAGACTTTCAGGGTAATTCATAGAATTTCGCTGAAAAGTGTCGCAAGCGGCTGGCGCAGAGTGTCCGCGTGCGATTGACTGCGCCAGGCACGTGCGCTAAAACCGATTTCCGCGCACAGCGTATTCATGGATTTCATGCTCCCAAACCAGCCGTGGCGCAGAGTATCGCAGCGACCCTGCAGCAGCGCCAGTAACGCCCCCAAGAACGCCCTCACGCAAGGAAAAGCCATCAAAATCGCTAAATCATCGCAAAGGGCTGCGCTAACCCTGGACCAGTTTACAGGGCTGCCAAACAAGGAACGCAAAGCGGGTAACGTGCATATCAGGGGTACACGTGAAGTCATACACGCGATTAGCCAGGGTACGTGTATTACAGGGGTACGCGGGAAGTTTAACACACGATTGGCCAGGGTACGTGTATTACAGGGGTACGCGGGAAGTTTAACACGCGATTGGCCAGGGTACGTGTATTACAGGGGTACGCGGGAAGTTTAACACGCGATTGGCCAGGGTACGTGTATTACAGGGGTACGCGTGAAGTTATACACGCGATTAGCCAGGGTACGTGTATTACAGGGGTACGCGGGAAGTTTAACACGCGATTGCCCAGGGTACGTGTATTACAGGGGTACGCGGGAAGTTTAACACGCGATTAGGCAGGGTACGTGTATTACAGGGGTACGCGGGAAGTTTAACACGCGATTAGCCAGGGTAAGTGTATTACAGGGGTACGCGGGAAGTTTAACACGCGATTAGCCAGGGTACGTGTATTACAGGGGTGCGTGGGAATCATCACACGCGATTAGGCTGGGTGTGTCCTCACAGGTGTTCCCTGTACACCCTCCACGGCCCCTGCAGGCAGCCTACAAAACAGGGGACTACCCTGCACACCTGCTCATGTCCCCCTGCACCCTCACCCCCCAGCAGTGCAGGGGCAGCCTCCACCAGGCCCCCACTCATGTCTCCCACCACCCCCACCCTCCCGCCACCAGGGGCAGCCTCCACCAGGCCCCCACCCATGTCTCCCACCACCCCCACCCCCCCGCCACCAGGGGCACTCTCCACCAAGCCCCCACCCATGTCTCCCACCACCCCCACCAGTGCAGGGGCACCCTCCACCAGGCCCCCACCCATGTCTCCCAACACCCCCACCCACCAGCACTGTGGGGCACGTGGCCAGCAGGCAGTCAGGCAGCAGCAGATGGCAGGTGGGAGCGTGCTCAGGGCTCTGGGGGGCAGTAATTTGGCCTCCTGGCCAGGAGCGTGGTCTCTCGTGTGTGAACGCGTGGACAGCCTGATAGGTAGTGAAATCCCACACGTCAGCAAAGGCCCTTAGCGCGTAAACCCGTCAACAGCATATGCGCGCCTATAGTCACCTGCACGTGCAGGAAATTTGACACGTCCCAGTGTCAAAGCGTGTGATTGGTGAAAATGGATGTACACGTAGAAGTGACAAAGCGTGTGATTGGTGAAAATGGATCTACACGCAGAAGTGACAAAGCGTGTGAAAGGTGAAAATGGATCTACACGCAGAAGTGACAAAGCGTGTGATTGGTGAAAATGGATCTACACGCAGGAGTGACAAAGCGTGTGATTGGTGAACGTACACGCCGCGTAAGTGACGCTGTACGTGTGGGCCTGTATATAAGGTACATGTAGAACACCATTTCCTTGTACGTGCTTTTCGTGGAGAGCGAGTGGGTGAATTCTGTACTTCTTGTCGTTTCACACGCGATTTACTTCACGGCGTTTCCAGTTCGTATTCCCTGTTACCTCTGACAGCTTTTTCTCTTTTTTCTCTTTTACTGGTTTACCTGGGCCTGTTCCCTCAAACAGTGTCCCCTTCTACTGTTGTCCTGTCTTCTCAGACAGCGTACACATCTTCTTTTGGCGGGGGTTTAGCCAGCCAAACGCGCTCATTCTTCACGCTCTTTTACCTGGCAGACGGTGAGTCACGCACGTATCCAACTTCTGTGCTTGCCCCGTGTGTAGCCTACCCCTTCAGAGGTCATTCTAGGCTGCGTGTGACACGCATACGTTCATTCTTGTGTTACTGGGTGCCACAGCGTAGTGCAGGTTTTTCTTTCTGCACACGTGGTCTAGGAGGGGTTGCGTGCACGTCATCTCCCTTTTTTGGGCCTCCTGTGCGTTGCGTGACCCGTCATCTTTCCCCAGGGGTTACAATCAGCCGTGCTAGAGCACTAGGGTACAATTACCATCTGGTACCCAACCCCTTTGACCCCCAATTGCCCAGGACAATTGTCTACAGCCACTCCCATACGCACATTAATATCAGTGCCATGGCAGGGAGGCGAGGATTCCGTAAGGGTGGCAAAGGTGGAAGAGCCACAAGTGGTGGCCGTGGTGGATCCGGTAGGGGACGTGGTCGTAACTTGCAGGGTGATCCTGTCCCCCCATGTGTGGAGGACCAGTCAAGGGCACCCATCATCCCCCCCTCCCCCCTCCACCCCTCCCGTTGAGGCTGAAGTGGCTGACACCATCCATGCTCAGCCCTTGTTGGACCAGCCCATTGTGGCACCAGACCTGGCTGACTCCATGGCTGACTTCCAGGTCAGCAGGGCTACGACACGTGCGCTGGTGCACGTTGATGCCATCATGCCACGTGGATCTGGGGCAGCAAGGTCATCTGCTGCACCAAGGAGGCAGGGCGGAGTGGCTGCAGGGGCAGCTGCGGCTCCATCCACCCCAGCCCTCACACACCCAGCCAGGACAGTGTCGGTCCTAGTCCATGCTGCTGACATTCCCCCTGACACCATCACACTAGAGCCAATGCCTGCACCAACTCCCATGCTGAGTGTGCAATCCCACACTCCTGATACAGAGTCCACCAGGGCTCCTGCCCCTAGTGTCCAGAGCGGCGCAGGACACTCAGGATCACCACCACCTTCCAAGCGGAAGAGGAAGAGTGCTCGTCCGGCACAGGCTGATGCCCCAGACACGGCTACACAGTCCGGCCCATCCAGGAAGCCCAGCTTCACGGATGACGAACTGAATGCACTTGTCGAGTATGTGTCCGGACATGACAACGAGATGGTCATTGTTGCAGGATCCAAGACCACACCTGCACAACGCCAGGCACACTGGCAGACCGTTGCGGACATCGTAAGTGCCCTTGGAATCGTGAGGCGCACAGCCAATGATTGCTATAAGCGCTGGAATGACCTAAAGCGCAGGGCAAAGAGTAAGCTGGCCTCAAGTCATGCCGCAACTCTAGTGACTGGAGGTGGGTCTCCAGTAGTAGACATGGAACTCACTCCACATGAGTCAGTCTCTGGGACCTACGTCACGGAGGAACAGATCCAAGGCGTGGGAGATCTGGCTGATTACGAGGCATTGTCCGGTGAGTGCACATGCATGTTTGTGTCATCCATGTGCATGGTGTGTGTGTGAGGGCTTCTGTTTGGGTGCCAGGTGAGAGTGTGTGCGCCTCAGTCGTATGGGTCAGCCATGTGCTTCATGCAATACTTCCTGCGCAGCTGCATTTGGCCATAGCAGTATCCCTTCTGCCAACAGTAGACATCTAGCACAACTGCACGCCAGTTGCCCTTGAAGTGTCACCTTGACACAACATATTTGCTTATTTTTCACTGTTCATTCAGTCAGTTTGTTTGCATTCCACCACTTTCACTAGGCATGTCGCTGTCCACTAGTCACATGTCTGACATGGGTATGGTAAAGTGGAGTGACTTTGTTACCTGGATATCATTTGTACACACATGTCCCTGTGCAATTTGACCATTTCAGACTGGCAGCTCCAGGTGAAAAATCTGACCTGTTAGAATCAGAAAAGCTATTACATGCGGGAACTGGACTGAATGAATAGGTGCTGCCCTCCTCTCCATCTTCACTCAATAGCAATGGTACATGCCATCTGTGTGATGGCATGTGTGTTTCACCTGCCAATCACAGGCCAATGTGTGATGCCACTGCCAGGCATCATGCAGAAAATTTGTTCATCTTCCATCTTGGTGTCATCAGTGTGTGCCATTTGCCTGCACTTCATACGCAGTGAGGGTGCATGCATGGGAGGGTTTTAGTCTTGTGGGACATGTGTCAATCAAGTACTGGTTCTCTTGCTTCTCAGCCCTCAATGTGTGCCATGGTGCTAATGCCTGTTTCCATTACTTTGTTTTCATGTCTTTGCGGGGAAGACGCACCTGATACTGCTGGGGTTGTGGAGATGGTGCAGACCCAGGAGGTGTCCCAGGGCCGACCAACCACCAGTGAGGGACGTGGTGTGGTGGTGGGGGAGAACCCACAAGTGCTGCAGGTCGTGCTCTCAAGGGGTGTCTCTGGCTGCACCTCCCCCGAGCTGTACTCAGGTGTTGATTCAGATGAGACCTACGTGCCGTCGCTAGTGAGTGTTCCAGGGAGGGATTCTGTTCTGTCTCACCCACCTGCACCAGGGTCAGTACCCTCCATGGGGATGTCAGTGTTGGCAGCTACGCCTTCGGTGGTTACGGATGCAGGGTCACACTCCGCGACATCTGATCCTGTTCCTGGGCCAGCAGATCAGAGGGGGAATGCAGTCCTGCAGCCTCAGGCAGTGCCGGCACAGCAAGGCGCAGTTCGCCTTGCCCCAGACAGGTGTGGTGCCCGCCGACATGGTGGCCGTACGCCACCCGGCAATACCGCATGGGAGCAATCCATTTACGGTATGGCTACCCAACAGGCTGCATCATCCGAGATGATGGCTCAGGCCATGGATAGGGTGGCCACTTCCATTGTCCCCCCAGAAAGGCTGATGGAGCGACTAGAGCAGGCAACCGACTCCATCTGCCAGTCACACAGGGAGGACATGTTGGGGTCCAACAGGGACAGGCGGGCGGCACTGGCGACTCTGCAGGAGGCCATCTCCATTGAGTCCCAGGGCCACAGGGAAGCCCTGAGGCAGGAGCTCCTACACCTCAGGACGACTCTTGTTGAGCTTGAGGCTTCAACACACCAAAGGACAGAACAGCAGCTGGAGCGTCTCACCCGTACGCTCTCAGCTGAGATGCAGGCAACGAGGGCGGAGGTCCGGGCATCCCGTGAGTTGTTGCATGGGGACCTCCGCACACTCATCCTCCAGAACCAGACCTACCACACCCGCATGCTTGCAGCCATGGAGGAGCAGACTAGGGCCTTGCGTGGGCTGCCTCCCATAGTGCAACCACCTCCGGATGCAGCTGCACAGGGTGATAATAGCGACAGCAGTGACACTCCCACAATAGGGTAGCCGTGTGGGCCATGAGCCCATGGAGGTGTTTTATCTTCCCAGGATCCACGCAGGTGGGTTCTGGTGTGCATCCTGTCCTCGGACCTCCTGGGTGGCCTCCCCAACCCCCCCGGGCCCATCAATGGCCATTTTTGATTGTTTCTTATTTTTATTTTTATTTTGATTTCTTTTATTCCCAATTTTTTTGGGACGATCTGTTGGCTCCGATCTGTTGGCTCCGATCTGTTGGCTCCGATCTGTTGGCTCCGATCTGTTGGCTTCGATGTGTTGGCTTCCGTGGTTCCTGTGGGCATACGCTGCATTGTGGCTGGGCACATGCAGGCTTGTAATGTATTTGGTTCAGATGCTTGGGTTTGAGTCACACACACCCCTCCTGCTTCCCGTTTCCATGGGCTTGCAAAGGGTGTGCCCAAGTGACAGTGAATTACACAGTGACGTTGGACTCCCATGAGCTGTGTGGCCAGTCTGTAGTCAATACTGTGTATACATTCATAGTGCATATTGCTGTTGTGTTGTACACTGCATGTTGCATTGATGTGTAACTCTTCTTCTGTGTCTACCTCCCAATTTGCAGGTCCCTTCCTCAAGTCCACACAAGGACCTCTAGTCTGGCGATGGGGACCATGTTGGCAGCAGTGCACCTACAACTCTACATGGCGCCAACACTGCACAGTTGGTAGTGGTGGGAGTGCAGGCATTTCCAGGTGGTGAGACTACTAATATGTAACATTTTTGATGTCATGTTAATGGTACTACGTGCTCAAGTATGTTGTTGGTCCGGCATTGCTGTGAGCATTTCAGGTGTTGCAGGTTTCTAATAGTGCCACTGTACATAGTGAGAGTGATGTCATGTTGTGGGGATTACTTTGTTTACCTGCAATTAGCATGACATGGCACGGTGTGTCGTGTGGCAGTGCTGGGGTTGGGTTGGCTGACATGGCACTGTCCTCTTGTTGCATTTTGCAAGTGGGTATTCATTTTAGCTGCTTCAATGTGTAACTTCACAAAACTGCATTGGTGGTGTCTGTGTGGGTAGGGATGCACACATTGTGACACTTCCAGGTGAACAATCTCAGGCTGACATGGAATTCCCGGTTCATTCTCCACACATTCAGGATCAGTGTCAGGTTGAGTCATCATTGATTGTCAGATGGAATGTGCCAGGGCAGTGTGCACTCCACAGGGGTGTGATTTCTATGTGAAGTAATTAGCCACTAGCTGTGTACGGGCTGCCTCCCCCCGTGCCCTTTCCCCTCCCATGCGCAGCGGCTGTTCATGTGGTTGGGGATGTGGGGCCACCACCATGTCCACGGCCAGGCCCCGGCGTGTTGCAACGTTGTGCAGGACACATGCTGCCACTATGATCCTGCACACTACTGGGGGAGCGTATAACAGCTGCCCGCCAGAACGGTCAAGGGAGCGAAAGCGTGACTTCAGCACTCCGAATGTGCGCTCCACTATGCCCCTGGTTGTAATGTGGGCTGTGTTAAATCTTACCTGGGGTGGCGTGGTGGGGTTCCGAATTGGCGTCATCATGTGGGGGCTGAGAGGGTAGGCACTGTCCCCTGTGGAGGTGGGGATTGGTATCATTGGTGAGGTTGTGACCTTGCTCAGTATCCAACATGCATGCATGTGCAGTGGCATACATACTCACCAAGCAGCCATGTATCGCCATGCCGCCCAGCTTCTAGGTCCCGGCTTAGGGTGGACATTCGGTAAATGAAGCTGTCGTGGGTGGAGCCGGGATAGTTGGCATATACTGAGGTGATGATTCCCTTGGCATTACATGCTACCTGCACGTTGATGGAATGCCAGTGCTTGCGGTTCCTATAGATGTGCTCAGATGCCCTGGGGGGACGTAGAGCCACATGGGTGCAGTCGATGGCACCTAGCACTTTGGGGAATCGTGCCACTGCGTAAAAATCCAGGGCGGCAGCATGCCTTTCTGCAGGTGTTCTGGGCAGGTATATGTGCCTGCGGACGGATGGGCGTGCAGTCATGATGTTCAAGACCTGGTGTAGGCAGCGTGACTGGGTGGCCTGTGACACCCCACCCACTATGGCACTTGTCCGCTGAAATGATCCAGTGGCTAAGAAGTGCAGTACATTGAGGACCTTCTCCAGGGGGCTGAGTGCTTGGGAGCACAGGGTGGGTGATGTGAGGTCATCCTCCCACTCACTCACCAGGTCCAGTATGATGTGTGGTGGAAACCTGTACCTCCCATACACCTGGTCATCAGGCATCCCGAAAAGGCTGGTTCTGGGTGTGAATATTCTGGCCCTGACTATCCTCCTCCTCCTCCTTTGGTAGCCCACTGCCACTGCTGCTAGGAACGGTATGTTCATCCTGGCGTCTGAGCTTGTTATTGTTAAAGTCCGCAATTTATGCTTAGCGCGTGTTCTAGGCGAGCGTGTGATCCGCGCACCCCTGGAATCCAGTTCCCAGTCCAATAGCGTGTGGAAATTCACACGCACCACGGGATACAGCGTGTGACCCGCGCACCCCTGGAATCCAGTTCCCAGTCCAATAGCGTGTGGAAATTCACACGCACCACGGGATACAGCGTGTGACCCGCGCACCCCTGGAATCCAGTTCCCAGTCCAATAGCGTGTGGAAATTCACACGCACCACGGGATACAGCATGTGACCCGCGCACCCCTGGAATCCAGTTCCCAGTCCAATAGCGTGCGGAAATTCACACGCACCACGTGATACAGGTTCGCTGACGTACTTGCGTGTGTAAGTGGCCGCGCACCCATTAAATACACGTACATAGGCCAATCGCGTGTACGCGCACTTTTGTCCAATTACACGCGATGACACTCTGACGTGCAGTATCTCCACGTGTGCCCCGTCATCACGTGCTGAGTGGGGAACACCCGTGCGGGTCACGTCACAGACGCGCTTACGCGCTGAGGGACTCTGGTCCAATAGAATCGCGTATGCGTGCTGACGCGCTTACGCGCTAAGGGCCTTTCCTCGGATTTCACGCTGACGTGCAGGATTTTCACGTGCCAAATCACTCCGTATCAAGCTGGCCACGCGAAAACACACGGAAGCCCACGCTCCTGCCCAGAAGGCCGAGTTACTGCCCCCCAGTGCCCCGAGCAGCCTCCCACGTGCCATCTGCTGCTGCCTGCCTGCCTGCCTGCCTGCTGCCACCGTGCCCTGCCATTTGGTGCCTGCACATCAGCCATCTGCAGGGGTCCAGTTGCTGTGTCCACCCCTGCTGGGACTGAAGACTCCCGACTGGTATTACATCGCTCCACAGCCCAGCCCCAGGACCCAGTTGCCCACCCACACCTGCCTCTGGGGTTGCCATGTCGGGCACTTCCACATCTGGCACCAGTGGCAACCCCAGGCCAGAGGGGCAGAGGGGCACCAGCTTCACTGTCACCGAAGTTGGTGTCCTGGTGGAGCATGTCCTGGGGCAGTATGATGCCCTCTTTGGATCGTCCCGCGCCAGCAAGGAAGGACGGCAGAGGATCTGGGCCGACTGTGTGGTTGCCATCAACGCGGAGGGGGTGGCAACCCGCGACGTCCTGAAGATCAAGAAGCGCTGGGAGGACTTGAGGTCCAGGACCCTTGTGAAGGCCCGGCGCCTCGTGGAGGGGGGCCGGGGCCGCATGAGTTCCATCCAGATGAGGGTCCTGGAACGCGTACGCCCAGCGCTCCACGCCCAGATCCTTGATAGGGAGGCCCGTCTGGAGTTGAGCGGTAAGTGTCCATGCATTACTGTGTGAGACAGGGCATGTTGCGGTGTGCTGGTTCTATGATACTTGCCTGTATGTGTGCCATAGGCCATGTATGCATGTATGTGTGCAGGGACATCATGGTAATGCATGTGCGACCAATGATGTGTGATGCACATGGTTGTTGCATGTGTTGAAATGCCGCATGGGGAGCCCTATTCAGATTTTGAACATGAGAGCATGCCAGTCTCTGTACGTGGACATGGGTGGGGGTGAGGGATGGGTACTGATGCCAGGTACATATATGGTAGCCATGTCTGTGTGCCTGACCTGCGTGTCTGTGACTTGTGCATGCCATGGATGCATGACACATGTGTGTGACAATGCAGAGATTCAGTAAAGCAGCCAAATTACCCTTGTATCCGCTGTGTTTGGTGTGTTTGGGGCCAGATGGATGTGACTGAGGTGAAGTGTGTGCATGTGATGGGCATGAGGCATGATGCATGTGAGTTACATATCATTGAATGTTTCAAGAGTCCATTGGACATGCATGGAAATGTCCATGGCATGCACCATGCCTGTTACTGTGTGTGTTTTGCCTGGACTGACCCATGTGTTGTGGAGGGACATGATGGAAGTGTACTTTGACAGTGGTGCTCATCTGCTATTGCTTCCTGTCTAGGGGACCATTGTACAGTGCCCTGATGCTTGTGTTCTTTGTCTCCCTCTACGCAGCGGCTAGTGAAGAAGAGGGCGGAGACGGCGCTGTGGAGCAAGGCGGCGGGGATGCCCCCACGGCTGCAGCGGAAGGGGTGGGTGAGCCCCCACAGGGGCCTGCTACGGTGGGAGACGGTGAGGAGCCATCCAGGTTGGTGGTTTGCACAGAGGAGGAGGAGGCCGCCACTGGGGCACACATGGGGCCTGGTGGGGGCATCCCTGCTGGTGCAAGTGGTGCAGTCCAGGGCCAGGGGCAGGAGGCAGCACAGGTCACCGTGGAGGGGCCTGTGCATGTCGCTGTCCCTGACCCTGTGAGTGCACCACCATGCACCAGCAGGGATGCCCCGTCCCAGGCCTGTCCGCAGGTAGAGGGGATGTCCATGTCACATGACTCCCCTCCACCTGCGGACGTGGGAACCCCTGGCCGTGCAGAGAAGGTCCTGATTGGGGTCGCGATGCGCACGGCTGTGATTCGTGATGCCGTGCGTGCTTCCCGGGAGGAGCACGCACGTCATCACGAAGTGCACCGTGCCGACGTGGCCCAATTGGGATCGGCCATGTTCGGGGGTTTCCTGCATGTGTTGGCCAATGTGGCGGCCCTCTCCTCCTCTGTGCAGGCTATCCACCAGTCGTTCTCCTTGCCGTCTTCCAGCCCAGATGCCACCAGGGCCCCCTGTGGACCTGCCCCGACCAATGCAGCCAGCTCGGTGGGGATCCCATCCCTGCCACAGTCGGGAGTCAGAGATCCAGCAGGGGTGGACACCAGAGCAACTGGACCCCAGCAGATGGAGGATGTGACGGCATCATCGGGCAGGGCACGTGCACGACGGCGTCGGTGGTTTCCATCAGCCTGGATGCCGTCGTGCTGGCACAGGCAGTTGCGTCGGAGGCAGCAGCAGGCTCAACGTGGGAGGCATCATGGCTCGGGGCCATCAACATCAGGGGTGCAGGCATCGGCCGGAGGGCAGGAGAACCCTGGAATGGGAGTGGCTTCCGTGTGGGAGAGGTTGTGCCAGCGGATAGGTGCGGAGCGGCAGCGGGCAGAGGAGGAACGGCTCACGATGGTCAGGGCGGAGGACTCCATGCGGAGGGCGCTGAGGCGGGCTGAGTGCCTCGAGGGTCTTCGCAGGGAGTTTGAGCTGGACACTGCGTTATCCCTGCGGGACCTCGGGGCCAGGGAACATGCCCGCCTCCAAGCCATTGACCAGGAGTTCGATGATGCCCTGGCCCATGACAACAACCAGTGAGCCGTCCGAATAGCCCGCTGCCTTTGTATATAGTTGTATAGTTAGGGTTAGGTTTCCTTTGTTTTTTTGATTTTTTTTTTGGTTGCGATTGGACAATGCACCACTTTTTTGTATATAGTTCACTTTTTAGTTAGTAGTCAGTTAGGTTTAATTTGGTAGGGCTCATGGACCCAGGATGATCTTCTTAATTGGCTTATTTTAATTTTTCAGAATTTTTTCTTGGACATTCATCTTGTTTTGTTTGATTTGCTTTGTGTTTTTTCTTATTTGCTGTTCAATACATATTATTTTTTTATTCTTCAATGTGTCGTATCATCTCATTGCTTTCAGGCATGTCATGTTGGGTGTTTTGTCATTCACTTGCAGCCATTGTGTGTGACAGACATGTGTTAAATTGCATTATTTACATTGGGGGTGTAACATGTAATTGCCTTTGATATGTGGGTGGGTGTGATAGTTGGTTGGGCCTTTTGGCAGGGGAGGATGGGCATTACGGACATGATTGGGGAATGTTGGGACCCAGGTGCAGGGGGGCATGGATTGGACATGGGTGGGGGCCTGCTGGCAGGTGCCCCACAGTGCTGGGGGGTGGGGGTGGTGGGAGACATGAGTTGGACATGGGTGGGGGCCTGCTGGCAGGTGCCCCACAGTGCTGGGGGGTGGGGGGGTGGGGGACATGAGTTGGACATGGGTGGGGGCCTGCTGGCAGGTGCCCCACAGTGCTGGGGTGTGGGGGTGGTGGGAGACATGAGTTGGACATGGGTGGGGGCCTGCTGGCAGGTGCCCCACAGTGCTGGGGGGTGGGGGTGGTGGGAGACATGAGTTGGACATGGGTGGGGGCCTGCTGGCAGGTGCCCCACAGTGCTGGGGGGTGGGGGGGTGGGGGACATGAGTTGGACATGGGTGGGGGCCTGCTGGCAGGTGCCCCACAGTGCTGGGGGGTGGGGGTGGTGGGAGACATGAGTGGGGGCCTGGTGGAGGGTGACCCTGCACTGCTGGGGGGTGGGGGTGGTGGGTGACATGAGTGGGGGCCTGGTGGAGGGTGCCCCTGGTGGCTGGGGTGTGGGGGTGGTGGGAGACATGAGTTGGACATGGGTGGGGGCCTGCTGGCAGGTGCCCCACAGTGCTGGGGGGTGGGGGTGGTGGGAGACATGAGTTGGACATGGGTGGGGGCCTGCTGGCAGGTGCCCCACAGTGCTGGGGGGTGGGGGGGTGGGGGACATGAGTTGGACATGGGTGGGGGCCTGCTGGCAGGTGCCCCACAGTGCTGGGGGGTGGGGGTGGTGGGAGACATGAGTGGGGGCCTGGTGGAGGGTGACCCTGCACTGCTGGGGGGTGGGGGTGGTGGGTGACATGAGTGGGGGCCTGGTGGAGGGTGCCCCTGGTGGCTGGGGGGTGGGGGTGGTGGTAGACATGAGTGGGGGCCTGGTGGAGGGTGACCCTGCACTGCTGGGGGGTGGGGGTGGTGGGTGACATGAGTGGGGGCCTGGTGGAGGGTGACCCTGCACTGCTGGGGTGTGGGGGTGGTGGGTGACATGAGTGGGGGCCTGGTGGAGGGTGACCCTGCACTGCTGGGGTGTGGGGGTGGTGGGTGACATGAGTGGGGGCCTGGTGGAGGGTGACCCTGGTGGCTGGGGGGTGGGGGTGGTGGGAGACATGAGTGGGGGCCTGGTGGAGGGTGACCCTGGTGGCTGGGGGGTGGGGGTGGTGGGAGACATGAGTTGGACATGGGTGGGGGCCTGCTGGCAGGTGCCCCACAGTGCTGGGGTGTGGGGGTGGTGGGAGACATGAGTTGGACATGGGTGGGGGCCTGCTGGCAGGTGCCCCACAGTGCTGGGGGGTGGGGGTGGTGGGAGACATGAGTGGGGGCCTGGTGGAGGGTGACCCTGGTGGCTGGGGGGTGGGGGGGTGGTAGACATGAGTGGGGGCCTGGTGGAGGGTGACCCTGGTGGCTGGGGGGTGGGGGTGGTGGGAGACATGAGTTGGACATGGGTGGGGGCCTGCTGGCAGGTGCCCCACAGTGCTGGGGTGTGGGGGTGGTGGGAGACATGAGTTGGACATGGGTGGGGGCCTGCTGGCAGGTGCCCCACAGTGCTGGGGGGTGGGGGTGGTGGGAGACATGAGTTGGACATGGGTGGGGGCCTGCTGGCAGGTGCCCCACAGTGCTGGGGTGTGGGGGGGTGGGAGACATGAGTTGGACATGGGTGGGTGCCTGCTGGCAGGTTCCCCACAGTGCTGGGGGGTGGGGGGGGGTGGGGGACATGAGTTGGACATGGGTGGGGGCCTGCTGGCAGGTGCCCCACAGTGCTGGGGTGTGGGGGGGGGTGGGAGACATGAGTTGGACATGGGTGGGGGCCTGCTGGCAGGTGCCCCACAGTGCTGGGGGGTGGGGGGGGGGTGGGGGACATGAGTTGGACATGGGTGGGGGCCTGCTGGCAGGTGCCCCACAGTGCTGGGGGGTGGGGGTGCAAGGGGACATGAGTTGGTGTTCATTAGTTCAAGGAGACATGTGCCTTTGCTGGGGGGCATGCCCATGGTGGGTGGGCTGCCTGCGGGACATGACCAGGGATGCAGGGTAGTCCCCTGTGGTGTGGGCTGCCTGCAGGGGCCGTGGAGGGTGTAGAGGGTACACCTGGGAGGACCCACACTGTGAAATCACATGTGGAACTTCCCGCGCACCCCTGAAATACACGCGCCCAGGCTGTTCGCGTGTGGAACTTCCCCCGCACCCCTGGAATACACGCGCCCAGGCTGTTCGCGTGTGGAACTTCCCCCGCACCCCTGTGGAACTTCCCGCGCACCCCTGCAATACACGCGCCCAGGCTGTTCGCGTGTGGAACTTCCCGCGCACCCCTGAAATACACGCGCCCAGGCTGTTCGCGTGTGGAACTTCCCCCGCACCCCTGAAATACACGCGCCCAGGCTGTTCGCGTGTGGAACTTCCCCCGCACCCCTGAAATACACGCGCCCAGGCTGTTCGCGTGTGGAACTTCCCGCGCACCCCTGAAATACACGCGCCCAGGCTGTTCGCGTGTGGAACTTCCCGCGCACCCCTGGAATACACGCGGCCAGGCTGTTCGCGTGTGGAACTTCCCGCGCACCCCTGAAATACACGCGCCCAGGCTGTTCGCGTGTGGAACTTCCCGCGCACCCCTGAAATACACGCGCCCAGGCTGTTCGCGTGTGGAACTTCCCGAGCACCCCTGCAATACACGCGCCCAGGCTGTTCGCGTGTGGAACTTCCCGCGCACCCCTGCAATACACGCGCCCAGGCTGTTCGCGTGTGGAACTTCCCCCGCACCCCTGAAATACACGCGCCCAGGCTGTTCGCGTGTGGAACTTCCCCCGCACCCCTGAAATACACGCGCCCAGGCTGTTCGCGTGTGGAACTTCCCCCGCACCCCTGAAATACACGCGCCCAGGCTGTTCGCGTGTGGAACTTCCCGCGCACCCCTGAAATACACGCGCCCAGGCTGTTCGCGTGTGGAACTTCCCCCGCACCCCTGAAATACACGCGCCCAGGCTGTTCGCGTGTGGAACTTCCCCCGCACCCCTGAAATACATGCGCCCAGGCTGTTCGCGTGTGGAACTTCCCCCGCACCCCTGAAATACACGCGCCCAGGCTGTTCGCGTGTGGAACTTCCCCCGCACCCCTGAAATACACGCGCCCAGGCTGTTCGCGTGTGGAACTTCCCGCGCACCCCTGAAATACACGCGCCCAGGCTGTTCGCGTGTGGAACTTCCCGCGCACCCCTGGAATACACGCGGCCAGGCTGTTCGCGTGTGGAACTTCCCGCGCACCCCTGGAATACACGCGCCCAGGTACTTCTGGAACTTCACGCGAACCCCTGATATACACGTAGCCCGCTCCCCCAGACCCGATCGCGTGTGAAACTTCACGCGAACCCCTGTGATGCACGTACCCTGCTGAAATCGCGTGTTAGACTTCCCGCGCACCCCGGTATACACGCACACGTATTTTTTGTCAGCGGGTGTCCGTGTTTGTGGGTACCCCTTTGCACGTCTTTTTTCCTGGAGGGCCACAGTATGGGACATTCATCATGGCAGTATATAGGTGCGATTTGTCGGCGCACCTTTTGGCGCACATTTCTTACAGCCGCAGAGACGCTACCGCCAGCTTTCTTGTGGCGGTCGTGTTTGTGCCTGTGCGCTGGTTTGAGCGTGCGCTTTTTTCCCCTATTCTATTCCATGAATACGTGTTGTAGGCGAGCGTGTGGGCGTTCCGCGCACTTGTGCCCTGTACTTCCCCCGTGACGCCCACGTTTTGGCAAGTTGTTCCCCATTCCGAGTGTTACGCCCGTGTTCCGCCTACTTTTGTTGCGTGCGCCGCGCTATGTGCGATTTTCGCTGTGGCCTGTGCGATTTTCGCAGTGACCTGGCGCACGCTGTTAGATGGCCTGTGCGCCAACATGCGCCGCGCACTTTTTATCGCACATCCGCTGGTTTTCTCGCGCGCGGCCTTCCATGAATCGACGTGCGCTGCTTTTCGTGCGATTTTCGCAATTGCACTGCGATTTTCGCTATTCCACTGCGATTCGCACGTTTTTGCCCACTTGCGCCGCGCTAATTATTCCATGAATCGGCCTCTTTGACTTTCTTGCTAAGTTCATGGGGCTTTACAACTTGTCCCCTAGTACACAGAGTTCAACCTAGTGCGGAAACTTAAGAGTAACACACATGATGCAGGTGTGTTGCCTTGTTCAACATCATGTGCAATCTCTGTCACATACGAACGCCATTCTAAACGCGTTCCATAGTGACAGAATATATACACGAACAAGGACAGCATGAATGTTATGTAATCTTATGTTGTGTTACAAAGTGTTGCTAAAAAAGAGCCTTTGTTCATAAAGGTACAGCCTTTACATATTTGTTTTTCAAAACTCTACTTTACGCTGACAGGCTTAAACGTTCAGTGGCAGAGCCAACAGTTTGGCTTTCTGAGTAGTCATGGGATACGCACTTGCCAGGCATTCCCAGAATGGTACTACCTGGCCTTAAGAGGACTACATTTGCAAAATGGTGTGGACAATGGACACCCGGGTAATGACAACAGTGCCTGGCAGATACCCTTCTAAAACCTATGCACAAGCCAAATCTGGTGGCTTTGCCAATGCATTTTTTTGACAGGAATTCAGTGGAAGGAATAGATTACAGGGCACATATATTGGTCATAAGGCAAGTGGCTGAAGGCACACTTGGCTGCAATTAAGTCATTATTTAGCTACACTGTCTGCTTCAGCACAGCTCGGCAACCCCACCCCCCCACATACACACCCAATCACCATTCTACTTGGGTAATCATTATTATACTCTGACTTCATGCTTGGAGGTTATACATAAAACACTTCACAGTCAATCCTCTACAACATTTACATGGGCTGTGTACGTAACACTGCCGACATGATTTTCCCAGACGCTCCTCTCCTGGCTGCCTCACTCCTACCCTCTCTCTTCCCAGCACTCAGCCCTCCCTCTTCCCCTAAACCACCTCTTTCACATATCGGACATGGAAACCATGGCAGGACACAATACACCAACCCCCCAAACAAGCATAGGTGCTCCAAGACCACATCAGTGCTGATTTGGCACAGTATCAAAGCTTAATACCATAACATAACATTAACACTCAGTTGACTGCTTTGACATACCACTGGCAGGCCCTATTCAGTACAAAGTCTGGTGTTACTGGTTCACTAGGATAGTTCAAAGAGATCCCTGAAGGATGTGTGATAGGTGGGGAAGTGAAGGTAGTGCATGTCAATGGCCAGAGATTAGGATGGCCATGGGCAGTCAATGGAAGGGCTTGAAAGGATCGACAAGGCACCAGGGTCAAGCTCAGGTAAGCTTTATTGAGCCTGCGGGCACCAACACAACTCTTCCCCAGCACTGCTCACGGTTCGTTCTTCAACCGCCAAATAATCCCCCCAGCAGAGCCTTACAGTGGTACAGCACAATAGAACACAACCCATCTTCCCTATATAATAATCTTAGCAACTGGAAACAAAACCATGAGCGTAAGAAATTGTGTAAAGCAACAATAAGCATACAAGGATGAAATGCAGAGATAACATGAACCAAACAAAAATAATAACAACCACAATTAACACAATGCATAAAACTATCAAGAGATGTCATGGGAGGGAGAAAAATACCTTTGCATATTCCCTTATTCACTGACATAATCTCTCATCCACTCTGGCTCCTTCCTCACTCTTTTCAACAACACAGGAAAATTATCTCCTTGCACAACACTACTACTTCCACCTTCCGCAGAGAGTCCACCATCATTGCTCGCTCATTCTCCACAGGGCGCTAGCCTTCCCATGGACCAAACTTCTCCTCCCACCACAATCACAACGCCATTTCTGACAGCAGAAATCTTCTTAGGGTCTATAATCACACTCTCCATACATTTGTGGATCACCCTGGGATTACGGATCATCACCCAATCAGGAACCTTCCATTCATGGACCCTCAAACCTTTCTCATTGTCAAATACATCCTTGAAATGCGCTCGTCTTTCCTTGATCAACTTTCAAATGTCATCCCGGTCCACCCAAACCAAGTTTGCCAGGCCCAGTCAGCCCGGACACAAACTGGTCAGCGGCTCCCTACCCTTTAATGAAACAAAAGGTGACACATTTTTCACCGAGTGGGGCGTGGTGAGATACCCCCACAACATGTGAATTAGTACCCAATCCCATGGCAAATTTGACCTCCTAGCCAGCAGGATGCCGCCCATGGTAAACCTGTTGATCTTCTCGACCAGACCATTGGCCCAGGGTTGATAAAGGGCTGTACGAGTGTGCATGATGGCATAACAGCGCAGAAATTCTTCATCAACTCTAAGCAAAACTGCACTCCATTGTCAGTAACAATCTCTGTTCCCTATAAAACACACCTTGAAGAAACTCAATCAAATTATTTGCAGTAACTTCCTTAGCCGGCTTCCACTCCACCTACTTGGTGCGATAGTCGACCAAAACACAAACAAAAACTTCAACCTCCCACCCAAACCTTTGGTGGGGCCCATAATGTCCACAGCAACCTTACACCATGGCTGACCAGGAACAAATACAGGAATGAGTAACGTCTCCTGCACCACCTTACTCTTGTCTCTTGTTACTCAAACAACACGGCACACAGTCCCTTACCTTCCTCTCTACAAAACCATCCATTCCTGGTCACCAGAAACGCTTACCTTGGTGGGCTAACTCAACCAGCTTAGTCTTGAGCCCCTCTGGGAGAATGGCATTCGCACCCTTCCTAAGTCTCACATAAAGCAAAGAGAAACCGTCTTTCACCTCCCACCACACCCCAAACCGTTTGTCAGGAACCTCCCTGCTGGGTCACCCCGAAACTGTCCACTCCTTAATACACTTCCACACATCGTCGGCACCTTCCACCACCTCCCATTCTGACTGCCGCACACTGTCCATTTCAACACTGGCAACGATGATCTCTTCATCCTCGCACTCTCCTTCTGGTTCTATCGCTCCCACCGGCAACCGTGACAGGCAATCTGCCACTGCATTCTTTATTCCTAGAAAATAGCAAACTTGAAGGTCATAACAGTGAAAACCCAAGCACCACCTACTAATTCTTGGTGAGACAGTGCCCCAACTTCGACATGCAAACATTTGCTCCAGGTGTTAATGATCTGAATTTCCAGCAAGAAAAACTGAAAATGCACTACAGCCCAATAGACCACAAGGGCGTCCCTTTGCACAAAGAATTATGTGCAGCTCTCCTCAGAGGTCTCGAAGCAAAAGCCATGATGCACTCATCTTTTCCTCCATGGCTTTGAGGCAAGGATGCTCCCAACCCAAGCATGATTGCATTCACCATAAGAACTGTTTTGTCCTTGGCACAAACCATTCCTGATGAAGGCACCCTTGCTATGTCTTGTTTGAACCTGTGAAAAGCTTCCCCACATTGGAAACCTGAGGGTCTGTGTGGGCTTGAGGGACCTTAATAGGAACACTTGGATAGATCATCAAACACACAATGCCCGAGAAACACACAAACGACACAAGCAGTGTAGATAATATTCAAAGGATGCTAGAACTCTGAGAACTCTGAGTACAAAAAGCTCATGCAAAGAGGGTGCCCTGGATTCAAGAAACGGCTGCTAAGGGACCAAAGCAAGTGTGTTCAGAATCACCAGAGGCCTTTTAGGAGCAAATTAGTGCAACACAGCCCAAGTCATTAATGGCAGTGCTGTAGGGTGAGGAGGAAAACATTGCTGCTGGGGTGGGCACCCACACCAACGTTTCTTAACTGGCTGTGGGTGCAAGCAGCATTGTCTGGAGCTCCTTCCCCTAGCGTTTTAAAATAAAAATAAAAAATGTAGCTTTTGTTGAGGAGGCAGGTATTATTGCTGGGGGGCATCCACGTCAACGTGTTATTTTAGGGGGAGAGGCAGGTAGCTATGTCAGAAGACCCCTGTCTCAAGCTTTCCAAATAAAAAAAATGTAGCTTCACTTTCGGGGGTTGAGCTCCTGGAGGCCACCTTTCCGTGGATTTCCCTGCTAATAAAATATGTATCATCCTAACTTGCTGGGTGGAGAGGCGGGCCGGGCTGCTGGGGGCAACTTCCCACACACAAATGTTTTTCTTTTTTTGGGCAGGCTAAATTCCCAGGTGGGCCACCAGTCCAGAGCTTCGTATTTTTTCCAAAAAATAAAGCCAAACTGGTGGGTGGATCGGAGAGAAAAGCAGCATCACATCAGAGGTGCAACATAGGGGCATGGGAGGAAGACCGACAGCCTTGCTTGCCCAAAACTTTTAATTGGGCTGAAGGGTCCAGGAGTCCATGGGCCGCACGATTGGGATGGGAACAAGGCACATGGAGGAACAGGTAATAGGGGCTGCTTACCTCTTCTAGACGACAGGTGCGGCAGCTACTCTGGCTCCTGGTTGGTGACTCTGCAGTCATTCCCCAACTCAGCCTCAAAGGGAATGATGTGAAAGAGAGGAGACATCAGTCATTTTAAGGCTGACTGATTCCCTGTTCCACCCCAGACAATGCACAGTTGTGAGTGGTGGGGCAGGATGTCAGGCAGGTGACACACACAGGCAGGGGTGTGTGGTGAGCCAAAAGAAAGAATGCGAACCAGAAGACATTGTTTTAAAGTTGTTTTATTTCAATAAAAGGAAAACACGCCTTTCTATCCATATTGTTAAAAGGGATTACCTTCCCACAAAACTATACTAAGGGTGCTCGTCAGTAGTCAAAATAATAAACAAAATCCTCTGTCCAAAGCTATCTTCTACCTGCCCCTACCACTGAAGAAAACACGACTTAAAGTAAGGAGAAAATCTTGCCTTCAGAGTTATGTAATTTGAGCTCTCCTGGGTCTGCTGGGTATCTCCTCTTTGGTATCCTCTTCCATGTATTCACACTTTGGTTCTCCCGGTGTTCTTCTTTAATTCATTCTATATTTATCTCCGTGTACTCTTCTGATGCAAGTGACTCTCTCAGTGTCACAGTCATACTTATTCCCAAGGGTTGTTGGTAACCCTTTATCAGATACTCGCTCCTTGGTTCTGGAAGGTGTTTGTACACCATTTGGCCGGTTTTAATACTTGGGTCTTGTAATCTCTTTAAATTGTTCTATATTTATCCCTTTGAGCCCTTTGGGTACTGGTGGCTCTCTCAGTCTTATAGTCTTATTAATTTTCCTAGGGTTGTTTGTAACCCCTGATCAGATACTCCTCTCTTGATTTTGCGTATTGTCTGTATACCGTTTAGCTCATTACTATACCTGGGTCTCCTGCCCACTAACAATCCTTAGGCTTAAGGTATTCTTTCTCTTCCTCAGGGCCTTTTTGGCGTTGAACTGAGGCTGGGGCAATTCTTTCTATTTCCCCTTGCTCTCGCTGGCTTCTCTGTTCCCCTCCACAGGGTGCATCCCATGTACCCTTCTCTGATGTGGGGCTTGCACCAGCGAGGTGGCTTTGACTCATTCTCAGTGTCACTCTCCCTTGTCTACCTTGTCTCGATTTCTCTTCGCTTGTCAATTTTAGTGCAGCGAGAGGACTCATTCCTCCCTCGCCGTCTGGATTCAGCGTTGTTTCTTGTGCTCCAGGCCCACTATGTCTTTCATGTGGTCATGCCTCCAGCTGGGACTGGGTTTGCTCAGTCCTGGTCTCACCGCGGTTGCACGGCTCGACGCCTACTCAACGCTGTGTCTCTCCTTCGCCAAACAAGGCCTGCACCACAGCCGACTCTGATGTGTAGCATAGCTCTGCTGCCAACTGACGTACAGATTTAGGAGACTCACCTCTGCGTATTCCTTCTCCTCCATTCAAGGCTAATTATGTTCTTATTTTTGTTCCGTGACCAAGAAGGGGCATGCTGGGTATGATCAGCTGTCCAGTCCGTGTAGAGACCAAGATGTCCTTGAGCCAAATGTTTGTAGATACTTTCAAGATTGTTTGGAGTCCCATGGAGTCTTCCGGAATTCCCATTATGTAGACATTATTTTCTTTAAAGGGAGTTAACATGAGAATGGAATCCATGTCCCCTGGGGGGTGGAGGGAGGGCACTCCCAATGAGGTCCACTTTCCCAAACCTCTAGGGAGGGTTTTTCTTAGCAGGCTCATCTCCCTAGCCTCAAAGGGGGTGAATCCCCCCTGGGAAGAACATCACCGATGCACACTTTTAAATGTACTGCTAGGCTGGGAGGCAAAGCCTATGGTACTTCCTTTGGCCCAGGCGATGTCATAGGAAGAGATATCACAGGCAGTGACATCACAAGCACAGGCATGTGGGGAAATCTATATAAAATGAAAGGATGCAAAGTAAAACTACATTTAACAATAAATGTATGGACTGCATCCCCTGCAAAGTATTTGATAGAAATGCATGTGAGGAAATATTGTGATATAAGCAGCCCATCTATAATAAAAGTGTATTTGGCCATTGTAAATGATAAGGCACAAATTAGTTATTATCAGATACATGGAAGAATACAGCAATCTGTATCAAACGGAGAACAGTTAAATCTGGGATGAAAACCACTGCATTTTATAAAAAAGTAAACAACTGAACTGAGGCCTACATTATTTCTGCTTTCTTCTTTAGAAAACTAACAACCGGCAAGATAAGCATAAACACCTACAAAGACTTGAAATGTAACTCTTTCACAGGAGCTAGAACGCAAAAATGTCATAATGCTGCCCTTGTTTAAAGAACCAATTAGAATATTGAAATGTGGAAAAGAAAATTATTGTAAATGCTACTTTTGTGGATGAAACAGCAACATAGGTTAGAAAGCACAATTGCATTTTCAATGGCCACAGTAACAGTTCTATGGGAATGTTTCTGAATCAAATGAAACCCAGGCTTTGAAGGTAGGCTATAATCTCAATGACACTGCCTGAATTCACACACAAAGGCCAAATGTTCTCTTTATTCTGGGAACAGGGCTTGCAGCAAGACTAATGCTACTCATTAACAAACTCCATTTAACACTGGGTCTAACCAACAATTCCCTAATAATGCAAGGAATATATTCTGAGAAGCAGGATCACTGTGGAATTCTCATGAGTAATCAGAAATTCTCATCAAACAGGTCTTCTGTGAAGTATGCAATTCACTCCACTAGAGACCTGGAGTTTGACATCTGTGACAGAAAGTACTGTGATCACTTAAGGGGCAGGGGACTTTGTAACAAATGGCCCTGAGCAGCCTAATTTCAAACAAGTCTCTGACAAGGATTTCCATGACATCTGCCCTCTCAGGAGCCATAAATGGCCCAACTCTGAGCCTCAAAGGGACCAAGATCATATGGCTTGATGTAAGGCCAGGAACTGGAAATACCATTAATTCTTTGGGAAACCCGTCAAAAGGAAAGAAAAATAATTGCAGTTTTAACATTTTAAATGTGTGATCATATTTTTATGAATAACTTTTGATAGAAACGTTGTAGTTTCTTACTTTTCAAATAATTGTTCAGGGTGAAAAACTATCAACTGAATGTAAAATGTTCTTTTTTATATTGTTCATAATGCAATGTTTACAAATGTAGATATTTCTGCACAGAAAGGTTGCATTTTGGTGGTAAATATATCCTAGCATTGATGCAAGCTATGCTGTTATTCTGAATTAGGGATAGGATTGTTGAGTGAAAGTATCAGAAAATGAAAAGCTAAAATTTGTCTCACACACACACACACACATCATATGTTGTGCCGAGATGAAATTTGCATTATGTGGTTCACCTGAGTGAGACCAATCTGGTAAACTAATTAGTAACATTTAACATGTGTTCAACATACTGTTTTTGAAATTCCCAATTGTTTAATGTAAAAATCTCCAAGATTACATCACATCAAATGGTAGTGAAACTGAGTTCAGATTGTTTCTCCCATTATACTGCCCTCTTCATTAATATGCACAATGAGTACAAAGGGAAGGAATGTTTTAGTGTGATGTCACTTTTGAAACCATGTCCAACCACACAACCTAACACAACATGAGAGAAAAGACATCTGCCTCCTTCTTGAAGACTCTGATCTCTACATCCTCGCTCTCACCGAGACGCTGTTCAATGCAAGCTCAGTCCCTGCTTTTGACTCTCTCACGGCGACAAGATCCTCTCCAAGCCTCAGACCAACTGACCTGGCTGGGGAGTAGCCCTGATCTTCCATAGGTAGGACCCTACTTTTATCATACTCACCCAGACCTACTTCTCCTTTGAAAGTCATGTCTGCAAGCTTGGTCTCTCTCAGACTCTCTCTCTCTCACCCACGCCACTATCTACAGGCACCCTTGCCCTGTGTCTGTCTTCCTTTCCAAATGGGCTGACATCCCCTCCTCTCTTCTTACCTCTACTTCTAAACTCTTCCTCCTTGGAGATTTCAACATCCACCTTGACTCCAGTGTTCCTGCCTCCTCACAAGTCTGTGATGTCTGCACCTCTCTCTCCATCACTGTTCTCCCCTCTGGCCCGACCCACTCTGCCAGACACACTCATGATGCCTTCATCCCTGCTGATATCCTGTTCTCCAACCCTCTCACTACCCCTCTCTCCTGGTCTGACCACTCTCTCCTCTCTTCTCATCTGGGACTTCTCAGCCCACTGACCGAGCCTCCACCAGCACTACCAGCCTCCTTCGCAGGCAGGCTTGGTCCCACCCCAAAAGGGGCAGTCCAGCACAAACTGCTAGGTCACATCCCTTCTGCACGAGACCACAAGCATCCCCAAACATGTTTCAGCCTTCTTGGACCTCATCAGTGAGGAGTAGCTTGCATCTCTAGGCCCAGAAGGCATGGGGCCCACGCCTGGGCATATCCGTCCCACTCGGGGTGACAAAGCAAGAGGTTATGGCTGGAAGGTTTAGAATGAATCTTAACCTCTAGCATTGCTCTGTTAACCCTCCAGACCATCGTTCTTCACCTGCCAAACCGTTGCAGAAGGGCAAAGACCTTATCCAAATCAGGCTTGGTCCCATCCCAAAAGGGGCAGTCCAGCCCAGACTGCTAGGTCACATCCATTCTGCACAATACCACAAACATCCCCAAACATGTTTTAGCCTTGTTGGGCCTCATCAGTGAGGAGTAGCATGGGTCTCTAGGCACAGCAGGCATAGGACCCACGTCTGGGCATATCCGTCCCACTTGTGGTGACAAAGCAAAAACAAAGAGGTTATGGCTGGAAGATTTAGAGTGAAGCTTAACCTCTGGCTTTGCTCTGGGCAACCCTCCAGACCATCGTTTTTTGCCAGCCAAGCCATTAGAGAAGGGGAAAGACTGACTGCAAATCAGGCTTGGTCCCACCCCAAAAGGGGCAGTGCATCCCAAACTGGTAGGGCACATCCCTACTTCATGAGACCACAAGCATCCCCCAGCATGTTTCAGCCATGTTGGGCATCATCAGTGAGGAGTAGCTTGGTTTCTAGGCCCAGCAGGCACAGGACGCACGTCTGGGCATATCCGCCCCATTTGTGGAAAAAAGGTACATTATCCTGCAGCGCTCTTTGATGATCACTACTATATCACAATAATGCATTTCGATCCAAGGGCTTTTGTAAAACTGTAGTGCTAATACGAACATCTTCATGTCTTACTATGAGGTCCAAAAAGTGTATTTCTTCTGTACTACTAGTACAGGTAAACCTCAAGAATTGCTTCTGATGATTAAGCCAAAAGCAAAAAGAGGACAGTTATGCTTCATTATCATTGAAGATCAAGAAAATATGATCTATGCATCTTTGCGAAAAACTGATCTAGAGAAATGAATTTCTCTATGAATAAATGTACAGATGCTCACATTCCACCACAAAGGTTGCACCCAGTGCGGTGCTCGAAATCTGCCATAAATTCATTTTGGTATGATATTTTTTCTGGTATTGTCACTTTTGCCAATTGCATAATAAATTGTGCAGGTATCTCCAAAAAGTATCTTGTGGTTGGAAAATGCGTTCTGTGACCGCCATTGTTTCATGCTATGGAATGATTTTATACAGCGATTCAATATTCAAGGTAAACATTCTTTGATTGCTGGCATCAAAAGAAAGTGTATTATGCAAATTTAGCATAGCTGTCAACTCTTGTATATGTGATCACATCTGTGGCACTTTGTTTTTACGAACAAGTAAATAAAGTGTGAAAAGGGTTCTATAATTGAACACATTATTGACACTAAGGGCCTACCTGGGTGGAGTGTATTTTCTGGAAATGCATAGTGTGAAGGAGTTCTCTGGCATTTTGTGGTGAAGAATTATGGCTCTCTCGTACTAATAAAAACTTCAGCTAAGGCTTCGTCACTAGTAGTTCCTATAAGAGCTTGCAATTGGGATTGAAACCCTCCCCAAACATCTATAACTCAAATTATTATCAAGGACACCAGCATGCTCTGATCAGATAGTCAGACCACTGTCTGACTATCTGATCAGAGCATGCTGGTTGGACAGGAATAAAGGCTCCCCCTTACAGTGTAATGGTGATCTCATGACTGTTCTATAATTTTTTATCGCTGTGTTTATTTTAGTGAGATTAAAGAAACTTTTTCGTGATTGCTCTTGTAACAATTATAGTTTGTTTATAAGGGTTTTTTCAAACGTGACTGTTTCTGCTGTAACAGACTGAGGTGGAGGTTCCAATTTAGAAGGATTTCTCAATTCCGTGGAAGTGACATACAAAAAACGGTTGTAAACAAATCTTGCAAATGAATTGCATTAGTCTCACGCATGTCTAAAAGAGTCGTGTGGAGCTGTTGAAGCTAAATTCTGTCCCTTGTTCAGGAAACTATTGTTGCCATCAGTAGGTGAGTGTCTTTTTGGTGACTGCTCCCTTGCCATTGCTCATTTGAAGTGTTAGGTTGTGCAACTGCCTGGATTCTGAGGGAGTCTGCGGTCTGCCTGCTCCATGTCTGACATGTGGCTACTGACTCTCTGCAGCGATTTTTGGCTTGGACTTCAGTAATTCACCTTGATCTGCCTGCCCTGGAGCCACCATTCTCTTCTGCCTTAGCTGAACGTTGCATCGGCTCTCCACTATCAGGCTTGCCTGGCATTATTTTACTATTGTCATCAACTTCCGCTGTACAGGCTCACCTCTGTGACGTCACCGCCACCTTGAGGTCATCTGCTACAATAATCTTGAGCTGCCAATGAGGCAGTACAACCCTGGGTAGATGGTTGTAATAATACTGACACACATCCAAGTTATTGGTCCAAGGCAATGCTGAGGGCGCAAAATGAGTGGGGTGGTGGATGAAACCTGGTAGAGCTATTCTGGGTCTGTAATGCAATTATAGGACCAACAAAAAAGCAGTTGGAGATAGTGCTTGGAACCCTGCAGTGAGAGTTTTCAAGGTGAAATTAAGCATCGAGCATTTAAGCAGAATCTTCCGTGAGAAAAAGCAAGCTTTTAAACAGTGGTTAAGGCTCTGCTGACTCACTTTTTACAATGCCCGCCAACATTCCAATGTTATAATTTAGAGGCAATGGCCGCGGCGGTGGGCCGTACTAGCTGGTAGCTATCGACTTATCTGATTTAATACCTCAGGAAAGCATAGGCATTACTGCGGGCAGAGGGCCTTTTCCAGGCAGTATGTCCCAAGTGCCATGACCACTATCATGGCCAGTATGCCATTGCAAATCTCCTTTCCCCAGCCAGTAAGTCCCAAGGGCCATGATTACTATCATGATCAGCACTTCTTTTCAGCTAAAGAAACTTAGGGCTGCTGGGAAATAAATTAACAATGTAAATGAAAGGAGACGCATGCTAAACGTATTTAGCATGCACCACAACTGGGAGAAGCTGACAGGGGAGTTGGTGTCATCCTCAAGGAATGAGGCCTTTCACTGTTCATGTTGGTTCATGGCTAGGGCTGCACATGAGAAGGGGCATATGGCAAAGAAGGTATAAGGCCAGTAGTCAGCAGTCCGGGTGGGAGACAGGGAAAGGGAGGTGAGGGAAATATGCCGGTGGGAGGTATGGGAAGCCACTTGGAAAGCTCGGAATGTGGGCCTGCCAAGACATATAATGGCCACATTCTGAGCTACTTCAGGGTGCTAATGCCCTTTGAAGACTTTTAAAACCTCACTCCCCATAAAGGACTGCTCTCGGGGTTCATGTGCCCTACATTCATAAAACTAGACTGAACTGCATTCATCTTAAACTCGCACAACAAAGAAAGACCATTCTTACTTGAATTCGTTGTTGCTCTTGTTCTGGGCCATATCACTTATGAGTACATGTCTAGCCTGAGAGCTGCTGGATGCATCCAGCCTCTTGTCATCTCCATTTCCTTTTAATTAACTATGCTTACCTCCATTTTCTTCCTTGTTCCAATCTGACAGTCCTATCCGAGGGTCCCATCCCAAGGCTATTCTACTTGCTCTTTTTAAGTATTGTTTTTAATGTTTATGACTCAGTCTTGAAGAAGTGTCAACGCAGAGTTGTATCATTGTGCAATGCTCCAAAGCCAGAAAAAGAAAATTAACAAAATAGAACTCTCTTTGGACTATTAGTAGATCATGGGATCACGTCTCTATCGTTAGAGATCATTGAGTGGGCTCTGTGTGTACCAACCATTTCACACAATCCATGAACGAATCAGGGAATGACATGAATAAAAAAGAAAGATGCCATTCATCCATCATTGTGTATTTTGTGTACATAGTGATTTAAATTAAACAAACACTTGAGTAAAAGGCACAGTTATACAATAGTTATGACAATGACATAAAACCAAACAAACCTAAGCAGGAACAGTCACACAATTTATTAAGTACAAGTGAAACAATAATGGAAGTGTTGTGCTTAGTGATGAGTCCAGTAGCCATAAGGAATGCAATATTCTAAAAGCATACCAGTTTCTTTTATAAGAACAATATGAAAACAGATATATTTCAAAAGAGACAGATTCTTTGTCAAAAAATCTCTAAAGCAATAGATGAATAAATAAAGAGAGCTATTTGAGCAGTAAAGTTAATTGAATGATAAATTTGGAGAGAAAAAAACATTATTTTTGCAAAGTTCGGATATAATAAACCGAATCAATTTGGTGTCCCATGTCGCTTGTTAAACATTTAGAAATATCGGGTCTTACTAGTACCCGTTAGTTAAATGCCTTGTCAGGGCCTCGTTTTCACTGATGGCCAACATGGGGGGATCTAGTAAACCTAGATCAGTCTTGAAGAAGAACTTACATCACAGCAGAAGAGATTCAATTTGCCTGCTTCCCGACCTGCAAAGTCAGATGAAACAATTCGATTTATTGACAAGACTTTAACCTTTTGAAAACAGCTGACATTGATCCTTTTATACATGTCTGACAATGTATCTGATCATTCCTTCTCTTATAAGATTTCACATTGTGTTCCTGCCATCATTGTGTGAGGCAAACTGCATTCTAATTGGTAGCCTACGACTTGCTCTTCTGACTTTCGCGAATTGAGACTAAATCTACCCTTGCAGCATCCTCCAGGGCACTTTCTACCTGTAAGAAAGGACGGAAAAGAGTTGGCCATGGAGCTATCAGCACCACTCTAACACATTTGTGCATGCTTGGCTGTAACTCATCTGGTTAAATGTCTTGTCCGCTTTGGTGCTTTATACGCTACAGAAGTACCATTTGTTGAGTTAAAGGTCTAGTGTCCACCACATCTTCATTTACTTCACTAGAGCTGATAGTTAACCCTTCATCATTACTTTGCTTCCGGAAAGATGAACACATGTATTCCTGCAACAATTATGCTTTTTCTTGTCAAGCAAGAGGAGACTTTGCCTTTATCTATTATCACACCAGAGTGTGTTTACTTCTACTAGTTTCTAGTCATTGCCATTTAAAGTTGACTGGTCACACACTGTTGTAATCAAAATGGTTCAGGGAGCGTTAGTATGTGTTGCAGTGTATGTTTCAAGTGATACATCACCACCAGACCTTTTTAATCTGCACCAGGATTACAATTAAGTGTTTGCCAGGGCTTTCTTGTTTGCAGCAGCAGAAATCACAGAACGTGCTACGATAGAGGACCATCTCAGCTTTGGTAGAAACTTGAAGGGCAAGAAGAGTGAGCTTTGGTGTTATTGGTGCAGTGTATCGTGGGGTACATTGACCAGCCCAGCAGAACTCTCCTGCTACACCAAACTGCATGTTCCGCAGTTACAAGAAGAATGGCTGCGCTGGCTCTGCAGAGCACTTATTCCCTTGCTTCAAAACTGCATTTTTTGCAGTTAGAAAAAATAATGGCTGCCCTGGCTCTGTTGAGCACATATGGGGCGAGATGAAACATAGAACACCCCGAGAATGGCTGCAGTTATTTTCTTCATGTGCACCAAAAAGAAGAATTCAAAAGTAGCCTGGTGCAGCGCTGCTATTCTGTAAACTCAAGACTTCTAACTGAAAGAGAAAATGTTCTGTGTTTAAATGACTGCGCACTGATGCTATCTCCATCTTTTTCAACATTACACAGTTTGGTTCCAGTAAGGCACATCCATGCCCATTTATCTTCAGGTTGTACACCAGCAAATGAGGGCATTCCTCCTTGAATGGCATGTGTGTCAAGTAAAAACTGTGAAAGAGCAGTGAAATTCGTTTCAGGCCATACAGGAAGCAATTATTCTTGCAACAGAGTAACACTGGCAAAATTCCTCACAAGAAGCTCTCTCTCTCTCTCCCTTTGCTTATGTCAGTTTCAAAGGACCCTTGTTTTTGAACAGATTCCTGTGTGTAGAAATTGACCAGAGGTATGTAAATGTTCAGAATAAAGATGCAAGGAAATTCACATTTGTAAATGATCAGGGAAAGTGAAATTAACCTGTGTTGCACTGGATATTGTACAAGCTCAATGGAAATCATACTGTAACATGCCCAGGAACACAACTAGATATGTTGGGAAGAACAGTTGCCATAATATAGGAAATTGTACTATGTGTTGTGTATTTCACCCCACAAAAAGAACTTCAACATCCTGGCTAGGCCCAGAAATTGCTGTCAAACCTTTTGCAAGTCAGGCACTTCTAAATGTGCCAGCCCCATGGGAAAGGAAGTTCCCTTACAGCATGAAAGGTTCAGAGGTCTGGGAAGTAGCGACCTCGACAGACTTCCTGGCATTTCTCCAGCAAGGAACAATGGATATGGGGAAGTGGTCTTGTCACAGTCAAGTGTGAATTCCTTGTGACACCTCTCTTCAACTGCATCTGCCAGAATGAAAGGGTGATATGGTAGCCCTGCTGCCCAGAACTGACACAGTGGAGGTAGGATGACTGCCCTACAGTGACAGATGCCATTCATTTGATTTAAAAGATTTTTATATCAAAGTATTTATGTCAGTAATCTAAAGAAGCAGTAATGTAAAATGTTGACAGCTTGAATGAAATTGTTGCACCATGAAAATAAGACAACGTGGATCTTCTTAGCATGTGGGAGATGCAAATGGCATTAAAGTGTCATTTCTGGGGGAAGCGTACATGCTACAATTATGAAACTTAAATGCAAATATGCCTGACAATGTTAGGCTCATGTTATCTATTTGTATGATGTTTTATAAAATATTTGCCCTAGAAATTGTGAAAGATTTCAAGAAGAACAAAGCAATATCACACAAACTTAACATTTGGACAGAAATGTTCCTTGTAAAATATGGGATTTGCCTATCTAATTTTTTATAAGGGTGACATTTATAAAAATTAGCATTTTGTGGCATAACTGATTTTGGCAAAAGTAATTGTGGTATAACAATGCACCTCATAAACACACCAACACTAAAACTGAGTCACTTCCTTCAGACCAATCTGCTTACATGGAGGCAGCGACATTTACAGCCTGACCTCTCTGATTTTAGAGGAGTCTAGCTTAGTTCTGCCCACATAGTAAAAATCCTCTGATGTCATCCGGCCTATATAAAGTGGAGAGATTCAAAGTTCAAGACAGACAGACAGTCAAGAAAATCCAGCATTCATAAATCAACATCCAGAGATCCAGACATTCTACATACACCCTGCAGGGTTCCAGATTCCAGTGCCAGGCCGGGGTAGCTGATAGCAGATCCAGGCAGAACCTCTTACCTGGGCTGAACCTCTTATCCAGAATGAATCCCTACAAAAATCCCAATAATTCAGGGGAAAAGAGGGAAAGGCTGCTGAACCTTTTGCTTATTATCCAGTGACCAGACCTGCTTTGCCCAGCTACCTGCTTTGCCCAGCTGATGAACCACGCTGTCCGCTGAGACCAGACTCCGGTTGCCTTGCTGAGTCCCTAGAGGAGAGCCGTCACTGTGCAGTGACAAAACCCCTGTCCCGCTGTCCAAAGATCCGGCTGGCTGTCCAAACTATTCCATTCAAGTGCTTGTTGAAGTAAACCCTTCCCCAGTAACCAAAAAGCTGCATCCGTTGCTTTGTTACCTGGTAGTTTGCCCAATCCCATAGAATTCCTATAAATATCCTAGTAAATTCTTAAAATTGTTAGAATCCTCTGTGTATCCTGTCCTTAGGAGGATCTGTGTTAATTTCCTTGTGTTAGCACCATTCTTTCCAAATCATTTCAGTCTGCTGTATAAGTCCTTAGTTCTATTTGGAATAAATTAATTAATTCCCATATAACGAGGGACACTGCGTGAATGGATTAACATTGCAAATTAACCGTTCGTGGGCAGTGTCTCTTTTTATAATCTAGTCACTAAAAATAGTTTCAGTAGAACCTGCCCTTTTCCTCTTAAAACCGATCATGTCCGTGTAACTGCTTTCAATATAAATCAGTTTTCCCTTCCTTCAAAAACCCCATACTGTCGCCCATCAGGAGTCATACTTTCACTTTCATTTCATACCTGTTATGTCCCTTTGTATTTTAGCATCAACACCAATTTCCGATTATGTCTGTTTAGCTCATTTTCCAAGCTGCCTTGCTATTTTAAACCCGTGAAGCGAAGCAATTGAAATTTTACCACGTGGGATTCTTGCTGCACTGTGTTTCTTCTTCCAAAGTCGATTTCCTTAACTGTATGCCCGTTTTTTAGTACATTACCTTGTAGCTTGTGAGTTTTCTTGACTCGTTAGTACAGCCACACACATTCTTGCCTTATTCATTCAACCGCACATGTAAAATAACTATTCCATAATTCAGAGTGCCATTTTGCTTATCTTTCAAGTTAGCTCAATACGATTTTGGCCTCCCATTCAGGGGTGGAAGTCGGATTTTCATTCCGATTTTTGCCTAGTATACCTGAATCCTTGCTAATCCTCTCCACCCACACAAAATTTGGTTAACATTGGTGTGAGGGAGTGTTTCAGGGGGAATGCCTAACTGTGGTGCTATCTGAAAATTATACTAAAAAAGTAATCTTACTTTCATGCAATTCTGCATTGTGTATCTTATGTTAAAATGTAAAACTAAGTGTATTCTATCATTTTACTGAATAATTATCACCACACTAGTGATTGCTGCCCAATATTGAATGTGTTTGATTTTTATTAAAAAACAAAAAATATATATATTTCATTACTACACACCGGCCTGGTCATGCTCCATTGCGACACAGGGTGTACGTTAAGGTGTACGTTAAGGGGTTGTGAGACGGGTTGGCTGCCTTCTCAGAGATTAAATCTGAATGCAATAAACTTAAAAGCGTTTTGATTGGGTGCTGCATCCCTGGCCAGTAAAAAGAGTCCTGGTCTGGTGTATGATGCATTGTTAAAATCCTTAACAGTATGAACATATAAACAACCATCAACCAAAATTAGTAGTTTATTACTACGCTAACTTTGATCCTGTGCAGGCGAAAGCAATTATTTTAATGGACCAAAGCAAATGAACAGATGGTAAACATATACATTAGGGTTTATTTCCTTTCTTAAGGCAGAAACACCTTTACACAACCTCCCAATGGCGATGTGGCATTAGCATCTGAACAATTGATTCTGCTTGATCAATACCAACTGAATACCAACTGTGGACGCCAGCCGACTGAAACACCTGTCCATGAAGTTTTGTTCCTGTGATATGTAGGTTGCACACCTGCTTAGGCAGGTGGTTCATTGTTCTTTTTGTCTATCTTGCTTGCTTCCCCTAATATGGATATGTCAACGTCACTACTTTAGAGCTTTCATAAAAACACAGTAGCAATCAAGCAAGCACTTGGATAGAAAAAGGATGAAGTCTCAAAGAAATATGCTGATTCTGTTGCGAAAGAGACAGCACACCGACTTGCAGGGTGTTCCCTACCTAGAAATCCTCCATGGCAGGGTGGCTTGTCCAAGTACACTGAGGCATGCTTGGCAACCTAGAGGCAGAGAAAGAGTGCTGTGCCATCTTAGCTTTACAAATTTCCGTGCCTGGTCGTGCCATGGCACTACTTGGTCTCCAGCTTTACACCTGCCTAAATTGTTGGAAATGACAAGGCATTCCTAAGTGTGGTCCTAATGCTGCAGTACAGAACACCATTAGAACATCAGCATTCAGTAAATGAAAGAACTTTGGCAGCGGTGTACCACAGCACAGCATGTTTGCCTAAGGCAACTTAATGTTTTAGTGACTGCTGCAAAAATGAGCACATACCCAACAAATCAGAGGTGTGGATAGTTTTGAGGCTCACTCAGCCCACTCATCTTTTCAATGCCAAATCACAGAACACCATTACACTTGGTAAACATTTGGGAATAACTCCTTTTACTAATATCACTTAAGAATGGGAAAACAGCTCTCCACACACATATACCAAAATTATATATTTTTTTATTTATTTTTTTATTGTAGCTCTTTGGTTTACACAAGAAAACCTTTAGCTATTTTTACCGAACAAGGAGCAGACTACAACATAAAAGAGAAGAAAATGTCATAAAAGAGAGTGGAAAAAAAGCAAGTTCAACTATACAAAATCAAGACGAGAGTTAATTCAATCGTTAAAGAAATCTTAAAGAACATTTTAAAAATCAAGAATAATTGAATAAAAATAACCCAAAACAACAAGAATAGCATTTTCCCAAACTTCTGTTTTACAGATATGCTAAAATATTTATAAACTTTATAAAAATGCCTGTTTTACATTCCCTTTCTCTTTCTTTTCCTTTATGTTGCTTAGTGTTTAACACCTCAAAAGTCTGCTTGATTTCAGGTCCTTTTCACTGTGCCAAGAGGTTCGTCTAGTCCCTCCATTTTTTCAAAGATGAACTGGATAAATTTTATGACCGAAAGATTGTTTGAGATCTTATCTCCTTCCAGTAGGTATGACCATCAAAGTTCAATGTCCTTGAATCTGTATTCCTGCCAGATATGACCTAAGTACGTCTGTCGTTCACCTCTCACAGTGGGGCATTCCAGCAGCAGATGTTTCAATGATTCAACTTTTAATACATTTTTACATAATCTACAGTTCTTTGGTTCATCTTTCTCTCTTTTTCTATAATGATTGGTTCTACTTGGCCAAAGATTCAAACGCAGCTTTAAGAAGCCTTGTCTCAAGAACCAATTAGGGAAAAGGGTTAGGTATTTGGGTAGTATATTCAATTTTTGCGGGACTGCCCAGAATTCTTCATAGCCTCGATATTTAGTGAGCTCGTCCAGTGTATCAATCCAATCTCTAGTGTACATTTTTTTTTCACGTGATCTGGATTGTTTAATAAGGATTCTTCCGTTTCATTTAAATTAAGAAGGATCATCTGGCATATTTTGGCCCATTCAGTCAGTATTGGTTCCGACCTCTCTTCCATTGCTTTTTTTATGGCCGCAAAGCCCCCCTTTGTTGCCGGTTCTAGACATCTTCTGTAAAAAGACAATATCTTCCACTCCACGATGACTTTCAGAGAGGATAATGCCAGCTCTCTTCTAATTAATTGAATTGGGAAAGATTTTGGCAAACCCAAGATAGATCTCCAGAACTTGCCTTCTAGACGTGACCATATTTTGTTGTCCAATAAGAGTGAGGTTTCTGATCCATAGGTTAGGATTGCCACTACTTTTGCACTATAGAAGTCTATCAGTGGTTTCATGGAGAATCTACAAAATCGCGCCAGTAGAATCTTAGCTTGGCCTATTAGGTTTCCAAGTTTGTTTTTTAAGTCCTGACATCTCGGGGCTTCGTATCTGTTGGTGTTGATACAAACCCCCAGGTACGTAATAGCTGTCACTTCCATTATCTTTTTATTGGATAGATACCATTGGGGTGAGTTTATTTTTTTCTTCTTTTTGTTATTAGAGAGCGTCAAGATCCTAGATTTTTCAGGATTGATGGTCATTTTGTTTTTGGCTACATATGTTTCTAATGCTTTTAGTTGATGTTGAAGTCCTATAGGAGTCTGATCGATTAAAACTATGTCGTCAGCATAGATCAATCGACCAATTGCTATATTAGCAAGTTTTGCTGGAAAGGATCTTATATCTACAAAGGCTTTTTCCATATCTGAGGAATATAGTTTATATAATTCTGGAGCCAAGGAGCATCCTTGCTTAAGCCCAATGGTCGTAGGAATTATGTCCGATAACAGGCCGGCTTTATTTATTTTCACTTTAATTGAGGTGTTCGAGTGTAATTCCTTTATGTTGTAAAGTAGAATTTCTGGGCAATTCCATTTTTTTTATTTCCTCCACAACCTCTCGCAATCAACTTCATCAAAAGCCTTTGATAAGTCAACAAAAGATATATAGAATTTCGCCTCTTTGTTGGTCAGGGTTCGAGCTTTCAACAGATTTAGAATAAAGATGTTTAATGGAGTGCCTTGTCCTTTTACGAACCCAGATTGCCATTCGTCCTTACGGCCTGTTTGTGATTCCCAATTTGTCAAAGATTTTAAAAGAATTGAGGCAAAGATTTTTCCAGCCACATCCAGAAAGGCAATTGGCCTGTAATTTTCTGGGACTGTTCTTAGGCCCTTTTTAATGATTGGCACCACAATACTCATTTTCCACGAAGTCGGTAGTTTCCCCGAAACCAAGATATATTTGAACAGTTGGTGTAAGATTTTAGCCCATTCCGCTGGGTCCTTTTTCAGACCTTCATTAGTCAGGCCGTCTGGCCCCGGTGCTCTAGAGTTCTTTAGCTTTTTAATCATGTCTTCTAATGTCTCACTGTCTATGGTCAGCAAACTTTCATCCCATTTTGGTATAATCCAATCATTTATAAGAGGTTTTAGAACTGGCTGTTATTGTTTGTAGTATAATTCCCATTGTTTCTCTGTGACTGGATTTGTTATTATGGCATCTTGCAAAGTCTCTTTGTTATTTATTAAGGCCCATGTCTCTGCTGTATTTCTCTCACATATCGTTCTTAACATTGCCTGGGAGTCGTGGTTTAGCATTGTTTTTTGTGCAACTTTCTCCAATTTCTAAAGGTTTGTTTTATTTCTCGTACTTTATCAGTTTTATTTACCTCATTCGAGACTTTCAGTGATTTTAGTTGTTTCCTCATAGTCTTTTTTTTATCAGCCACGGCTTGATCGAATATATGTCGATGTGACATTATTGGTTTTGTAGTGCCGGGTTTAATTCTAATATGGAAGATTTTTAGCAGAGGAACATAATCGATGGTTTGCAGAGGTAGCTGCAGATACAAATCATTTAGGGTGGATGTCAAGTTATCGTTCAGCGCTGGTAATTTTGCTGGATTCATTTTAACTCGAGTTCTCCCAGTGTTGATTTCTATCTTGAATGGATATATTTCCTTTATGTTCTTAAGAAGAAAACTAGAACAAGTAAGTTTGATAGCATTGTGGTCACTAGCCTTGGTCGGTTGCACCTCAAGTTTTTGAATAAACATTGACATATTAGTTGAAACTGTCAGGTAATCTAAGATGGCTTTGGATTTCAGCCTTCGCCACGTCGGTTTCCCTGGGATGTCGCCTAACGTGACTCCATTTAGGATTGTGCAATCTCTAGATTGTAACGTGGACCTCCAATTGACCCCTCTTTTGTGTTTGGTTGTGGCCATTTTCGGTACGTCTTCGAGTACTTCATTGTTTTCGTCCAGACAAGTGCAATTAAGGTCGCCCACCAATATTATCCATTGGTCATGTCCTTTAGCTTTCAGATCATCAATTGCCTCTGCTACGTCCCTTGGAAGGGATTTGTTTCCTTTAGCTCCTGGCACCCAGTATATATTCATCAGCACAACGTGCTGGTGGTGTTGATCGTCTAGGGGCGACGAGGTTTCCAGGACTAAGATTTGAATATATGGAGTCAAGTTCCATGAATGAATCACATTCCAGTTTAGTTCTTTTTTTATCGCTATCAGCAGACCCGCCATTGGTCTTCCTTTTTCTCCTTTTTTTACTGGGTTTATATTTACTGAATAGCCTTCGATCAGGGGAGTTTCTCTCAACCACGTTTCCTGCAGGCATAGTACATCTGGCATTTCTTTTTCAAATTCATTTTTTTTTTAGAAGGTGGTTGAATCCCCTTGTATTCCAGGAAATAAGGGACCATGTTTCCTTTTGTGTTACTTTCCGGCTCTATAGTGTCTTCATTTTTCCTGCTGCTAGGTTGGCCAACCATACCCATCTCTCCTGTTCTCCCTCTTGAGGTTGGGTAACCTGCGATTGTTTCATGGCTTTTTTATGCGTATCGTACGCCTCTTGAAAGCGAGCTTTCTTTGAGATAGTTTCTTGATCCAGTACCTCTGTTTCTGTTTCTTTATTGTTTTTTTCGGTTATCTTGAACCCCTTCTTTCTTATGGTCCTCTCTTCGGATAGTAATAGCTGGTGAATCACCTGGGAGCATGTTGAAACCCGAACACTATCCATACACCTTTTGTCAGGAAATTCTATCAGGGTTATATCACTAGAGCTGATTAATCTCAAGGCTGGTATATGGTGGAACAACCTTAGGACATTTGCTCGGTTTAGAATAAGACCGTCGTCTATATGTACTAGTCTTTCCAAAAGAAGACCTCTGCCCTTTTTTTCCGGGTTTAATCTGCGTTTCGGCAGTCTCAAGGGACTAGTCTGGAAATCATCAGTTCCACTGATCTGCTCACTTTCTTCTGTGGTGTTTTCCTTGAATTCCAAAATAGGTATGGGGCTGTTTATATTTTGATTTCCCAGGTTTCTTGTTGGACTTTTAATTGGTATATTTGAGCTTCCCGTCATTGTTGTCTTTAATTTTTTCTTACTTATAGTTTCGGGCTTGACTGTATTATTTTCCTTTTTTGTTGTTTCAGCTTTGTTTGCGTTTTCCCCAATTATCCTCTTGTCATCCAACATTGGTTTGACTCCCCTTTCTCGTTCCGTCTGTACTTGTTCATCAGTTATTTCAATTTCCTCTTCTTCTGAGTCACTATCAGTTGAGACGTTGTCATCCGAGATGGAGTAAGTGGACATATCCATTAACTCCTGATCGGAGTCATCCGTTTCTGCTGCTTCATTGTTATTTAGACTCGTACTTGTTTGCGTATGGCTACCCATGTTTCGATTTACCACAGTAGTTGCTGCTTCCTTTGGTGTGCTCAGACATTTGAAAAATGATTTGCTTTTATTTGATTTACATACCCTCTGCGGCGGTTGATTTTTTGTTTTTTTAAGTATCTGTAATGGTTGAGTAGATTTCGCTTTCTTATCATTCGTAGCGATTTTCTCCCTTCGTTGCGACGCAGTGATACCTTCCATCTGTTTTACGTCCTTTTTTTTAAAGATTTCGCATCATTTTGAATTCTGCTTATCTATTTTTGATACCTCAATATCTTTTTCATGCTGTGAAAGGTCTAAGGTTTTTTGAGGTGTGTGTTGTCCTTTTTTTGTGATCTGTTTTGCTTTCTGATCGTTGGTCGCCGTGGCTCCTCTTTGAGTTTCGTTTTCCGCAGAGATTTTTGAGGTATTTGGCACCAGTTCATTATTTTCTTTATTTTTTTCCTTTCCTTTTATTGTGTTCATTGTATCTGTAGTTGTTTCTCCTTTCCTCGGAGTTGGGATTGGACATTCGACCTGATTACTTAGCTCTTCTAAGGTCCCTTTTTCAATCGTATTTCCAGTACATTCTTTCAAATGCTCTTCATTTGCATTTTCTTCTATTTGTGGTTGCAATTTTGCTAATTCTTTTGATTGAAAAACGGAGCAGTCCGAACCACCTAGAGAGTCTCTCCTAGGATCTTTCCATCGGTTTTCCTTCTCTTTCATAATTGGTTCTACGATGGTGTGTAACATATCGGAGATTCTTTGCTCAACCTTTTGCATATTTTTTTGGATGGCCGATATGAATCCTTCAATGAAGATTGTCTTAGAATGAACCATTGCTAGCAATGTAGTGTGGTCCTTCAGAGTATCCGTAGCATCTTCGTGTAGTTTCATGTAAGGGGCCAGGATCGCTGCCATTGTTGTAATCATCAGGAAGTCATCCTTTTCACACTTTTCTCCCCCTGTCTTAGGTTTGTTGGTCATCTCCCTCTCTTTCTGAGGTGCTTCTATCGTTGATAGCGTGTTCAAGTTTGAGTCTTGGTAATTTTCTGTTTGAATTAACTGGTTTTTGGTTTCCCCTTTCATGGTTTGAACGGCCATCTCTACAGTTTGTGGCTCTTTATCTATTAAGATTGAGTTTTCCAGCATAACAGCGTCAGGGATTTCGTTTGCTGTGGTGTTTTTATGAGTTTGTTTCCTTTTGGGTAAATTCCCAGAAATGCCTGTCCCCCAATTTAGTAGGGATTGTTTCCCAAAAAAATGATTATTTCTGTCTTGAGCATCCCCTGAGGATAGGGTCCTGGGTTTCCATATTTTTTTTCTAGGTCTGTATATCTTATAAAGTCCATTCTAATTGGTTTGGGGGTTATTGTTTTACCTTTCGTTCCATTAAAGGTTCCTTTCACTGTTTTTGCTAAATCTTCCACTGTAGTATTGGGTTCTAACCCGGGAATAACCTCAGATAGTTGAATTAAATCCTTTGCCTTAGGACTATTTTTTTCTACTGTTTTTGATCTTATCTCTAGTACAGGTGATGGCTTCTCTGACACATCTTCCTTTGAAAGGTCAGTTTCCCTTGTAGCTTCTAAGTCATACTCATTGTTGTTGGGTGTTTCATTTTCCATAAAGGCCAGAGTTTCCTTAGACTGCTTTGCATCAGCTGAACTTTTTTGAGGCTGAGGTGATTCGTCCGTTTCGATCATATTGTCAAGTTGATGGAATATGAAATTGTTCATGGGTGGGTTGACCTCATTGCACTCTGAGTTTAATTGTATGTCTTCCTGTAGCGGCTCCTTCCCTGTTTGATTGCCGATCTTAACCTCTATCATGAACGGACCGAGTACTGCTCCTTGATTATAATCTTTCGTTCCGTGATTCGGAGTCATGCTTTCCTTATCTAGCACTAATTTGTTATCCTTGTCTTCGGATAATATTAAATCATCTATATGGTTGTTTGGTAGAGGGTGGTCACCCAATCTAGTTGATAGCACTACTTCTGCCATTAAGTATTTGGAGATCGTATGTGTATTAGTTTGGAACACTGATATCTAACCTTCAAATGGGGCTGTAAGTATCTTGTCCCCTGATGTTGTCTGGTTATGTCAGTTGTTTGCAGTGTTCGGGATCAAAAGGGTCGAACCCCAGCAGTCTCCCTTTCCTTAGGGCTTTAAATATAAATTTTGATCGATTCGCAGGGTGGGATCAAAGGGGTCAAGCCCCAACAGTCTCCCTACCCCAAAAAAAAAAATAAAAAAAAAAACAACACAACACAACTGGTGATGTTAGCTTGCTTATCCGGGGTGATCCTAGCGATTTTTTATCCTTTGGTCATATGACTTGTTTAGCTTTGGGATATCCCCCAGCCGACCAGCCAAACAGCCCAAACAGCAGCGCCCTAGTCCCCGCAGCGGGCTTAACGCCGCTCGGGCGGATTGCCCTCGAATAAAAGCCCAGAATGAGTCACATGATCAGTCACGTGATCGTGACCGCGCTCTGCCTCCTCCAGGAAGCGAGCGCACTGCAGCATTGGGGCTTCCAAGATTAATGCTGGGAGATCAAACAGCAGGCTGCAAGTAGGTAGAAATCACAATTTTTGAGTCACCAGTATCCACCAAAATTATATGCACTAAAAGTGTTTCTCCTTTTTTTACTATTATTTTAAAATAACTTACATATCATCATGACATGATATGATATAATAAGTATTACCGAATCTGATCGATTTTTATTGATCAAACAGTACCCGAATTCAGCCAGTACCATTCGATCAATTTATATCGATCAAATTTGGTCATCACTACCGAGCTACCGTCCCCGGAGGATAGGTCAGCAGCAGCGTGCGCGTCTTGAAATCAAGACGACACGAAGCAACAACAGGTTCGATCCCCGGGTCCGCGCTTAGAAACCTCTGGGTGTTTAAGCACGTTATAAATATGTAACTAAGGAAAATGAAATTACACAATTACGCAACTAAGAAAAAAAAACAATTCCTGTAACAGCGTCTCGATGCCTGCGGGCTGTGTGAGCGCTTTATAAATGTAAAATAAAAAAATAAAATGAGGAGCGGGGGTTGCGGGTGTGTCCCCTGCTCCCCATGTTCGGTATTGATGGCCTTAGGGGTCCCAGGGGTGTCCCCCACTTCCTGAGAGTTGTAGGTTGGGGACGAGAAAAAATAAAATAATAAGAAAAGCTGATCCTGCAGCGTCGGATCCGACCCCATAAGAGGGACGGAACTGAGGCTGCAGGGTTAGAAAGAAAGTCAACGTGCACAATGTAAGTGGGGGGAGGGTGGAATGTACTGGGGAGCCCAGAGGGGTATGGATTTGTGCATTTTGGCCACAGAAAAATTGTTTTTTCGTGCAGGAATTTACTAAGGTCAATTCCGCCGTGAAGAATTATGCCACAGCCAAATCACTGAGATCCATATAATATGATATATGATGAGTAATTTATAATGCACCTTTACACAAGTGTTTCTAGGTGCGACAAGACAAGGTAGGAAAGACAGAGGAGGACAAAACAAACGATCTTCCTAGGGCTTGCGTCATTCAGATCATGTGTCATGCCGTATTACCTTCATAGATGGAAAATGCCTTCAAGTGTATACAAAGAACCTTTTTACAGAAACACAACATTGTGTTCATACTATTTTTAGACAGTGGTACACACAACATTTGTGGATGCATGTTGACTACAAGAATAGAATGTCATATAAAATGGCAAAAAGTGCAAAACTATCCAAATTAATCATAACCCATTATTCACAAAAACACCACATAGTAATTTCACAACTACACAAAGGTGTTCTTGCTAATGGCTGTATTTCATTCTATATAGCATTGAATAATATTACCTGTATTTATGTTTGATCTAGGTGTACCCTGTTTGTCTGTTGTTACATGACTCGGCAAAGTAAACTGTTTGCCTCACATCTGCAGGCCATTCGCTTGCTACAAATCAACGTAATGTGACAAAGAGTGAGTGGACAATCTTCTCTTATAGGGGATAAATATCTCTGTCATGGTGATAGACAAGGCAGATAAAAAACGGTTACACACAAAAATATCAGTCATGACACTGCCTGGAAGGTGGAGATGGTACATACAAATGTCATCTATTCCTAACTATGCTCTATAGCAATAGCTCTGGCACACTATGTGGCACTAAGGCCACAACTATCAACAATGAAGCATAGTATGTTGCATTTGGCATACTGTTGGGAAATAGAACAGGAACAACGTGTGGCCTATGGAAACTAGAACACAGTACCAAATGACAAGAAGAACATAACCCAGTCTCTTTGGCAGGGTTCCCATGACACCTTTCCTGGGCCTTCAATTTACAATTCCCAAGGAATGCAATTAACTCAACGTCAACTGAGTGCTTACACACACAAGGTTAAATCACAACATGTCTATATTCATAAACATCAAGCCAACAAAGCTGGAGTCCAGCATTCAAACACAAATGAAGTGAATACAGCCCAGCACCTGTTTCCATTGTCATGGGTACACACGTGCATAGCTCCATGTGTTCTTCACAAGCCCTAATGTAGTAAGGTTCCATGTCTGAAATGTAAGAAACTAAACACAATATATCTTACAATGTACACATATTTGTCTTTTACTTATTTCCTGTTTCTTTTCTTTCTTCTTACTCCTCCGGGTGGTGGCACTCTCAATTTATAGTTGTACCCATGCTCATCTCCTTTTTAAAGCACCCCCTTTCCTTGTTTCCAACATTCATTTGAAGCACCCCCTATTCTTGAAATCAAGGAGTCTGCAAACAATTATGCACGACATATGTACTGCTCAACTTCACATGCATTCACAAGACGAGCAGCTCTTTCAGAATTAACTGTCTGATGATGGTATTGGCGAATACATTACTGCTATAATGTCGCCGTCTCTAGCACTGTAGCAGGAAGACTCTTCCCCCTCACAGTGCAACTAAGTGAAACATAATTATCGAATAGTCGTATATTCTCGATTACTGCCTGTGCCACTCGCTGCCCCCTCCCCCCAGCACCCAGCAATGTAAACAATCTTCAAGGGGAGAAACAGGTTTGTTTTATCGTTTGCGGTTGCCCCACCTGTGTGTGTATCACATGGCAGGGGGCAGTCACAATGTTAGCGTAGAGTTGTTTATCTTTTCCAGATCTCGCAGCAAACAACGTTTCTTCTTAAAACTCTTCCTGACAACCAGATGTGATCAGTTAAAATGTAGATACACATATGTATCATGTCTCTGGAACTTTGTAAGTGGTATTTTGGTTATTACGTTGAGGCTTTGTTTTCTGTTCATGACATGCCAGCTCGGTTGCTCTAAGTACCTGGCCCGCATCCGTTGACAGGGACTCTCTCTACTTCACTGCGCGGAATGCCTGCTCTGACTGAACGCGTGTGGCGCCGAAAAAAGCAGCTCCCGCGCCCGGTCTACACGCAGCACCCTGAAGCAGGCGCACCTATCGTGTCAGCGATTGCTGCAGGTACACAGTTACTCGTCATTGTATTTAAAATAGCACGGCTTATATGTCTTACCTTTGCCAAGTTCCTCCCCGTTTTATTTCAAGCAAACGTGCGGGCGGTTGGTTGAGGCGGGCACAAGGGGTAATTTGCCAGTGCCCTGCCACACACGCTGTGTCGAAACTTCTCCTTTGCAACGCAGAAGCACGTTGCTTCCGCTCACCGAGGAAGTGGTAGCTGCAAGTCAAATCATGACGAAATATGTCATGCTCACCCGCCCAGCCGCGCGACCCCAAACCTTACAGAGTTGATGGAAGCGTGTTACAACAGGAGGCAGCGGAAAGCATGCATAGAAAGCGCACGAGGACTCCGAGAATGCGCACCACGCCTTGGAGGCAGAGAAATTCTTCCCACTAATGCCCGCCACTTATCGAACATCGACAGGCGTGTTACTGTTTTCGAAACGCGCTCTTAGCGCTCGTTTTTTCACAACACACGAGCGGTTAAATGCTTTTGAAACGCAGTATACCGGCCAATAGCGTGTGCTTTGCGGTTGGCACCGGCGCTCGACTATGAATGTTTATAAGTTCCGCTTTATTCGTGGACATATTTGTTCTCTTTTCTTTCACGTCGATTGGACTGCTCTTTGGGTGCGTTTTGCGGGTATTTCCTGTTTTAGGGTTTTCTTTCGTGCAGCACATTTAGTAAACCCACAGACATAAATACAATGCAGGGTAGCATTTCTACAAGCTGTAATTAAAAGATGAGTATTTCTTCAGTGACGCAGCCCACACATGACCTGGCTCAGTCTGGATCACTAGGCTGGCATTTAGTCACCGGCGGGACACGTGAGCTAAAGTGGAAGTGGCCGTGCACATATGTGTGTCAGCGGAGAAACAGTTACTAACACACTCAGCAACCACACACACAAAAATACATTGCAGGCATGCTCCACGGTAATGAAGCAGCCAAACCCAGGGCTTAGCGGGGGCATCCTAACGCCATTCACCTCCCCCCCACTGCACACCCACCACCCAACCAACCCCTAGTCCAGGTGTCGTGTAGGCCGGCACCTCCCCCCCCCCTGCCCTTCCCCCCGCTCCCCCCCCACCCTTTCTGCCGTGCCGGCCTTCCCTCCTCCACATTCCCTGTGCAAGCAATAATAGGCGGAGACAAATTGTACGATTGGAAGTGTTAATGCCACAGCAGCTTTATTTGCATAAAGTCTTGGAGTTATCTTACATACGATCCGTAATTCACCGCACCACAGGTTCTTCTACTCCGTGTGAGGTTACCTAGGGTCGCCCCCCGCCCTCTCCGTCGGCGTCGAGCGGACGCCTCCGGGGTACCCCGGCCCTGTCTATCTTCTCTCTACCCCGTGTTCATCTGTCGTTGATTGCCACTTGCCCCCATCCATATCGTTTTGTTCTCCTCTTAACTTTGTTTCTTTGACCCAAATGCAGTTCTGCCCACCCCCTCCCCTCTCTGCGCCCCCAAGGTCCCCTTCTATCTACCGCAGGCCGCCCCTTGGTGCCTTGCGACTGGCAAATTCCTATACAGACACCACCGACAGTGTCCCAATGCATCTCATACTTCCCATACATACACCGGGCCGGCCCCGACCTCCGGTGCCGACCCACCACTTTCTCCCTGCCTAAAAAGTCATCGTCCTGCGATGTCCATATGTACTAGTGTCCCATACTACTTTGACTCACAGTCCCACCTTCTTCTCTAGCACAGCCTCTACTCGAGACCCTCATCCCCAAATTCCTTCCCCCCCCGGAGGGCTTCCCCTTGTAGACCTTTGTTGTATTTTTGAGCTTCGTTCTTTTGATCCCCCCCGCCCCTCTCTTTTGGGTTTGGAATGATTTCCAAGACCCCTATCTCCCTCCCCTTTTTCCCAGGGCCTCCCCTGAGTCTAGTACTCCTGGGGCACCGTAAGATCTAATCTGTTGGCTGTGCATTCCCCTATGGGCCTGACAGCGCTTTGCTACAGGGATCGCAATGTAACTCCTCCAAGACTCTCTGCGGGCTGCCGGCGGCAGAGAGTTCCCCCATTTTTCCTTCCCGCATCTCATACCCTCCCCTGTTAATCTCCTGCTCAACCCCCACCACCCCCCCATGCCCCTCCCCACCTCATTACCCGTGTCTCCACCTTGGCCACCCCTTATGTGCAACCCACCTTCCTTAGTGCTTCTATCCATTTCAAGCACATCAGTGCTGTCCCCACTTCCAAAAGGTGTGTTCTGTCGGATTTAATGTTAGCAAAGGGTGTCTTACCCAAACCATTCCCCTGCTTTTCAGAAATCCCCCCATCCTCCCATTGGTCTTCCGCCTGGATTCCTCTATCGCCCCGTGTCGTGCCGCCCCCCTCCATTCCATTCTGGGAATTATTTCCGACCACATGACTTCGGCCGCCTGGAATTCCCTGCCAATTCTGGTAAACAGGGCCCTTAACAGAGCGGATAGGTCCTTTCGTCCTGTTGCGACCAGGACGTTGCCCCCTACATGTATCAGCACGACATCCGGAAAACCGTGCATGTGCGTGATCGTTTCCAGGGTGTCCCACAACTGGTTGCAATGGAGGCCGGCCTTGCCCAACCACCGTATCTGTGTTTGCCGAAAACCTAGGTTACCATCCCTGTGTGCAATCCGTGCTCTTCCTGCCGCCCGTGTGACGAAGGAATGGCCCACGATCCATACCTGTGCCGCATCTGGGAGGAAACATTAACATCCGATTACCTGGTGTGTCCCTCCTCCTGTTCTGCAGATACCCCCCCCGTGCCTTCCGTGTTTACAGGCGTACGTACACTTTGTATTTGTCGGAATCCCACCGGCCCAACCTCTTGACCACGTCCTCACCCATACCCTCTCTACTAGCCGTGGTTGCCGCGCCTATGCGGAACGAATGCGTGGAATATTGTGCCGGATTCTCCCCAGTTCTTTCTAACGTGCTGGCCAGTACCCTCCGGAACTGGAACTGCGTGAGTGGTGTGCCGTTGGCGTGAGTGAACAAGTACCCTGGTCCCTCTCTCCTTATCCCCAGGTACCCTTCCATATTTTTTACCGGACAAAATGCGTCTTGCCCCAGCCTTGCCAAGGCCAGGGAGCAACCCCTGCCCCCTTGGTCGGTTTTTGATGCCCTTATTTTGATATATAGTACTTCATTCGTGATGTAGATGTCCCCCAATAGCAGCGCCCTATGTTCTCTATCGTCCTTAGCCGCGGCCACCAACTCGCTAACCCGTAACGCCCCGAAAAAGGCTGTGGAAAAACAGGCCTTGAACAGGGTATGGTCGTGTTCTGAGTAGCATACGTCCGCTGTGGCCTTCATTATCTTCTTTAGTAATTCGAACTCTATAGGTCTCCTCTCATGTATTGTTTGCGTGGGACCCCTATCCCTGTCCCAGCCTTTTAGGGCCGACCTGACCAAAAAACCTTTGGTTGGGTCGGGCGTGCCCTCAAGCTGATGATGAAAAGCCACTGCGCTGAGGTGCGCCGCCATCCATGACCTAGATTTCCCCTCCTCCTTAGCCCTGAGTGTGAAACCATGCACCTTCTCCTCCCCGCTCACCGCCCCCAAATGTCTAGTGTAATCTAAGAACGTTGCTAAATTCGCCCTATAGCGTGCCCTAGTGCTCCCTGCCAGAGCCCTGGCGGCTAACTGTCGCATTCCCTGCTCCAGCTTACGAGGTGCCACAGCTGGTCGTTGAATGGCTTCATGCTGTGCCGTGCCTGCGGATGCGCTTTCCGGAATCGTGCCATCTGTGAACGAGAAAGAGCATCCGCCGCCGTGTTAGACACTCCCTGAATGTGCCGCGCGCATACCGCTGCATTTATGTACAAGCATTTCCAGACTAAGTTGCGCAGCAGAGACAGCGTGGCTGGGCATCGTGCGGAATTGTTATTGAGCGCCTGGACGACGCCCATATTATCCGACCATATCACCAACCGTTTGTTGGTCAGTTCGCTCGCCCAAATGTGTAGTGCTACTACAATCGGGAATAGTTCCAACACCGTTATGTTAGTGCATAGGCCCATTCTGCTCCACTGCTTGGGCCAGTTGGCCCTGCACCACTCCCTCCCCAATATGGCTCCAAAACCTATCCGCCCCGCCGCGTCCGTGAACAGCTGTAACTGAGCGCTGTTTGTCCATGGTGCCTGCCATAAACACACCCCGTTGAAGTCCCTTAAAAATGTGCGCCAAACTCTGAGGTCTTCTTTCATGCCCTTCCCCATGCGTACCTTATGCCATGCTGTTTCGGATCCCCCTGTTGCCCTGGCCAGACGCCTTGCGAACACCCTCCCAGCCGGAATAACCCTCGCGGCAAAATTGAACTTTCCCACCAGAGCTTGGATGTTTTTTACCGTGACTCGTTTGCTTGCAAGTGCCACATCAATGTCTGCTATGAATTCCTCAATCTTGTCCCTAGGCAAGCGGCAAGACCCCCCTTCGGTATCTATTTCTATCCCTAGGTATGTTAGTTTGGTGCATGGCCCTTGCGTTTTGTCGTCCGCCAAGGGCACCCCCAGCTCGTGCGCCAGTGTCATGAATTTGTCCAGTAAAGAGGCGCATATATTTGTGCCGCGGCTTCCTACAAACAAGAAATCATCTAGGTAATGCGTTTTACCACCCCTCCCTTCCAGTTTCCCCAGTGCCCATTCGAGGAATGAGCTGAATGCCTCGAAGTATGCACACGAAATGCTGCACCCCATTGGCATGCATAGGTCCACAAAGACCTGATTTTCGAATTGGAAGCCTAGTAGATAAAAGCTGTCTGGGTGCACCGGCAGTCTGAATGCCGCCTCGATGTCCACTTTAGCCAACAGTGCCCCTTTGCCAGCTATACGTGCAAGGCTGACTGCTTTGTCGAATGATGCATAAGAAACCGAACAGTCTGCCACATCCAACCCATCATTCACCGACCCCCCTTTTGGGTGCGATAGGTTGTGTATGAGGCGGAACTTGCCCTTGTCCTTTTTTGGTACAATCCCCAGTGGGGAGATGATGAGATTTGCCAGCGGGGGCCTCGGGTAGGGTCCTGCCACCCTTCCTAGTTCTATTTCCTTGAATATTTTATCCTTCACCACAACAGGCCATTCATTAATTGACTTCGAGTTCGCTGCCGATCTGGACCTCATAGCCCCATTGTAAGGGATGCGAAATCCCATCGTGAAACCCTCCGCCAATAAGTTCCTTCCTTGCGTCAGGGGGTATTGTGATAACCAAGCCAAGAGCTTCTCCACCCTGATAGGTGAAAACCCTTTATGGTCTAATATGTCCCTCTGTCCCCCCCCTTCCTCCGCCACTTCAGCCCCATCCCGCCCTCCATTACCGTGGCCACCTTGTCCGTTCAGTCCCATCGGCGTCCATGTCCCTGCCCCCGAGTTTCGTGAAGTACCAGCCACACAGTCACCTTTAACGACATAAAAGTTTAATGAATTACATACTGCTTGACATCGTGAAATTACATACTGCTAGGTTCAGACATGTAGATATACCCTAGGGCTCATGTGGCGCCCATCGCCCCCCGTGTCGGACTCAACGTGCCTGTTTTGCTGGTTCGGCCTCTATTCGACCTCGACAACTCCGTGCTGCATGCCCCTGCGCCCCGCATAGAGAGCAGGCGTGGCGAAATTTGCAGCTCGGGCCTCAGTTACAGAGTCCCCCCTCATTAAAAAATCGGCAATAGAGCTGAGACCTCCCTATTGGAGGAGCCGGATTTCCGCCACCCCCTGCCCTAACCGTCCCCTGTGCAGGACCCATTGGTACCACCCCTGTCCCTGGCCGCCCCGCTTGTGTAATCCCACCGTTGTTAGCCCAACTGGTGGACTCTGCCCTACTTCCTCCCCCAGGCCCTGGTTTGTTAAGTGGGGGCCCCATGGGTAATCCCGTCCCTGGCAGCATCAAACCTTCATTGAGGTCTACCATCTGGTTCCCCCGCCCCCCTGTGAAGACTATGGATCCATCTGCTTGTTCAATGGTCCCCCTGGTAGATCCCAGCCAATCCTCTACTGATTTGTGAACCCATTTCAAATCGGGGTCATGTGCCATCCTGAGGCGAAAGCGTTGATCTCTCAGGAACCATTCGTTGCCACCCAGTATATTGTGTTCATGTATCACGCAAGCCCTATATCCCATCAGTGCTGGGCTTAGCGACGGGTCTTTCAGGTGGATAGTTTGGGCCAATATTTTAAAAGCTGCCAACCAGTTGGCTAATGTTTTTGCCGGCCTCACTCTCTTCCTGGCCTTGACCGTCTCCCTCCCCCCGATGTCGTGCAATGTGTCCTCCCCCTCCATTTCGTGTTCCAATAAAGACAATAAGTCTATGAACTTTCCATCCCAAATCTGTTTCTTTACCCTTCCCGGCAATAACCTAGACGAATAGTCATCCCCTGTTGCGGCCGGTAACTTAGCATGGAGCCCTGAGCCTGCCCCCCCCTTTTCTGGAGTAGCCGGTATGCCTGTTGCCCCCTCTCCCGCCGTGCTGCCTGTCGCCCTGGTGCTGGCTGCTACTGGGTGCCCTCCTCTCCAGACGTTGCTCGCCCCTGTGGCGGTTGCACCTGTGTTGATTGCTTTGGGGGTGCTCCTGCCTGTTTTTTCAAGTAGGCCTGAGACCACCCGAGTAATGGTGCGTACTAATTCCGACTCACCATCTTCTTCCGCGTTATGGGGGACCGGCTTTTCCGTTGGGCGCACCCCTATGTCCATTGGAACTGCTGGCTTAATGGGTTGCGTGTTTGCCGGCGTGGGCGGTTGTGAGGTATGTGGCACGCTCTTGGGGGAGACGATGGGGGCCGGAGGGGGTGCCCCAAGGAGCGCTTTCAATGCCGCCAATTCCTCCTCCAAGTCTCTTTTTGTCTTCTTGTGATGCGGTCCCCCGCTTGTTTTGGCCGTCCTTTTCCGCAGTAACCCCGGCTCTTGGCCATTATTTGGCAGTGTTTGTTCCCCCCCATTCGGGTTCTCTCCACTCGTCGTGCCTGCGTGTGCGTTGTCCGCATTAATCCCATCCAAAGCGTGCCCCACATTTGCATCGCGCCGTGGCATAACCGGGCCGCCCATCCTAGCCATGGCTGCCTGCCATCCCATAACCTCTGTAAGGGCCATGAATTCGGCCCAAGATTGGGCATCCATGCCCCTCCCGGTGGCTGATGGTCCCGGAACCTCGTGCCCTTGGAGTCCCTCCTCTACTAGCACTAATTCGATGACGTCATGGGCCGGGTTGGCCGTGCCAGCCTGGAACGACATGCCGATCTACGAGACAAATTGGTATGTGTCACATATTTGATGACGATCGTGTGTGATACTGCTCATAGTACTCTGTAACTCATGCCTGTCCCCCCCCCTAACCACCCTACCCCCCATATCCGCACAAATAAATACAGCACCACCAGCGTGACCCTGCTCCAAACCTGATGCTCTAGCCTTGAATAAAACACATCGCCATGTTGGCACCACCTCCCCCCAGCGTGAATCCAACTTCCCGAAAAGCTCAAACCAATGGCATAAAGACTGGCCCGAGCCCATCCCGCACCTTAAGATACGATGTACAGTTTAAATGACTGCAGAAACGCCTTCCCAATCCTCGTAGTCATAAAGCAAATCACCTAATGTAACTACCAAACATGCACAATTATGAACCTTGTAAAACACTCCTTCCCCTAGAGAGCTCCGCCTGCTAACCACCCGCACCCCACCCGCGCTTTCCGTGAAACTTTCCTGAAACACGTCCTGTGCCATGCCACTGGCCCCCACTCCCCATTCCTTGTTTTTCCCCTCTGCTGAGAATAAAACACTGCGTCCGTATCCAGGCAAATGGGCGACCAACACACCGTACGCCCAAAACCATATTAATCCAAATCAAGTATGCCGTGCCTGTTAAACAATCAATTTAACCCCCCAATGATGCCAAGCACACAAAGCCTTTCGCAAATTGCACCTTCTCGACATTAGGCGCGCAGCATCGCGATGTTCTTACCACCTCCCCCCAGTGTGTATCCAACTTCCAGAAAATGCAATGAATTGACATGACGACTGGCAAACGAGCCAACCCGCACCTCAAATTACAATGTATTTGTATTTGTATTTGTATTTTATTTAAGATATGCAGGTATAACAGAGAATCATTAAACATTTACACATGGGTAACAAAGGATCATTATATACATTTACAAGAGGATCTTATATACATATGTACAGTAGTTTCAGTGCCGATAGGTGATAGTAGCGGTCGGCAAGTCAGGGTAGGTCAGGAAGAAGCGCGAAGCCGGCCTTAAAGCTGGTTGAAAAGCCAAGATCTAGTATTGGCTTTGAAGGTATTGAAAGAGTCTTCCGCTCTAATTGAAACAGGGAGGGAGTTCCATAACTTGGAAGCTAAGACGGGGAAACTTGAGCCCCCTGCTTTTTGCAATTTAAATCTGGGGATCGCTAGACAGTGGGATTGGGCTGTTCTTAGAGGTCGGGAGGTAGAGTGGCGCGATAGTCGACTACCAAGGTAGATCGGGGCTTTGTTGGCTAGGCATTTGTGCGTAAGGGCGAGTGTTTTGAGAGAAATTCTCTGTTTGACAGGTAGCCAATTTAACTTACTTCTGGTTTCTGTGATGTGGTGGTGTTGGGGAATGTTTAAAGCGGCACGAATGGCGTTGTTTTGTGTCGTTTGAAGTCTGTTCAGGTTCTCTTGGCTGGTGCCAAGATAAAGAGCACTGCAGTAATCAATTTTAGCCATAATAAGGGTTCTCGCTAGCGTAACGCTGTTAGACGTAGTAAGGAATGGTCTGCAAGCTGCGATAAGTTTGCATGTGTATGCAGATGCAGATCTGACAGCATTGGTTTGTCGGGTTAATGAGAGTGTGGCATCAAGGTAGAAACCTAACGTTTTGGTATCTTTTGAGACACTAATGATATTACCATCTATGTTGAATGACTGATAGGACGGCTCAAGTCTGCTCAGGCGTTGTGCAGTGCCCAAGATCAGGAGCTCCGTCTTGTCATCATTCAAGCACAACTGATGTTGGGCCATCCAGGCTTGGATGACCAAGTAGACGTCGTTAAGGGCCTTGGTGTCACCTAGATAATCACCAGTGATGGGGATGAGTATCTGGGTGTCGTCCGCATAGTTGGTATAGGAGACACCCAGATAATCAAGCACATCAAAGAGTGGTTTCGTGAAAATGTTATAAAGTGTAGGTGACACACAAGATCACTGAGGAACGCCGCAGTGAATCGGGGAAGGGTCCGCGGCTGCGGATGGGGCAAAGACTCTCATGGATCTGTTGCTCAGGAAAGATTTGATCCAAGCCGCAGCCGAGGAGGAGAAGTTGGCAGCTGAATGGAGGTGCTCGCACAGGATCTGATGGTTGACCAGATCGAATGCGGCTGAAAGGTCGAGAAGTAGTAGCAATGCTAGTTTGCCTTGATCCTTTAGAACCTCGATTTGAGTTTTAAGGTCTAATAATGCGGTCTCTGTCCCGTGTCTGGGGCGGAAACCAGATTGTCGTAGACCTAGCAAGTTATTAGTTTCCAAGTAATTTTGGATCTGAAAGTATGCGGCACGGTCTAGGATCTTGAGCAGAAATGGTACAGTGGTGATAGGTCGGAAGTTAGTGGGAATGTTAGGGTCTAGGGAAGGTTTTTTAAGCAGTGGGATAACCCAAGCGTCCTTCAGATTGTCCGGGACAATACCTGTTTGAAAGGAAGAGTTAATGAAGGCCGTGATGAATGGGGCCAACTCATGCGCTGAGTCCTTGATAGTAGGGGCTGGGCACGGGTCACCTTGGCAGTTAGTTGGCTTAATTCTGAGAATTATATTTTCTACCTCTGCCACGGTAAGTGGAGAGAATGCGAATGGTGTGATATTGGTAGAGTCTGGCAAGGGGGCCTTAGTGAGGGAATGAACGTGGTTGTCGCGCTTCAGGCTGTCCTGTTTATCTTTGATTTTGTCTTGTAGTGTGGAGATTTTATTTAGTAAGGCTGCTTGGATGTTGGCACACCATTTACTATCTTTCACTCATGTGTCAGGGGGGGCGACTGGAGTTTCAAGCTCTCTTAGGATTTTAAAGAGTTCCTTGGTGTTCGAGTCGGCTTGTATAATGCGGTTGTTGAAAGATTCCTTTTTTGCCGTGATGATGGCATCTTTGTAGGAGAGTGAGGCTAGAAGGAAACTGTCTTTATGCTCGTCTGAGGGGTGGCTTTTCCATCGATTTTCGGCATAGCGTTTGGCTTTGCGGAGCAATCTTAACTGTGGTGTGAACCATGAATTAAGATAAGCTTGAGGTTTAGCCTTTCTAAGTTTGAGAGGTGCTATGCAATCAATGGCAGTTCGCATTGTTTGGTTGTAGGTGTGTGCTAGTGAGGTTGGATCAGTGTAAGAGTTGGTGGCTGTGTTAAGGGACGGGAGTAACAATGGGAGGAGTTTCTCCTTGGTTATATCTTTTTTGCTTCGAGTTGGGAGTGCTGGGGCTAATGGTGACGGGATTCGTGGTGTGGCTTCAATGTTGAAAGTTATAATGTGATGGTCGGACCATAGGCAGGGGGTATTGTTAAGGACCTTGATATTGCAATTGGAACCAGCTACCCAGTCAAGTGTTCTACCTTTAATATGGGTAGGCTCTTGGATGTATAAGGTAAGGCCGAGGTCAGTTAGTGCGATCTCCAGGTCAGAGGCCACAGGATCTTTTAAGTCACCAAGACCTAAGTTAAGGTCGCCTAGGATGATTGTTTGCGAATTGTTCTTTGTATTGTTGAGGAGGAGAGTGGAGATTTCACTGACAAAGGTTGGTGCGGGTCCTGGAGGTCTATAGATTAGGTGCATGGTGGCTGTTTGGTTAGGTGTGAGTGCTAGTTTGACAGACAGCAATTCGGCTGATGTGAGTTTGGAGTCAGGTAACACTCTTAGGTCAAGTGTATTTTTATGGATGAAGGCCACACCGCCGCCTTTGGAAGAGGCGGTGGAGCGGTCACATCGTGTGATGCCGTAGTTCGGCGGTAGGGCTAACGCTAGTAAGGGGCCAGATGCGGCATGAAGCCATGTTTCGGAGATAGCTAAGAAGTCAAGGTCGGACGTGGTGATGAGGTCAGCTATGTCAAGTGCGTGTGCAGTGAGGGATCTGGCATTAATGAGGGCACCTTTGAACATGGGCAGTTTAACCTTGGTGGTGGTGGGTTTGCATGTGGTGGCAGTTGACAGAGGTCCAGGAGAGAGGGGGGTTTGTTTCCTGGTGATGTGACGGATGTGGCGTAGGCGTAGGCGGAATCTGGTGCCTAGTCTCTTATTTCTAAGAGAGAGGGGGCAGGATTGGTTAGGTGTAGGTTTCCTAGCAAAGTGATCCAGCCATAAAGCTGGGTCGTTGAGGTATTGGTTGGTATGGCCTACAGTGGGTGCTGCCGGGCTCATTCTAGGTGACGCGAGAGGTCGTGGGGATGCCATGCTGGTAGAAGGCTGGTCCATTTTAACCCAGAGTGTGGAGGTTGTTACTGTAGGTAGCTGGAGAACTTGGGCAAGTCGAAGGGATAGTGTGTAGAGTAATGGAAGGAGTACATTGACGTGCATGATGAAGGTCCTGGTTACCTAGGTGAGAGAGAAGAGCTAGGTGGCAACAACCACTTACATAGATAGGGGCCACCTAAGATCGAATTGGCAGTGAAAGGCAAGGGCCATAAGACTAGAGGCACAACATAAATCAGGGCAAAACACAATCAGTTGTGGTCTATTGGCGACCATAAGGCACAACACAATGTAAACAAGCAATGTAAGAGGCAGCTTCAGGAGACATCTTCATATTCTAATCCCTAACTTCGTATATATCTACAGTACATAAAGACTCATTTGAATTGCCATTACCTTCTAATAGTGAAGAACCTGGAGTGGAAAGGGCAGAGTACCTGGCCCCTGGCTCCTATGGCTCCAAACAGGCACCCAACAGGCCTTAGTATGGCCTTTATTGTGGCCGGCGTTTCAGCCTGCCGGCGGATGCAGGCCGAAGAAAAAGTACAGATGCGGCCTCGTTGTGGCGCCGCGATGCGCCCGGAATTGCGGGGTCAGGCGCTCCGTGGACAAGGTCAGGCAGGCCTTGCTCTGTGTGCCCGCCTCCTCGAGCTGGGTTCTGGCTTCGGGGGGGGGGTGCGAGGGGCTCCTGCCCTCTACCCTTGCTGCAGGCAAGTGGAATGGGGCTCAAGGGCACCCAACAGGCCTTAGTATGGCCTTTGTTGTGGCCGGCGTTTCCGCCTGCCGGCGGATGCAGGCCGAAGAAAAAGTACAGATGCGGCCTCGTTGTGGCGCCGTGATGCGCCCGGAATTGCGGGGTCAGGCGCTCCGTGGACAAGGTCAGGCAGGCCTTGCTCCGTGTGCCCGCCTCCTGGAGCTGAGTTCTGGCTTCGGGGGGGGTGCGAGGGGCTCCTGCCCTCTACCCTTGCTGCAGGCAAGTGGAATGGGGCTCAAGGGCACCCAACAGGCCTTAGTATGGCCTTTGTTGTGGCCGGCGTTTCCGCCTGCCGGCGGATGCAGGCCGAAGAAAAAGTACAGATGCGGCCTCGTTGTGGCGCCACGATGCGCCCGGAATTGCGGGGTCAGGCGCTCCGTGGACAAGGTCAGGCAGGCCTTGCTCCGTGTGCCCGCCTCCTGTAGCTGGGTTCTGGCTTCGGGGGGGGGTGCTAGGGGCTCCTGCCCTCTACCCTTGCTGCAGGCAAGTGGAATGGGGCTCAAGGGCACCCAACAGGCCTTAGTATGGCCTTTGTTGTGGCCGGCGTTTCCGCCTGCCGGCGGATGCAGGCCGAAGAAAAAGTACAGATGCGGCCTCGTTGTGGCGCCGCGATGCGCCCGGAATTGCGGGGTCAGGCGCTCCGTGGACAAGGTCAGGCAGGCCTTGCTCCGTGTGCCCGCCTCCTGGAGCTGGGTTCTGGCTTCGGGGGGGGGGTGCGAGGGGCTCCTGCCCTCTACCCTTGCTGCAGGCAAGTGGAATGGGGCTCAAGGGCACCCAACAGGCCTTAGTATGGCCTTTGTTGTGGCCGGCGTTTTCGCCTGCCGGCGGATGCAGGCCGAAGAAAAAGTACAGATGCGGCCTCGTTGTGGCGCCGCGATGCGCCCGGAATTGCGGGGTCAGGCGCTCCGTGGACAAGGTCAGGCAGGCCTTGCTCCGTGTGCCCGCCTCCTGGAGCTGGGTTCTGGCTTCGGGGGGGGTGCGAGGGGCTCCTGCCCTCTACCCTTGCTGCAGGCAAGTGGAATGGGGCTCAAGGGCACCCAACAGGCCTTAGTATGGCCTTTGTTGTGGCCGGTGTTTCCGCCTGCCGGCGGATGCAGGCCGAAGAAAAAGTACAGATGCGGCCTCGTTGTGGCGCCGCGATGCGCCCGGAATTGCGGGGTCAAGCGCTCCGTGGACAAGGTCAGGCAGGCCTTGCTCTGTGTGCCCGCCTCCTGGAGCTGGGTTCTGGCTTCGGGGGGGGGTGCGAGGGGCTCCTGCCCTCTACCCTTGCTGCAGGCAAGTGGAATGGGGCTCAAGGGCACCCAACAGGCCTTAGTATGGCCTTTGTTGTGGCCGGCGTTTCCACCTGCCGGCGGATGCAGGCCGAAGAAAAAGTACAGATGCGGCCTCGTTGTGGCGCCGTGATGCGCCCGGAATTGCGGGGTCAGGCGCTCCGTGGACAAGGTCAGGCAGGCCTTGCTCCGTGTGCCCGCCTCCTGGAGCTGGGTTCTGGCTTCGGGGGGGGGTGCGAGGGGCTCCTGCCCTCTACCCTTGCTGCAGGCACAATGTAGTGTTTAACGAATGCCAAATGCCTTCCCCAACTCATGAAACAGTAAAGCAATAACTTTATGTAGCCCCAAACATGCCGAAATAATTATACATTGCCCCACCACTCCTTCCCCCAGAGAGCTCCACATGTTAGCCTCCCCGCCCCCCTCCCATACTTTCAGTAAACTTTCCTGAAAACCTGCCCTGTGCCATGCCACTGGCCCCCCCCCCATTAGCAGGCCGCTGCCTTACTCTTAACTCCCCCCTCCCCCTCCCACCAATAAAGCGCTGTTTGAAGAATTTCGAAATGTGGCGACCCACGCATTGCCCTCCACCCGCCCAACGGGCCCATGTGCCCCCCCCCAAGTCGGTCACATCTTTTAAACGAGGAGCTCGATCCAAGCTTTCCCATGCAGCGCATTCTGAGCCCTTCAACATCCCCCAAGTGCAATACCCACGCCCCAGCGAGGTCCCAACTCCGAACGTCCCAACAATTACCTACCCAAATTATTATTTATTTATTTATTTTTTCTCGAGCGTTCCCAGCTTTACGTGCACCCCCCCCCCCGCGTTGGAGCTCTCAATCCATTAAACCGCCTATAACTGCCCCTGCCCAAACAGGCATGCTCACGTACCACCACACACCACATCGCCCGTAAATAATTCAACATTAGTTGCTAATATTCCCCCCGAGAATATCCAGCATCCGTCGGCCAGACATAGCGACCCAGATAGAATCCCTACACCCGCCACCTACGTAGTGATCACCCCGAACGCCATGTGCCCTCGCGGGTCGTGCCCGCTGGGTGTTGTAGCCCCCCCTCCCCCGCCACTACTCGGACATTCACCCTTTCCGACGCCGCTCCTATCACCCCCGGATGTGTGTCCAGGCCCCCGTCGTCCCGCCCGGTCCCTTCCTTACCGCAGCAGCTCGCCCAGTGCCCCAGGGCCCCAAGGACCCCAGGCCCCCAACTGGCTGACCCCGCCTCCCCAGAGCCCCAGAGTCCCTCTCCGCCTGTCCCCGGCCCATCCCCACTGCACCCATGTACCGAGCACCTCCCCCCCATACGGCATACCAGCAGGCCAGCGTGATATCCAAGACTCCGCGCATCTCCTCACTTATAAAAACCCCCTTTTGCCCATCCCCAAAAGCACATGATGTTTTCCCCGATTGAATTCTCCCTCAGATTTCCCCTTCCCCTTTCGTGTCACTATCAATATTGCAATTCGGCCTCACCAAATCGTGCGTGGAACCATTTGTGCAAGGCCGCATGCACTCGCTTTCCCTATTCTACTAAAATCCCCCTTCGCTGCTTTGTTTCCTCGGCGCCAGCCGTCGCTTTCCCTATTCTACTAAAATCTCCCTTCGCTGCTTTGTTTCCTCGGCGCCATCTTGTCCCTCGTGCACGCCGCCCACCACCCCATGGACCTACACCTATGACCCCTTTCCGCTACTCTCCTTGGTGACCGCGCGTCTTATTTGAGCTCCCGACCCTTCCCACAAACATCCCCCGCCTGTCTATTGCTGCTCCCCTAACGGGCCTCTTTTCCTCCAGCAACCCCCCCCCCCCCATGACCATGCTACACCCCCATGCTAATCGATGACCGCCCAAACGCCCCTCAGCCCCATAACCACCAACTCCACGAAACTGTTGTACATACCTCGTTATCCCGGCTGGAACCGAAATCCGCTGCGACCGGAACTCCCGAAACGGCACATCTCCAACTCCTTGGCCCCGTCTGTAAAGACCCGTGCTGCCAACGACACGTCTCCAGCTCCTTGTCCCCGTCTGTAAAGGCCCGTGCTGCAAACGACACGTCTCCAACTCCTTATCCCCGTCTGTAACGACCCGTGCTGCCGCCGAAGCCCAGGAAACAGGATGACCGAGCCGTGCCGTCGCCGAAGCCCAGAAAACAGGATGGGGAAACCTCCTTGCCTCTAAATGCTTCTTAGTGGACCACACGTGGCGGGGGCAGGAAACCGGGGGAAGTGATCGTACGTGAGACGATCCTACCCTTTTGTAGGGTCTTCCCCCCCGGCTTCCTGCTCCCCCTGCCCCCTCCCAACCAATTCCAGGTTATCCCAGCCACTTCCGGGGCGCCCCCCCCCTGTGGTCTTGTGTTAGCCCCTCCCCCCGCACCCCTGTGGGCCACCAGGAAGATGAGGCACGGGGGGGGGGAGTCTCTGGCCCGGCAACCCCCACTAAGGGGCGGCGCCTGCCATGCCGCGTTCCGCGGCGCATTCGCCCGCCGGTTCCGCCATAAACCGAGTTAAGGTCAAGAAACTGTGTGTACCCCCACCTTGGCGCCACCTGACAACTGCAGGAGACCAGGCTTGCAGCTGACTCCATGGTACCGTCCCCCTGCCCGATGGCTATGATTAGATACTGTGTGCCACAAGGTGATCATATTAGAAAGTGCCTCCACCTATTGATTGAAGGTCAAAATGACCCTAACTTTATACTTTCAACTGTATTAATGGTGTCTTTTAATTGTGCTTATGCATTCTGCACAGGTGAACAGTTCTAGAATAAGGCCGGCAACATATTTACACATAAAGGATGCATAAACAAAATAACAGTGCAGGGATTGATTAAAGGTAGAGTGCACTGGGCTGTGAATCTTTTACCTTAAAGGTGATGTATTTAGTTCAAACATTAAACTTACCACTCATACTCTGTATGTGTAATCTTCAGCATCTAGCCCTCCCCGCATTACTAATACCTATGACAAAAGCAGCAGCATTCTAGGGTGACAAGTCTTGCAATAAACGTCCCCTGTTATCTTTTACCTGAACCTGTTAAGGTACCTAGGGTTTCTGCTGCAGTAAGAGTTCTGACAGATAGAGCTGTGCGAATCCGGTGGGGCTCGGGATGGCCTGAGCCCCACTTAGGACTCTGGCCTGACCTCCCCCTCGAGTCAGTGTCTGCCTAGATCAATGGCCAGCCACGAGCCCCACTGGGTGTCCACCCAGCTGTAGCTATAAAAAAAAGAAATTAAAAAAAAGCCACGCTCCTGGCAGCCGCAACAGAAAGGCAGGCAGACACGCTCCTGTAAGTGCTGCCGGCACACCAGAAGTGTGCCCTTTTTTTTGTCCGGGCTCTTATTGGCTGGGGACTGGAATGCTTCCTGGTAAGGCAGCAGCATATTCAAACTGGTAAGTGAGTCCCTTTGTTGCCCACTAGCTCCTTTTCTTGAAACTCCCAGGACTTTTTATCCCCTTTTGATGCCCCAACCCCTTTAGCTGCCCCAGACCAGTTTTCCCTTTTTCTTGACCCCAGCCCCATTTAGCCCCTTTTGTTGCCTCTTAATCCCTTTAGCTTCCCCATACCCGTTTTGCCCTTTCCTTGACCCCAGTCCCATTTAACCCCTTTTGTTGCCCCTAAATCCTTTTAACTGCCCACACCCGTTTAGCTCCTTTCCTTTACCCCCAGTTCCATTTAGCCCATTTAGCTGTCCCCAGACTTGGTTTGCCCCTCCTCTTGACCCCCCCATGCCATGTCGCCCCTTTTGTTGCCTCTTAACCTGCCCCAGTGCCGTTTGGCACTTTTGTTGCCCCTTAACTCCCTTAGCTTCCCCAGACCCGTTTTGAACCTTTCTTGATCTCCCAGTCCCAATCAGCCTCCTTTGTTGCCACTTAACCCTTTTAGCAGCCCCAGACCCGTTTACCCCTTTCCTTGAACCCAGTCCCATTTAACGCCTTTTGTTGCCATCAAACTTTCTAACTGCTCCAGACCCGTTTTGCCCCTTTCCTTGACCCCCGAGCCCCATGTAGCCCCTTTTGTTGCCCCTTAATTGCTTTTGTAGTCGCAGAGGGCACACACAGCAGCTGCACAGTTTTGGGGAGAGCGTGGGGTACTTGTGTTGCTTTTTCTGATATTTTTCCTCAGACATCTTACCAACTTGTGTACAAGTTGTACCCTTTCTTCTGTAGTGTACATAGCTGTTAATGGGTGAAGCAGTATCTTCCCCCAGCACCAGGAGGCCCATATGTGGGGACCAGTGCACACCTTGTGCAAATGCTAATCCCTGACAGCTCCTCACGACCATTGGAAGGTCAGGCCCTAAAATATGGATGAATAAAGCATGGCTGTTTTTGCCCTGGTTCCTTCATTTCTAAGGAAATCCCTCTGAGACCCTTACCTAGCAAGAGGCCAGAAAAACTGCAAAATAGAGACTGCTGTGTTATTGGAAAGTCCATACTGCGCCCATCCAAAAAATCCATTTCCCGTCATTGCCAACATACTGCTCTTTATCATCCTGCAGCTACCAAACACACACATCCTTTTTAAGCTAAGCTGCTGCACTTTTTAAAGGAATCCACACTCCACCTTCTATCTTTTTTGTTCCTCGTTTCATCAAGAAGAACCCCCTTCACAGCATCACTCTCATACCGAAGTCCTGGTGCCAGCAGAGATTTGTAGCCATTAGGTGTAAGTCGGGGTTTTCCTTTAGGACTGTTGTTAAGATGGATTTCTGAACTCTGACCTGGTGGGCAGAGGTTCAGGCCAGCCTAGTTTCTTCAAACATGGTAACCTTCTAGACAAGCCAGACCAATCAAGGTAGCATTGGCAGTGGTCAAGACTAGGTCGACCAATCAAGGTAGCATTGGCAGCGGTCAAGACTAGGTCTCAGAAGGGTACCTTGTTCAAAGAAACTAGGCTGGCCTTCTGAACCTCTGCCCACTAGGTCAGCGTTCAGAAATCCATCATAACAAATTGGTGTACAGCGGTGAGATAGGATTGAAGGTACCCAGTGTTGCGCACTTGCAAAGTTACCCTGATTACACTTACCAGGACACAAAGTGACCTTAATAGTAACCTAACAGTAAAGGCTAACAGCCTATCTTAAAACATCGAAGCAATAACCAACATAACCGTGAATGCTTTCAAGTCAGAAACACTGAGAATGATCTGTATCGAGAGAGGCTTATCTGCTCAAGGTACAAAGAGTGAAATGATCCAAAGTATCATGGAATGGCAAGAGGTGCAACTCGATGCCATTACCTTGGATGAGAGTGCAGAAGGTGATGGGGCTGCTCTCACTGACAGCTCTAGCAGAGCTGTCGCTGCACTCATCCCTGAGGTCCATGAAGACAGGGATGATGTAGAGTCCCAAGTTTTATCTGTCAGCTCTGATGCTGAAGCCATGCTTGAATTCAAGAAGCCAGAACTGCAGTTTAAGCAGAAGGAGATTGAGTTCAACATGGCAAAGCTGGGACTTGAGCAGGCAGAAAAACTAAAGGACAGGGATGACCAGTTAAAGCAGGCCAAGATTCAGGCTACAACTGGCTCCTCCAAGGGATCTGGACATAGGTCTGGGTCCTCCTTTCATCCATGATTTCCTAAAGATCTTTTCGGTATGTATGATGTGAAGAATTACATTATGGAAAGGCTGGCTGCATTTGAGTAGGCACGTGAAGTCCACACGGTTGTGGATGCTGATAAGATTGCATGGCAGTCTCCCATTCTGGCTGCAGTGCCATTATGGAAATGTCTAAGACTGATAAAGTAGATTTTGCAAAATTAAAGCAAACTTTCATCTTACAGTTTGGGAAGACTCTTGCTCAATACTTAAAGAGATTTAGAGAGTACAAAAAGAAAGAAGGTAACACTTGGGTGTCCTTTGTTACTGATTCCTTGAAAAACTTGACTGGTTGGGTTGAAGGCTATAAGGTCACCACCTTTGAGGGTCTGCTTGAACATATTTCTGCATCTCGTTCCCCTGAGCTTAAGCAGCACTTGGCTGATTCAAAGGAGATACATCCTAAGAAACTGGCGAGTGCAGCAGAGTTGTGGGTGTAACACAGAGTGTCCCATAAGGACAAGACTACTCCTGATAAGCAGGAGGAGAGAAAAAAGCACAACGATAAGGAGGGTGGGGAATATGATAAAACCTCCTCCCAAAAGAGCCACAAAACGAAAAACAAGGGTAAGTCCAAAGAGAATGTTCATGGTAGTGGGAGTTATACTCCCAGACAGAACTCTGGTTATAGTACGCCTCCTTATGTCCCAAGACCCAGTGGATCTTGTGTGGCTTGTGGAACAAATGACCATAAGAAGGGGGGTGCAGATGTAAGGTCAAAACCTTCGGGGTCCACTCTGTGAGTCTGACCTTCCCCTCCTATGAGGAGGAAGAAGCCACAGGTGCATCCTTCTCCTCATACTCCTTCCCCAGTGGGATAGAATCTGAGATAGTCCTAGTTTCCCTGTGTTCCTGGGAGATAAAGTCTCAGATGCTTATGCTACCATTACAGACAAAACCAAGCACTATTTTAAGGACAGAGTGCTAATCAATGGAGTAGATACGCTGGCCCTTAGGGATAGTGGGGCCAGTAGAACTGTGGTGGATTCCACTTTGGTAAACGCAGAGGAACTTACCAGAGCTCCTCTGATGCCCACCAAGTTAGCTGATGGCCCCCCTCTCAAGTTCCCAGTAATGCCTGTCAATCTTACCATAAGTATGCAATAAGTATCATAAGTATCAAATACGTATAAGTCTGTTGTAATTGCAGCTGGTATGCCCTCTTTTCAAAGTCATCAAGGGGGAAAGTGGCTGGGCTTTATGAATAGTCTGGGCTTACACATTGTAAAAGGTAAATATGAGAAAGAAAAATCTAACCCTCTCGCATGGAAACATGGCAGCAATTGCAGTGCAACTGATTATATATATTTGGTGTAGATTCATTAGATTTGCGACTTTAACATTTGCCCTAATGATTTTAGTGATCACGCGCAACTCTCCTTGACTTCTCTATTGCCCATCAGGCAAATGGAATGCGGATTATTTAAGGGACATATATGAAACTAAATGCTTCTGGCACTACAGTATTGTGGCATGAATATTAGGAGTTTAAATGACCATGTATTGAAGAATAATGAGCACTGGTAATCTTCCTGGGGTTAATATGCATACGGTCATTAATAGATGGACTGCTGCAACTAAATAAGATGAATCTTACAACGCAATCATTGTGGACAGGAAGTGCGGTTTGCAGGAGTTAACCAGAGCCACAAGTAAAAATATAGCCTGGAAACTATTCAAAGGACGCTGATCATAAAAAATATTCTAAACTAGATGGAGAAATTGGTTGCAAAATTATACTTGAAAGGCTGCAACTGATAGGTGGACATTTATTTCTCAGGTTTTGTGTAACAATGATAGCAAGACATGTTAGCACCAATTAAATCATTTTAAAAACTGTTAATGGAAGTACGAGCTTAACTAGAAATTAGCTAGGTTTCCCATATTCAAGTTCTGTAATGTGCTCATAAAAATGATATGCCAGTCGCCCCCTTAGCTGTACTGAAAGAATCAGGTGGTTATACTCTGATTGAGGAAGATGTTTACAAGCTCATCATTTTGTTGACATTTTCAAGAGCGCCTGGCCCGATGGGCTCGGAAATGCCACTTAAAAAAATAACCTGATACACCATCTACTTCCCTAAATCTTGCATTCACTGACTTTGCAGCCGTGTTTGCCAGTGCTAGCTGGCATTCCTGGGGTCTCCCTCTGCCCTGCTTCACTGTATTGGCAGTTGTTTTCTGATACTTCTATTAAAAATAAGATTAGATAATGAGGGTGTTCTGTCTGACACTTTTTAGCACTACAACAGGGGTGTGTTTTGGATCCACTTTTATATAATCTTTATACCTCTGAAAATGCATGTATCTTTAAAACTAGCCAATTAGTATCCTCTATGGCCATTCTATTGTGTGGTTAGGATATGCTGATGACTTAGTTATCCTAGATCAGACTCCTATTCCAGTTTCAATGCTCCTTAAATGCTCTATCTAAATATGCCAAGTCAAATTGTTTGAATATGAACTACAATAAAAACAAGATTTTGATCTGTGGCAATAATTTTAGTAATCGTAATTTCAACTGGCATATGGGTGAGCATAACAGTGAGAGAGATGAACAAAAAACCATTTCTTGGAGTAGTATTATCCTCCACAGAAACTAGGCTGCTATTATAGGACTATGTTACTGCTAGGTACATGCAGAAATACGGAACAATAAAAAGGTTTACCCCTACTGGCGGTGGATCTTCCATAGAAGGCCCTGTAAAGATGCCATGTAAAGATATAGAAAACGGGCCTTGTACATGGGTTCTTCTATGGACTGGAGACATTTAATGGTAAGCAGATCCCATGGATAAATATTCTGGAGGGCACTATCTGGCGGCAAGCCCTAGGTCTCCATAGTGGCTACCCCATTGGAGCTATTAGGTTGGAGCTAGGGCTGACCTCTCTAATTACTATTCTAAACATGAAATGGAGCATGTAGTAGGCTATTTTGGCAAGCCTATTCAGAAAGGATACACACAATGCATGATATTAAATGCTTTTGTTGAATTTTGCAAGATAATCCATTAGGTATTCATTCAGCAAGTTCACCCATCACTTCATTTCACTCAACTTAAAACTCAACTCTGTGAAAAGGGCTTTTGTTGGGATTTGAGCACAAATGTTTATTGTTTTCATGGAAAAACATCCTATGGGAATACTCCTTGCAGAGATATCATACTAAGATTAGTGATGCAAAGCTGATGAGGTTCATGATTATGCTGCACTTTAATCTATTGGCTGCCTTGATGGTGCTGGGTCCTAGAATGAAATCATCCCAGCAGGGGCGTATATGTAGGTTGTGCCATTCTTGTGCAGAGATGACTTGCCATCTTTTACTACAGTGTGACTGCTTTGTAAAATTATACACAAAATGCTATCCTCATTATATGTTCAACATGTAATCTCTTGATTTGGAAGAACACTGTGGATACATCATATCTGGGGAATCTCTTTCTTTGCACAAAGGGATTGTAATTTATGGCATGAAATCATGAAAATAATCAATAACTCTTATTAATTGTATTAGTTATAATATTATAGATGTATAATTGTATTAGTGTTGCAGCATATCTTTTAATATGTGATAATTTCTTTTTTATTAACACTTTGAGCATTAATCTATTATTAGTCCTGTTCAATTTGAATGGTGTTGTCACTGTTGTAATATTCATGGACTATTTAAATTTCAGTAATTATCTTGATTATTATTATTTCTTATCAATACTTATTTTTGCCACTATTGTATTTTTCAATAATTGCTTCATTTTTTAATTTATAATGGGTCTATTTGTAGACTGTAGTCAGTGTGATAAGATGAAATAAAAGGGAGCATGGCGACGGGAAATGGCAGAAGAGTATGCAAAGATTGTTACATCAAAGAAAAAAGACTGCCACATTTTGTAAACTTTTAAGTAATTCACACTTTCAAGAAATTGGTGCAATCAGTAATGTGTCCATTTTGGGATTTCATACGTTTGTTGGTGGGACATGTGTTGAGTGCTCAGGTAAGGTATCTGAATATAAATTCATGCCTGCAAACAACTGCAGGACTTTCTTTTCCCCACTAATAACTCCTAAGTAATCATCAAAAGATGGCACCCTCAACCACAGGCACTGATTTTAAAATAGCCTACCTGTCCTATTTCAACTTTCTAACTCTTCCTCAACTAAATCCCATTTCAATTTGCTATCTCCCACTCAACTAATTTCTTTTTCAATCTCAATTCCCGCTTTTCCATCAACTACTGTAGCATCCAACTGCCTCTGCTTAAAAGACTAATAATATACTACAAGTGTGTGTCTTTTAAAACCTTTGAACACAGATGAGGAAGGTTGTTCCACATAAATTGGTTAGAATCCAGATGACTCAGAGTGTACCCGAATATGTTCTGCCATGCTAAAACCCAGTGATTCTTCTTCTTCCAAATTATCGAAGGATTGTCACCTATAAGGAAATAGGTAAGAAGAAATGTTGCAAATTGATTACAAAAATAATGTTCCAAACCCTTTTGGACAAACACATCTGACGTGTTTAAATTGCGTGTCCAAAAATGGCTTAATCCACATTTTTACTGGAGAACCTTTGTTGGTAGTTTGGCTTCTAACTAAGCACTGGCATCAAGTCCAGTTACCCATCAGTGAATTTACAAATGCTTTTTGCTTTGTGATACTTTTGTGATTGCTGGTCTCTTTAAAGAATTTTGCTCATGTGGTGTTTCACATTAGAAACATTGGCTCAAACCTGCTTTACACATATTGAATGAATACACAACATGCAAGCCTTGAAAGATAAGCCCTGAAGGAGAGAATGTGGGTAGACTAAAAAGTTAAAAAGAAAGTGTTCTACAGCTTTTTGTGTAGAAGCCGTGTAGCACTCACTTTCTGTATCTAAGTACCTTTCAATCAATAGATATTAATAAAATAATTTTTCAGACTAAAGAAAATTTAAAAAAACAGACTTATTTTACTTCATTAAAGTAGATGTTGCAGATGTATCCAGATCAAATAATTGTTAAATCACATTAATAAATGTTTTGCATTGAATCTTATTGCATATTAATTATATTAAAATTACTTTAAAAGAAGGCAATTTCAGAGTCATGTAATCAGAAAGGTGTAAAATAAAGTATATAAATGTGACAAACGCATGGACAATATTTCAATTTTATCTCCATTCACAACACTAATTAATATAGAGTACATGAATGAGATTAATACAATGATTATATAATTTCATTCAAGTTTGGAGGTCTGCAATATTGCCCATTCAATGGGTTTCGGGAAACACGTAATCAAAAAGCCAGACTTCTCGCTTTTTTTATTACCTAAAATAATGAATGTAGGTTTTTATATTAACTGCTTACATAATGTCTAACCAATGTATTAGATTTCCCATCTTGGCGTGCAGGTAAGCACTTCATCGTGGTGCCTCTGCCCTTCTTAGAGCATCTTTGTAGTTTTTTTTTTTTCACCCATGGCGGCCCTGTGGTCCACGATTCTCCAATGCTGCTTCCTTATTCCCGCCTCCCATGTCCTCCCACCGGACCCTATTGGCCAATTCATCCTGTTTGCCTGTGAGGGCATAACCCTCGGCAAACGTGCTTCCTGCTCCATTTCCCATCTTGGCATGCAGGTAAGCACTTCATCGTGGTGCCTCTGACCCTCTTAGAGCATCTTTGTAAAAGTATTATTTTTTTTTTCACCCATGGTGGCCCCACGGTCCGAGATTCTCCAATGGGCGGCCCCACGGTCTGAGATTATCCAATTTTGCTTCCTTATTCCCACCTCCCATGCCCTCCCATCGGCCCCTATTGGCCAATTTATCCTGTTTGCCTTTGAGGGCCTAACCCTCGGCAAACGTGCTTCCTGCGCCATTTACCATCTTGGCGTGCAGGTAAGCACTTCATCGTGGTGACTCTGCCCCTCTTAGAGCATCTTTGTAATTTTTTTTTTTTTTTTTACCCACGGCGGCCCTGCGGACCGCAATTCTCCAATGCAGCTTCCTTATTCCCGCCTCCCATGCCCTCCCACCGGCCCCTATTGGCCAATTCATCCTGTTTGCCTTTGAGGGCCTAACCCTCGGCAAAGGTGCTTCCTACGCCATTTCCCATCTTGGCGTGCAGGTAAGCACTTCATCGTGGTGCCTCTGGCCCTCTCAGAGCATCTTTGTAATTTGTTTATTTTTCACCCATGGCGGCCCTGCGGTCCGCGATTCTCCAATGCTGTTTTATCCAATTACACCTTTGTCCCGGGCCTGTCTTGGGCAGCCCACTGACCGGCAGCCTCCTCGGCTAAGGGCCTCGAGGCAAAGGGCGGCTCTTGCATTGGCGGCTCCAAGATGTGTCAGCAGGTGTCTGCAGGGGAAACTAAGGAAGCCAGCAGAGACCAACAAAACTGTGAGTGTGACATGGGTGGGGTGTAGAGCAATTACTCTACTCCAGAAAGCCCCTGTCACTCTACCTTACCTTCCATAGCGTAGACTGCCATAGACTTAAACAATACATACTTAGCAAGACTTGTGACCACTGTAAATGGATTGTAAATGTTGCCTTGGGAAGCATATGCTAGTGCCACACATGTAGGGAACTGAACTTTAGCTTGCACCGCATCGAGATAGAAATGTGACTGTGCCTCACTCAGGATTCTTAACTTTAGCTTGCGTCACATCTAGATAGAAATGTGAATGTTAGCATGCACCACACTTAGAATTCTGGACCCTAGCTTGCGTCGCATCTAGATAGAAATGTGATTCTTAACATGCACCACACTTAGAATCCTGAACCCTAGCTTGCGTCGCATCTAGATAGAAATGTGACTGTTAGCATGTGCCTCACTCAGGACTCTTAACTTGAGCTTACGCCGCATCTAGATAGAAATGTGACTGTCAGCATGTGCCTCACCCAGGATTCTTAACTTTAGCTTGCGTCGCATCTAGATAGAAATGTTATTCTTAACATGCACCACACCTAGAATTCTTAACCCTAGCTTGCGTTGCATCTAGATACAAATGTGATGGTTAGAATGTGCCACACTCGCATGGAATTCTTAACTTTAGCTCGCAATGCTCCTAGATAGAAATGTGAATGTCAGCATGTACCGCACCTAGATGGAATCCAATAGTTGCAAGGACAGCAATGCCAACTAACCAACCAACTAACAATTCCATCCCTCTGCATACACCTCTCAAACCCTAACCAAACACAACCACGAGCCTAAAACGCAGCAATCCGCACAAACTTCACAACAATGCAACAACAAAACAAACCACACACAGACTTGCACAACAGCACACGGCGACTACGGATATAAAACACCCCAAGCCCAGCCAACGGACCCACCGGGCTGAGGCTGCCAACAGCACATCACTGCTCTCTTGCACTTTTCCAGCTTATTCCCACTAATCCACCCCCTCTCCTCCCCTTTTTCAGAGCTGCCAGAGCGCCAGGGGACCACTTCGGTGGTGATAGTGCACGGTACAAATGTCCATTAACATTAACATTATAGGAGCAAAAAAGCGTTTAAACAAAATTCCAACCTGTTTCCAGAGATGCTGTGCATTTCAATTGATCAAAGATAAAGTTTCTCAATCTGAAAAGTCCTTGAATTACACTGATGGTAGACAAAATGGTGAGATGATTATCTAAAGTATAAAATAAAGCCTGTAAATATTCCAAAGAGGTAGGTCCATAATGGTAAGTAGTCAAACATTAATATGTGGAAAAGTCAATCAGACCTCTCTTTCAAAGGAAACCATGCATATATCTGTGTCATGCTAGACGGAAAGGCTCCTAAATAATTATTTTAAAAAATGTTAGTGACTCATTTCCAAAAAAACTATAACAACACTGCTGCGCTTAGATCAATCTTTCAATGAAAAATAATAATATTTACTTTAATGAAGTCAAATGGCCTGGTCGGTCATAGGTAGAAAAGTATTCTATCCTGTTCTGACCGCCATCTTCGGAGTATTCAGCATATTTATTTATCAACTCATACATAATGGTGTTAATGTGTATTCCCCATATATATCATTGTGTTGTCAAGGCATTTTTATTGGTCAATTTGGTAAGCAAAGTCCATATCAATCAATTGAATTATATATGATGTTGAATTTAATCATCAAATATCATGATAATCTATGCAGATTGCAAACCATTTAATAGTGAATTTACACATTCAATTGCAAATGTAACTAAATGGCACAAGCATCTAAGAGATATCTAATATTTTAAATGAAGCAAGTTAGACCCCATTTCTCATTCATACCCTTAGATATCAATGCAGACATTTCTTTTAATCCAAAATGATTCTTGTTGTGCTAGTAATCTCTTCAAATTGTAGAAACAAAGTTGCACAACTTCTATTTCAATACAATTGATAAAGGCTTGCAATAAAAAAGAGCAGTTTAGGACCAACAGAAGACAGAACAGAGCCAAACTGGAGCAAATATTGAAATAATCAGTACATATGCTTTGCTATGTGCATTTATCTGCACACCGCTGCCATTTGCATGGTCTGCAGCTAACCTAGCTCTAATAAAAAACAAAATTACAATTTGGACCCTTGACAACAGTTGTTTTCACTATTGAACACAATGGTTCTCATACCATCGACCTGTCAACAAAGAAAATCTAAGCTAACTCTGTAAGGTCACACAAACAAACATCTCTCCAGGGGATATGTAAACAACAACACTATTCTACAGGCATTAAAGTTGTTGTGCTTCTTTAAACAGTCATAAAAGATGGTAGCCTACAGAATGGCATCCGGGAGCAAAAAGACTGCCCTCTCATTATCAAAACAAATAATGATGGTATATGTTGTACTTGCCTGCCAAATTACACCGTTGATTTTGTTATCTGAATCTAAATTTCCATTCTGATTTGAGATGAAGATCATCCCATTCCCAAGCCTCTCTCTACAATTGATACAATTATATTGTATATTCTGTGCTAAAGATCCATTTTCAAATTCTAAAACGAGGTATTAGCTAATAAAATCTTCCCCAATGCCCTTTCATTTGATACAAGATGTGTTTTAATCCCCTTAGAGTTAGTAAGTGAAACTCCTTAAATTCATTTTGTTTGAAATATTTCAAGGTTAATTTGTTTTAGATTACAAAACCATTAGTGCTCTCATGTTCATTGATTTGGATCAGAAAAGTATCAAAGGACCTCCTCTTAGCAGTTTATTTAAAATGTCCATTGTGACCAGTTGGCACACTCCAGTTGTTTTCCAATATTCCCAGTTGGCACATTGTTGCTGGTTTATGTTGTGACCACTTAGCATATCATTTCCAGTTTTGATTAGGACCCAAACTGCACCAGCGGGAGATAACACAGTAAAGTCACTGCCCCCAACCATTGTCTTTTATTAGCTTGCATGCTGTTTTCAAGCCAATAGCCCCAGCCCACTGTAGTCAGCCTGCAAGTAGAATGAAATGACTGGGGCTTCCTACAGCACATCCATCTCTGGACGGAATTAGGCAAATGTACATTAGCTGCACAATGACCCACTTTGCACTGGATTATTGCTAGAGGAAGGACCAAATGTTCACTGGTTGCAGTGCCACTGAAAATGATAATTTCACTTGAGTTGCTAATTGTAGCATTAGCACAATTAACTAATATATCAGGTACCAGCCCTAGTTCAATCAAAACATGTGCACAAGTGTTAACATTGAACTAACCCCAAGGCAATTGTGGTTACTGCACCAACTCTAACATTTGTAAACATTCTTTCACTGCACCAGTTCTAAGATCATCCTAAATCTGGTCACCATGCTGGTTCCCCAAACAGCCAAGTTATGCCTCTCATAGAAGTAATCCCAGGTGAAAACTTTGACATAACAACAAAACATGTCTGTATATATGTCATGTCAATAGCGTGAACCTAGCCAGAAAATAACAGATCGCTTTAACAATTTATAGGAACCAAATAAAAGGGTGGGAAGGAGGGACATAAAAGGGAGAGATGACTGTATATACTTGTTTTTTGTTCAGTTATTATTTCCTGAAGAAAAGGATTTTCATTGACTTTGTGAATTGCCAGAGGGAGGTAGAGAGCCTGACATTAGTTGATGTTGTTCTAGAGAGTGAGGTGTAACCAGTGAATGCTAGTTGTTTACTCTTCACCATCAAGTATTTCTAGTATTGTAAATTGGTGATGTCTTGACTTAGTTTGTTATATTGGCAAAAAAGTGAGGATGACATTAGTCACTTTTTCCAAAGAGACACACCCAAGGACCTCTCATACTATTTACCTCTAAGGTCCCAAGGTATACATCTTAAAGACCTGACAGTTTTCCAATGGCCTCACAGTGGAAATGTTGTGGCTCACACCAAATTAATTCTCCCGAACAAACTCCCCAAAGGAACTTTGGAGAGCCTTGTGCCATAGACATAAATCAATGGACCCATCCTTAAATGTCGTACCCTTAACTTCTATTTAGGACTTGTCACTGGTGATATTCCTCAGAGATTAATCTGATCTTCCACCAGAAGCCCATATAATAGAACTTCTCAAATTAGCCCTCATATGAAGCTCTCCCTGAACCCTTATGTGCTTGACTTACAACATCTGTTTACTGATACCTCTATTTGCATCACACTCAACATTGATTTTCACTAATAGACCCCTTATACAGCCTTAAATCAGGTGATACATCCAGCGACCTTATTCCCATGACTTCTCCAAAGACCACAAACCAATGACTTCTCCCAAATGGTACCAATGCTGTGGGACTTCAACAATTGATCAATCCAGGAATGAGCTAACCCTAACTTTCCCTTCAAGCACACACCTGTGCAACACTTCTTCACATAAGGGGACGATCTTGTTACGGAAACTAACCCCTTCTATCTTCAATGTAACATTTCAAAACAATACTGCTCAACCTCCTGCATCTCCAAGAAGGGTGATGGCAACTGACATCATGACAATATTTCATGTCATCATAGCAAGTTGTATGTTGTCAAAATGCCATGACGTTATTACATCATGGCGTATTGCAACTTTAAATCATGCAACATCATGTCCTGTCTTCCTGTAATGTAACATCAAAACGGGGGAAAGAGTGGATCCAGGGAATGTTCTGCTGTGGTTATAGAGTTGTATTGTATTAGAATGTATAAGAGTGTTAAGGCACAGAGGGTTGCAGTGCTTCCTTGGTCAGACATTTCTTTAGCCACTGTGCGGTCTGATAGAAGTGTTGGATGCATTGCAGGTTGATTCCTTATTTATCTATGACTAAACTTTCAGAATTTTAAATATAGTTCATTTATTGGATCTGATATGATTTTCAAAAGGGAAAACATCCAAAGCCTTATTTACATTATCCAATATATTTTTATATGGCAATTAAACAAATTGGTGACATTTGCCGACAAATGTTTCTCACAATGTTGCTGTCTTTTCAAGTCAATTCTAACAATACACAATGCATCTGCTGAAGAGCATCCTTTGACAGACACGTAAACACAGACCTCATCAAGCATTTATCATTTTGGATGTATAACTTACATTGTGGATTGCTACAATTGCCTTGAAAAAGTGCCAGAACAGGGCACAGCACTTGACAGTGCAAGAAACACATTTGAATATTCGTCACATAAAAATAATGAAATGTAACATATCCATCTTCATAATGTAACATGTATGTAGCAGTCCTGAAAGGAAGGCGTGCTGGAGTTAGTTAGGAAGAAGGGATAAGCAAGATGCAAAAACGGAGGGCTTCATGTCCACATACTGGAAGCACCCACTCTCAGTGTGATAGCGAGATTCTAGATGTGTTGCATAAGGCATATGTGGTGTGTGTTGCCACAAGTTGTTCTTCTGCTCTTTTACTTGCTACCAAGTTATGTCCTGCAAGCATGGGTGATTCGGGGGGAGGGGCTGTTCTGTGGTAAAATGATTGGCAAAGTGGGGGCAGGTGTGTGTACTATAATGGTGGAATATACAAACAGTTGGGCTGCTGCTCTTTGTCTGCATATGCTGGATGAATTGTTACATGGTGTGTTGTGATGTTGTTGCTAGGGAGAATATTCATTTCTTTTGCCTATTCCCCTAAATCTGAGACACACCCAGCACTTTTGCTGGACTTCTGGGATTGTTTTGCTTTACTCTCCCGAGTGGGTGGGACCTTTTACCACTCACTTATTATTTTGCTCTGAGATGTGAACCCTATTTTTATGCTACTATGAATCGTTTTACTTTTAATTGAGTCAGGCTTTCCTCCATGCATTTCAGTACACACATTTGTAATAAATGATTGCAGCACCCTATGAGCAGTGTTGCTGGGGAGTCCCTTGGTCTTCCTTTCCTGTTCTTTATTACCTGTTCCTTAGAACCACTGTTCTGAAGGATAGTAAGGTACTTATATCTTACTTAGCTTTCTTTTTGTGGGATCAGCACACACCACCTTATGTGGAGAGCTTAAGGGCTACATAGTAACTCACTCCTTTCCCACTACTCCTGTAACCTTTATAGTTACAGTGCCAGACAAACCTAAATAGCTGGGGGCAGTGGATACATTTTTACCATTTTTGTGTTAGTTACTCGCAGGCTGTTTCCACAGCTGGAGTATTGCACCCATGGGTGACCATTTTCCCAAAATGGTTCCAGTCTTCTTTTATCCCCATTTTTCTTTTGTGTCTTCTTTCCTGGCTCTTCTACGATTCCAGGTGGGGGTGTGTCCTCTTTGAGATTTGCCTTTGGCGGGATGCCTTTGTGAAGCCTGCCTAGGCTCCAGTGTCTCTGTTGATGCAGGAAGTGAGCACCTCCCTGGCCTTTGTCTTAGGGTATGCCTGGCTGGAATCAGTTTGAACTGGGTGGCTGTGGGTGGCAGGCACACCCAGGTGATTGACAGGTCCATAGGACTTAATGAATGGGTTCCTGCATAAAAGGTGAGGGTTTTGGGACAGAAGGCTAAGTCGACCACTGGAACTGAGGCTCTGAAGATGACCAGAGATGCCTGCAGCATCTCCAGTAACTGCAGAAGCACTGCTGAAGTAATGATTCTGTCCTGACCCTGTTTTTGAATTGAGAGGGGAGCTCCGCTAAGGATGACTTCTCCTTTGGGCTGGTGAGCATAACCAACCTCAAGACAGTTTTCAATTGTAGCCATCCCCCTGATGTCCAGCCACCTTCCTGGACTGCGGAATCCCAATACCCGGGGTACTTCGACCACCTTGAAGTGCATTGCCTTGCTGTTGAAGAATCTTGCTGGAACTGGGTGCCATCGATGTGGACATTAAGAAGAATGAATCCTCTCTTTAAAGTGCCCTCACCAGAGTGCAGGACCAAGAAACCAAAAAATTCCATCCGGCAGTGATCATTAGCTACTGGTATCTGAGAAAAAGGTGGCAAAACCCTGAAATGATAAGGGAGTATGAAGATTTCTGTGCTGGTCAAGTCCCTCTCTTGACTGCTGCTGCAGGAGCCCATCCAGGGTCCCAACTTTCATCATCACGACCAAGAACTTGAAGACCGGGATTGTGGCTGTCCAATGCATCCAGAAGGTGTCCATCTACATCAACTTCTTCCCTTTCAAGGTCCTGTGGGGCTTAAGGGAAACTTACCTGAAGCCATTTGTGTTGCTCCTTTGCTTTTGGAGCACTGTCTCTACTGTTTGGGTGTTCACTCATCTGCAGTTGCCCAGGCCTAATAGCCATTCCCCTCCAGGAGGGCTTCTCCTAAGCTCCTTAACTTTTACAAAGACCAACTAACTTGTTACTTACTTGTGCTAAGAAGATTTGCATCCAAACTTTCGGTTCCATGTGTTTATAACTAATGAAAATATAACAATTGAAATTATAACAAAATAATAACGAAAAATACAGAATTTTGTTCTTTTTTTAATTTGTGGGTTTCCCCCAAACCCCCTGTTTCATTATGTTGTAAGACCTTCCCTGACACCCTCCTGACCCTTTTATTCCCTTTCCCATCCCCAAATATATATATATATATATATATATAAAATTCTGCATTTTTTCGTTATTAATTTTTCATTATATTTTCATTCGTTATTTCAAATTTGTTATATTCACTGTATACCGAACTGTCACATTTCTATTGACTCGGGAATTGCTGGTTTCCTAACAGTAAATCCCCTGAACCTCTTGGCTTGGGCAGTGCTTGTTTCCCTCCAAAACCTGAACTGAATACCGACTTTCTTGTTAGGGAAACGACTGCCTAAACCTTATAAGAGTTACTACCAGTATTGCTTACATGTGGTTGTTGCTCTTTGAATGCTTGAACTTTCATAAACTTGAATACTGTCAAATGCTTTAAAAAGTAGTATTTTTAATGACCTTAAATGAAGCCACCCTGTGTATGAATAAGAAAAATATATAACAATTTACTCACCTGCTTTATTCTCTTAATATTCTAAATGAGCATTTGATGTTGGTAGTTGAGACAATATTTCTTTGAGTTTCTAACTGCCTTGTGTATATACACAATTAATCACTATTTTTGATATAACTGCAAGTGTGTAAGTGTTTCCTTGGATCTACGTATGTTCAGAGTTCCTTGTACTGATCTACAGCTCACATTCCTGCTCCTCATATAAGCCTGGCTGCTGTGCCTCAAACTTAGGTAGTACAGGGCTATATTAGAAGTTGGGGCCTTGACACTAAAGGATAAGTCTTGTAGTGTCCAAAACCAATTGGACTGTAAAAAAATGTACCTAACAGTTATGATGCCATTTCATAGTGTCAAATTGTTATGCCTTCATTTCATGATATCATGTGATATCATGTGATGATGTCCATCACCAACTGTGAGGTCACATTTACACGGGTAATCCAAGACATATTTCAGCCACATTGCTTGTCATCAGTGGGGTTTATGATATTATGACATGACATCATATCATTATGGCATTATATTGCATTGTGACATAACATTGTAGCACAGCATAACATTCTGGTATTATGTCAGAATGTCATGACATGACTTCAAAGGACTTATTATAGCCTAGGAAGATTTTATGCAGGAATTGCTCTGGTGGTATTTCCCAATACTAGTGGTGGTATTCCTGAAAGTACACCAATTTGCACCTTAACTACTGCACCAGTAATAATGGTGGCATTGTTGGAATACTACTGAAGATATTCCAGACATACCACTTACTGTACATTTTCTATTTGTTTAATGTATCCTTTTCCACCCCTGCTTTGGAGCTTGGAAATGGATTGCGCAAACTAGTGGGTCCGACCCTTTCCATACTTGCTTTAATGCACAAAAGTGACAATTCTGATCCTTTTCTGCATTACATGGGAAAAGTGGTAAGAGGTTGGTGTGATGTTTCACAAGGTGTTGTCACTTCTCACCAAGGGGAAGCTCTTTTGCACGAGGTTAGGGAGGTGCAGCTGATACCTAATAGTCCCCCTATGGGTGGTTTAATGTGGGAGGACCTCATGGGGAGGAACTCCCCATCTGGGGATAAGGACGATCACCTGGAGTACATCCCATTGAATGTTGTTACTCCCCGACATTCCATTGCCCTCCCTAATGTCCAGAGCCACTACATTGCAAGCCTACTTATGTATTGTTGTGAAATAGGATCTAAAGTCAAAAATACTAGCACAAGGAAGAGCATAGGAGACATAAAGACGAGGTGGCCCAAAGGAGGCATGATGATTAAGTCAGTAACAAAGAAGAATGACTTGTGCAATCCGCATGGGAGGAACTGGATATATTGTATAAAAAGGAACAAAGGACTATTAGATGTGACAAGCCCGGTCGTTAAGATGAACGCAGCTGAATGATGAACCACAGCGGTGGCAGGCACAGCAGTATCTAGTCCTCTTGGGGAAGACAGTGTCCGAATTCTCTAACACAGGAGATTCAAATGCAGGCCAACAACTGGTATGAAGCGGAGAGCCACAAGATGACGACAAAGAATTTCTCCGCCAGCCAAGTGGAGGCAGGACGAATCCCAAATCCAGGAAGATGCAGCAAGTGCACGAGTGCAGAGGAGAGAAGCCCACAGAGCCAGAGAAGTGTGCCCTGGTCCCAGGAAGTCCCGGTAATGTACCACAGCCTTCCTCGTCACAGTGGAGAGACACAACCCACTGACATCCACAGAAGGGTCTGGGACCCCAACAAAGAGAAGGCAAGCATCAGAGAAAATCTTCCTCTGTGCAGTGGTAACAAGGAAATAATTGGCCACCAGAGAAGGGTCTGGGACCCCAACAGTGAGAATGAACTGTGCCAAGCAGTACCAGGGGAGGAGAAGGGAGTAATTCTCCTGGTACCGAACTAAGAGTTGTGACAATGACGCCAGGGAAAGGGAGACATTCCCCCTGGCCTTGTGCTGAACTTTACCAAGTAATACTCAGAGAAGAGAGGTAGTCTCTTGGTCCTGGGCTGAGAGTTGTATTTATCTTTTAGTTGTAGTGTGAAGGATAGAAATAGGTTGTGGCACCGGATGGTGGAGATTTATTTGACGGTCTTTCTGACAGACCCTTTAATATAGGTTTGGGGCAGGAAAACCCCTCTTAGAAGATAGGGATAGTGAGGACTTGTTTAAGTTTAAAACCAAAACCATGCCACCTTTGTGTTAGCTTCCTTCTTCGACACCCTAACATTGGCTACCGCAGAAGCCAACTATTTCACCCTCTTGCTATGTCCCTGCTTAAAAAAGGTCCCTGTATTGATAGGAAACATGTGTGCTTCTTCTCTGTTCATGAAAAAAACTGGAGCATGAAACACATCACACCATTCGAGCAGCCACATTCTGCGCCAGAGCACTTTCATTGTTAGGCACATGGGCATCCTTACATAGAGAGTATTTCTATTATCCAAATTCACTAATAAAAAAGTCTGCACGAATTATCAGATGTGAAACAATGACACGAGAGGACACATATCTCTGGCTATCCTTAAAGAAATATTAAATAACTATATATACACAGCCTTAAATTGTATTTGTTGTTTTTATTAAGCACATACTGTTATGCAGAATTGCATGTAGTGCCCTCTGGGACCACCACATACAATTAGGAATACAGGTGTAAGCAAAACCAACCTTTGGTATAAGTCTGCACTACACAGTTTTAGGTAGCGAGCTGAGTAGCCAAGCTTATCTCAAGAGGGAATGTGAGCAGTAAAAGATGTTACACAGAGGTTTTACAATCACAGTGGTTCAAATAGACACACTCAAGGTTCCATGGTAAAACTCTTATTAATTTATTACACAGTCATTTAGAAAACATTCGCTAGAAGGAGGCAACTTAATATCATACACAAACACACTTCAGTGCCAAACCATTACGTTTCTGAGTACATTAGGCTCCCCTGAAATAGGAGCAAAATGGCATTTCAGTCACTCTAAATAGGAGTACAAAGGTACAAGTTAATAAAATAGATCACACATACTTTCTTAGGCAGTGCAAATAGTTTTGGTTCACTAGAGGACTCGATTCAGTTCAATAGGCCTAGGCCAAAATCAATGGGCTAGTGTCTTGGATAGGAAAGAACAGTTCTTGTAGTAAACAGTAAAGTCTTTGCCAAAGTTCTCAGAAGTAGTTTGTACGAAAAAGAATCATTTGTTGGGTCACACGCTGATTAGGCCTGCAAGTTGGGAAAGTTTCAAGAACTTTCACCACGAGAGGTAAGTTCTCTCAATCGGGTTGGCACAGTACCTTAATATGAAGAAAAGATGCCGATGAAGATGTTGGTTCCTGGCAGTTCCTGCAGATATCACTGTTCCTGAGCCTCAGTTGTGGGGACAACAGGGAGGACGACGGGGGACTCTTCCACTGCAAGGGGACTGGTCAAACAAGCTGGCAAATGGAAGATCTTCGGTTCGAGTAGCTGTAGTCAAGCACACAAGCTGGTGTCCTTCCCCCTAGTTAAACATAACCAGCTCTGAGAATGATATCTTGGTGGCTAATGAGTTGATTGGTCCCACCAACTCAAAGGAAGAAGTCGTCCTTGAAAGGGCTTCTCTGTTGAGTGGAACCTGGCAATTCGGACCTGCAGCAGGGCTTCACCGGGCAAACCAACAGTCCAGGAGTTGCAGCAGCCATCCTCTTCCAGCTTGTCTTCAGTTATTTTGTTCCAGTGGTCGACTCTGCCTTCCAAGCCAAGAGACTCGCCTTTTAAACAGTTTTCTCTCTTTGATTCCAGCCTAGCTGTCACTCACCCAGTAGGGTGGCTGTCCTTGCCGGACAGTCAGCCAGCCAATCACACCAGAGTGCATTTGGGTCTCCTAGGACACTAAGCACAGGGAGTTTCGGGCACCTCCCTCACTTCCTGCCCACCCCAGACACTAAGGCGCCACAGGCGGTCTTCACTCATGAAGCCTGCCAAAGGCGTAAGAACAAAGGGACCAAACCTGGTTTGGGGCGCAGATACAAACTCTAGAAGGACCTTTCCAAAAAGAAATTACGAAAAAAGAAGACCGGGACCTGTTTAAACAAAGGGGCTTAAGGCGCCATCTTGAAAAACATGGCTCCCGCGATTTTTAGCTACCGGTGTCCGCGGTCGGGAAAAATCATGGTAGTTCATCGTAAAACCACTGCCACCAGCCATTTCAATAGGAAAGGGTAGTATTTGACTGCTACATGAGTTTCTAGACACAGGGGATACTAGGTAACCCCTCCAGCACTCTATAGGAAGATAGTGTGTGCTGGGTCTAGGAATGAAAAAAGACTAGTAAAGTCAATTTAACCTTACATTCTCTGGGAAACAGCAGTTTATCCCAGAGGAGGTATTTAAACCTTTTGGAAGTCTAGTAGACATTCTTGTTTCACTGCACTGAGGGTGCTGTTTAACACACATGAAAAGATGATGCCTATGGAGTTATCTAAAACTCCATAATCAAAGAACACAAGAGTAAAACACACATCAAAATACATGAACGAGTGGGAAAAAAGGATCGCTCTTTCCAGGTAAAAAAATCAAGTCCTCAAAATCCAGCAAAGTTGCTGGGGGTCTGTAAGGTGAAGGGAATGAGCACATTTATGAGAATTCTCCCTAACACATACCTTGCCCAGAGACTCACAGACACTGTAAACACGATAGTAACTGTAAAGTTCACCTCACAAGTAATTGGTGCACAGTGCAACTAAAGGTAAAGGGGGAAGAAGAATTCAGTCACATCAGAGGAAAAACAAATCTTCAATTGGTGACAAAAGATGAAAAACCATAAGGGTGAATCTGAGGCCAATAGGGAGAGAATTGCAGAACAAAGTTGCAACCAGTTGAAAAGGCCTGCATATGGGTCTGAGATCTGACAATTGAAGGAATCAATACAGCTGGAACTATGTAAAGCCTGAGTATTACATAGAAGATGCAATTGTTAGCAAGATAGATCAGTTGGTCAAGCTTTAGGGATTTACAGGTCAGGCAGCCCAGGTTAAGAAGAAAGTCTACAGTTAGGTGCAACCTGTTAGTACAGGGGAGATGCTAATAAATATACACATCTCGTAGACCAGCTACCATGCATAATGTCTCTTTATCAACTCCACTTCAGATGGCATATCCCCCAGCAATATTTGACAGTACCAACACCTGGATTGCTGGTTAAAATAATTCACTCGGAAGTAATGGTTTCAGTTTCTGCAGAATGCAGAGTTGATTTAAGGACAATATGGCCCCAAATGATCTTACATTTGTAGTTCTAAAAAGTGACGAAATTATTTGACAATATAGAATGGAGAAAACAGGTTTTGTTATAATCCATATTATAGTAAAAACATTTTCACTGGGTATAAATAAATCACAATGTGTTTTATACTATGTTTTCTACATAACATAAACAGAAATCTGTTTGCTACATTTTGTTTCATGTTACTTATCAAACATAGTAAATAAAACGGTAAAACCGCCTGGTTACCGCTGGACTCATATTACCATTCCGCCTCCGCTATTCCCGGGATTACCGGGGCATTACAACCCTGGTGACCCGGGAATTCCGGAGGCGGAATGGTGTAAATCCCCATTCCCATGGAGTCCTATGGGACTCTTATGAGGATCATGGAAACACCGGCACCATCTGGAGATGGTGCCGGGTGTTTCCTCGTCCGCCTGCAGGCGGGCGGTGTTAAACCCGCCAGGTCAGACCTGGTGGGATTGACGCCTACGCCTGCAGGAGTCGTGATCACCTGGTATGGAAACAACGGTGGCGGCGGGTTTACCGCCACCGTTGGTTCCATACCGGGTGAGTTGTAATGAGGCCCTCTATTTCCTTTTTGTCCATGTGAACACATTTTTAGATAATACAAATTGGGGCTAAATCTCTTTGATCCATTCCCAATTATCTAAGCAGTATAATCAGTGCTAAATTAATTTGCTCCACTTTTTTGCACCAGTGCAAAGCTTTGTTAATCTGGCCTCAGGCCTTTTTCTGGACATGAGGCCTAAAGGAGAGTTTGGAGTCCAAGAGGAAATGTAGACATTTTGCACAGCTGGCAATCAAAGTAGTGAAGCCTTGAAAAGCAATAGCTGAACGCCATGATATTGCCAATTCTGCTGCTTTTCTAGGGCCTTATAAAGAAGCCAGAGTCTTTGCTGAGTTGAATTTCAAGCTCTCTCTTTTCCATCTATGACTTTATGTCTAATAGGCACTTCCTAGAACAGTGAAAACCCTCTACCGACGACATAGCAAGATATCTGGAAATCATTGAGGTACACTGAAATGTACATATGCAAGATAAACAACACAGGGAAAGAATGGTTCTTGGGGCACCTCACAATCCACCTGCGCTCACAGGAACTGCAGGGGCTGACTTGGAGCGATAGGGATCTGCCTTATAGAAACACTCATAGGCCCTTCAGGGTGGTACTCCAAATGCTCATAACGGCCGACAGGATAGACAGGAGTGACCCATGTTCCCTGGTTTCTAAGGCTCTTGGGAGATCTCACAACACCAAAAGAAATACACCATCATTATTAATCAAATAAAGCATATCATCAACAACCTGCAAGTTGTCTGTCTTAGTGCTGTACCTGGAATGAAAGCCTGAGTGATAGGGTCTTAGAAGGTTACTGTTCTCCATATGGGTCCATAGATATAACTATACATTCCTAAGTCCGTTTCCAAAAGAAAACAAACCCATACAAGGAAGAATTTAGATTAGATCAAATTGGGCAGCAAAGTAATCAGGAACAAGTTTAAAAAACTAAGCTGACAGGTTATCTATCATCCGTGCAGGATGTTGGTTCTGGGTAAGTTAACAGCTCAAGGAAGGAAAATGATTCAACATTCTGATAAAAGATAACTTCTGGACAGTAACCTTTAATGCTTAAACTAGCTTCAACAAAGTGTGTGAAAGGGCAGAATTCATCAAGTGCTATTCTCCCGCCCTCATTCATCCCCCATGGCTGGCATTTGTTCATCCCCAGTGATTGTTCCTTTTTTAACGAATGAAGACATATTTTTTTAATGGCACTTTTATACCAACGTTTTTCTATCTGTTTGCTTTTGTTGTTAAACTTTTACTCTGACTGGCTCAGAATATGTTCAGCTAGAAAAAAAGGATTTTTTCTGCAGCATGTTTCCAGAGTAACCTGCGTGAGGACTGGTGGTAAAGGACTGGCACAATGTTTCCCAGCTGGAAACAAGGATTGTATCCTATTCAGAGCTGATCTAATTTGTTTAGCCTAAAAAGTTGATTTAGTCTGCCAAATGGATAAATGATGCAGTCCACAGGCTTTATGCAACTGTTATTTATTCACCTTTTACCAGTACTCAGGCTTCCTAATTGCTAGTTTATTAGTGTTGAAATCATGGCAGTATTAACGATTATGTGGTTTCATGTTTGACGTTTATAATTATCAGGGATACGATTATCAAGAGCTAGCTCAAGATCAGAGTGGAAACGATTAAACAGACTGGTGATGGTACTCATTTGTGCCACTAAATTAAAAATTGTTGAAAAACTATCCAGCCATTGCTGCTTAGATAACTGTGCAAATGTTTGTTGTTTCATTTATACAGGTTCTGGTTGATCAACATGAGAGAAATTCGATGTAAGATGTTTGAAAGTAGCACAACAATGGTCATTCCAATTACATTTAATTGGCGAAGAGGATTACAAGTCCTAAAACATTGGCACTGATTCACAGAGCATTTTTCAATGGGATTGCACCATTATAAAAGGTTTCTGTGAAAATATGTCTAAGCCAAAGGGCAAGTAGGGAGAACATTAAGAACTCATGCACACAATGTAGCCAGGTTAAAATAAAAAACAAGATTAAAATCTCATGGAAGAAACTTGAAGAAAGGGAAACAGTAGCAGGTGATACTAAATCCAAAAACTGAGAGAGGTACCTTTGGGGTATACTAGGGCCAAAACCGTACTCCAACTAAAAATCACTCTACAAGAATCATGGGGGATCCCTCTGGCAATAAAACATCAAAATGAAGGACAGACATCTCCGAAAGCCAGGTAACACAAATAAAATCTAGAGCAAAATAAAAATTTGACACTGAATTAGCAAGGCCAGCCGCGTGCAATACTCCAGATGGAGAATTGTTCCGTAACCCAGGCTCTATTGAATATTTACTTAGAGTCAGAAAAGATAATTGGAACCAAAATAATGAGAGTACATTAGTAATCAGTTAAGAGCCCCAACCTGCTGATTAGCCTATTGAAAGTGTGCCTTAAGGCTGGTCTATGCAGAAAGAAGGTGAGGCCCTGTCTTGTAAAGCACAAGCAATACTTTTGGCTCGGGCAATTGCTGATAGAGTTGAAGGTCGGAGTGGGAGTGGAGAAGAGTGGTAAAATGTGATAATTTTCTTTCATGCATGAACAGTCGAGAGAAGGCTCTTCCTGCGAGGCACCCGCCTACGCAAATGCATTGAAATGGAATAGATCAGAGAATTCAATTTACATATGAATACTCCAAAAAAAAGACACTTCCTAGATGTGAATATTGTTGCTACAGAAACAGAATATAAGACCAACATATTCTGCAAGAGTACAGACAAGAACAATCTGCTGCACAGATTAAGTTTCCACCAGCCCAGCTTGATCAAGAATCTACCATATAGCCAGATGTTACGAATCAAAAGAATTGTGAGTGATCCGGAAGACTATGATAAAGATATTGAAGAAATGGCAAAAAAAAGAAATTATCGACCGTGGATACACCACAGAGGAAGTGAAGTCAGCTAAGACACGGGTAGAGACACGGAAGAGAGAAGATATCCTGAAGGTAAAAGAGAAGAGTGAGATAGCATCACCTCTGGTTTTCGTATCAAATTATTCAAAACAAAGCAACAAGATAAATAAATCATCAAGAAAACCTGGAGGACGATCAGCTAGTAGAGCATCTTTTTAAAGAATTCCCAACTTTCGCATACAAACAGAGCAGAAACGTCAAAGACAGATTGGTCAACACAAGACCTCCACAGAAAAAGAAACTCACAGACAGAATTGGAACCTTCCCCTGCCTCAACTGCAGTAACTTCGGATACATTATGAAAGGAGAGACTGTTAACCATCCACATACAGGAGAACGGATCAGGCTACAGAGTTATACTACTTGTGATACACAGAATATTATCTATGCAATGCAATGTCCATGTGGTCTATACTATATATGACTCTCAAGAAGGACTGCAAAAACCAGATGGAATGGACACAGGTCATGCATCCGGAATCACAACTTGAATTCGGCGGTTGCTAGACATTGGCATGAAAAGAAACATAACTTGGCACAGATTAGATTCTTAATTCTCAAAGTTGTGAAGAAAATAAACATGCATGAGAACATTCAGAAGAAGCTCGATCAAAGAGAAACCTTCTGGATAGACAGGATGAGCACACTCACACCAAAAGGACTCAATGAGAAAATCAACTATATGTGTTTCTTATGATCATAATAGGAATTCAGCCATGACTGGCTTCATAAGGTGCCTCACATAAGAAATGAACATATATACTCATCTGTTGTATTCTATTGCATATTAATATCCTGATGATTATGACTACTGGCCCAAGGAAGAGACCAATAATAAGCACTATCTGTTAGGAGGTCTCATTAGAAGCCTTACACAAGAAGTGTATATGTATACTAGTCTGTTGTGTCTATTACAGATACAATTCTGAAGATTGTAAATACTAGCTGAATGAGATATATTATATAATCGCTGTCAGTGATTAAGTGGATGATTTAGAAATATCCCAAGGATTAAGAAAGTATTACATATGGACTGACTGATTTGAGGTGCTTATTAAACATAATATTAACAGTGGACATGCAGAGCAGTAAATACTTATCACACAAACTGTCTGGTGAATTTTCTTGAGTCTGCTATAGCAGACTTGTGTAACAAGGTGCCTTGCATAAGAAATGAACATGTATATGTATCTGCTGATTTTGATTGCATGTAAAAACTTTGTGAATATTGGCCCAGAGTGGAGATCAAGGATAAGTAATATCTACGAACAGGGGGTCCTATGAGATGCCGTACACAAGAAATGTATATGTATTGTGATCACAAACCATTAGGCTTAATTTAACATATGAACTGTAACCGACATACGCAAATGTATAATGCAACATGACTGCCTTAGAATGTATGGTAATTAATGGATTAAGAAAGTAATGTAACTAATGTGAAGTTTGCCAGATTTCACTGAACTCATTTGACGTACCGTTATGAATTTACTTAGACATGCTCCACATTTTGCTACCTATTGAAAAATAAGGCATACATACGGAAGTAGACATTGACAGTAGCATTCGGTATAGCAGTTACATTGGCATGGAGACTGTCCCGCCCTCCCGTTGCCATGGGAGGGTGGGACACGAGGCGTAGGTGCGCCGGCTAATCTGATCCAGAGCGCGATGCCTAGTGTTTGTCTCCATGACGAAAGTTAAATAAAGATAAGAACCACGCGTCCATGCAGTTTCCCTTCCATGGTGTTCGTTAATGACAGATCGGAACAGTGAAGGTAAGACATGATGGTGCAGAGCTACGCGCTTTACTATTCTTTATGCTGATGCGCCAGGTAATGACAGATGTTTACATTATAGGCACCGCTCTCTACGTATCCGCATGATGAGAGATACGAGTTACACGTGGCAGTCAGATGGCCACTAAGTATACAGAGGTATGAGTACTTGGACATAATTGAATGTGACTAAGGACACACAATAGAAGTTTGCTGCTATATATAAACAAATAGTTGCTGATTGAGATTCTCTTTCTGTTTTACCCGTGGTGACATGTTTGAAAACAATGGGCGTATTGGTACGTACATCATTTACAACAAATACTTTTTTGTACATATGATTTTTCTGTTTTTATGGCTGAATTTACTTTATGTATAATCTATATAGGTTTGCATAGCCGTGAAGATGGTGTGCTACACACCAAAATGCATTGGCTTCATGCATTAAACTGACCACTATATTTAACTACTACATTGAACAAACGCTACATTTTCGTAACTATCCAACAGGAATGTGAATAAAACATTGCCTGCATTTTACATAAGAATTTTTGCTTCCTTATTGAAAAACTTAAATCCTACTCGAATTGAAAAAAGAAAAAAGAAACGTGAAATGAATACAAAACTCAAAATTTAAACACAAGAATCTATTTTCCCTCTAGTTGAGCTAACTGAGAGCGTCAGAAACTATGAGGTGATTTCACCTCATTTCTTCTTTTTCCTCTTCCTGCAAGTCAATCATGGTAGTTTCCTTACATGCTAAACCAATGATTTATAAATGATTTGATTTTTATATATATATCGCACATATCCATGAAGAAACCTGGCTGAAAACTGCATCTAGGCACAGATGGGCTAATTAGTGACATAGTAAACCTGCAGTCATTACAGTCGTTTTTATATAAAGTTATATGTTTATCAATTACTCAAATAAATCAATACAGTTTATCAGGGCAACACGAGCTGGACACATGGTCTGTAGGGGTTTGTCCCCCTCAACTTTGGTGTGGCTGCAAAACGTTCTCCCCAGTTCAAGCATGTTTCTATTTGAAAGATGAGGATACAATTCATTGCTAGTTCCGATGTCCTCTTTCCTCTGGCATTAAGCTCATTAAAGGGCTAAAAACATTAATTCTCACCACTAACTAATGGATTGCTTGAGAAATATTTATTTTGTTAATAATTGAAAGCACTCTCTCCTTCCTATCTAAGTAAATGGAAATAAATATAAGCATGCTCGTTTTCTACAAGGCATTTTTAATTGAACTTTTAAATGTTTCTTTTGAATCTGTTTGAATCTGTTTCAATGAAAGGGCAAATGTTGCATTATCTAGCTGTATTTGTACATGCATTTTTTCCTATAGTCTTGCGTGTGATGGGCCCATAACTGCTCTTAAAACACAGCCTGTTTAGATTATTGTGGACAGAACCATTCGTGGTTTTGGCAATAGTTTTTTTTGGCGCAAGCCACACATTTTCCAAAGCCATTGTTACAAAAGAGAGAGAGAGGGAAGCAAGTTCCACATCAAACGAGGAATTGAAACATGTCGGGGTAGCAGATTACATTTTGAATCGATTTGCTTATAGTGGAAAGTAGTGTTTTATGCTATATTGAGCTGTTGTGGAAATATTTTGGTGTTGGAGCACTTACAGTCACTTGATGGTATACTTCTTAGTATCATCAAATAGCGTATGCGCACTCTCAAATGAAATAGTTGGTTAACATATTGAATTGGGTTGACCGTTGTTTCAAAATCATATTAGGGAACACATATGTGTAATGTTTTTTATGTAGACATTTTTTGTATAAATAAAACATTTTTAATATATATGGACAAAGTGTCATGAACAGTGTGTAGTAATATGCACGTTGGGCATGCCAAGCAGATCAAGAGACAGCAATACATGTGTTGTAACTCAGTGAGCACAACCATTTACAGGTAGGGGTTTTGTAGTATTTTTGTATTTATATTGCCAGAAGCACCCCATACCTGTCTAATCGGGCCCCTCTATATAGCAAACAGCAATGCACCGGAATGAAATGGCCAACTCACTCAAATGTATTTTTCTAAACTCCTCTGCCGTACTGCCCAATGAGGAGCTCCCTTACAAGATTAGCTCCAATCAGCAGCTTTGTAAGAAGCAAGTCGGAAGGCGTTTTATTTCCCAGCTGAGCAGTGATTTCCCTTATTGTGATATTTTGAGCAGTGTTTCGCCTACTTTCGACAGCAATATATTTTGATTCCTCACAAGGCTGCCTCTTTATTACCACAAGCCCGTCCAATGCCCACTCTCTCTACCCCACCCTAACTCTCTCTTCACTCACCCAGCCCACTCCCATTCTCTCTACCCCCACTGACCAAACCCCCATTGCAGACACGAAAGCAAACACGTCTTTTCATCCAACTCCAGTGTTGTCTAGATGTCCTTCTCCTCCACACGAACAGCTCGGTTGATAAGCAGCGGGCACACTCCCTCTCTGTTGCTCGAGCTCTCTCTGCCAGAATCATATTTCTATACCTCAACTTGCAAACGGCACGCCATGAGCGGGTGCCAAGTATTTATGTGTCGCTTGATTCCAGTTGCAAGAGAAAAGGACGTTGAGCGTATTTTCAATGGATATGGACGAATACAGGACATTGATTTGAAAGGAGGCTTTGTTTTTGTGGTAAGTAATGTCATTTGGTGCATACAATGAATGCACATAAGTGTTGGGGTGGGCCAGTGCCTCGGGCCACCTCACTCACACACATACACACTCGCATGCAGAGATACGCGGAGACGTGTCTGATGTTCATGAGGTCCCGGCGGCAACTGCCGTACGGGACGCGTTCATTGTTAAATGCGCATATGTGAGCCCGAACGAGGCTCGCACATGCGCACACGTACTTGCAATGTAACATCCCTCCTTTTCTTTAAACAGAAACAATTAACAACATATAACTCAAACAGGACTCAACGTGAGTCGTTCACCTGGGTGTGCTATCAGCTCAGTCTTCTGAGTCCATGATGTAGTCCTTGAATCACACCGGGGGTTGACGCCCCTGTCTCGCTGGGTATCAGCTGCTGCTCCCTTGGGTCGACAGCGGTGCAACGCCATTTGGCGGGGTGTCTGCCGGCCTGTCAGCCTCGGAGATGTCTTCGCTCGCCTCTGGCCTTGAAGTCTCATCCAGCACTCTCTCTCTGGGACTCACGTCCACTTTATGGAAAAAGGATTTGTTTCGGGTTCCTGTTCCTCTTTCACTGGCTGCTGTTACCATCGCCCCTTTTACATGGGTAACTGTCCAGGGTTGTGGCTCGTACGTGAGTGACAGTTTCCCCTCTGGATGGTGGTTCTTGACCAACACTGTGTCCCCCACAGACAACTCTTTTTCCAGTAGGCCTCTCCTCTCACTCTCCTTCTCATTCCTGGTCACTCTCTCTTGCCGAACCCTGGCGTCGTCGATCACACCTGGCGCATGTCCCTCCATTTCCGGAAGTAGCCCCCTCGGGCAACGTCCAAACAGGGACAGTTGGGGCAACTCCCGTTGATTGGTGGGGGAGTGGTTCTATACTCGCGTAAGAATTCAAGCAGGTTTCTTCTCAGCTCACCCCCTCCGTTCGCCGAGATGCAGAATATTTTGTTCAATGTTCTCATAAACCTCTCCGCTTCCCCGTTCGCCCCAGGGCATAGTGGCGTTACCTTCCTTTGTTGTATCCCCCTCTCCTCCAGGCACTGTGCAAACTGGTTCCCCAGGAACGGGGGCCCGTTGTCTGAGCAGAGGATGGTCGGGAATCCGTGGGTCACAAACATTTTCTCGAGGGCTAAAATGGTATGATCACATGCGGTGGAGTCCACCAGCTCTACTTCGGGTTACCTCGACCACTGGTTTACCACGGCCAGGAAATATATCCCTCTGCCTGTTGAGCCAAAGTCTGCGTGGACATTTCCTTTCTGCCGGGCTTGCCGCTTGACACGGTAAGCATCTCCGCACATGTCCCTCCATCTGGTCCTCTATGTCGGGGAACCACACCTTTGTCCTCAGCCTTGCTTTCGTTTTCGCAACTCCCTGATGACCAGTGTGCGCCAGTTCCAGTACTCGGGGTACCAGTGCACGTGGAAAACTATCTGTCTGCCTCATAGGAGTAGGGCTTCTTCAGAGATTGAGAGTTTGTCTCTAACTTTCCACAGTGCCTGCAGATCTCTCTGCGCTCTCTCCTCCCGCCTTGCGTTGTTATTCAGGACCTCCTTCCATTCTCTGATCCTTATGGCCGACTTTATTGCTTTGAAAATGTCATCATCATTAGACTCTCTGGCGACAACCTCCCTTGACAGTGCCACCGGCATGGCCACTTCCACAATGTTATGTATGATCTCCTGACATGCCACAATCTCCCCTTGCCCCTGCTCCCTTTTGCTGTTCGGGTGGTGGGACAGGTAGTCTGCGGGGTTGTTTGTCACAGGCCTGTACAAAAGTTTCACCCCATATTCTATGAGGGACAGTATCCAGCGTTCAATGCGTAGTGGGGGCTTGGACGACACTCCGACCATGATTGGTATCAGTGGTTTGTGGTCATTACTACGAACACCGGCTTCCCAAGGATGTAGAGGCGAAAGTGCTAGCAGCCCCACAATATCGCAAGTGCCTCCCTTTCGATTTGGGAATATCGCCTTTCCGTCTCTGACAGGGCCTTGTTTGCATAAGCAATTGGGCGCATGCTTCCCCTGGTGTCTGCATGCATCAGTATGGCTCCCAAACCCACAGGGCTGGCATCCACTACTATCTCAGATTCCACCATGGGATCAAAGTATGCCATGGTGTCCTGATCAGATAACGCTTTCTTAATGTCTTGGAACGCTTCTTGTTCTTTTTTGTCCCACGTCCATGGCACATCGTTCTTTGTCAGAGTACGGAGCGGTTCCGAGAGGGAAGCAAGACCTTTTATGAAGCGTCCATAGTAGTTCACCATTCCGAGGAAGCTGCGCAACTCTGCAGGCGATTCGGGTGCAGCGGCCTCACGAATGTTGCGAACCTTTTCCGGGTCAGGCGAGATCCTCTTCGCATGAAAGATGAATCCGAAAAATTCTATGCAATCCCGAAAGAACTCACACTTGCTGCGATGTAGTGTCAGGCCTAGCTTGTACAGTCTCTGCATGTCAGTTCCAGCCACTTCATATGTTACATTTCCGACGACACAAACACCAGAATGTCATTGCTCATGTTGAGCGCTCCGCTTAGGCCTGCCAGCGCACCTATTATCGTGTTCTGATACACTTCGGTGGCCCGGGATACACCAAAGCTGAGTTGCTTGAATTGATAGAGTCCTTCGTGGGTGGTGAAAGTCGTTATGTACCGCGATTCCGGGTGGAGCTCGAGCTGGTGGTACCCGGACCGCAGGTCCAACTTTGAAAAGACTTTGGCACCCTGAAACTCGCTTACAATATCATCCAATGCCGGGGTAATGTGGCGTTCTCTCTTTATTGCGGCATTGGGTAGTCGCATGTCCACAGAGATGCGGACAGCACCTGGTTGCTTTGGCTTGGGCACTACTACGATTGGAGATACCCAGGGCATGGGCCCTTCGACTTTCTCGATGATGTCCATCTCAATTAATGTCTGCAGCTCTTTTTCCGCTTGCGGTCTAAGGTGAAAGGGTATCCTCCGGTATTTAAGTGCGGTAGGTCTCATCGTCTCGTCGATGTGTAGGCGAACCGAAGCTGCTTTGAGTTTGCCCACCCCTTGAAAAATGTTCACAAACCTGCTCAGGAGCTGTTCAATGTCTGCCTGATACACTGCCAGCGTAAAATGGATGATGTTGAGGGCCTCTGATGCAGCGCAGCTCAGAAGCGAGTGGGGACTGACGTCGGTTACGTAGAAACAAGCCTTGATTGCATTTGGGCCGTGTGTGACTAGTACGACGAATAGTGCTTGTATTGGCAGGGGCGTGTCGCCTTCAAATGTGTAAATTCTCGCCTTAGACTGGTCCAGCTACGGTGGGCCCGGGATGGCCATATAGTGCTCCGTGGCCAGTACACACACTGATGCTCCTGTGTCAATAAGGACTGGTGTAGGGGTGCCCTTAATGTCCACAACACAGGTGGGTTGCCTCCTTTTCTTGACTCCCATGGCGATATTCGAAATAAAGAAGATTTCTTCATCATCTTCTTCCTCCTCAGCAATATTTAGTCTCTGTGCATCCTGCTCCACCGTGGCTATGCTCTGCGGCCTCCTGAAATTGCTCCCACTCGCCCTCGTGGGTCCCCTGTGTGTCGTCACTGGAGCCGCAGCTCGGCACATTCTTGCGTAGTGGCCTGGTGTGTTGCACCTCCCACATACCCTTGTTTTCGCCAAGCAGTCCTCAGTGTGCGGCAGATCGTACCCGCAATATTGGCATACCGCTGGAGATGCATCCTGGCGCTTCTGGCTCCAGCGTGCTTTCGAGGGGGTGGATTTCCCTATGGAAAATGCTTCTTCGCCTTTGCACGGGTGTACAGCATCGTCCATTTTTGCCCCTCTGCTTTCTGCGAGCTCGTATATTCTGCCATTGTCCAAGATATGTGCAAATGTCATGCCCGGTTCTCGTAGGATTTGCCTTCTTAACTTACTGGAGCTGCATCCTTGTATCAGCTGGTTCCTGATCATCACCTCCTCATAGTCCCACCTGCACATGCTCGACAGTGGACGAAGTCGTGTGCAGAACTGGTCCTGGGACTCGTCATCGTGTTGTTTTTCCCCACACATCACGAATCTGTCAAAGTCTACATTCGACAGAGGGATAAAGTGATTCCGAAGCACAGTCTTGACGGCAGCACAGGTTACCACTTGAATGTTCAGAGACTCATAGATGCGTAACACCTGAGTACCTGCGGAGTACAGCATCATAGCGACCTGCGCATCATCATCATCCTCCCCTGTCGCTCTAAAGAACATGTCCAGCTTTTTAATCCAAATGAGCCACTTGGGCCCCAACTTGGAGGGTGGGCCAGAGGTTTCAAACTCCTGCATAGGTGCCAACTAGCCATGCTGTCGACGTGCCACTCTCGCCGGTGCCGCAGTCTCTCCATCGCTGTCACCCATACTCGCAGGTCACACAGGCACCTCACCATGTAATTGAGGCCGTAAATCTGTTCTTCACGAGTGGCCCCTCGTCGTATACCACTGACCTGGGCATTCAGTCGGAGTTGTCTACAGGCTCCACCTTCAGTGATCCACTGGAGTCGGGCCCCTGGGCTTGGAATGCTGGCTCTTCATTTTTCAGTAAAGAACGAGGCCTCACAGGCCAAAATCGTGGCTCTCCAACCTGGAGAACCACGAAGGATCCAAACATTTTTTTTCTACCCCGTGGGCAGCGCTCGAGCACCCTCGCAGGTCTCAAATGCGCCACAAGCGGAATCTAAAATGGCCGCCCATTATCGTGTCGGGTTCGGGCTGCATCGGAGGAAGGACATGTGCAATTATGATCTTCCTGCTAGCAGCCATCCTCATCGCCAATGTTGGGATGGGCCAGTGGCTCAGGCCGCCTCACCCACACACATACACACTTGCATGCAGAGATACGCGGAGACGCGTCTGGTGTTCATGAGGTCCCGGTGGCAACTGCCATACGGGATGCGTTTATTGTTAAATGGGCATGCGTGAGCCCGAACAAGGCTCGCGCATGCGCACGCGTACTTGCAATGTAACAATAAGTGTACTTCATCCCCCTTGCTTAAGTAAGTGCCCTAAACTTAGGTGCTGACGAATGCTAGTGTGGAGTCCGTGGCTCGGGTGTCACGTTCCTACATATATGTAACTAGATAAGTCACATCTCAATTAATCCTTAAATTATGTTACATAGTGTCTTGAAAACAAGTGCTCCATGAGGACGCCCTGTACACAATGTATTTCGCGACACCTGTTCCATGATCAACAATCAAGGGTGTTGCTAGGTCTGGAAAAGTTTTGGGGCTACGCTAAGGTAGGGACTGTCGCTCCTGAGCTTCTAGATGAGGGCTCCAGAAAAAGACCCGGTTATATAGTCCGCTAAGCCCCCCCAAACCCTCAGCAATGCCTCTGACAACAACATTAGAATTTGGAACCCTGGCTTGAACACCTTCCTATGCAGCGTTGGAACAAACCATTTCATTAGTCACCTGCTCATCCTAGTAATATTACACAGATCCAGCCAATCAGCATCCACTTTCCCAGGTCTTATACATTTCAATTTCATCAAAAGAAGGGACGTATACATACTTATTGACACAGACTGTTACCTTCAAAACTCTGAAACACTGACCCGTACAACCATTCAACAAATGTGGGCTGTGTGAAACCTAATCAATGACATGTATCAAAAAAATGTGTCCTTAAAATTTCATCTTTTAATTCATTTGCTGAATAGCACAAGTATCAAAACATTTTTTATAAAAGTACATTTATACCACATAAAAAATACACCATGTTTAAAAGCAGTCATTCCACCACACAAAGTCAAGTTATACAAATACTTGAAAACAAATACAGTAGCAACTTAATTCCTCTTGCTTCCTACTGCATACAAACAATTAGCCCAACTTATATAAGTTTCTGTCCTTGATGTTACTATTAACTGGACATTCTTCAGGGGCTGCTTCCTGTAGACTTTTTCTCTATGGTCCTGGTTCCTATAACTGAAGGTACATACAAACATAAAACATATTACTACATGGGCATAATTGGTTAATTCACTAAACCTAGCCAACCGTAATCACCATTAGGATGCATCAAGTACACAATGTATAATATACTAATGATTCTAACTTGTAACAGTAAATGTTGCTGAAGATTATCTGACAATTACAAATTTGTCCTTCACTTTGACAGTGGTTAAGAGGAACAGCCAGTCACTCACAAAATTCTCTAATATCATTATAAAATAATTCATGCCTTTTTGTACATAACATAATCATCAATCTCGCTCGTAATACATGAAGACCCGGGGTGAACACATCACTAAAATCATTCAGAGAAAGGTCTCACCTCAGTCCCAGTACAAGCTTTTATCTCTCTTGGAAAAGGTTTTGTAAATCTTTTTAGGCCCGCGTAGGAAAATGCATTCACTATGCGGGTTAGGCATAGGATCTAGTGAGAGAAGAAAAACTCTATGAGTTTGTAAAGCAACGGGAAGAGTTTCAAAAAGACTTTCAAAAAGACTTTCAAAAAGACTTTCAAAAAGGCGAGGAGGGGTAAATCTACGACAATGACAAGAGTCAAACTTCTAACCTTCATATCGCTAGTCTTTGAGATATTATTAACATCTAAGATCTATAGTATTTAATATACACTTCCAATCCCTGGTTTGTTGATCACTCAGTGGAAGGGATGGCGTATCACCTAAAATGAAACAGAACTCCCCTCAATATTTTCAATAAGGAATAGTCTTATGAAGGCTAAACATTATCCAACCTCTCAAGATCCCTAACTTACCTCTTACATGAGCTTTCTCTGCCAAGTCTTCAGTCTGTTGTTCTATACTACTAACTCACCTGTAATGCGGTCCTTATAATGCCCGTAGTATGTTGCAATTGCGCGCAGGCCAATGACGTCATCGCGTACAACGTAACGCAATGATGTCACGGGGAATCGCGCCGTTGCCTAGGCGACCCCCTGTGTATTCACTGACCTTCGTTCTAATCACAAACTGGGCGGCAGGTAAGAGGATTACTTACACGACCACCTGATTCTCTTTAACATAGTGACAAGGCAGGTTGTAAGCGCCTATATTTCAGACCTGTAACAAAATGTGACTACTCCATTAAACCACACTGAATTGATAGGTCTGTGTATAACTCAGAGGACTAAACATAATGTCTAACCACTGATCATAGATGTACATTCAGTTTAGTGGTTACCCTACATCAATAAAAAGTGTCAAGACCACATTAAATCCTTACATCTTACATTGGTTAGCAGATATACATACTTTTAATATTCAATCCCCATCCTTAGGGACTGTCAACAGAGGATGCAAGGCTCACCAAACAAACCATCAAATATACGATGATAATTCATTTAATGTTGTGCCATTCAATATTTTCATTTAGCCCTGTTAGATGGCTATTAGTTAGGAAAATTAGTTGTTGTACCAAATTAATCAATTTTCTGCTAATATCTTCTTGAGTTGTCCCCTTTATTTTCTTCAGGATACACCACTCAAAATCCATAAATGAATGGCCCTTTTCCTCATAATGTTTGACCAAAGGGGCTTTCTCAATATGATTCTTTAGGCAGCTCCTATGTTCTATCATGTTTTGCATTTTCTGTTGGTCTTCCCTATGTACAATAGGTCACATGGACATCTAATCATGTAAATTACATTATTTGTTTGGCAATTAGTATGTTCTTTCATTTGCCAATCTGTTTTCAAGCCCAAATCTACCGAGGTTATTTTTCGTGTTAGAGGGCACATAACGCAATTACCACAAGGAAGGTGTCCTACAACCCTTGGTGCTCCCCACAAAGCACTCTGTCTCACCTCAGTGTTGTGTACTTTCTGTATATCATTTCTCATCACTAAGTTACGGATGTTGGTACTTTTCTTAAATGCCACTACAGGAGGCGGAATATTCATGATCTTTTTCCAATTCCTATAGATGATGTTCTTGACTTTGTAAGATACATTGCTGTAGGTATTGACAAATACCAAGGGGCTCTCTGGAGTGTCTCTACTTTTCTTTTCAAAAAGAGCTTCTTGTTGATTATTAAAAGCTCTCTTGGTTGATTGTTTAACAATCTTGGCTGGATACCCTCTCTCTGTAAGTTTATTGATCAGTATATTAGCACCTTCTTCATAATCCGACCTAGTGCTGCTATTGCGTTTAAGGCGCAAAAATTGCCCAAAGGGTCAATTATCCTGCACGTGTTTTTCATGGTGACTACCATAGTGTAGTAGTGCGTTTTTATCAGTATCTTTTACAAATGGTTTGACCCACAGCTGGTTGTCTCTATGATAGATAATTAAATCTAAATAATTGACCTATTTGGGACTTATAGATGCTGTAAATTTCAAATATCTGTTCTGATTATTTAACCAGACAAAAAAGTTATTAGCTTCTTCTGTAGTTCCATGCCATACCATAAAAACATCATCGATGTATCTCAGCCATTGTGAAATTTGTTCCACCATATCAACATATAAATTGGCTAGATTCGGGGCCATCGCTGCACCCATGGCAGTCCCTTCTACCTGAATGTAAAACTGTCCCAAGAATTGAAAAAAAATATTGGTAAGGGCCATTTCAGCACACCATACAATAAAGGCATTACTGACCGGATGGTTGTCTTCTCGTTTTAGCAGGGTTTCTTCAACCACTTCAAGGGTGGCTCTTTGGGGGATGTTGGTATATAGTGATTGTATGTCCAAACAGATCAAAATATCTGTAATAAGATCAAACATCAGCCCTGTTGGGTGTCCTGACCCACGTTTGAGCTTCATGCTGCAACATTTGGTGCTGTGGGTTTAGAAAATCCAAGATGCCCAAAAAGCCCACATGTACGCCAGAATAGGAAAACTGTGCAGTACTGGCATGGAAAACATCATGATGGCCAGAGCTTCCCAGAAAATGCACAGGGAAATGCATGAAGAATAGGCTGCCACCCATTTTGCCGATGTTATGGGCACAGAAGGGCACTGCCTAAAACCACCATTGGGCTACACACAGTAGCCTGAAACCATTGCAAAAGGGGCAATGCTGATTGCCAAAAGCAACCCACAACTATTGGGAATTCATTCCTTCAACGGGCACAAAATTATTTTACTGCAGAACCACACCAGTGCCATGTGCTGAACCTGGATAATATACTTCCATGTATAATCTCTTGTTTGGAATGCATTAATTCAAGACTGATCCAAAAAATGGACGCAGTACCGATAAATACCCCAAGGCGGCGCTAGCGGTCTAAACTCTGACAGGGAAACTGCATGTCAGGAGTTGCAGGAGAGGCCTTTACATCAAAGGTTGGGAGTTAATTAAAATCTTAACCACATGCTGTTCCCAGAAGACAATCTGATTTAATTAACAGGCCAAAAGGCTGGGAAACCTCTCACCTCCAGAGATTCACACCAGGAGTTAGAATCTCACATGACCTCTTTATTGATAGAAGGCAGACTGGCTGGCAGCCTCCTGGAGACCACACAATAGGCTCTTGCACTTGAATAGAATATGTTGATTTTGACTGTTTCCTGTCAACAAAGACCTGCCGGCCAGGAGACACATGTGATCACTGACCCACCCAAGTCTTGGAGGCGGACTCCAACACTCTGAGAACTGAATTGAAAGCAAAATATATATTTTACAGAAACACTGATAACTCTTGGTAACCGGATGACAGAAATGTGAAATGTGGGGAACCTTAAAATGGAAACTTTGCTTACAATTCAAGCCCAAACTCCAATTTGTGTGATGTTCTGGGGCAAAACCCTGCCATTTATTGACACCACAGACACTGTATTTAAGCTAGACAAATGGAAAGTTACTGAGATATGTGTAGTAGGGGGGTGTATATGTGTATCAATTTTAATGAAAAACCAATGTTGCATAACCCACTAAAAAGCGCAAAATATTGCCATTTCTGGATGCAAGCTCTTAGAAACATCAGAGTTTTAACAGAGTATACCTCATGTGATACGTGATGGGTGCATGTAATTTCAAACCACTGTGTATCTATGAAATATGTCTTTAGGTCAAATTTAGATTTGTGTGTAATTTGACAGGGGAGTGTCCTTTCCGCAAGCCATTAAATGACATCATTCTGACACACAATCCTGCTCTCCAGTGAGACCGCAAAGAATTCTCCAACCTATCAGAACTCTGAAGGGGTTGGGCCTAGAAAGCTAGCCTCTCCACCTACTTTCAAACCACATAAAAAGGGACCACTGAAATCTAGAGGGGACTTGATTTTCCATTTTCTTGTGGGAAGCTTTGCCGGACCACACAACATCCAGAAGATACCAGTTCCAGACTGACTCCAGCTACATATTTCAGAACCTAGAACTTATACTTTAGAACCTAAATCAGAGGCCTAAAACCACAAGCTGAGTTCTCTGCCGCAGGCCTCAAATCATTGCAAGCTACTCACAGCCGGGCGAGCTGCTTGAATCCCTTGCCAAGAACTTTTGCCAGGACCAGTGCAGAGATCCAGGAGCCGTGCAGAGACCGCTGTATCCGGACAGACCAGACCAGAGATCCAGAGTGACCCAGACCGCTGTGAGCAGAACCAGAGAGCTGACCCAGATCACTGTGAAGTACCGAGACCAGAACCAGAGTCCAGTCCAAAACCTGACCAGATCCGTGGCGAGGCCTATTTCATAAATATATTGTGAGTACCTAGCAGAACTGTGCAGAACCAATCTCTTAGTCAAAATAATCTAATCCAAACTATTTTAATCTAACCAGAACTGCCTCCTAGAAGTTGTCACTTTTCATTTTGTAAAGCTGCACCACTGTCATTTGTCAATTCTGCAGCTGCAAAGCTGTCACCTGTCATTTTGAGTTTACTTAAAATCCGAAAAACTACCTTTATTTAATCGTCCGTATCTCTGGAACCGTTTGGGCTACGAACTTGGTTTAACTTCCCTCTGAAAGCTTGGATTCTAAGCTGTCCAACAAGCCTAGCCGACTTCCTACTCCTTATACTTTTTCCGCAATCACGATTCAAGCACTCGTGAATTTTGCAGCGATTTGCGATTTGGCCCGATTTCTTTACTTGTAAAAAGATAGCTGCTTTTGCCTGAACTGCGAAAATTCGTTTGTATCTTAAGAACCATCCCTGAATCATTGCTAAAGTGAGCCTGAACTCATCCCAAGTAGCTACCACTCCCCCTGAACCTCCTAAAGGGAATTAAAAGCATTTTCAGCATATTTTTCATCCATTGCCATCACATTTAAAAAGCATTTTGGGCCTGTGTTTTAAAACTCATACCGGTTTTCTCTAAGCTTGCAGGGGGGGAACTGAATTTTGTATTGTATTTGATTGCATTCCTGAGAACTGTGTGCTCCTCTTTCCATCTACTTCCATGTCTTACATTGCATAGGGGAGGGGGGTGAATTGCCAGAGAAAAAGTGATTATATTATCTTTTGCTAAAATCATATCAAGTATTTCTGTACTGCATTTTATTCCTCATTGCTTTTCCCTTGAAATCATAAAATAATTTTGCTACTGTATCCATCCTATACTAACTCCTCATTGATTGTGTGCTAGTGCCAGATTACCCATTGTTGATCAACATCATATGTCTAAGTGTACTATCAGATATTAATTTATTATAAAGTGTGATATATATATATTATTTAAATTCTCAAATAAACCTTTTAAACTTGCAAAACAGAACTACTTCTTGGCTCAGTGGGGTCAGGGGGATTCTAAGAGAGGGGTGTTATATAGGGGTAGTCATCCAGAACTCATGAACTGGACATAAAGATATATCAATAAGGGTTTCCATTCAGTATCGCAGACTAGGCATTAACTTAGCTGTAGTCTTGAATTGAATCCTCTTACAAATTGGGGGCTCGAGCCGGACGTCTAGGTTAGATCTATCACTTGTGCAGCTTAATACAGTGTGCTAACTGACGGGATACATACATCCGGTCGGATCACCACGCTGTTTTACGCTGTAAAGCACTCTTCAAAGGGACACTCTAAGGAAAAGGTCTGTTTTGCAAAAATAAAATACTAATTTCTGTAAGTCAGGACAGAGATCAATCTCTAGAATGACGACCTTGGTAGACATGAAAATAGCGAGGGAGCACCTCTTACATAAACTATTTGTGAGAGGTGAGTGGACTCACCAGGACCAAACGGTCTGGTTTCAGGCCATCGCGCAACAGGTCACTGAAACAGGGTCAGACAAATGGAGAGATCAGGGTCCATCACATGTGGCCCTGAGTGAACTATATATGGCTCCTAAAGCCAAAGATGAACACAATAAGATTGCCAGGATAGCGGCATACCTGTACCTATATATGGGAGTCATGCAGGATAAATGTACTGAAAGCTAAGATCTGGCAAATAGGCGACAGATGGCGTTAGAGAAGGTCCAATCTGACCTGGTCTCTTCTGAGCAGAGGCTGCAGAGGAGCCAGGAGTTAGAAAATGATAATAGGCAGCATATCATTAAAATAAATGAGGATATGGACATCCTGCAACAGGAAAAGGCTGACCAGGATACCAGATTTCTGGCCTTGCAAAAGGAGTACCAAGAAGGTTTGGACTACCTACTACAGAGCCAGAAAAAGCTGGAGCAACAATTAGATTTCAATAGGGTATGTGCTGAGCAGGTAGTCACCCTGCAAAGCCACCTAGATAGGGAAAAGGCAGAAAGCAATAAATTGATTCTGAAAGACCTGGATACCTAGGTAGAGTTTGACCAGGAGCGCCAGAAAGCTGGTGCCTTCCAAAGGCAAAGGGACGACCTGGCGGCACAGGTGCAGGCTCTTAGTCAGGAAAGGGATACCTTAGGCCAGGAAGTTTGCCACTTAAAAAGGAAAATTGAAGAAAATCACCTGGCCCTCCAGGGACTGGGTGACCTCCAAAAAGAACACCAGAACTTGTTAGAGCACACCAGGAGGGTGGAGGATGCTCTGGCAAGAAAGGAGCAGGCCAGTAGGGATGGGACTGAGGAGGTAACCCTCCTGCAGCAGAGACTGGCCCAGTACTCCAGGACCAATCAGGAGGCACAGAGAGAAAATGAGGCTCTCTGTCAACACAATGATAGGCTCCAGCAACAGGTAGCCATGCAGGAGAGACTGATAGAGTCTAGTAAGGCCTTAACTGAGGAACTGAAAGCGCAGGCTCTTGCATTGCAACAGGAAGCAGGGGCGGATAGAGATGAGGTTCACTGGGAAAGAGAAACTCCTGACCATAACCTCAGGAGCCCTAGTACCAAAGGCCTTCATATCTCTCAGTCCCTGGACTTTGCCACCCCCATGTCCCCTCGCGCACATGAGCCCAGGGCTACGGGGTTGGCAGATTACTATCCAACCAGAAGTATGGGGCTCATAGGCCAGTACCTCCCAGGAATGGAGGGGCGGGCATCCGGGTATGGGCACCTAAGCACAGTGCAATTTAATGGGGAACCCCAGGAGAGTAGGCCCACTAAGGGCATCCTGAAAACTGCTGCCCAGTTAGGTCAGTGGGGGGTACCCATCAAATCCTGGCAGCAAGGAGGAATCTGAAGACTCCTCTGAACGACGCAGGACACAGGAGACCAGGTCCCCACATTCTGCCAGCCATTCCCAGGCTCACAGAATCCGGGAACACCTGGAAGAGCAGACAGGAACCTCTGGGAGCAGTGCCTCAGAGTCAGAGGATGAATGGACCAGGGTTACCCGAACCAAAAAGGCCAATAAGGCAAAAAGGGCCTTGCTTAAGGACCCATTGAAGCAAATAAAGGAAATAAGGAGTGTCATCACGCCTTATCATAAGAACGCCAAGTATTCCGTTTGGGAACACTTGGAGCTCTATGAGCAAATGATGGAGACTTTCCATTTGAAGGACAGCAGTAGCTGCATCCAGTACGTCAAATGGACATTCTCCCCAGAATACTCCAGTTTCTTTGCGGGGCTGGAGGACCAAAATCATTTAAGATGGTCCACCTATAAGGCGGCCATCTTGAAACATTTTTCTGTTCACAGAAATCCTCAAGAGGCTCGCAAGGCAGCCTACAATTTGCAATGTGGGGAGTATCAGGCCCCACAAGAGTTTGTGCAAGAATTAAAGCGTGCTTTTGCGCAGACCACCAGAAGGGTGCGCACAGACAGCAAAGAGTTTGTCAATACATTTTTCCATGCTCTCCCTAAATATATAATGACCCAGCTCGTGAGAGATTTTCATGAGAAAAGATCTTTAGACTGGGTCATTGAACAGGCTACCCGGATCTATGAGGTGCAGAAGCCTATCGAAAATAAAAATAACGCGCCGAAAAACCCCAAAACCAACAGCACCCCTGCTGCTACCAAGGTGGCAGAGGTAAAGGTTGCCCCCGTTTTAGATTTGGAGATGGGGGGGCCTAAAAACCTGCCTGCACCAAATAATTCACAGCCCAGAAGGCCCTCGGGGCAGTCACAGACAGGGAGTCGAGGAGGTAGTCCCACAAATGGGGTCCCCCGCTCCCCTGACTATGTAAGTCCCCGGTATAAGGGAAACCGACCAATCCTGGGTTATGTGTGGACTCCTCCAGCCCAAGGGGGGGATCCAGCCAAGCACCTAACCCAGGGGACTTCCCTCCCAACTTCCCACAGGAGGGCAGAAATTCTCCAAATCCTGGGCAGAACTTTTTCCCCAGGTATCCACCCAATTTCCCGCCCCAAATTCATCCATCCTTCTTTCCCCAATTCCCTGAGCCCAGACAACCTAATCCGGGAGAGGGGAGGCCAAGGGTGGAGGGGTACCAAAATCTTCCCAACCAGGGGTACTACCAGAGAAGGGATAGCTACCCTTCCCGGGATCAGCCCAGGGGAGAAAATAGAGCCCCGTATCAGCCTGAGCGGGTTTCCCAGTTAGAGCGCCAGGTCCAAAATATGGCACGGGATCTGGGTCACATACTGAGGGCTCAACAGAACCCTCAGATGAGCATGCCACCGCAGAATGCCCCAAACTCTGGACCTGGTGCTCCAGAACAATGACGGGGGCAGCACCTGGATAACACACCGGTTCCCAGGGAGGAGGCACAAGGGGAAGGGGGGTGTAAAGCCTTGGAGGAAGTTTCCTTCCCAACTTGTAAACAGCCCCTGGAAAACCAGGAACCGGAAACAAAATCTCCTGCCCCTGAAAGCCTGCCTCCCAAGGAGCACAGGGGGGGGTAGGAGAAACAAAGGACCCAAACAGACCCACTTTGTGGAGGAGGTACAGGTCATCCAATTTGAGGGAGAGGGATCCTCAGAAGATCCTGGGAAAAGGATCTTCTCCTTCAGAGATGGGGGAACTCCTCCCAAAGAAAAATGGGTCCCAAGGGATTCCAATCCAGACTGGGGAGATATGGAGACTGAGCTACCGCCGCCCATGATCTCATCCCAGAACCCACAATACCGAAATCCCCTGGTTCAAACCCATCCTGGTGACTGCCTCCAAAAAGGGGGGGCAGCCCAGAACCGGAACCAGGGGAACCCACAATGGCTCTGTTCTCCAGTTGCCAACTTTTTCTTTCAGATTCCCAAGGCTCTCCACAGAATTCTGCCCAAATCTCTTCGCTAGCAATGTCCAAAACCAGAATGTTAGCCCACCAGTTGTCCAAAAATGTGCATTATCTGTGCCCCCTTGAGGAGAAGGAGGGAAGATACTATGCCCCGGTACAAGTACAGGGGCAGGGTACAATTTTGGCACTGGTGGACACTGGATCCCAAGCTACCCTTCTGTCCAAAAGGGCCTTTGAGAAACTAAATGCAGGAAGGGGGGAGATTTACCGAATTCCTCTCACCTCTCTTCCTGGACAACTGCAGAACTTTGACGGGAAGGACATTCCCGTTGAGGGGACTGCAGACTTGGACATTAAAATTGGGCGACACAAGGTGAAACACCCGGTCATAGTATTGACTCCAGAGGGCACCCCTTGTTTACTAGGGAATGACCTCCTGAGAAGGTTGTCACCCCTAATAGATTGTGTAAACAAGGTCCTCTGGACCCAGACTAGCCGACCAATAAAATTAAAACAGAGTGTCAACCATGTTAGTTTAAACGGCACCTGCCACATGGTTGAACAAAAATCTGACCAAGTAGAATTTCACTTCCAGAACAACCAAACTCCAGACGTGACAGTAATAGCAGTAGGACAACAGACTGGTGATGGGGGGTCCTCTCTATTTCTGAAAATCAACCTTCCTTCCAGTTTAAGGTGGTATTCCACACTGGAAGGAAACACCCTGAAATTCTTTACTAATCCATAATCAGTCACTCCCACTCCTATAGTCCAGAAAGATGTGAAATCAGTTCAGAGCCTGGCTGATATTCAGCAAATTGGAGAGCAGTTGTTCATCCCTGTTCAGTTAAATGATGGGAAGGACTCTGTTCTCCCTCGAGTGTGTGTGAACAACGGTAAGAGCTTCATCAGCGAAGCCATGTTCAGCCAACTCCCAAAAGATCCAGCCATCCCCACATTCAAACTGATAGAAAAATGGGAAATGGACCTGGAAGCACCTAATTCCCAACATCTCCTGCCAAGCAGGTGTATGCTCAAAATCTCATCTATACATCTAAATGCTTCTCTCCAACAGCAAGGGTTGGGGGTAAACCCAACTCCATTAGTCAACATAGACCATGACACCATTCCAATAGAGGTGGATAACAGCGACTTAAAGAGTATTACTCTAGCCGCAGGCACCTTTATTGGAATGGCGGTTGATGACCGACATTTCTCCATTGATCTAGGAAATTAACTGTTAGGACCAATCCCCAAGGACTGTTTTGACAGTGACAGTGAGGACAATACAACACCAGACAGGATTTTCACCCGGCATGGGGGGAACTTCCTGGTGTACACGTCTTGCCCTTATGGTAAGGAAGATGTGACTTGTGACTTCAGGAGGGATGAGGTGATTTTCCAGGTCCATGAGGGCTGCCTTTCCCACCTGAAGCCTCCAGTCCAAATCAGCACTCTGACCAGGGACTTTTCCACCCAGCTGGAGGAGGCCGCTGAGATAGCCAAACCAGAAGTCTTTCCAGGCTTCAGGCAGATGGTGGAAGAGAGAGTCAACCTAGCTGATGCCTGTGTGACTCTGGAACAGAAGCAAAAGTTGAAACAAGTTTTCTTGGATTTCCAAGATCTCTTTGCGGTAGACTCATATGACTGTGGTCGCACCGCCATCCACACAACAACAATCCCCACAGACCCTGGCATGACTCCAGTGTTTGTGAAGCAATATCGCTTGCCTCTCGCATCAATGGAGTCCCTTACTGAAATAATTAAGAACCTGGAGTCCCGGGGAATAATCCGTCCAGTTCACAGCACCTTCAATAACCCGGTGCTGGGAATATTGAAGCCAAACGGCCAGTGGAGACTCTGCGCCGACCTCAGGGAGCTCAACAAATGGGTCCATACTTCCTGATGGCCTCTGCCCTACATTGACCAGGGGCTGGCCCAGATCCAGGGGTCACAGGTATTCACTGCAATAGACCTGACCAATGGATACTGGACTGTGTCTGTCAGTAGGGAGGACCAATACAAGCTGGCTTTTACCTTTGGGGGCCAGCAGTACACATGGATCCGGACTCCCTTCGGATACCTCAACTCCGGCAATGAATTCAATATTTTCCTACACAAGGCCATGCCCGACCTTGGTGCAAGGGTTAACCTGGCTTATGTAGATGATGTCCTCATCAAAAGTTCATCTGTGGAGGAACACATAGCGGAGATCCGTTATGTTCTGACCCAATTGAGGGCCGCCGGAGCAAAACTTTCCTTTCAGAAAACACAGACGTGTAGAACCCGTGTTAATTTCTTGGGGCATGAGATTACTCCTCAGGGTCTCTGTCCCCAGGAAAAGAAAGTGGAAGCACTTCAGAAACTGAAAGACCCCACAACTCTGCGGGAACTAAGGAGCCTCCTTGGACTGACTAATTACAGCAGAAAGTTCATTGAGGGCTACGCAGAGATCACCAGACCCCTGATTCATCTCCTGAAGGGGGGGGTCAAGTGGGAATGGGGTCCAGAACAAGCCGAGGCAGTAAGACAACTCAAAAGAAGCCTCTCACAAGCGCCCTGCCTAGCTTACCCTGTCAGAAACAAGGAGTTCTTCCTGGAGACAGGGTTCTCTAATACGTGCTTGACGGGAGTATTATACCAAAAGCATGACAAGGTCAATAAAGTAATCTCCTATGCGAGCAAAACTTTATCCTCTGTGGAGGAAAAATTCAACGATTGTGAGAAGGCACTCCTGGCAATGGTGTGGGCATTGAAGAATTACCGCCCGTTTATCCATGGGGAACACATCATAGTGGAGACTCCACACCAGCCTCTGCAATATCTCCAAATTGACAGGATCCGGGCCGGAAATGTGAGTACTTCCCAAATTACTTCCTGGATTCTGTCAATGCAAGGCTTTCCTGTGGAGGTCAGATATGGCCAAAACAAGAAGAGTCCCCTCGCGCAAGGTCTGGCTGACTTGCATGATTGTGCCAGAGAAAACTGTCTCGAGGACGAAAGTCTAAAAATCAAGGACAACATGGAGGCATACCTTAATTCCCCACACAAAGTCTTTGAAGAAGACAAGTGTGAGGGAGTGCCCACTGTCTATGTGGATGGATGCTCTTACCATGTTGACAACGATGGGGAGAAAGAACTGGTGGCTAGCGTAGGGAATGCATGGGTGAAGGAGTTCCCAGAACCCCCCGCTGGATACAAAATTGGTCCCCGAAGTAGTCAGATGGCAGAATTGATGGCGGTGCATCAGGCCATCCTCACTGCTGTCCAACATCAACTCCATGAACTGGTCATAATCACCGATTCGGATCATGTACGGAACGGGTTCGTGGAGCACCTGGTTAATTGGAAAACCCGAGGCATGTTATGTGCTAATAACAAACCCCTGAAACATGGGAAGTTAATCCAAAACATGGATGATCTGGTCACATCGAATGGGATGACCATCTAATGGAAAAAGATCAAGGGTCATTCCAAAGTAGAGGGACCAGACAAAACTGGAAATGACTTAGCTGATCAGCTGGCCAAAACCGGGGCCATCCAAGGGGATCTAATCGAAATAGAGTCCCTGTTGGGGGAAATCCAGGTCACTGCTATCACTTGGTCCCGGTACCATACCGGTATCACCATGGAGAAAAGGGGAATTACCACCCCATTCCAAGGTTGGCGGGGCGGTAATTCCCCCTTTCTCCATGGCCCTTCCCCATTCCCATTTTTGCCCCATAGGGCTCAATGGGAATGGGGAAGGTGCAAATTACGGTTCCCAAAGCGGGAACCTGTGGTGCTACAAAAAAGATTTTTCTTCCTACATCGGGATGCCTGTTAGTGCAAACCTACTATAACGTCCCTTTAACAAAGTGTCTGCACTATATTTGATAAGTTTTTACCAGCATACCCTTAATTTGTATAGCTGTACCATACAACATACAGAACCCCCTGGATCCATACTGATAGCAACAGGGTCCACAGACCATGCGACTGTCCACAGACTTTGGGTATCCTCCAAACTGCCCAAAAGGTAAGGGATTCTCTGACATTGTTGTGCCATGCAACAAAGACACTGAACCGGTACAAAGAGCAACACATACGTGAATTAGAAGGACAAATAAAATATGTCTACAAACTGTGCACTTATGAAAGCAACAGATACATTGCATAGGGTATGCAACATAATGGAATGCACCTAAAAGTAAAATAACCTGTGCTTCCAATGATCTTACATCACTGCTACTTTACATACAAACTGCCAAGCAACTGTTAGCAGAACAAATACAAAGTATTGACAGCAGAACTGTACTGCTACGTTGTAAGTACACTACCTTGTTTCCTATAACTGCACAGTTTGTTTAGTGTACAATACTAAAAACTGTCCCTCGGGATGAAATGAGTGAAGATAGTAACACCATTGGTACACAACACAGTTTGAAAAGTAAGACAGTTAATACATATTGCTTCACATGTACATGACAGATATTTTTTTCTTTAACAGTACATACAGGAAATGAAGAAAATGCTCCAGAAGCAGCAGATCCTCCCAAACTGCATGAACACATAGAAAATGAAACAAAAAATGTACAAAATAAACTAGACAGCCTTGATGCAAAAATGGAGCAATTGGTGAACACTTTTGCAGCCTTAAAAGGTTTTGTACAGGGACATATCATGGAAAAAATTAAATACCGCTGCCCCACTTGCACCTGTACCCCTTCTTCCTATCCCAGTCAACCATCCCCACAAATTCCCTGTAAACAAATATGTTACGATGAGACCTTATTCCCTTCCACCCCTGAAGCCCCACCTGTGGAAAACCCTAATTCCCCTGTATATGTTTCAATTTCTGCTACCCTGTCTCTTTCCTGATTTTGTGTATTATGTGTATAATAAAGTGCTATACGTGTAATGTTGCTCTGTGTATGTTTCTTTTTTTTAAAAAGCCCTGTTATGAGTCCCCGGAGCGCGGTACCGGGATGTCCAGAATTAAACAAAATGGAGGTGTCCTGCAGACACCGCGCCGGTCCAGAAGGTCTGTACTCAAAATGGAGGTGTCCATAGAACCCTGCTTCTATCTGCATGTCTGCAAAGTTGTGACGTACCTTTAATTAGTTTGGGTACCCCATTCCTATCCGGCGGACACTCGGTGGTGGCATGCGCAATCCTTCCCTGAGTCCTACAAACATACAGCATGTCCGGCATGTCAGTAAAATAGTGATGTACTTTAATTAGTTCGGGGACCCCACCCATGTCCGGCAGACACCTGGGCGCATGTGCATCTCATTCCCTGTGTCCTACAGAAAACAAGCCTGTCCGGCATGCCCGTAAAGTTGTGCCGTAATTTTAATTAGTTCGGGGACCCCGACCCTGTCTGGCAGACACCTGAGCGCATGCGCATCTCATCCCCTGGGTCCTACGAGCACTGCACCTATTTGGAACTGTCTGCCGCATGTGTGTCGCAGTTCTAATTAGTTCGGGGAGCCCAACACTGTCCATAGGACACCTATGTGCATGCGCACAACAGATTCCGCTCAATAGGTGTCCTGCGGACAGCCGTCCCATTCGTGAACGTCTGCAATATCACCATGTGACTGCACCCACTCTGAGCATCGGCCCTTATCCGCAGACAGGGTCCATACCCCCAGACTGTAAAAAGTGTTTTTCTGAGCAATTCAAGGTGTTTTACTGTGAAACCTCACCCTTGCAGAAGTCCCAGACCATGCCCCTGCCAATCTAGAGACTTTGTGGAACTTTTTGAACCCAGCTTGGGGTTCAAAGTGTCTGCAGACCACGTCACTGTCCGCAAGGCGCTTCCCAGTACCCCTATAAAAGGCCACACCTCAGTGCTGCTCCTAATTCAGTATTGGCTGTCCAGGGCAGAGCACTGCTCCAGATTTGTGCTTTTCCTTCTTTCCAAAATTACTTTTGGCGCCTTGCTAGAACTACTTTTGCTCCTGGCTTAATTTTGTTTTGCCTACTAGCTGGAATTGCTTTTGTCTCCTTTGTGCTGACCAGGAATATTCAGCACTGCTGCAGCTTGCTATTGGCTGTTTCCTGTTTTGCAGATTGCAGTCTTCCTGGTTCCTGATACCTTTCGTGATGGCATGCAAGGCTGCTCCTGCTGCTACTGCCTCTGCCTCAGCACCCCCACCACCACCACCACAAACTCCCCAAGGGACTGGAGAGGGGAAAAGGTATGACGATGCAAAAGAGGAACAAGAGGAAGAAGAGGATGACGTAGTGAAAGTCCTCACTGCCAGCTCACAGCATTAGTCTTGGGTGTGGAGGCTTTTTACCACTATTGGAAATATTCTCCAAGGCTACTGCAGCCAAGGTTTGTTGCAGTGATTGTGGCTTCATACTTAGTCATGGTAAACCTGGGCTATACAGTTATGGGACTACTTCCATGTGATGACATCTAAGATCAAATCACAAAGCAGCAGTTCGGAGGGTCGGCCCCTTCGAACAGGGTAGAAGGCTGAGTTCCTCTGCAGCATGCTCGACATCCGCTCCTGTCACCACAATGATAATGGGAATATTGTGGCGTTTATCTCCCGTTCTAGGGACTGGAATGGGTGGCTAATGGTCCGGAGACCAAGTTATCCACCCTCGCTCTGCTTGGGTCGATAACTTGGGCTGCCGGGTCGGTCTCCACCATTTCAGTCCCTAGAACGGGGGATAAATGCCACAATATTCCCATTAGCATAACACAAAATGCAAATGGAAATGTTGGAAAATCTTATTGAGTCTATGTACTTTACTGAGAAATGTAAAGTAGATGGAGTGTATACGTTTTTTTTTAGTTCTATTTTTTAATTGTGAAAGGTGGTTCCTAAAGGAACATTTCTTTTGTTGTTTTTGTATGTATTTTTGGAGCTTAGAACGAAAGGTGGAGAGGGAAATGAGGGAAGAGGCACCAAACACTAATATGGAGGGGCAGGTGGCAGAGAGAGCGGATTCCTGAAGCAGCCTCACAGGCCATACGCACCGCATTGGATCCTTGCCTTTCCTAGGTCACTGTTTTGTGCATGTACTGCAACACAGTACTCTGCAGGGGTGAGCAATTCCGGAGTAGTTTCGAGGCAGTGGTCTGGGACCACGATGGAAATTGCACCCTACCTCCATGAGGTGCACCCAACATCTTCCTCTCTCCATCTGCCCTTTCATATCCCTGTGGTTGGTGCCCTTTCCCTACTCTCCTTACCCTTCCCTCCCTTGTGTGTTGCATTTAAAAAATCCAAAAAATACACACAAAAATACATTTAAAAAAAGCTCTTTTCAGAGCCACCTTTCACAGTTTATAAATAGAAGTGCCAATGAAATGGTGCAGGGCCCTGGCCAGTCCGAAAAGTCCACAGACAGCGCGGTAGTCCGCAGACTTCTAAAAACATTTAGCGGGTGTCGCTATCAAAAACATTGCATTTTTTTCTGGGAGAAAGTGGTTGTTTTTTCATTCTTGGAACTTTTGAAATGGCCAACACCCACTGCACACATGTTTGCTATGCTTGCAAGAATAGCTGTAAAGCATTTTGGACATTTTGCAGAAAAAGCTGATTTCCAGCATCAGTAAGATGGACTCCAACTCTGCGAAAAATGTTGTTGCTACGAAATGTAATATTGTCTTTGTGGAAAGAGGACATGCCAACATCTCACAAAAAGGCACAAACAGCCTTGTTCACATTGCACCTTGCTTTCTCCATTTGCGGACCAAATGAAGAAGAACGCAGCCACATCTGTCTCTGGGCAATGCGAAAGAAAATATACCCGGTAGTTTGGAAACATATCCATAACTTTCCCAAGTGCCTCTTTCATCGCAAACTGCAATGAGATTCCCGTAACATGTCCTAAACTGTTCCCTCCACAATGGACAATAATAATGGCTGGATGAAGCTGCGTCACCAAAGTGGCACAAAGATTAACCAAATTTAGCCACCTCATTCCACGCACTCCAAACCAGTGCACATCCACATGAGAGAATCCAAGATGTGCAGCCACTACATAGTGCTCTGCATGCACCTCCAACCAATGTATCTAGGAGTCCTTCAAAATCCATACACTCTGCATCCTGAAAGTCACAGCCATAGCGATAGCCATCTGCACTAATCTCAGCAAACAGCCCTTGTCCCACACTCTCTCCTTGCACACCACACCCAAGAAACCTTATTAACCAATCCCCTGGCCTCCAAAGTCCCATTTCCATGCCTGCCGTCCTCAAAAGCCCCGGATGCGGCATGTGCGATCTGCGAACTACCGATATGTCTGCGGACATATAGTGCAAAGCACAGGCGTGGCGAACAAATTTCAACCAGGGTAGTAAATGTCCTCTTTAGTGGTTGTTGGGCTCACAGAGATGACACACATGTGATATTAAAATGTTCTGGCTGTAATAATTATGAGTTACTATCCACCACACTATAACTCAGGTATAGCTTATATGTAAAGATGTTTCTGCCATTGGAATAGTAGCTCATAATTATAAGGTTTTGGTACAGGGGTGAATATCTTAAATGGCTATTCTGCACTGCTGTCACTGCAGCTGTTAGATGGGTACCAGTGTCCTCTGAACCTGCTCTATACCACGGAAGAGCAGGCACTGCAGATCAGGCTACTGATACAGCAGGGCACAGGTGTACACTGTGCTTCTGGCATGGAGCTTATTAAAGGGCAATCTGATTGGCAGATTATCATTTCAGAAATGGAATTACCCACATCATTTTATTAAATCATAAACATAAAAATCATTCAGGGCTTCTCGACCCTTGCCAGATGGCAATTCCTCACGCTCGCTCCACCTACAATATTTCTCACACCCATCGAGGATTGATAACAATCACTGTCATGCAAGTGCATGTCCCCAGACACACACACTTTCCAATAACCACTTGCGGACACAACACATGGCAGTACACAGGCAGACACACAGAAAAACATTCAAAGGTACACACACACACACACATAGGGAAAAGTCAACATACGCATAAATTGCATGCAAATACCATATTCAGAACAGGCAGAAGTGATAGTCCTCCTCACATACATAGAACATATACATCATGGGCTGCATCTGTGCAGGCTTTCCTTATATGGCAGCAAGTGTCATAAACTCACTTTAATGAGCATTAGAGGCAAGAACATTTCCCGATGACCAGTGCACCCTAAGCCTTCTGCACTGACGCCACATGCATGCACACTACCACAAATGCCAGGCCTTCTTCTGAGCTCCCCTCTGGACATTACACATCTCTTATGAGCTTGTATTACATTTTCAGTGAGTGAATGCTTTTTCATAATTCCCTCACACAGACATGTGGCACAGTAGGGGGAAGGCACTGCAAGCTTCCCTCACATAGAGAAACCTTGCACCTTGGGCAACGACAGTGAAACCTTGCACCGTTTGAGAATATGTACTTTTTTGTAATCTGTGCCTCTCCACAAAGCCTAGTCTGTGCGTGGGGGGCTTCCTGGTTACAGTTTGCCTGGTCCCCAAGTTTGATTATCCTGAATTATGCCTCACTTTGGGAATTGTATTGCTGGTCATTACTAGGTGCCATCACGTGCCTGAATAACGTGACTGGGAAGTTGAGGCTCCCTAGATAAAACGTAAAAAACTAAGAATTTACTGCGAAAAAGGTCTATTCTGCCTTGGTAAATGCAAGGTCTGCGGTAGCCCATGTTGCTGAAATAAAAGATATGATTAATTAAGACAATTTAATGACCAATTTAGTTTTGAGACTTGATTTTACTCTACCTCACCCCCTATTTTTGATCAACTGCCACATGGTGATTATGTGTGCAAGTAGATGATCTTCATAAGCCTTTAAATGAGACTCTTGTAAAATAGCTGTCAACAAGATGTGGTGCTCTGGAACCTTGATATGCACAGTTAGTGAAAGAAATGAAAGACAATATCAGGAAGCCTGAAAAACTGTGAAGAGGTTCAAATTCAAAGGAGGTTCTCCAACATCTTTGGTTAGCAAGAAAAATAGGAAAATAGGAGATTATGATGATAAAACCCTCTCACGATATTAATATTTTCAAAAGTGCAGATTATCATTGCCAGGCTCTTTCAAAGGCAGCACACCACTGTATTACATCCACTTTCTGCTCTGGCAATCTAGTATAAAATCAACTGAATTAAATTAGTTATGAATATACATACATTTCGATTTAAAACAAATTTAAATTCCAACAGGAAATACAGAAGAATCGAGATTCTGGTGATTCAGTGCCACTTCAAGTAGTGCTGATCTTCATGAATGGTCTATTTTCCATAGTGATCTGTTTGGTCTTGTACATTTCTTGAAAGCTACCACCATTATTGATGATCAATCAAAAATCATGAAGTGCTTTGTGGAGGGAACACTGGCCCACTTTTATATTGTGTCAATGCATGCTTTCAGTGGGGGGTATTTTCAGTTGGTTTACAAAAAGGTAAAATTCTTGCCTCTTTCAAACAAGTCAAATCTAGATTAATCTCACTTGAGTAAATTTAGGCTGCTCACATACTTGCCTTATCAGGGGAAAATAGGGAAAGAAATTGAGAAGTCAGTGGCTAATCAGCTGCAGTGCCATCTATGTTGGGTTGACTTGGTTCAGAATCTTACAAAAATGTCGCCCTCATTTGTGCGCCCCCGCAGATACTGCGATTTCGGGGGCGCACAAATTGCGGGTGACACTTACTGCGTCCAAGCAGAGTGGGGGTTGCGGGAAGGTGTCCCCCGCTCTGCTTGGGTGCCATAAAGGGAGTCGGGGCTTGCAGGGTTGTCCCCCGCTTACCATTTTGGTAAGCGGGGGACACGAAAGCAAAAAAAAAGAAAAGCACCCTGCGGCGTCAGCTCTAACCCACATGAGTGGGAGGAGCTGATGCCACAGGGATAGCAGGGTGCAGGCGGCACACACAGAAGTGTGCCGCCGTGAAAGGTAAGTTGGGGTGTGGGGGTGGAGGGTAGGAAGGGAAAAGCAGGCCGGGGAAGCGGGCACAGTGATGTATATGATCACTGTGCCGCGCCGTAACTGGCATCAGCATTTTGGCCGTCGCGGTTATGGGTGGCACAGTGATCACATAGATCCCTTGGTTCAGCCTTATCAGTTATGATTTCATGTCGGATGCAGTATGGACACAGCAGCTCTCTAGTTGACAAATTACAGACTTCAAATGCTGGATGAGTGTGGAGCCTACTGTGCTAGAATGGTTATGGGACACTCATTTCTATTTTTGCAGGGCACATGGGATTTTTTGCTAAGGTCCTTGATTAGTTTACATCTTTCCTTACTGGGTAAAATGAATGTATTGTAAGTGATTTCAATCCAGCACTCCAACTAAGTCAATGCCTAGTATGGGATGCCCAATGGAAACACTTATTTATATATTTTTATGTCAAAAGTTCTTTTAATTCTGGATGATGTACCCTTATATAACGCCCCTCTCTTTGAATTGCCCCGGTCTCACTGAACCAAGAAATAGGTTTTGTTTTGCAAATTAAAAGATTTATTTGAAGAATTGAACAATATATATATCACACTTTTATAAATATGGATAATATCTGAATTCACACTTATGAATATGAACAATAATCGGCAATGGGTAAAATGACAATATCAACAATCTCTTTAATCAATTAGGAGTAGGAATAGGAAGAATAGTGTAGCAGAGAATACTTTGTATGGTTCAAGGAAATGCAATGATAGGAAAGAATGCAACACAGAAATAAGACTTGATATGACTTCAATCAAAGACAAGGTGATCACTCTTTGCCCCGGTTATTACTCACTCCCCCCAAAATGCAATATGAAGTGATGAATGAGGGCACACAGTTATCAGGAATAACAATCAACAATAGCAGTTTCAATCCTGATTACCCCCAGCAAGCTTAGAGAGAACAGTAATGATTTTAAAACAGGTCAATTGCTTTTAAATGTGGTTTGAATTGAATGGGAAAAATGCTAAAAATGATTTTAATTCACTAAATTGAATTCAGAACTAGTGAGAGTTGCTTTGGATTGGTTCAGGTAGACACTAGCAATGATTGTTGAATGGTTAGCAGATGGAAAATGAAATTCAGAAGTTGAAAACAAGAAATAGCTGTTTTTACAGGTGGTGAATTTGAGCCAAATGCAAATTTGCGGCAACTGTTCCGCATGCGGGAAACGCGATTTAGGCAAAACTATAAGGAAGTTTGGGTTCATTTGAAAGCTGGGGATGTAAGCTTCAAAAGGACGTACGGTTCAAAAGTTACAGAGGTTTTAGTGAAGGTCGATTTTTCACAAAAGGAGTCAAGATTTCAAATAAAATTGCGCTTTGAATTACAAACAGGTTGGCTTACACTAACAATTATCACAGGATTATATAATGAAAAGGATTCAGGATGGACACAAGATTCTATAATGCAGTTCTGGCTAGGTTGCAATGGGTTGGATGGATTACTTTAAACTAAGAGATGACTATGGACAGTTCTACGCTAAATACTCACAACTCTGGTTTAAAATGGACCCGTCAAAGATCTGGTCAAGGGTTTGGCCTGGACTTTGCTCGCCACCGGACAGGTCTCAGGCGCTTGGTCCTCCTCTCAGCACTCTGGTCTCTGAGCAGCCTCTTGGACTGGATCTGACCGGTTCTGGGTTACAGCTCTGCTGGACTGATCTGGATCCTGGTTTCTAGCAAAGGTCCCGTGGAAGTTAGGGGTTAAATCAGGTTTGCAAGATTTTGAAAGGCCTGCTGAAAAGGGTTCAGCTTTTTGGATTGGGCCTCTGCCTCAGGGTTCTAGAGTCTGGTTCTAGAGTCTGGATCTGGAGTCTGGTTCTAGAGTCTGGATCTGGAGTCTGGTTCTGGAGTCTGGATCTTCCTGCAGGGTGCTTCGCCAGTGGATCAGTTGATGAGTGAAAGTGTGTGTCTTGCCTGTCCTCAGCAGTCCCTAATTATCCATTTTCCAAAGTGGGTGGGGAAGCTGATTAAACAATGCCCAACCCTCTAAGGATCTGATAGGTCAGAGACTTCCCTGTCTCCTGATTGAAGAAAGGAACAGTGTGTCATGAGGTATCATCATGTGTGAGAGTGATGCTGCCATTTACAATCTAGGGAAGAACCTCCCCTTTGCTTTTACCCAGAAAATCAATTTTTCCCAAAAAAACATATTTTCAATATGCACAACTTGTTAATAATACATATACACATCACAGATTGACTAAGGTACGTTCTGTCCAAATCTTATCTTCCTACGAGTTTTGGTTGATAAATAACAATTTTTCGCGCTTTTGGTTGGTTACGCATTTTCGGATCGGTACAATTTTTTATACATACATGCACATACCATCTGGGCATATTCCTGTAATTTTTCATGTTCCTAACATAATCACAATTGCTAAAATATGAACAATTTCATGGTTCAGTCTCTGAATGTCTCACAGATTCCAGATTAGTTTTAAACTGTGAGCAAATGTTTCATTTTAATAATCTCTAAGCTTGAAAACTGTGGTGTGAAATGCTTCATGGTTCTACTATCGCCTTGAAAATAAAAGTCAACGAATTTTTGAAAAACATTTGTATGTTGACATAAACCTTTGGTGCCTAATTGGATGATGCAGAATGTGTTATAGTTTAAAAAGGTCAATGAGCTTGCAAGGTGGCTATATATTTTGGATTGGAGTAGGTTATTTCTGTATGTTGTATTTTAATGAAATTGAAATGTATAAATAATGTATTGTGAATTTTTTTTCTTTAATGAAATTTGTTTTCTGTACATTGTGATATCTGTGTTTAATGAAATCTGTTGTTTTTTGTATATATTTCTCTTTGTAAAGGTTTGAATAAACCAAAACAAATAAATAAAAAAATAAAAAAATAATAATCTCTAAGTTTCATATTTTTGTCCGTTCGGTACAGTCTTTTTCTTAAACATATATTTAGTCCAATTTCAAATCCACATTTTCAATCTGACCCGCCTCCAAAGCTTGGCTGAGTCAGAGAGTCACATGGCTTGTCTTCCTGCCAGGGCAGTTGATGTCAGTCACACCGAATTAGCATTTCCATTCAGTTCAAGGACTCCATTGTCTCTTTCCCAGAGCCACATGCTAGAGTGCCCCTCCCATTTCCTTTCACACTTGCCTATCAGATCCTCAGTATAGCACAGGAGAAAAGATTGCTTGGTTTAGGGAGGAGGTGTGGAATGTGTTTGAAGCTCAGTGTGGGAAACCTCTTGGAATTTTAGCTGAATCAGGTTAACTTATAGTCCATTTTGCAAAATTACAGTTACAAATTTAAAATAAGCAAACATATCTTCAATTCCAGTCTTTTTCAACATGAAAATCAATGTGTGGCACCCTATATCGCATTTAATGGAAGTCCCTTCCTTGGCATATTTAGCTTTTTGAGACACAAGTTTCTACTGTCAGATTTAGAAATCGCTAGCGTCTGACAGAGGTGAGTTACAGTATTACACCCATTTTTGACAGATTTCTTTCCAGCAACCATCTTCAAAAGTGGACTTTGTTCAGATAACATATACTTCTGCTGACATTATGTTTATGTGGATTCTTGAAGTAGAATGATGTTCAACACCCAACAGGAGGTTGGATCTTTTGGGTGGTTTGTGAGCCATGATTTTTGCAAATTTGACAACCAAGAAAAAACGGATTTTCACACTGCTCTGTGTTTCTTTTGCAATCAGCCTTGCTCGATGGGCAGCCAAGTGATGGGTTTTGGCAGTGGTCTACTGTGTTACCACTGACATAGGCAAAAGTGGATGGCGGCCTATTTTTCAGATTTTTACTGCGCACTTTTGGGAGATTTTTAGCGAGCAGCATGCTTTCCGGCAGCCATTCAGATGTTCCTGATGCAAGCAATGCACAGTAATGTTGCAGGGCCTGGACTAGTGGGTTGAAACATCCCACAAGCCCCCCCTCTTGCGATTTGGCATTGATCTTCCATCAATGGGAATTCGCAAGACTGGGATGTCAGTTTCATCTCTTCTGATTCCACAAATGGCAAAGTTCATCGTCTTTTCCTCCGTCAAAGGTGGATCGATTGGTTCTCCTCGCCAGTCCTGATGTGAGTATTGAGCGATACTCCAGGCCCCTCAGATCATTGCTCCTGGTCCCTGGGTAGTCCTCCTTGGTTTCCATCTCCATGGTTTATCAATCCTAGGATGACAAAGTAAAAACATATTCGTAGACATTTCCCCACCACTATTAATGTAGTGGGGCGGACACATGCATTTGATAAATCAGGACACATTTGTATTGTTGTATTTTATAGACTACATATGGAATATTTTAGAGTTGGAATTTTATGAATCTGGAGTGCCCCCCTCTGGGGTTCCAGAAGACTCCTCCAGTTGCTGCAGAGTGTGCCTAGGATGGCAACACTTTAGTTGATTAAAATGGACCCACTTGTCTTCCCCCTCTGCCAAACTGCCTTTGGGGATGCAGATTTTGTAGGCGACTGGTGAGATTTTGTCTACAATTTCAAAAGGACCCCTCCAGGTAGACAAACATTTTCACTGTTTGGCCTGGTTCCTTTGGAAATTGTATAAGTAGACCCGGTCTCCTACATTGTATTCTTTTCTGGTAGTTTTCCAGTCATAGTGGGTCTTCATGCTGTCGGCTGATCTTTCTAGATTTTGCTGAGCATAGGCAAAAGCAAGTTGAAGGTGTTTTCTCAGATTTTCAACATACTCATGAATTGTGGAGGCATTGATCAATGTCTGCTCTTGGGTCCTGTAGAGCAGATGCTAGGGAAGCATCATCCTGCGTCCAGTCATCAGCTGAAACGGTGACATTTTGGTTCCAGATGAAGGGGTAGATCTGATGGCCATTAGGACAAGAGGTAATCGAATGTCTTTTTTTTTTATTGATATAGTTGAAACAAATCAACTTTTCAATGTAAACTTTACATTCAAATGCTCATAAATAAGGAACAACAAAGCATGAGCTACGATGAATATAGGGTAAAACAAACATAGGTCTTAATTACACAATTATACAGTTAGTAGATCCAGACTAACAGTTGTTAAAAGTTTCAATTAATTTAAAACAAAACCAAATTAGGAGTATAACAAGGCGCACAACAACAAACATTTCAAAGAACCAAAAAAAATTGAACAACAAAATTCTTCAACAAGTTAAATTCACTGCATAAAGAAAGTTGACTATCGCAATTTGCAAGGAGACATTTGTAGTGTACAGCATGGTAGACCATCTCTGAATTGGATCCAGATTTCCAAGATGTCTACAGTGACTTGAAAAAAATGTCAAACGCTCCTGAATTAAAGCTGGACACAAGGACAGAATATGTTGCAAGGATTCTGTAACCTTGGGGACCAAACAAAACTGACAAGAGACTAATTCCCCCTCATTACATTTGTGTTGAGCAAGTTGTTCACGCGTGTGCCATAAATTGAAACGCATTTTTAAGATACCAGATCGTAATTTTTTACACGGGAACTTGAGGAGATACGGTTCCATAGACGCCAAACTTTTGTGTCTAAATTTTTCAGGTATGGCAGATTTGTATTGAAAGCATCTAGATCTAGTCTTGATCCAATCATGACGGTATATTAGTTGTTTTACTTTGTGAGGATTGGTCAAAAGCATGTTAATGGAGGCATCCGCTTGCACTAAGATGTTATAGATGGCACGTAGCCAATGTTTAACAAAAAGATGAGTGGTTTGGAATATGTAGTTTGACAGGAATTGCAGAATATTGTTTTCCCTATTAGGCATCAGGCATTTTCGAAGAAGGTCACAAGTTCTCCACTGGTATTGCGCATTTAGAGAGGTGAGCCCTAATTCGTAACGCACCCACACCACTGGAATGCATTGTGGAAGGTGAAGAATTGCCTTCCAAAATTTGCCTTCCAGCCTATCCAAGACTACTGCCGGCCAGGTGGATTGAGACTCGAGGCCATATAATATACACGGGGTGGCCTTTTGTTTCCAATAAAGCAATGCTGGTTTCATGGTAAATGCACCATAACGGTGCATTATAATCTTAGTCTGTGAAATCGCTGAACCCAGCTTACTCTTGACAACATCTAAATGGGCAGTAACTGAGGCACTACCATCGAAAACCATGCCCAAATAAACGTAATTCGGTACTGTCGCCAAGTTTATGTGGTTAATGGTCCAACTAGGTTTGAATGTTGCCGAGTTAGTGGGTCAATAAATGACTATCTGGGTTATAGAAGTATTAACCCGCAGTTCATTCTTCAATATGTAGCCGTTAAAGTCATCCAATACATTTTGTAGGCCACACGTGGTCTTTGAAATTAGGACCAAGTCATTGGCATACATGAGAGTCTGGATCTTACGATTGTTTATTTTGGGTGAGTCAGATGGTATTGCCTCAAAAACCTGCCGTACATCATACATAAAATAGTTGAAAATTGCAGACGCCAGAAGGCAGCCTTGTTTTAGGCCGCGGGCTCTAGGGATAGCCATTGATAATACCCTTCTAGGTTTAATCTGATGCGAATTGATGTTTCACAATGCAATGATTGGATGATTTGCTGTAATGTGAAGGAGCAATTATCTCTGGTGAATTTAGCAAAAAGAAGATGACGGGAAATGGCATCGAAGGCCGTGTGGAGATCCACAAAGGCGAAATAGAGTGCTTGTTTTGAAGCTTGTGCTTGAGATTTGATTGCATTGAGGCAAAGCATGTTGATATTCATGCCTGAACCTGCAAGAAAGCCCGTCTGGAAGGGGTCTCTTGTGAATCGGTACTATGATAGAGGTTTTCCATGAGATGGGAATAACACGGGAAGCAATGATATGTTGAATGAGATTGTTCAAGATTCTAGCCCACCTTGAGGGGTTCGATTTGAACATGAAATTACTAAGGCCATCAGGGCTCATGGCTCTGGAGGAACTGATATACTAAATGTAATCTTCGAGGATCGATGGAGAGCATTCAAGAGACAAGATTTCTTGGCTATCAAGTGGGTGAGCCAGGTTGGAAAAAGTCGGGTCTGCATATAGGTTTGTATAATGCTCGATCCATTGTGCCTCATTCAAGCTAGAGATCTGCATAGCACACTGGGACTGGTGAGCACACTGATTGAATAATGAGATTGAATATGGTCCATGTTTCAGCTGTGTTTTTTTTCGCTATTAGTCTAAGCATATGTTCACTATCTGCTTGTAAGAGGTGTGCTTGGTATTGCCGCATCCAATTGTGATATCTGCATTTGGCTGATCACAACTGCTGATTGCGGGATGGCTGGTTGAATTTGCAAATAGACCTTTTTTCACGATGGTATTCAGTCTTTCTAGCTTTTACTAGAGGATTGAAGGAATGTTTGTGGGAGAACTTTAAGTGACTACCACGTTTCACAGAATTCTTAAATGTGATTAGAAGATTGGTGTACTGTATTGGGTTTATATAATTATTATTGTGAGTGATCAATTGAGACAAGGCTAGTAAGTTGGAATCCGACCATCGAAAACGAGATCTAGCATTGTAAGCAACCATATGGTTCACATAATAGGACTTATGCGGATGTACGTAGTTCCAGTTTATTGCAAGAACAAGCAGGTGATGGTCACTGTGTACCTGGGGGATAACTTGAAAGGTCTTTATCTGCCTATTTAGATTGGAATGAATTTACATGTACTCAATTGTGGTACATTGTCACACACACTCTTGTACACACACCTGACAATACTGCCACTCCTGCCCGTGCTCACCATGCCCAAAACTCCAGAATCACTATAGCTCGCCCCGCTCCCTCTGTCCCATCTCATTTCCCCTTCACATCTCGGCACTCACGTGGGCCCTCTGAGAACTCGTGTGCACTTGCACGCATCAGCCGCAACAGAACGCTCTCCAGGTTGCGTCCTTTCTTGCATTGGCAGCTTCCTTGGCGCCTAGGTTACCGGCGGAACGCTACTATGCTTCCGCCTCGCGTGACCAAAGCTGTATACTCACGTCACCTGGAAAACCAATCACGTGACGCGGCAGCACGTCATGTGACGCGAAGTAATGCCAGAACCGCGAGTATTTAAACGCAGCTTTCCGTGGACTCATGGATTCACAGCTGTTCTTTGCAACCTGTTTGGAGTTACGTGTTCCTTTGGATTTCTTAACTTTTCTGGATTTTTGACCTCGGCCTGTTTACTTGGACTTCGCTTGGATTATCTTGCTGGCTTTGTTACTTTGGATCATCCTGTGCATCGAACTTGGTCTGTTCATTGGACTGCCATACGGATTTCCCTTTTGCATCTGGCCTTCCTTGGAACTTCTTGCTTCAAGCTTCACAGTATCAAAACATTTTCCTGTCATCAGGTGGTGCTCACGCCATTTTTGGGACTACTGTCTATCTGCCCACGTGAGTCCCGGACCCCTACCTCATAGGTTCATTACATTTCACCTGATCCCTCTGGTAAGATCTTTTCACATTATTTGGTATTGTCATTTACTGTCATTTGCTTGGTACTTAATCAGTATTTTCTTGCAGCGGATTGGGGTGCCAGAGGTTCGCGGTTCGGGAGTTGACCATCTCCACCTGTGGCCTCAACGGTCGCACAGGGAGTGACTTTGAGTTCTCTCTGCGTGGCATTTGGGGACAGAGGACTCTTCTGCCTACACGACATTCAAGTCTCAACATACATACAGATTCTCTTTGCCACGTTGGGTGAGCTGGCATGTCACCCTGTATAGAGCCATTGGTCATGTGGAATTTGCGTTCCAACATGAATGAGGACCATTGTTTCACTTTTTCAATTGTAGTTTTTCCTTTAGGATGAAGACAGTCTAAATTGAGGTCTCCCAGAATGAAGGTATCTGTTATATCCGGAGTAAGCAGTACAAGATCTAAAAGTTTAGTCAGGTCTACATAAAATTCAGTATCAGTCAGCCCAAGTGGATTGCGATAAATGTTAATCAAAGCAATTGTGTACAATGGGCATGTGATTTTTACCAGCTGTATACAGACAGATATCGAGGCCCAGGGCTGAATGGCAAATCCCCTAGCCATGTTTACTCCCACTAGCAGGCCCGATGATGTTTGGCCATTTTGGCCTGCCATAGCTGGAAGTAGAGCGACTTCATAATTATTCCAAGCAGGGGTTTGCATAAGCCAAGTCTCTTGAAGTGCTATTATATCAAATGCAACAGGAAAACCAGAGATAGAAGTTTCTAAATGGGAATGACCTCTTGTGTTCCAGCTTACAATAGTAAAGGGACACTCAGTTGGGGGTACTGGTGGTTATGACATACGGTGCAGATCACAATAACTGTGTTTCACAGTTGTTTCATTTGCATTGGTATATGGAGCCAGTCGTGTTACATCCACTCCCGCATTCATACGTGCTGGATCCTGCGCTAATAAAAAACCCATGTTAAACAGTGCATTTTTGATTTCCACACAGTGTTTAACACAATTCCTGAGGGAATCCACAGGCGCACCACTGAACACGTGGATTTGGAGATAAATTCAATTTGTTCGATGTCACTAGAACAAATATCTTCAAGTTCCACCAGTTCTGAAAAGATGTTTAGCACACTACGTAGATTAAGATCGTAGGTGCCAAAACTACCTCCCCGACATTTTAAAATTAAGGAGTGACATTTGCGGGAGGCTAGGACATGGAGTTTAGTTGTCAGTGCAGGAGCAGATTGTGTTTTAGCGTCTGCAATTTGGGCGACTTCATTTGATGATGGATATGAGGGAGTTTCCATATGTCGGACTGCAGTCGAATGGGGCAGGTTGCTGGGTAAAGAAGAGGGCGAAGGGCCATCTGCACACATAGGAAAGGGACTTGGTAGAAGCCATTGGCGCAGATTATCATTCACTTTGTGGAGCTTTTGAATTGGGTTGGAGGAAGGGGGCTGAATGCAAGAGGCTAAATAAGAATCCACGGCCTCACGTATTTGAGTTGTTGTAAGTTCGCAGGCCTTTTTTTCTCTCAGACTGGTAATGGGAGTTACAATCTTGGGTTGCGAGACCTGTCCCATGATGCTTTTAACAAAGTCAGAGTGTTTTTGAGTAGTTGCAAGATCCAATTCACGAATTAGGGCATCCAACGGTGGGTATGCTGAAGCCGCAGCTGTGGTAGGTGTTGGGGGCACATCAGGATCATGAGGCTTGGAGGACGCCTCCAAAGATACCAGTTTAGGTGGCAAGGCAGGGGGGTTCTCTTTTGATGGTGACACTAAATCCACTATTAAAGGCACTACTGGTGCCTGCTCAAATGAGCTGGCTGCCTTTGGATGGGGACTGAGTGGCCTGGTGGGTAAGGAAGCTGGCAGGGGTACTGGGCACCGGGTGGATTCCACCACATTATTTGGCTCGGTGCTTGGTTTCAGTGTTTGAAAAATGTTTTCATCATTTGTTTTGGAAGTCTCAGTGTGAAGTTATTTGAATTCTTTTTAGGCAGAGGGCGAGCGACCCTCGAAGCCATTTTTTTTTTCTGGGGACTGGATGAATGGAAGTATTGTTCCCCTCCTTGGGGGGATTCATGACTGGTAAAGGGGCTGGTTTAGGAGCAGAGACAACTGGAGAGGGTGGGAGACTAGTCCATGACTCATTTGAGGGGACAAGACCGGTGTGGACACTAGCTCCGACCTCTGGGGTGATGATGTTAGTAAACGCTGGTAAAGCTAGGATAGGCAGGTGGCTGGGAGACGGAGGTCCCGCTGAGCCAATAGTGATGATGGAAACCTCATTTGCTGGAGCATCCTCTGTGGTCGAGACATCATGCGGATACGACTTTGAGTGTCGAACCAATGTGTTTAGTAGAGACAGCATTTCACGAGATTGAGAGGATTGTTCAGCAATTTTGCCATTAAGATCTTCATATAAATTGAAGAGACTTTGGAGGTTTAAATGCATGGCGGCTAAGGTGACATCACAGACAGCAGGGGGGGCAGGTAATGCTGCTGCTGTGGCATCCAGCGAGCGAGGCACAGGAGAAGTATGCAGACTCAGGGAATTACAATCTTCATCGGGACACAGGACAGATGAAGTCTGTATATCCCCGAGTACGCGCCCTTCTGGGAGTAGGGTAAACGAAAGATATGGACGGGGAAGTAGTGGACGATTCTGAGCCTGAAGTGAGTTCTATGGCTCCATTAAGGCCCATTAGCATAGAGGTTGGTGACTCACATTGGCTGGCGTATAAGGAAAGATCAGGATCTGTGTGGGGGGAGGAAGTTTGTGGCTATATGTTTGACACCTTTCCTGGAAGAAGTAAGGCGAGGAAGAGGTGTGTGCAGCATGGTATTATCCGATAGAGGGAGCGCTGAGAAGTTTGAATCAAGCTTGGGTTGCGAGGATACTACTGGGACACACGGAAAGAAAGTTCTTGCAGCGTGTGAAGCCTCGGTACTTATGCATTGAGGCGCTGACAAAATTGCACTTTTGGAGCAGGCCATCGCATTCACCGGGGATAGAGTGATAGTCTTGTGGGATAAGCACGAAACACGTGCAAGAGGGGTAATTAGCCCTTTCTGTTGTAACGTTGTAGGCATACCTGTCTTTAAGGAGTACGCCATGAGCGTGTGTGTAGGTGTAAGGTGCAAGAGCAAACCTGTAAAGACACTCTTGTTAATAGCACACCAACTTAAAAAGAAACCGTATAGTTTGTCACACGGAGGGCAAACATGAAAGTAAAAAAATAAATTAAAAAAACGGGAAAAATTTGCAATGGGCACCGCCACCACTGGCTGTGCAGCTAAGCAGCCAAGCAGTACTTAAACAGTTCTTGCTACAGGTGCGCGCGCACGGGTGCACGTGTAGAATAGTTTAAATACACACACCAATCCGAGCCAACTCGAGGAGGAGCTCTGAAAAAAAAAACACAGAGGATGTTAGCAAACAGCAAATTGTAAACTCCACAAAGTCCAATCCAATCCATAAAGTGCTCGATTCACCTCCTTAAAGGTCCACAGCAGCACCAAAGCGGCACAGCAGCAACGTGGCAAAACAGCAAAGTTGCAGGGAGGCAGAAAGACAGTGAAGCAGCCGTGGCAGCCAAGCAGTACTTAAACAGTACTTGCTACAGGTGCGCTTAATCGAATATCCCAACTTGGCCCAGAATCTGCCACAAACTTTTTTAACATGCTCACAATTGTTCTGTTCTATCTCTCGATTGCACCCCTAGAGGCTGGTCGGTAAGCAATATGTAGCTTCCTTTTAACCCCAAGTATCTCCCACATCTTTGTCATTACTTCACTGGTGAAATGGCTACCTCTGACTGACTCGATCCTTTGGGGTAGTCCAAAACGCGAAAAGATGTGGTTGATCATCAGGGCAGCTGCTGTTTCTGCCTTGCAGTTTGGGGTCGGGAGACATTCCACCCATTTAGTAAGCAAGCATGTCATGGTCAACATGTACTTGTTTCCCCTAGAGGAGTGAATCACGGACCCGATAAAGTCGACTTGCAAATCTGACCATGACAGTGTCATCCCCCTCTTTTGGAGAGGCGCACGGTATGTGAGGGATGTTGGCTGAAATTGTGCACACACAAGACACCCCTTTAAGTATTGGTCGAGCTCCTGCCCCATGTGTGGCCGGTATGCAACTTCTCTTAAGATTTCAAGTGTTTTATGAAACCCCTATGACCGGCTGTGGCCGCATCATGGGCATGACTTAACATCAGGCTTCGGAATGAGGTAGGAACCACCCACTGATAATGGCCAGCTAGGGATTTCCTTACCAACAAATCGTCTTGGATTCGGAACATTTTTGGACATTTCATCAACACTCTGAGGTCCTCTTTCCCTATGTAATCAGTATCCGTCAGGGGAAAGTTCTCAGGGTCCTCAATGTGTTGATAAAACCTACCAATTATTGGATCCCCTTTTTGAGCCATAATCAAATCAGCATCTGGGGTCTCCTTACTCCATTGTGCAATTGAGAGATCATTGTGAGCCTTTGCCTGGGACCTAGTGATAGCAGTGACCTGGATTTCCGCCAACAGGGACTCGATCTCAATTAGTTCCCCTTGGATGGCCCCGGTTTTGGCCAGCTGATCAGCTAAGTCATTTCAAGTTTTGTCTGGTCCCTCTACTTTGGAATGATCCTTGATCTTTTTCCAGTAGATGGTCATCCCATTCGAGGTGACCAGATCATCGATATTTTGGATTAACTTCCCATGTTTCAAGGCTTTGTTATTAGCACATAGCATGCCTCTGGTTTTCCAATTAACCAGGTGCTCCACGAACCTGTTCTGCACATAATCCGAATCTGTGATTATGACCAGTTCGTGGAGTTGATGTTGGACAGCAGTGAGGATGGCTTGATGCACAGCCATCAACTCTGCCACTTGACTACTTCGGGGACCATTCTACTACCCAGCGGAGGGTTCTGGGATCTCATTCACCTATGCATTCGGTACGCCGGCCACAAGTTATTTTTCCCCGTTGTTGTCAACATGGTAAGAGCATCCATCCACATAGACAGTGGGCATTCCCTCACACTTGTCTTCCTCAAAGACTTTGTGTGGGGAATTGAGGTATGCCTCCATGTTGTCCTTGGTTTTTAGACTCTCGTCCTCGAGACAGTTTTCTCTGGCACAATCATGCAAGTCAGCCACACCTTGCGCGAGGGGACTCTTCTTGTTTTGGCCAGATCTGACCTCCACAGGAAAGCCTTGCATTGACAGAATCCAGGAAGTAATTCGGGAATTACTCACATTTCCGGCCCGGATTCTGTCACTTTGGAGATATTGCAGAGGCTGGTGTGGAGTCTCCACTATGATGTGTTCCCCCTGGATAAACGGGATATAATTCTTCAATGCCCACACCGTTGCCAGGAGTGCCTTCTCACAATCGTTGAATTTTTCCTCCACAGAGGATAAAGTTTTGCTTGCATAGGAGATTACTTTATTGACCTTGTCATGCTTTTGGTATAATACTGCAGTCAAGCATGTATTAGAGAACCCTGTCTCCATGAAGAACTCCTTGTTTCTGACAGGGTAAGCTAGGCAAGACGCTTGTGAGATGCTTCTTTTGAGTTGTCTTACTGCCTCAGCTTATTCTGGACCCCATTCCCACTTGACCCCCCCTTCAAAAGATGAAACAGGGGTCTGGTGATCTCTGCGTAGCCCTGAATAAACTTTCTACTGTAATTAGTCAGTCCAAGGAGGCTCCTTAGTTCCGGCAGAGTTGTGGGGTCTTTCAATTTCTGTCCCCTTTCAACTTTCACTTCCAGGAAGAATTGTCGGGTCCTTTCTGGGATGGTGACTTCCTCTCCAATCTGAATTTCAACTGCATAAGGCAGCAGTTGAGCTGACCTAAATGCTTTCTCTGGGTCATCAAAGCCCATGGGATTATCCGCTAATCGGGACCAAGCTTGGAAGTTTATTAGGTCCAAACTAATGGCAAAGCGATTGAGAATGTCACTGCCTAAGTAAAAGGTGGCAGTGACGTCTCGCACGACCCAAAAATTATGGACTATGCTCTTGTTGCCTATGGAGATTTTGAGCATACACCTGCTTGGCAGGAGATGTTTGTAATTGGGTGTTTCCAGATCCATTTCCCATTTGTCTATCAGTTTGAATGTGAGAATGGCTGGATCTCTTGGGAGTTGGCGGAACATGGCTTCGCTGATGAAGCTCTTACCGTTGTTCACACACACTCGGGCGAGAACAGAGTCCTTCCCTTCATTTAACTGAACAGGGATGAACAACTGCTCTCCAATTTGCTGAATATCAGTCAGGCTCTGAGCTGATTTCCCATCTTTCTGAACTATAGGAGTGGCAATGTCTGATTGTGGATTGGTAAAGAATTTCAGAGTGTTTCCTTCCAGTGTGGAATGCCACCTTAAACTGGAAGGAAGGTTTATTTTCAGAAATAGAGAGGATCCCCCATCACCAGTCTGTTGTCCTACTGCTATTACTGTCACATCTGGAATTTGGTTGTTCTGGAAGTGAAATTCTACTTGGTCAGATTTTTGTTCAACCATGTGGCATGTGCCCTTTAAACTAACATGGTTGACACTCTGTTTTAACTTTATTGGTCACTTAGTCTGGGTCCAGAGGACCTTGTTTACACAGTCTATTAGGGGTGACAACCTTCTCAGGAGGTAATTCCCTAGCAAACAAGGGGTGCCCTATGGAGTCACAACTATGACCGGGTGATTCACCTTGTGTTGCCCAATTTTAATGTCCAAAACCGCAGTCCCCTCAACGGGAATTTCCTTCCCGTCAAAGTTCTGAAGTTGTCCAGGAAGAAGGGTGAGAGGAATTTGATAATTCTCCCCCTTCCTGAATTCAGTTCATCAAAGGCCTTTTTGGACAGAAGGGTAGCTTGGGATCCAGTGTCCACCAGTGCAAAATTGTACCCTACACCTGTATTTTTACCGGGGCATAATATCTTACATCTACCCAGTCTGGATTTGAATCCTTTGGGACCCATTCTTCCTTGGGAGGAGTTCCCCCATCTCTGAAGGAGAAAATCCTTTTCCCAGGATCCTCTGAGGATCCCTCTCCTTCAAATTGGAAGATCTGTACCTCCTCCACAAAATGGGTCTGTTTGGGTCCTTTGTTTCTCCTACCCCCCATCTGCTCCTTGGGTGGAAGACTTTCAGGGGCAGGAGATTTTGTTTCCGGTTCCTGGGTTTCCAGGGGCTCTTTACAAGTGGGGAAGGAAGCTTCCTCCAAGGCTTTACACCCCCCTTCCCCTTGTACATCTTCCCTGGGAACCGGTGGGTTGTCGGGGTGCTGCCCCTGTCATTGTTCTGGAGCACCAGGTCCGGATTTTGAGGCATTCTGCGCCGGCATGCTCATCTGAGGGTTCTGCTGAACCCTCAGCATGCAACCCAGATCCTGTGCCATGTTATGGACCTGGCACTCTAGCTGTGACACCCGCTCAGGCTGATATGGGGTTCTCATTTCTCCCCTGGGCTGATCCCGGGAAGGGTAGCTATCCCTTCTCTGGTAATTGCCCGGGTTGGGAAGATTTGGGTACCCCTCCACCCTTGGCATCCCCTCTCCCAGATTAGGTTGTCTGGGCTCAGGAAAGTGGGGAAGGAAGGATGGATTATTCGGGGGTTTTGTGGATACCTGGGGAAGAAGTTCTGCCAAGGATTTGGGGAATTTCTGCCCTCCTGGGGGAAGTGAGGAGGGAAGTTCCCTGGGTTAGGGGCTGCTTGGTTGGATCCACCCCTTGGGTTGGAAGAGTCCACACATAACCCAGGATGGGTCTGTTCCCCTTGTAGCGGGGACTTACATAGTCAGGGGAGTGAGGGATCCCATTTGTGGGACTACCTCCTTGGCTCCCTGTCTGTGACTGGCCCGAGGGCCTTCTGGGCTTGGAATTATTCTGCTGTGCAGGCGGGTCTTTAGGCCCCCCCGATCTCCAAATCCAAAATGGGGGCAACCTTTACCTCTGCCACCTTAGCAGCAGCAGGTGTGTTGGTTGGTTTGGGGCTTTTCTGAGCATTCTTGTTTTCTATGGGCTTTTGCACCTCATAGATCTGGGTGGCCTGTTCAATCTTCCAGTCTAGTGATCTTTTCTCATGAAAATCTCTCACTAGCTGGGTCATGATGTATTTTGGTAGAGCGTGGAAAAAGGTATTAACAAATTCTTTGCTGTCCGTGCGCACCCTTCTGATAGTCTCCGCAAAGGCACGCTTTAATTCCTGCACAAATTCTTGTGGGGCCTGATCCTCCCCACATTGCAAGTTGTATGCTGCCTTGCGAGTCTCTTGGGGATTTCTGTGCACAGAAAAATGCTTCAAGATTGCTGCCCTATAGGTGGACCATCAAGAATGATTTTGGTCCTCCAGCCCCGCAAAGAAACTGGAGTATTCTGGTGAAAAGGCCCATTTCACATACTGAATGCAGCTACTACTGTCTTTCAAATGGAAAGTTTCCATCATCTGCTCAAAGAGCTGTAAGTGCTCCCAAACAGAATATTTGGCGTTCTTATGATGAGGCGTGATGACACTCCTTATTGCCTTAATTTGTTTTAAGGGGTCCTTAAGCAAGGCCCTTTTTGCCTCATTGGCCTTCTTGGTTCGGGTAACCCTGGTCCATTCATCCTCTGACTCAGAGGCACCGCTCCCAGAGGTGCCCGTCTGGTCTTCTAGGTTCTCCCGGATTCTGCGAGCTTGAGAATGGCTGGCAGAATGTGAGGACTTAGTCTCCTGTGTCCTGGGGTGCTCAGAGGAGTCTTCTGATTCCTCCTTGCTCCCAGGATTTGATGGGTACCCCCCCACTGTCCTGGCTGGGCAGAGGTTTTCAAGATGCCCTTAGTGGGCCTACTCCATGGGGTTCCCCACTAAACTTCACAGTGCTTGGGTATCTATACCCAGACGCCCACCCATCCATTCCTGGGAGGTGCTGTTCTATGAGCCCCATACTTCTGATTGGATTGAATTCTGCCATCCCCGTGGCCCTGGGCTCATATGCGCCGTGGACATGGGGTGGCAGAGTCCATGGATTTGGAGAGATGAAGGCCTCTGGTACTAGGGTTCCTGAGGTTATGCTCAGGTATTTCCCTTTCCCAGCAAACCTCATCTCTATCAGCCCCTGCTCCCTGTTGCCATGCAAGAGCCTGACCCTTCTGTTCCTCAATTAAAGCCTTACTAGTCTCTATCAGTCTCTCTTGCATATCTACCTACCTGTGGAGCCTATCATTGTTCTGACAGAGAGCCTCATTTTCTCTCTTTGCTTCCTGGTTTGTCTTTGAGTACTGGGCCAGTCTTTGCTGCAGGAGGGTTACCGCCTGAGTCCCATCCCTACTGGCCTGCTCCTTTCCTGCCAGAGCATCTTCCACCCTCCTGGTGTGCTCTAACAATCTATCATGCTCTTTTTGGAGGTCACCCAGTCCCTGGAGGGCCAGGTGATTTTCTTCCAGTTTCCCTTTTAAGTGACTGACTTCCTGGCCTAAGGTGTCCCTTTCCTGAGCAAGAGCCTGCCTTTGTGTCGCCAGGTCGTCCCTCTGTCTTTGAAGGACACCAGCTTTCTGGCGCTCTTCATCAAACTCTGCCTGGGTGTCCCAGTCTTTCATAATTAATGTGTTGCTCTCTGCCTTCTCTCTATCTAGGTGGTTTTGCAGGGTAAGTAGCTGTTCTGCGCATGCCCTGTTGAAGTCCAGTTGTTGCTCCAGCTTTTCCTGGCTCTGCAGTAGAGAGTCCACACTTTCCTGGTACTCCTTCTGCAAGGCCAGAATTCCGGTATCCTGTTCTGCCTTTTCCTGTCACAGGATACCCATATCCTTTGTGATTTTAACTATATACGGCCTGCTTTCATTTTCTGACTCCTGGCTCCTCTGCAGCCTCTGCTCAGAAGAGTCCAGGTCAGATTGGGCCTTTTTTAATGCCATCAGTTGCCTACTTGCCAGATCTTGGCCTTCAGCATACTTATCCTGTATGGCTCCCATAAATAAATATAGATATGCCGCTATCTTGGCAATTATTTTGCTCATCCTTGGCCTTAGGGGCCATATATAGTTCACTCAGGGCCACATGTAAGGGACCCTGGTCTCGCCATGTATCTAACCCTGTTGCAGTGATCTGTTGTGTGATTGCCTGCAACCACACATTCTGATCCTGCTCTGTCCATTCACCTCTCACAAATAACTTATGTAAAACATGTTCTCTAGCCATCTTGATCTCTACCAATGTCGCCATTTTGGAAATATTAATTTCCTTCCTGACTTACAGAAGTTTATTTATCTTTGCAAAACAGACCGTTTCCTTAGAGCGTTCCCTTTTGAGGGGTGGTTTTACAGTTAACACAGTGTGATAGCCCAACAGGATTTATGTATCCTGTCAGTTAGCACACTGTATTAAGCTTCACAAGTGGTAGATCTAATCCAGAAATCCCGCGCACGAGCCCCCAATCTGTAAGTGGGTGGGGAAGCTGATTAAACAATGCCCAACCCTCTAAGGATCTGATAGGTCAGAGACTTCCCTGTCCCGTGATTTGAAAAAGGAACAGTGTGTCAAGAGGTGTCATGAGGTGTCATGAGGTGTCATCATGTGTGAGAGTGATGCTGCCATTTACAATCTAGGGAAGAACCTCCCCTTTGCTTTTACCCAGAAAATCTATTTTTCCCAAAACACATATTTTCAATATGCACAACTTGTTAATTATACATATACACATCACAGATTGACTAAAGTATGTTCTTTCCAAATCTTATATTCCTACGAGTTTTGGTTCATAAATGACAATTTTTCGCGCTTTTGGTTGGTTACACATTTTCGGATCGATACAATTTTTTATACATACATGCACATACCATCTGGGCATATTCCTGTAATTTTTCATGTTCCTAACATAATCACAATTGCTATAATGTGAACAATTTTATGGTTCAGTCTCTGAATGTCTCACAGATTCCAGATTAGTTTTAAACTGTGAGCGAATTTTTCATTTTAATAATCTCTAAGTTTCATATATTTGTCAGTTCGGTATAATATTTTAGAAGTATTTTCCTTAAACATATATTTAGTCCAATTTCAAATCCACATTTTCAGTCTGGCCCGCCTCCAAAGCTTGGCTGAGTCAGAGAGTCACATGGCTTGTCTTCCTGCCAGGGCAGTTGATGTCAGTCACAATCTAATTAGCATTTCCATTCAGTTCAAGGACTCCATTGTCTCTTTCCCAGAGCAACATGCCAGAGTGCCCCTCCCATTTCCTTTCACACTTGCCTGTCAGATCCTCAGCAGAGCACAGGAGAAAAGATTCCTTTGTTTAGGGAGGAGGTGTGGAATGTGTTTGAAGCTCAGTGTGGGAAACCTATTGGAAGTTTAACTGAATCAGGTTACCTTATAGTCCATTTTAACATTGTCCCTTGTGCAAAATGACAGTTACAAATTTAAAATAAGCAAACATATCTTCAATTCCAGTCTTTTTCAACATGAAAATCAATGCGTGGCACCCTATATCGCATTTAATGGAAGGCCCTTCCTTGGCATATTTAGGTTTGTGAGACACAAGTTTCTACTGTCAGATTTAGAAATCGCCAGTGTCTGACAGAGGCGAGTAATGGTATTGCACCCATTTTTGACAGATTTCTTTGCAGCAACCATCTTCAAAAGTGGACTTTGTTCAGATAACATATACTTCTGCTGACATTATGTTTATGTGGATTCTTGAAGTAGAATGATGTTCAACACCCAACAGGAGGTTGGATCTTTTGGGTGGTTTGTGAGCCATGATTTTTGCAAATTTGACAACCAAGAAAAAAATGATTTTTACACAGCTCTGTGTTTCTTTTGTAATCAGCCTTGCTCTGTGGGCAGCCAAGTGATGGGTTTTGGCAGTGGTCTCCTGTGTTACCACTGACATAGGCAAAAGTGGATGGCGGCCTATTTTTCAGATTTTTACTGCGCACTTTTGGGTGATTTTTAGCGAGCAGCATGCTTTCTGGCGGCCATTCTGATGTTCCTGATGCAAGCAATGCACAGTAATGTTGCAGGGCCTGGACTAGTAGGTTGAAAAATCCCACAAGCATCGAGATCTACATGATACACTCCCCTTCCTGTGGCCTGTGGGATACCCAAGAGTTCACTACTGTCCCCTATACTCCTTAACATGTACATGAACATACTTACAGTCCTTCCGGTGCATTGGTAGTCTCCTTCCAACAGCATTCAGTTGATTCCCAAATATATCTGACAATATCATCCATTGCTGATGTCCACAATTCAGAGGATTGTCTCGTGTACTTTGAGGCTTGGATGGGCTCAGTCTTGTTAAGAATTGAATCCTCAAAACACTGCATTCCCCTTGTCTTCTTTAGGGAGTTATGAATATTTCATACAGGATTGGTTGAATAGTATGTTCTTAAATTCAATTTACTGCAAATTATTAGCTAGCGTTAGTCAAGTTATTCGTTTTCTTCTTGGATCCTCAACTAACTTTTATGATCTATCTGGAGAAAAGGGCACAAGTCACCTTTTTCCAACTTTACTTGCTGGGGGAAATTAAACAGTTCCTCCCACAAAATACATTTCAGTCTATTGTGCAGGCAATGGTCACTGCACATATTGGCATATTTAGTGACTTGGGTTAATATATGCATGTGTCCTTCAATCGGCATCTCAAGAAAGAACTATCACTTATAGCCGCTAAATCTTACCATATGTGCTCAAGACATATGTATTGCAGCTCTAGTTGACTGATTGAAGTCACAGGATAAATCATCACTTCATTGATCCTGGTGACCTCATTCGATTGCCCAGTTGAAAACCACAGCACAACAAATTGAATACAATATCAAATCAGCAGCATTGGTACTTCCCATATCGTGGAACATTTTCAATTAAGCTGATTCCATCCCATTCAGGTCTGGCTCGACATTAGTATTACCTCAAATATATGTTCAATATCTGTGGCAGAATGATTGTCTTGGCTAAGGCCAGTCTACCTGTAGCAGACACTGGGAATTTAAGCAGTAATCCCAAAGGATTCAGTTATGACCTGTACCCTCTGTTTCTAATGTGTTGAAATATCCAGTCTGCATTGCTGACCTGTATCCCCAAGTATATGAACCCCACGCATCCAATGCTTTTTTGAATTTGGTCTAGTCCCTTCACTCAACACCCAGGCAATGCATACATCACTCTCTTGGCACAGTACATTTCCAAGCAATGTGATGACTTAGTACAGCAATGATAGAAATTGTGCCTGTTGTATGTGCATTTCTCTCACATCCAAGAAAGCCACACAGTTACCTATCTTTTTCGAGCATCCGGGTCACTAAAAACAAATAACAGCACATGTGCAGAGGTGACATGGAAACAAAGTGCATCTCTGTGGGCCTTATTAACGTTTAAAATGCATGTTTTACTACATGACACTTTTACCCTGTTACACACCGTGATTTTGTGTGGGGGTAAACACTGCCACACAAAAGCCTTACCAGAAGCAGAATTACCCATGTGGTATTATGACATGCAGCCCAATGGGACTCTAAAATTAGGAATAACTGAAGGGTTGCATGACCCATAATCATACAGACCCTTTCTGTTACTCCACCACTACTTCATGCAGTAATGGTAAATGAGTTTATTAACGAGACCCTGTGTGTGCATAACTTGTAAAAGGCAAATTCCAGATAGTACAATCTGAATAATGATACATTTATGGGCAAGATTACCATTTCAGTGCAAGCGGGACATGTTGAGTTTCTATGCATCTGAAGAATGCTTCTCTGTGTGTTTTTCATAAATACATCCTTCTTAGTAATACTTTCCAGATTCCCTCTACTGCAGAAAAGGATATAGGCATATTTTCCACTTTATTTATGAAGTGCAGAGCAATCCCACTAATGGAAAACATAGGTCATTACAGCTAGTGTCCCACACAGCTGGGAGTTGTGCAACAGCAGTACCCTACAGAAAACACAATGGGATTCCTTACAAGTTCCACGGTGCAGGAAAAAAGTGGTGGTACTGCCATTTTTCCCACACCACTGTATTATAAATGTGAAGGTAAAGTAGTGGATTTACCTCTTGTTACTAGAGTTAAATCGTCACTTCACCTCCAAAGAAATGCAGGATTTACCACACAGTAAATCCGCTGATGGTAAACCCACCAAAAATCCCCATGGAGTCATAGAGACTCCAATAATGCTAAATTACCAATACTTGCAATCCTGTGGTAAACCAATGGGAGCCAGTGGTGGCAACAGTAATTGAGTTTGAGGGTAATTACGCAGAAGTACCACAAATGACCCCCAAACTCGCACAATGAGGCCCATTGACTCCAAATAACTTCCCCATAACCGCATTGAAGGTCAAACAAAATGTGAATAGTCTATAATCTCAATACAGACAACCGTGCTAATATGCATCCTTCCTATTGGGTATGTTTCTGCATGCATCACAGTGGTAGTTTCAATAGTCGCCAAAGTTATGGAGGGTTCTGATACTTTTTCCACTTATCTATCCCGCATTAGAGGTAGGATATTGCTGGGAAAAAAACGGTGGCAGTATTTTGTTGAAATACCATTGGTAGTACTTGGCAAATGTCTCCTTTCCAGCCCACCACTGGTAAATACCGTCTGATGTCATCTTTGACACATCACCTGCACATCACAAGGTCACCCTCTAATAATGAAGTCCTTCTGGAAGGTGGTGGAAACGACATACAGGGCAGTCTCAAGTCATTACTGCAGTTAGGTACTAACGCTGCATACTAAGCGCTGTTGCACAAATGAATTATATTATTATGTGCTCGTTCGTTATGGGGGTGAACCCTGTGCACCCTCATAATTAAGTGCTGTAGAATCACGGCTGTGACTGTAATTAAGGTTACATGAAACTTTAAATGGGAACACGAAAAAAGCTTATCCTGTGTAATGTTTGCTCTCGACAATGAAAGTTCAGTAAATTTGGCAAGAAACAGATCTGGACAGATCCATAAACTGATGCCAAGTTTAGTGAACCTTTACGAACGGTTTCATGTAGAAAAATATTGTTAAAGAAAAAGTGCTATCCTCAGTGGGTTTTTCAATAAACCCCCAAAAGAACGTACCCTGCAAAACATTTCTCAAATTGGATCAGCCAAACTTGATATGTTCGTACACACACAGTAAGAGAGTTCCAGAAATCGAACGCATTTTACGTACAATGCATGTGTAAGCCAGCATCAAAAGCACACATGACCATCAACAATATGCTCAGAGTAACATGCATGAAATATAATTCAGCACAGTAAGCACACACATCAGAAAATGCATACAAGCCTACACCATAACCAACAACTGTAGGCTCGGAATGACACGCACGTAATACAATTCAGCATAATAGCCACATGTAACTGGGTCTGAATTGAAGCCCTTTGCTGTGAAGTCTGCAGTCAAGGACGGTCTGTCCTCCCTTGCTGTGCTTGCTAGTGATGCTCCTCCCCACTTATCTGAGCTGCCTTCAAATTGCTGTTTCGACCACGAAATGCCCTGCAAGGTGTCTCGGTCTGCAGGCCCGCGGTAAGTGAGGTTGGGTGCCCCCCTGCTTTTCAGAGGCCTGGACTTGATGTACGCTGAGGTTTGGCCACTGGCGAAGTTTGTAGAGCATCTTGTGATCAGTGCTTTGGGGTGATGGCGCGGCTGGTGAGAAGACACATCATGCGGATTGTGTCAGAGATTCCACGTGGAGGCACTGAGGCTCCCTACCAATTTTGAGCTCTGCACACGGAGAGAACAAGGCTGTTCTAGCCCCCCACCATTTGAGAATTAACTATGGACAACAAACCAAGGAGATTGCAAGCCGGGTAAGCCCTACATACTTGTCTGTTATTTGCTGGCAACGGCCTGTCCATACTAACTTGGGATCCGCTTGATAGACTGCTAGCAGCAGCCTCGGAGTGGGTGCCAAAAATCTGTGCAGCTTATGATAAAATAACTGAGTATGGGGGTGCTAGGAGTATTATATCTTTGGTATGCCAGCAAGCTCTAAACACTATTGCCTGTGAAGTGGGGAACGGGTCGCATCAGCAAACCCGCAAAAAGAATTGGGTGTGGAAGGCCTGATTGCGTCATGAGCGGCCTGAAAGGCAATAGTAACAAAGTGCAAAATAAAATTACAGAATACCTAATACTTACAATGAAAAGTGATATGACCCCTGACCCTCCAGGAAAATTCCGACTCTTCTGGTTTACCACCTATGTTATGTTATGTTATTTTGCATTTATATAGCGCCTTATATACCATTGGTATGGTCTGAAGGCGCTGGTAGGTTGAACGCCCTTGGGAACCGAAGTTCAGGTCAGTAGAGAGAGTAGGGGGGAGTCAAAAAGTGCGTGTGCGCACCATGTATGTGTGCAGCTGGTGCGAAAACAAGTGGTAGCTGCTTCTTAGCTGTAGGTGTGGTGGTTGAGAGATCAGGAGTATGTGTTCGCTCTGGTCGGCTTTATCCGGAACGAGTGTGGCTGCGTTAGGCCTGAGAAGAACGCCTGGCTGGGTGGTGAGAAACCAGCAATGTTTACTTAGAGTGATGTGGAGTAAGCGGGAGATGTAGATATGAGAACAGTTATACCGAATGGTGTCATAGTATCTCTGTGTTCTAGATGAGTGGTGGTGTAAGGGAGAGAGTAAGCGTGGGGTGTGGCGTGATGTATGTTTTCAAGAGTTTCCTTCATTCCAAGGCATGTTAAGTATCGTCCGTTGCACATAATCGTCCATTCCTCATACTCGACCGCTCCACAAATTCGTCCAGTCCGCACCCTACGTTTGGTTCGCACCCTCGTCCAGACCGCACCCTCGTCCAGACCGCACACTTCGTCAGGTCTAGACACTTGTCGAGACTATATGCTCGTGTAGTTTATCCACTCGTCCAGTCTACATACTGGTCGAGGTAGGACACTCGTTCAGTCCATAATCAGTCGTGCGCTCCCCACACTCATGCGCTCCCCACACTCATGCGTTCCCCACACTCATCCGCTCTCAAAATCATCCGCTCTCAAAGTCATCCGCTCTCCACTCTCAAACCGCTCTCCGCACACTCACCCGATCTCCACTCTCACCCGATCTCCACTCTCACCCGATCTCCACTCTCACCCGATCTCCGCTCTCACCCGATCTCCGCTCTCATCCGATCTCCACTCTCACCCGATCTCCATACTTATCCGCTCTCCATAGTCCTCCGCTCTCCACAGTCCTACGCTCTCTAGAGTTCTCTGCTCTCCACAGTCCTCCGCTCTCCACAGTCCTCCGCTCTACACAGTCCTCCGCTCTCCACAGTCCTCCGCTCTTTTCGGTTCCTCATACTAAGCCGCTCTATACACTCAACCGTTTTCCGCACTCAACCGTACTCCGCGCTCAACCGCGCTCATCCGCTCCCCACAACTCATCCGCTCACACACACTCATGCGCTCTCCACACTCATGCACTCTCCGCACTGCCCACACTCATCCGCTCCCCACACTCATCCGCTCCCCACACTCATCCGCTCCCCACGCTCATCCGCTCCCCATGCTCATCCGCTCTCCACGCTCATCCGCTCCCCACGCTCATCCTCTCTTCACACTCACCCGCTCAACCACACTCACCCGCTCAACCACACTCACCCGCTCACCACACTCACCACACTCACCACACTCACCACACTCGCCCGCTCTCTACACTCACCCGCTTTCCACACTCATCCGTATTACGCTCTCGCTCTCATCTGCACTACGCTCTTGCTCTCATCTGCACTACGCTCTTGCTCTTATCTGCACTACGCTCTCGCTCTCATCAGCTCTCATCCGTTCTCATCCGCTCTCATCCACTCTCCTCCGCTCTCCACTCTCCTCCGCTCTCCACTCTCATCCGCTCTCCACTCTCATCCGCTCTCCACTCTCATCCGCTCTCCACACTCATCCGCTCTCCACACTCATCCGCTCTCCACACTCAACCGCTTTCCACACTCAACCGCTTTCCACACTCAACCGCTTTCCACACTCAACCGCTTTTCACACGCAACCGCTTTCCACAACTCATCTGCTCTCCAGTCACATCCACATGCTTCCGTTTAGTGTAATTGTCTGTTCTGTACGCTTCATCCATTCTAACTGTTTCATTTATGTCATTCACTGTATTCCCTTCTCATTCATTATGTCGTTTTGATCAGTTCAGATTTCCTGAGTTTCTCAATGATTTATTCGTATTTTTTGTTTCATTGTTTTGATCTACTTTACTCGTTTAAGCCTGCTTGTTTTTCTAGTTTACATTCGAGTTTATTTAGCTGTCATTCTCGCTTCAGGTAGTTTGATGGGTCGGTATTATTGTGATGATGCTGGATTGGTTTTATGGGAAGAGCCAGGTTTTCAGTAGTTTGCGGAAGGACGTTAAGTCTTCAGTTAAGCGGATGTGGGGTGGGAGTGAGTTCCACAGGGTTGGAGCCAGGGCAGAGAATGATGATCCGCCTAGCCTGACTGAGTTTGTCTTGGGAATTACTAGGAGGCCGGCTGAGCTTGATCTTAGGGTGCGAGTGGGAAGGTATTAGTTTGTCTTGAAGATATTGCGGTCCAGTTTTATGCAGTGCCCGATGCGAGAGGCATAAGGTTTTGAAAGCTACCCTATGGGCTACAGGAAGCCAGTGCAGTGTTTTAAGGGCTGGGGATATGTGGTCTCTTGGACTGAGCGCAAGTAGTCATTTGGCCGCTACGTTTTGTGCTCTTTGGAGTTTATTCAGTTGGTAGGTATGGATTCCGAGGTAAAGGGGGTTTCCGTAGTCCAGTCTGGATATAACGATTGATTGGACAGCGGAGACTCTGTTGGGAAATGAGAGGTATGGAAAGACGCGCCTTAGGTTTTTAAGGTGATGGTGGCAGGACTTTGAGACATTGTTGACTTGGCGCGAGAGTGTTAGGTCGGAGTCTAGGGTGCATCCAAGATTTTTTACTGTTTTGGAGGGTGTAGGTGAGTTGCCCATGGCGGGTGGCCAGGGTAGTGGGTGCGGAAGAAGGTCGGAGTTGCCGCAAACCATGATTTCTGTTTTGGAGGGGTTTAACAAGAGGTGGCTTTGGGTCATCCAGCGCTCTATGTTTACGAGGCAGGATGCCAGGTCGGCTTGGGAGTTGGGTTTCGAGTTCAGGAATTTTAGAATTAGTTGAGTGTCGTCGGTGTAGTTGTAACATAGGATGTTGTGTGAACGAATTATTGGTGGGAGGGTGATCAGGTAGAGATTGAATAGGAGGGCGGATAGACATGCTCCTTGAGGGACTCCCGTGTTGACTGGTCGGGCTTGGGAGGTAAAGCTGGAGAGTGTCGTTATTTGGTGCCTGTCTTTGAGGAATGAGGCTATCCATTTAAGAGCGGTTCCACGAATTCCTAGCGAGTGGAGGCGGTCTAGGAGTATCGAGTGATTGATCGTGTCAAAGGCAGCGGATAGGTCAAGAAGGATTAGAGCGGCACATCCCGCGGAGTCTGCTGTCATTTTAAGGTCGTCCCAGATCGAGGTTAAGGTGGTTTCAGTTCCGTGACGTGTTCTGAAACCCGATTGGGCGGGGTCAAGGAGATTGTTGGCTTCAACAAAGGCGTTTAGTTGGGAGTAGGCGGTTCGGTCAATGAGTTTGGCGAGGAATCTGGTGTTTGAGATTGGGCGGTAGTTTTTGGGCTCGAGAGGGTCGAGCGAGGGTTTTTTAATTAGAGGTTTGACGTGTACCATTTTGAATGCTTCGGGAAAAATACCGGAGGAAAGGGAGGCATTTATGATAGATCTTGCGTGTTCTCCTGCGCAGGTGGAGGCAAAGATTTCTTTAAGGGTTGTGGCGGGGCAGGGGTCCAGATGGGATCCAGATGGTTTGCGGGCAGATAGAAGTTTGAGAAATTGTTCTGGTGATATTGGACTAAAGGATTCGAATGTTGGTTGAGTTGAGGTTGTAGTTGACGGGCTGGCCGGTACGGGTGGAGGATTGTCAATAGGTTGTAAGAGAGCCAGTTTGGTGTTTAGAGTTTTTGTCCTTTCAATAGCTGTGGTGTAAAAGTGGAGGGAGAGTGAGTCACACAGTGATTGTGACGGGGTCGGGACGGTTGTATTACAAGTTGGATTGGTGAATTCGGAGATGATTTTGTGGAGTTCTTTGCTTGGGTTTTTGCAGTTTAGGATTCGGGTGTTGTAGTGGGCTTTTTTAGCTTTCCGGATTTCAGCCTTGTACCGGTACAAGTGACGGGCCAAGGTGGTCCTGCTTTCGTGGGTTTTCTCATTTTGCCAATTGCGTTCTAGGTATTTGTAGTGTCGTTTACTGGTCTTCAGCTCAGGAGTGAACCATCTGGGGAACAGGCCACGGCGGGTTGATGGTTTGCATGTAGGGGTGAGTCGCATCATAGATGCGTTGAGCCATGAGTCAAAGGCTTCAGGTGTTAGTTGGTTTTTAGGGTGGCAGGTGGGTGGTGGGGACTGGAGGAGTGCCTCGGCTAGGTCAGGGGTGATTATTAGTTTTTTCCAGCATTTGCGTAGGATCAGAGGTTCAGATGCAGATACGGGAAGGGGGCCGGGTGCGGGGATGGCAAACGAGAGAATGAAGTGATCGGACCAGATGATAGGAGTTGGGGGCTTTAACTGAATCTGGGTGTCGGAGCTAAAGATGGCATCGAGAGTGTGTCCTTTAAAATGAGTCGGTCCATTTATGTGGGGTTGGAGATTAATTGCATCTAGACCGTCGATTAGGGCGTGTGTCATAGGATTGGTGGGGATGTCGAGCCATATGTTAAAGTCTCCGAGAAGGATGAGGTTGGGATGGTTTATTTGGAGGGTGGCAATAGAGTCACAAAGGTTGTTTGCGAAATGTCTATCGTAGCCAGGGGGCCTGTAGATTATTAGGAAGGTGAGTGAGAGCGACGGGGAGAGGGATAGTTTAACGAGGAGAGATTCGCAGGATGGAATGGAGGGTTGGTTGTCCATGATTGAGGTGCGGAAGAGAGATTTAAAGACAAATGCTACCCCCCCTCCTCTGGACGGACGGTTCAGTGGGATGAGGCAGTAAGCGGGCGGAAAGGCTTCATTTGCGATTGGGCTGAAGTCATCAGAGAACCAGGTTTCAGTGATGAAAACTAGGTCAGGTTTGACAGAGGTGAGGAGGTCAAAGATGCAATGTCTGTTTTTTGCTACAGAGCGGGCGTTAAATAGGATACAGTTCACATCGGCAGGGAAGGTTGGTTTTGGTGCTGGAGCGGGATGGGGCGGAGGGGGAGAGAGTAGCGGGAGAGGGGTAGGGTTGGTGGTGCTAGGGAAGAGTGGGCGAGCCGAGAGTTTTGCAGGCTTCGTGCGGGGTTGGGTGGATGTGTGTGATGGGATGATCGGGATTGGGGTGGGGGATTTGAGGATGGGGGAGGGCGGTTGGGAGTTTCGGTTGTGGTGAAATCGAGGGCGAGGGGTTTCAGGAAGGGCGAGGCCACGGGGGAGGGGGGGGATTGTGGGAGAGAGGTGGTGGGTCGAGACAAGGGGGGCGAGGAGAGCAGAGAGGTAGAGGGGGACCAGGAACGCTTCCTCTTTAGTTTCTTTGCTGCGATTGGCGTGAGAGAGAGGGTAGGAGGGTCAGAGGGGGAGAGAGAGGTGGCTTCGGTTCTCGCTAGGGCTAGGCGCGCAGTTTTTAGGGAGGGGAAAGGGTGCAGTCGGATGGGGAAGGTGGCAGGTGTATGATGGCGAGGCGTGGGGTGGATGGTTGCAGGGTGGGGTGTGGTAGTGGGGAGAGCGGGCATGGGCAGTGCTGGCGGGTCGGCGGTGGGGTTCAGGAGATGAGTGGTCTTGGGGTGGGTGGCACGCCATCGTGCCCCCCTGGCTTGGTGTTTGGAGAGGGTGCTGGCAGGGATTGTGGAGGAGGGTGGGTTGTCTTGGGAGCGGGGGGCGAGGGAGGGCAGATCGGAGAGTGGAGGAGGTTCATGGGAGTCGTTTCTGACGGGCATTGGTGGAGTTGGTGCCCTCATGATTGGTGTGCAATTGGGTTCACTTCTAAATGCAGGTGGGAGACGATTCTAAGTTCGACTTTCACAGAGAGGCTCTTGGGCGTGACTTCTAAATGTGATTGGGTGCACTTCTAACTGTAGGTGGGAGCAATTCTAAATTCAACTTTCTAAGGGAGGGTATAGGGTACAGATCTAGATGCGGGAACAGTTCTAAATTCAACTTTCACAGAGAGGCTATTGGGCGCAGCTTCTAAATGGAATTGGGTACACTTCTAAATGCCGTTGGGTACGTTTCTAAATGCAAGTTGGACCAATTCTAGATTCAGCTTTCTCAGAGAGGCTGCTGGGTACACTTCAAATGTGAGTGGGAACAATTCTCAGTCGATTTTCTCAGCGAGGCTATTAGGCGCAACTACTAAATGCAATGGTGTACACTTCGAAATGCAATTGGGTACACTTCTAAATGCAGGTGGGAGCAATTCTACTGGAGGAGGGAGCAGTTCTAAATTCAACTTTCTCAGAGAGGTTGTCGGGTACACTTCTAGAATGTGAGTGGGAACAGTTCTAAATCCACTTTCTCGGAGGGGCTGCTGGGTACACTTCAAATGTGAGTGGGAACAATTCCCAATCAACTTTCTCAGAGAGGCTATCCGGCGCAACTACTAAATGCAATTGCGTGCACTTCTAAATGCAATTGGGTGCACTTCTTAATGCAGGTGGGAGCAGTTCTAAATTCAACTTTCTCAGAGAGGTTATTGGGTACACTTCAAATGTGAGTGGGAACAATTCTCATTTAACTTTCTCAGAGAGGCTATTTGGTGCAGCTTCTAAATGGGATCGGGTACACTTCTAAAATGCTGTTGGGTATACTTCTAAATGCAGGTAGGAACACATCTAAATTCAACTTTCACAGAGAGGCTATTGGGCGCAGCTTCTAACTGGAATTGGGTACACTTCTAAATGCCGTTGGGTACATTTCTAAATGCTAGTTGGACCAATTCTAGATTTAGCTTTCTCAGAGAGGCTGCTGGGTACACTTCAAATGTGAGTGGGAACAGTTCTCAATCAACTTTCTCAGAGAGGCTATCAGGCGCAACTACTACATGCAATTGTGTACACTTCTAAATGCAATTGGGTACACTTCTAAATGCAGGTGGGAGCAATTCTAATGGAGGAGGGAGCAGTTATAAATTCAACTTTCTCAGAGAGGTTGTCGGGTACACTTCTAGAATGTGAGTGGGAACAATTCTAAATCCACTTTCTCGGAGGGGCTGCTGGGTACACTTCAAATGTGAGTGGGAACAATTCTCAATCAACTTTCTCAGGGAGGCTATCCGGCGCAACTACTAAATGCAATTGCGTGCACTTCTAAATGCAATTGGGTGCACTTCTTAATGCAGGTGGGAGCAGTTCTAAATTCAACTTTCTCAGAGAGGTTATTGGGTACACTTCAAATGTGAGTGGGAACAATTCTCATTTAACTTTCTCAGAGAGGCTATTTGGTGCAGCTTCTAAATGGAATTGGGTACACTTCTAAAATGCTGTTGGGTATACTTCTAAATGCAGGTAGGAACACTTCTAAATTCAACTTTCACAGAGAGGCTATTGGGCGCAGCTTCTAACTGGAATTGGGTACACTTCTAAATGCCGTTGGGTACATTTCTAAATGCAAGTTGGACCAATTCTAGATTTAGCTTTCTCAGAGAGGCTGCTGGGTACACTTCAAATGTGAGTGGGAACAGTTCTCAATCAACTTTCTCAGAGAGGCTATCAGGCGCAACTACTACATGCAATTGTGTACACTTCTAAATGCAATTGGGTACACTTCTAAATGCAGGTGGGAGCAGTTCTAATGGAGGCGGGAGCAGTTCTAAATTCAACTTTCTCAGAGAGGTTGTTGGGTACACTTCTAGAATGTGAGTGGGAACAATCCTAAATCATCTTTCTCAGAGAGGCTATCAGGTGCTATTACTACATGCAATTGCGTACACTTCTAAATGAAATTGGGTACACTTCTAAATGCAATTGGGAATACTTCTAAATGCAATTGGGAATATTTCTATATGCAATTGGGAACAATTCTCATTCAACTTTCTCAGAGAGGCTATTTGGCGCAACTTTGAATGCTATTGGGTACACTTCTAAATGCAGGTGGGAACAATTCTAAAATCAACTTTCTAAGAGAGGGTATAGGATACAGATCTAGATGCGAGTGGGAATAGTTCAGAATTCAACTTTCTCAGAGAGGCTATTTGGCGCACCTGCTAAATGCAATTGGGTACACTTCTAAATGCAGGTGGGAACTATTCTAAATTCAATTTTCTCAGAGAGGTTGTTGGGTACACTTCAAATGAGACAATAACTCTCTGCTGAAGCTAGTGTTGGGATTGCAGGGGGAACCCCAGACCCTAATCTTGAAGTTATAATGGCAGAAGCGCAGGTTATCCAACAAGCCAGCCTAAATTACTCTTTGTCCTCACCTGTTTCAGAGGAAGAAGGACAAGAGACCCAGAAGAGATCATAATACTAAAAGCATCATATACAATCTGTGTTAAACTGGTAAGAGAACAAACAAGTATAAAAGAGAACCTAACAATTTTAATGGACGCGGTCATAGCACGTTCAACGGATGAGAAAAAACATAGAGACATGCAAGAGAAACCAATACTCTACTCTTCAGTTATAAGCGTAACAGACACCCCCATTATGCTTGAGATCCAAGAGGTGAACCAAACAGTTTGGACTGGTCCAGGCAAACATACGACTCTGCTACCAGGAAGTAACATAGCCAGAAATAGGGGGACGATACCAAAAAAGCCTTGCTACCCAATTTAGGGACAATGCTATAGCGAAAAAATAAAAAGGCGACCACTCCTATTAAGGCTCTAGCACATGTTCCGCCTGAAGATCATGAGATGGTAGAGTTGGAAAACAGCTATGGATCATTGGCTGCCGGACCGCAGAGGGTAGGATGGAAGAGGCCAGACAAAACAAACCTTTGTGGCCCCCTGGACAAATGGCTAGAGAGCCAAACTGACAATGGGAGGATATATGAAGGCACTACACTGCTGGACACTGTGCCTAAATGTATGAGGGAACCTGGGAAAAATAAGAGAACAACTGTACTTATAGCAGCTCTAAACTTGCTTTGACACAGACGTTTAGAAGTACGGAGCAAACATTGGAAGCCTGTTTAGACAACAATGGGGACTTAGACTCACTAAAGTGAGAAGGTTTAAATGAGATTAAAGCTATAACAACAAAGGTAAGGCATGGGAAGAGAACACATAGTAGTATATGAGGCTAAGATTGCTGAAATGTAGAATAACTAGAAGAAGGAAATGACCAGTATTTAGAAAACAAAGAGCGAAGGCAGGACTTTTTCTACCACCCTCAGAAAGCCCTGCATGAAATATAAGAATAGAGTGAGAGAATATAAAACTATGTCAGGCACTACTCAGTGGTTTAATCTGTATAGGGTACTCCAAGATAAAGATACGCACTAGTTTTGGTGGCTATACAATATGTTGGCGGTGGGTGGAAATAAAGGTCTGAATATTAATGTGAAAGTGAAGCGCTCCTCTCGGTGGGGGGGAGGGCTAGATGCATTCAGAGGATATTGGTCATGATGTGTCTATTGAGAGTCTAATATGCCTTATCTAGAAACGTAAGGCATCGAAAGCACCGGGACCAGAGGGATCTAACATAATGTGATCAAGGCAAATCCAGAAATATGGGGCAAAATATTAAGTACGCAATTACAGAATATATTGAAGACAGGCACGGTACCCCAAAGTTGGAAACAATCTATCCTGATCCCAATATACAAAAAGGGGATCTAGAGAGGACTCTACCAATTACCGACTGCTATGGTAGATGCTTCTTCTAAGCTATTTGCTCAAGCATCAATGGTTAACATCAATCAATGGATTGCACAAGAAAGCATTTTAAAGAACCAACAGTCAATTTTTATAAGGGGGTATAGTACGCTTTCTAAATTAAGGATACTGAAGTACCTGGAAAGAAGAGCTAAAGTAAGTGTGTTGGGAAGGGGGAAGCCCCGTCCCACCCCATAAGTGTTTTAGAGTGAGGCGAGATGCATTCGAAGCACTATGATGGGCCAGGGAAGGGAGAGGGATGGTGAAAGGACCATCTCCCAATACAAATGACCCTACTTTAATATAATCAAATATAATCAACCCACATAGTACAGCGCAGAGCGTGAGCAGCATTGCTATTTTGCGTAGATATTCGTAATCATAGGTAGAAGGGAAGGCGTGTGCGGCGAATATGGCATTGCATGCACTAGGCCCAAATTGCAAGATGAGGGAAATCTCCAACCATGCCCAAGCTCCCATGAGGACAGCCCACACCCCCAACCGCCACAACGCCTATTCATTGTTCTAACAGTGTTGCAAAGATGTGTTTTTTACTCAAGAGTTATGTGCTCTACAAGTTTGTGATCACAGACCGGCATCTGGTGTGTATGTTATCTCACACTGGCCAAAGAATGACCCGTCCCATCCCCAGGAGACCATGAGTTGTAGCCCCATATAACTGACTAAACTTTAAGATCCCTCAATTCTATTGCCTTTGACCGCCAACCCCAAAGTAACAAGTCCTGAAATGTTCAAAAAGGATGGACAGGGCATATTGTTTAGCGGCAACCGTGTGATTTGTATTGCAAGGTGCTGGGAGGGATACATTATAGTTCAAAATGAGGGTGGAGACCTTGGAGCCGGGTGGCGTGGAAGGGAGTGAGAGAAATGTGTGGTGAAGGTTAGAGTGCCCCAGAACTTACTTTGTGTCTGTCTTAAGGTGTGCCAGGTGCACAGCATAGTGATAAAGTAGCATTATGTCAGGAGAATAGTTAACTTGTTCTTTGACCTTGCATGTGAAAAGAAGGTGATCACCGCAGCACCCACGTGATGGAAGACGCACAACTGGGCTGGAACCAACAACCTGGCATCTCTTATGGAGCAGGTGGGTCATGTATAGGTATGCACCAACCAGCCACACAGGTTTTTAATGTATGCAATTGTGTCATCTATCCCAATGTTTTTCCTTTATAAGATTCTGCTTGTACTACTTTTTGGCAGGACATTCTTAGCAGCAGAGTTCTTTGCTGTTGCTCTCATCTGCGTGTGGGATCAAAACTTGTTATCCTTACAAAGATTGAATTTGGCCTTTCTTCCCTAGTGTGTTGTATTCTCTCTGGTGTGAGCATTCAGGAACTTGCCTTCAAGTGGATACACTCCCCTGTATGTTTGCTTTGTAGATTACAAAGCAGCTTTCAACATGGTCATGAGAACTAGACTATGGTCGAAATTAGAGAAGTGGTGTGTGGATAAGTTGACTTTGCACTTATTAAAGGGATTGTCCTCAGATATGATTGTGAAGATCAGATTTAACCAAGAGGGAGAGTTAAGTAAGAACATCACCACAAATCAAGGTCTGAAGCAGGGCTGCGCCTTGGCACCCTTGCTTTATAACTTATGTGTTGTGTACTTCAGTGAATATATGATCAGATTTGTCCACTCTGCATAGGCTCTCAGCAGATTACATGGCTGACATATGTGGACAATGCAATTTTAATAGATTTAATCCCTAAGGGCCTCCAACACTCTATGTCTACATTGGAAAGTTACTCTGAGTAAAATGGCCTTGTAGTCAACCAGACGAAGACAAAAATGATGGTCTTCCGAAGCAATAAACAAAAGAAAATGACATATGGCTGGTGAATTGGTAACAATCCCATTTAGGTGGTGGACAGCTATGTGTACTTAGGTTCCCTGTTTTTTACCGTTGAAAGGGGTGAAAAACTCAGAGTGGTTGTAGTTAACAAGACTGAAAAAATTCAATGCCATTAGAAATTATGTAAATCACAGAGGAGGCTTTTCCATCAAAGACTTATTAAAACTATACAACACTAGCATAGTGGCTGGGATACTATACAGCCTTGAGATATTCATGGATAGTGAGACGTCTTTGCTTATGGCACTGGAAGCAATGTTGTGGTGCAGAGCTTTGGGATTGCCTAAATGTACATCCAATGAAGCTAGTAGAAGCGAACTTGGACTTACAGCACTAACCACAAAAACATAATAGTGCTATATTTCTTACAAAAATGAAAATGGAAGAAGGAAATGCTGAATCAATGTACAGCCACTTTAAACTGATTTCCAAACCACTTCTTGTAATTCCGCCATAGGGGAGTGGAGGAAAGACATATATTCCTTATTGAGTGACATTGGCTATGTGATAGATTGCACCGTGCACATCACAATAGCAATCCAATAAATTAAAGAAAAAACCTATGCTTGGGACAGAAATAATAACTTTGTCTGGTTATCCTATCTTGTATAGGAGGTATGTCTTCCAGGCATTCCACTATAGACTTCCCCTTGTTTACCTGAAAAATATACGCAATGGGAAAGTATGATGTTTTATGTAACTGTTATGCCTCAGCCTACTCCCTACGTTATCTACAACGGTAGCATGGCAAAAGATAATGTACGAAGAACGTTGGTGTAGACTGTATAAAGAAGCAATTGAGACTCCAAGGCATCTCCTGATGGAATGCACCATCATTAAACCTTTTTTCCATAGAGGATAGAGGAAGATGAGATTCCCTTTGAAAGTAATTATCTCTGACCAGACATGGGCATTTTTGTATTCAGGTAGTTATACAATGTATTATATCTGGAATGAAGCAGAAAAACTATTGAAAGCAGTTTAATACATAAGGGTGGTATGACAGAAAATACTTGTCAATGACATTGCTTAAATATACTATGATAAGATCCAGAAAGCCTGATAAACTGTGAATGCTCATTTGTAGGATTTGATTACATGTTTTTTTTACAATTTTTAACATTGTTTGTGTATGCTTCTCTTTTGTATGGTGTTGAAGGTTAAATTTAACTATACAACACTTAAAAAAATATATATATACTACTTTGTTCCCCTATTCCGAAAAATAAAGACAATCTTTTTGAGCAGTAAAACAAGGCATACAGTGGTTTATGCCTTGGCTTTACACTTTACTCAAGTCGGCTTCGGCTGGACGATTAGCATCTAAACACTTTTGTCTAAGCCGATTAGGACACGCATTTACAGTACAGACACTGGTCCTTATTATAATGTTGGCGGTACGTTGTGAACGGTGCCGGTAAGGCACCGGCACGGTTCACACCGTACCGCTGAATTTCGAGTTCTGCTCAGATGTGCCGTACAGCATGCCAGGTCTGACCTGGCGGCCTGTGAGGCACCTGGGAGCATAACTCGTAATTGCACCGGCACCGTTATGGGGCAGAATGGGGGTGGGGATCCCAGCAATACCGCCACCTGCGAATGGGCAATTATCAGCCCATTCAACTCGTAATGGGCTGGTAATTGCCCATTCGCGGGTGGTGGTGCCGGTAGCGAGTTTGGCGGTAGCTGTGCCTGTAAAACAGGCACATCTACCACCAAGCTCGTAATGAGGCCCACTGACTCTTTGGAGTAGTGTTCTGAATGACCTTTGACATACTGCTAAATTACACCACATTTTATCCTGTGCTTAATTTAAAACAAAATTAGTGCCACGACTCAACATTTTTCTTGTCAGCACAAGTCTTTGTACAGCCCTATACGGTAGGGGTCAGAAGGGGCTTTAGACATTTTAGCTTGGAAACATGTGGGTATTTGACGAAAGGATAACCATTTTTATCATATTAAAGGCAGTGACAACTGGTGCACTTGAATTAAGATGGTAATGTAAATCGCATGAGCAAGTGGAGTGAGGGCGCAGACTCGCTTCTTTCACAAGCTTTTGAGGGGTTTCTGATCAAAGAAAAAGTATACAAATGTGTGCGTAATGATTGATTTTATAGTATAATTTTCTAAAAAATGTGCTACGGGGTAGGTTTTACAGACATTTATGAAGTGAACATAAAACAGATGCATAATGAGCAATATAAATGCAACCTCCTTTGTAGTGAATCGGTTAGGATAGAACGAGTCATAGAACAGGTGCAATATATGAATCAGAGCAAGTTTCCTTCACAAATAAAGAATAAAGTTGCAGGTGGAGCAGGTCAATCTTCATAGAACAAGCACCACATGGGCCTCAGCAAACCAGGCTTCTCACTCAGGAAAAACACATCCAGCACCAGTGCAAACTTCCTGCACAAATAACATGAAAAGTTGCAGGTGCAGCATATCAATCTTCATGGAACAGTCACATCATGGGCCTCAGCAGTCCTATCATTACATCAACCTGCGGTTCCTCTTCAGGGTCTGGTGTCACTGATAGTACTGAACACATCAAGTCACCCTGTGAGCTGTCCTATTCTGGATACAGGCAAACCCCTGTACTTGTGAAAGGATTTCCTCCCACCACAGTGACACCCCCTATTATTGATGTCAACAATAGTCCTCTTTGCATACTGCTGTGGTTGCATGGGGCGTGCTGTGACTGCCCTTGTGGTGGATTCATTTGCACTTGCTGTGGTTGTAGTGCCTGTTGCATTTGCGGCACCTGCGTTTGATATACTGTCTGATTTCGGAAAAACCCTTCCCTAGCTTGTGATCTATATGCTGGAGGATAAGCTGTCCCCCCTCTTGAAAATTGGCCATTCTGTACATACCCTTGGCTCCCACATACGCTTGCAATGGGTCCTGTGTTCCCACAAGTCCAACACACAGGAGGAGCCCGTCTGACTAATCCCCCTTGGTTAAATCCTTCGTGCGCATTTCGATTCCCATTCTGTGCATTCTGAAACCCACCTTTATTGTTTTAGAATCCATCCCTTCCTCTATAGCCCATACCTCTGCCCTGTGACATAAACCCATCTCCTCCTTGGGTAATCTGGCGCTGATTATTTGCCTGCGATCTACCCACTGCTTGCTGCATTCCTAACCCTTCTCCGCTTGTCAATACCACCCCTTCAATGGCATATTTTGACAATTTCCTGTGAACTAATTTAACTTCCTCAAGTTTCCTAACTTCATTCTTCTTCTTATTTTTCTCCTGTAACAGCCAACAGTGATGCACTATCATCAACTGTATTTCAGCCCATGGCTTTGCTTCCATTCCCACTTGCTTTTTCATCTGCCTCTGTACTTGCTCCGGCAATACCTGACAAATAATGTGGTAAAATAATGCAACCATTTTTTCCCATGGTTCCCTCATTTCAAGAGTCCAACACTCTTGACTATCCTGAATGTAAGCAAGAGGGTCTTCCTTTATCTTACGTGTCATGATTGCAACCATGTTTTGATGTGTCGGGATACTGTACCCTAAGTTCCCACTAGACTTCTGCTGTGCAATTATCGAACGGCGTTCCATCGTGCACTGTGTTCTGTGCTGTCACACTTGAATAGCCTGCACTCCTCCATATATCATCAGCTCTTTCCCCAAGAATAGCTGCCAAGAAACCCTTAATGTCTCCTATAACTAGTGTGTTTCATCCTGTCATTTTTTCTAGTTCATAAATCCATTATCCCACACCCAATGTCACACTCGGGAGCAGGCTTCTTGAACGATCCTTATCTGTGGCCATGGGATATACTGCGGTCTTGCTACCCCTTTCTCCAACAAGGAAAACTGCATAAACCCTGTCCCACAATCGGCTCCCATCGTCTGCCTATCCATGGCAGGGACAACAGTCCCTGACTATGTCCTCCCTGGTAACAATCTTATCCTGCTCACATATGGCAGTGATTCTCCCTTCTCACTATATGATCGTCCTCTGAGACTCTTTGGATATGCTATGGGCTCTGGCGTCCAATCCTTAGGTTGGTCTAGCTCAGACCATCTTACTTTCTTGTCCACCTGCAGGCTTCCCTCGGGGTACCTCCTCCCTCTTCCCTATGGAAGGATTCCCTCTCCTCAACTGATATGTCTAGTCCACAACTAGTGTGACTCTTGTCTCCTTCACCTTTATCTATAGTCTGTGTGCTTAAGGATGAGGCTCTATGCTCAAGACTGAATGGATTTTCCTCTACGCCTTGTAATTGGAAGACCAGGGATTGATCTTCCTTTGCTCGACTTCCCAATTTGCTACCTTCCTTTAACTCTTGATAGGCCTTATCGATCCTATCTCGATACTTCCTATATCAAAGTTCTTTTCTAGGACCACTCTAGATGGTCCTGACATTGGTCCCTTTAAAAGGAGGAACTCTTCTATTCTGTCCCATGGTATTGCAGGACTTGGCTCCATTACCTCCTTTTGAATGCAGTTAATATCAAGCTCCCGCTGTCTCCTCTTGCGTTCTAATTCTTCTTCTAATTCTCTTCACTTTCTCACTTCCCATCTAACTCTCTCCTCTTCTTGGCTTATCTCTTCTCTCCTTACCCCTGCTCTCCTTTATTCCTCTTCTCTTCATCTCTGTATTCTTCTGGCACCTAATTTCTGTGCTTCCTCCTCTACTCTCTTCGTTTCTTGTCTATCCTGTTCCATTATTGCTCTCTGCCTGTTGTCATGCTTTCTCTGCTCCTCTGCCCTTTCTTCTTTCTTTTGTTGCTCCTCCTGATATATCTGTTCTCACCGCTGTCTGCTCTGTCTTTTATACTCATCTTCCTTTAATCTTGTTTCTAATTCCCTGTCTTTCTTGTCCTGTTCATCCTGGTCTTCTTTTTGCCTTACTTCCTCAATACTTTTCCCATCTAGCTTGAGTAATATATTTCCTCCCATCTATTTGTTATGTATGAGCGTTACCTCATCAGCTTTATACTTTTCTCCTTTCCATTTCTTAATCTCTCATCCTATCTCTGTCGATACATTCGATCGCTCACTTTTCTCTTCCCTGTTTTGTATGATCTTAAAGATCGTCTCTTGTTTCTTACTCTCCTCTAGCCTATCGTCACTGCTATAAACGGGCGGTTCATACATCGGGTTACTATACCCCGTCGCCACTTTCAGTTCCTTTAAAGGATACAGTCCTATTTCTTGCATAGTATCCCCTTTTATTTCAAGAGAGATGAGGTGAGCGGAGGGCTCAACACCCTCCTCCTTACACTGGTTAAGCATCCACTCCTCAGGTGGGGGCCCTACTCTGTCTTCCAAAAGCTCTAAAATAGCTAATCTTTTCTCCAACTTCTTTCCCGTGTACGCAGCATGCAAGTATGTGGTCATGTGTTGCAATACCGCTTTTGACAATTGTCCCCCTTGTGGCCATGGCATGAACATCTTATCTGCTGTGCCTTTCACCCATTCCGCATTATACTGTTTGAGCTTGGGCGTGTGCTTTGGCAATGTCTTACATAAATGCATCAGAGGAGTAATATCTCCCATTGTGATGAGTCCCAATTGACTGTCAATACTTACCAGAGTTTATAATATACAATTTGCCACTTTTGATTCTTAAAAATAAATATGAGCACGCTCCAACTAACGCCTTTCAAAACCACTTCCCTATAAGGATAGTATAAAATCTTGACTTTGTCTACATTCTTACACAGCTATTTGTGTCGCTCTTCGACGCCTTATTTCAAATCAATCATACAAATAGACAAACTAGTCGACTCTTCACATAAAAACCACAGTAATTACCCTTATTCCTTTTACCCCTACTTAATACTCACAGAGTTTAGGTTGTCTTCTTATGCGGACCTGTCCAGCACGTAGCCTAGTTTACACCGACTGGAGTTTTAGAGGACCTCTTCTAAACACCTTTGGTTAGGACTCTCTGGAGCTATATCTCTTGCTCTCTCTTTACACAATATTTCGTAGTACTCCCGTTACTCCCATTACTTTCTCTACTTCTGTTACTTTCGTTACTTTTAAAATTTTCACAACCTCATCCGCTTAGTTTGCCATTCTCCTCATTCTACTCACCATTGGCTCGTTTGGCTTGAGGCCTTCGGTATCGACTCCTCCTCATTCGGCCACTTTCGCCTTCCATCCGCAAACCACCTGTGGAAACCAGGTAGGGATTTCATCAAAGAAGGACCCTGCCCAGCGTCTCGATTTTCTTGCAAGAATTCTATTTGGCTGCTCTCCACAGGAAACCCGGGATTTTCCGGCTAGATGGCGAAGGATGTCCTATCGTCGGAAATACTAGCGTTTAACAGGTCGATGGGTCTTTTTCAACCATTTGACAATGCTACCATGCAAACCCAGAGGTCCTTAAATACATGTCATGCATGGATGGGATGCAGAATAACTGTTATTCCAAATAATAAGACCGATTTAGGAAGTTGGCAAAAAGTCTCATCTGACTGTTTTATTATCAATTGTCTAAAACAGGGAGTTACAACGGACATCAACAGACGTTTGCTTGAGTTCTCCCCAAGCATTTCATAAAAAACAACACTTTTATAGTACAAACTCATCATACGTGAGATCATACTATGTGGCAAATAAGAGAAACCTATGGGGTGTTGTGATACGCTCAAGGGGAACAAATAAGTATACTTTCTATATAGGGACAGGTTGTGATTGGGTCTCTATAGTCAGGTGGACAACTAATACCCACTCCTAATGCAAGTCATCTCATCAGTGATTACATACACAGTATATCATTGGCTCTCAAAATATAAGGCCCTCCGTTATATGGTCCTTTATAATTGGTTGACACGCTTGTACCCTTCTGGAACATTCGGGTCACTAGCAGCACGTAAGCTAGTAACCCAGGTGCCAGTGAGTGGACTTGGACCACGTCTCCCCACCCAATCAGCCCATCATCCCTCATTCTTCATGCCTTCTGCCATTCAGATTGTCTTTGAACTTGGCCTTGCAAAGTATCCTTGCTCCTGAGAAGATATGGGAGTACGAGCACACGCTTATCACAGTTATGGTCTGCATGCCCAACTTCTATTTCCATCTCTGGCTCATGTGTCAGGAGACCCTATTTCGGCCTGTTTTGCAGGATTTAATTGTCTTTAATTAACAAACTTGGCACTTATGGCGGTCTTTCTTTATACCTTAACACAAGATGATTCAGCGTCTTATGGTTACTGTTCTTCAAGGATAGATAACCAGTTCTTGGCTGCTCCATCCTTTGACACCAGGCCAGGCAACTCTTCCAAGCCTTTCTCTGCTCTTAGCTTCATGTTGCTGTGACACAGCTTTCCGATCCCTCTTTCTCCGTGGGTCTGAGCGTACTAAATATGTGACACCGATGTCCAGCTTCTATATAATAATAATAATATTTATTGTGATTTAGTTTACATTGAAACTTTACACATAGATATGACATTAAAAAAAAGGGAAGAAAAATTATCATATGAAAAAATACACATATCATACAAATATAAATCCATGTCTCTCAGTAGGTTAAGAGATACATAGTATTCCCTAAACAAACAATAATATCACCATCGTCTAAATTGAGGTTTCAATAGTCTCAGTTTGGTGGTTTATCGGCTGCAATAAACTGCCACAAAATGACAAAAACTCCTCCGGGCAAACTTCCCGAGCTTTAATTGATGGCTTAGTGTGCTATTTCGAGAGCCCTATATGAGTGCGGTCCCGTGGCATATAGCAGGTTCATTTAGGTTCCAGCAGTTACATTTCAGCTACTCGGCTTTGTAGCTTCCTATATAGTTAAGTTAAGACTTGCTTCCACCTTCAACCAGATATTATATAATACCATCAGTAACTTCATACTGTTGGAATGCATAAAATGATGCCAAAATAGTTCCTCTTTAATATATTGATTACTATGCACAAATTTGCCCAAGCAGAGATTTATAACACTTGACATTTTGTGACATTCTGTCAGTAAATGTTTGGCAGTCTGTGGCTGGTCCCGTTCCTCACATAGACGACAAAGCCGTAGTTCTGCTGAAATCTTGTCTCTTCTACCAGTGACCATTAGTGAAGGTAGTTGTTCAAGCCTTAATAATATGATAAAGGGTCTATGTCTCGCAGCTGGGCACAGGTTAAGGTAATTCTGAGGTTTTTTAAAGTTATACAGTCTATACTGAACAAACTGGTAACTTTTCAGCTCCCGGAGATGATTGTAATTCTCTAACTAGTCCCAGAGGTCTATACGTTTACCCAAAGCCCTCTGTGCCTCCTCTGTGACACTTCCCGCCCTCGTTTGCCACCCAATGTCCACCAATAGTTTAGATATCTGCTACTTAAAGGGGCACAAAGAGTTTACCTTTGATATCTCTTGGTGGACAGCAATTAATAGTCCATTGTTAGTCTCACTCATCATTTTCAGGTAGAGTAGGGCTCTCTTTTTTTAACACTAACGCTTTCAATGAGATCAACCCAAGTTCTAATCTTATTATTGCCATGGGGATGCCTGGCGGTAGGCCCAGAATAGAGCACCAGAATTTCCCTTCTATCACCTGTAACCATTTCAGGTCAATGTCAAGGAGAGCTTCCAAACCATAGGTGATCATTGGGGACAGAACTTGTATATATAATTGATGTGTGCCCCAAATGGTAAAACCTCCCTGATTAACAGTGAATCTATGGAACAGGGCAGTCAGTTGTGCCGCTCTAATGGTTTGTTACTGTTTGTATATTCCATAGTCACCAGCGGTCTCAAATTCAATGGCCAAATAGCAATATTGTGGAATATAGGCGATGTTATCTATGCCTACTCTAAGCTGCACACGGGTAGTGTTCCTTTTGGTGAATCTCATTTTCCAGGTTGATTTTTAAGGCCATTTCTCTCTGCATTCTCCCAAAGAGCAGTGGCCGACCTACATAGCCCACTGATAGTATGGTCAAGGATTACTAGGTCATGCGCATAGGCTAGTACAGGGCATATTAAAGGAGCCGTAACCTTGTTTGACCCCCCCCCTGTTTTGGTAAACGCTTCTGGTGGTATGGCCTTCCTGGCCTTCCTGATCTAATCTTATTTTTACAGAGGTATTCTGATGGAGCAATCTAAGATAGTATATCAGGCCAGCAGGGCAACCCATTGATTTTAATTTCTGCCAGAGATGTTCTCGGGGAATAGAATCAAATGCCGCTGAGAAGTCTATGTAAAGGGCATATAGAGGGGGTTGCCCCTCTGTTCTAGCTCGTGACCTAAGAAGGTCCATAACCATGATATTATGAGCTGTGGAATATCCCTGCCTAAACCCACTCTGGAATGTACATAATATATCAGATTGCTCTACCCAAAGCTGTAATTCTTTTAATAGGAGTGAGGCAAAAATCTTCCCCGTAGAGTCCAACATTGAGAGAAGTCTATAATTACTAGGATCAGCATGGTTACCATTTTTAAAGACTGGTATAAGAACCACCGTTTGCCAAGATTGTGGGATTCTCCCCTCTTTTAAGATCGTTTTAAATAGAATAACTAGTAATGATGCCCAGAATTCAGAGTGGGATTTCATCACAATATTTGCCAGTCCATTTGGGCCTGGGGCACGTGAGGATTTTAATTCTATGATTTTAATCATCACCATTTCATATGATGCATTGATGGGAGGGATTGATGGTGTGCAGCCCAGTAAACAGGGTTCCTCCGTGGTGTCTGCCTTGGCGTTTCGGTTTTCAAGGAATGCCGTCCATGTTTCAGCCTCAATAGGGGTAACTAAGGGGCCTTTCACAGTGCCCCGTGCTTCGCCCAATAGGGACCAGATATTACGGGTTTTGCCTGTACAGATTGTGTTTACTAACCTTTGCCAGGACTGGATCTTATCAGCTTTTCTTTTGGCCTTAATGATGGCTCTATATCTGTTTTTGGTACACCTTACCTTAATGTGATATTGATCTGGGGCACAGGCTTGTCTCTTGGCACTAATCAGTGTACCTGCTTTATTTAGCTTTATTTTACCCATGTTGGTTACAGGAGTATCTTTCACCATAGTATTAAGTTTACATGTGATTACGGCGTGGTCACTCACTCATTGGGCATCACTCGCATGTCTTCCACCATCCCATACATCCTTGGGAAGACAAAGATGTAGTCTAGTGTACTTCAGGAGATTCCGTTAGACCATGTATGGCATCCTGGGTAATCACTAGTGGTTTTACCATTAACCATTTCTATGTCCCAGGACTCAAACAGGTGTTCCCACCCAAGACCTTCGGAATCCCTTTTCATGTGTTTCATACAACTTTTGGCACTTAACTTAGGGTTGTGGGACTTCCCTCTAATCCCAGACATATGACAATTAAAATCACCAACCACTATTACCCTGGTGTTACCGAGTTTTAGTAACCAGGTAGCCAGTAGGTCATGAAGGGACTCCTGCAGTTGTTCTCTGAATAGTGCACCAGGGGGGTTATATAGACTTACTAGTAGGAATTGTTCCTTTACTTCCTGATTGTCATAGTGGACTTTTATTGCCATCAAATTAATAGCTAATTTGGTTTCCACTTGTTTCGAACCAAGAGTGTTAGCTACCCCCGTTATAAGGCCACCATATGGTCTACCCTTTTCACCTTTTTTTGCCGCAATTTGGTAAGTGACAAAGCCATCCAAGATCAGTGGGTCCATCGCCCAAGTTTCTTGGAGACAGAAGCAGCTATGTTTATCCAGAATCTTAGTGTGCGAAACCCCTACAATTCCATGACAGAATTGTGATATCTCATTGTTTTAAAAGTACTCCAGGTAACGAATCAGCCAGCCATTTTAATATTTGTTGAATGTCTGAGACGTCCACCTTCTTCCCTTGAGGGAGATTTGGGCAAACACTAACATCCATGGGCAAGTCTACCTCTCAGGGCAGGGAGCTTGGGTCTATCGCATTCAAATCGGCATCGACCTCCACGTCAACTGCTTTAAATTCATCCTTGTAGTTCTTTAACAATTGGGCAGTTGATAGAAACGTACAATGAAGCACTGAATCCTGAGGATTGGGGCCTTTTAAAGGCTCCACAAATTGGAAATCGTCTGACTTAAGGACCCTCAGTTGTGGTACATAGTTCAGTTTGATTAGCAGTTCTGAGCACGAGAGCCATTTTAGATCTTTACTTAGATATAGAATCTTTATCAGACAGATACGATTTCCTTCCGTAGCAGCTTTGATTTCAGTCGATGCAGTTATATTAGTCATTGGGACTGGCGACTCTGGTATTCGTACAGGCATCTCATCTTCGATTAACACATCTTCTTTGCTCAGATTCTCCCCCTCTGGTATTCCATCCTCCTCATCAAGACCGTTCGTCTTTTCTCGTTCGGGTATTACCCAACTGGTCAGGCAGCCCTCACCGCTGATCTTCCTTCTCTTTGCTCTTGCTGCTCTTTTTTTGGCTTTCTTGGAGGGATGCCCAGTAAGTTCCTTATCTAGTCTAGGTAGGGCCATAGCTTTGGCTCTTTTATTCTCTTCGACCCTCCCAGCCATTCTTCGTTGCTTATGCGAGAAAAAAATATGGTTCATCATTTTTCTTGCTGATTTCCACCTCCTGGTTTTGTTGTTCTTCACTCTGCTGTTCCTCGATTTCTTCGACAAACTGTATGGCTTCAGACAAGTTGCATTCTGCTGAGCAATCGACTTCAGCTATTCCACCGGCTTTCTCCCTCTTGATCATATCCAAGGTTAAAGCATTGGAGTTATCCAATATTCGCCCCCGGACATCTTCAGCAGAATTTTAAGAGCGAATTGCAGGGATGCTACTGATGACTGAATCTCAGCGATCTCAGCAGCCCCGGGGTAAAGGTTGGCCAGGCATTCGCTTTCGTCAGCAGGGGTATCCTCCATAAAAGCCATAGCCAGATTCGGTGAGACTGATAATCTGCCCATTGAGTCCACAGGGATAGGAGTGCCATAAGGGATATTTGCCTGCTTGTTTTCTTGGGTGGGGTCAATGTTAATAGGCATTGCTCCTGGTGTGGGAGTCATATTTCTTTGAATATCCAGACATAGTTCCAATAATTAATTATTGTCTATGTCGTCGTAGTTTGAGGCACTTAATGAGCCAGTATTATATGGAACTGGTGCAATAGCTTCCTCGATAGTGGTGGAATTTATTTCAGGGGACGGATTTTGTGGGAAGAACTCAGTGATCATACCCTGGTCCACAGGTATGGCGTTCTTAGCTTTCTTTCTGGGTTTTGCCCGCACTACATCCTTACTTGGAGGGCCCTTGGCTTTCTCCATTCCCTTGGTTCTTCTAAGATTGTATTTGAGATGTGTAGATCTTTTCATGGGAAGCATTCAGGATTTCGCAGACACTTGCCCCCAAGGGGTTAGGAAAGCAATTTGTAAGTCCCACACCCAATGTAGCACTCTCCGGAGGATCACTGGGATTGTTGGTCCCCCAAGCAGGATAAAAGGCTAGCTGCCTGCGCTCTCCTGTTGTTGTCGAATCAACAGGGCTTATTTCCCTTACACAGGATCAAAGGCTCACAGCCCGCAGTCTCCTGTTGTATGTTATAGATCAGGCGATACTACTGATAAGTATCTCCTCGTGGAATTAGCCTCAAGCACTGTGACCCACAACAGCAACAGGGTGTGTTCCCTTTATGGGCAAAGGTCAGTAAGAACTGCCTCCTTAACACACAGAGCGCACCCCTCTTGGTATATATACTCTCAGCTTAATTGGGGATAGGTTTCCCAAAAATAAAAACAACCCTGGGGCAGCACAGGGGCTCAAAGGCGCCTCACCAATAAATTTCCAGCAGGCACCCCTCACCAGAGCCCCAAGTTGGTCACTACTGAGGTTACACAATGCCCACCAACTGAAACCCAGGACTCAAGTTGCTTAATGAAGCCCACAAGCTTACCCCTCACTCCAGTCAGGGAGGTCCAAATGAAGGGCTCAGCCAAGCATCTCACTCCCCTCCGTCATTCCCCCTTAAAGACCCTCACTGGCTTGCACCATGGGTCCACTCCAGAAACTGAAGCACCAGGCCGCGAAGCCGGCAAACAAGAGGGGGCTGAGGGCCAAAGGCAGCAAATTACGGGGACGTCCGCGTCACGGCCTGTCGGCCTGTGGCACACCACGCTCGAAAGGATGGAATATAGAGAACAGGCTGCAGGACCAGGCAAGGACCGGGGGCGGGGTGGGCGTGAGGCAGGGGACTTGCACTGGGCTGGTGACAGTGCTTCGGGAATGCTGCACCAATTCCTCACCAGGCTCTGCTTGATTCTGTGAGGAAAGGACCTCACAACGTGCTCTCGGCGTGCTCAACGGCTCAGGCAAGTCTGACGTAGGAGTCGGAGTCGCGAATCAAGCCGCACCTCAGACCAGCAACCAGCTAACACACTCGGACAAGAGGCCGCCTCTGATTCCGCTTCCGGGCTTTGATCCTTCTATATAATGGTTTCACCGCCTGCAGTCCATTCACTATGTATAGCTAGCCTTTAAGCTTACTTAGTCTACTTGCGTTGCTGCGTCTGTACAGTTATTAAATGGCTTGCATTTTTGCAGTGCTCTTCACACGTGCAATCTTCATTCCGCATATGAAAGTCTACTCGATTCTTTATTTCATCATCAGATTCCATAAAGTCAGTACATTCTCTTCTTTAGCCACTCTTCTCAGTGCGTCACACTTGCTTCTTGTGACGTCACCAACTTCTCTTTCTCTCATCTTCATATTCCTTCAGGGATCTCCTCCAAGAGATTGTCATCTCTACAGGGATACATCATATAGGGTTTTTTCAATGGATACCTTTTCTCGAAGAGTCTTTGTGGAATTGACAAAATCACTGGTGTTGTGCATGGCACGATTTCTGGTTTCCAGCACATAGGAAGTATGGGGGCGGGACTTCCTGAAGAGGCATTCAGCTGCTGCACTGTGCCCTGTTAAAAGCAAATGACAGTAAAAGGTTTTGGTTCTATTACTGGAAATATCTGTCAGGAAACAAGGGACAAGAGTTTAATCCAATCTCTGAATCCGCCTAGGCCACGCATATTAGCAATCTTCATCATGATGACGAGTTGGTATCAGATGAGCATAACACGTATACCTTGTCATTAAATATTTCCAAAGGTTTTGAAGTGAATGACATGTTAACTATCATCAAGACATTAAAAGCATTACATGCCCCCAGCCCTGATTCTGTAGCTAATGCTGTCATCAAAGCTAACCCTCATTTTTGGGTACCCCTGTTAGAGTGTTTGTTTTGCCATATTTTGTCCCTTGGCTTGATTTCATCAAGTTGGAGGGAATCCATTCGGATACCGGTCTACAAGAAGGGGGACAGAATGGACCCCCTTAACTACAGGTTTCTGGCCATGTTAGACTCCAGGTCCAAGATATTCTCCTATTTATTGTTAAAAAAAGCTAAAAAAAACGAGTTGAGAAAAGCTTGTTAAGAAAATACCAAACTGTTTTTCGAAAAGCTCACAGCACTTCTCATAAAATCTGTGCACTACACTGTTCGATGGCTAAAGTTTTAACATGTCCAGGTAATGCATTGTGGACTACCCGAAAGCATTCCATTGCATGTCTCAACCAAATATGTGGAGAAAGCTAGAGCGTTGGGGACTGTATCCATTTCTATTACACCTTAGAAGACACAGTTACACGGGTACCAGTGTAACTGTTCGTATAAACCAGAAGGGCTCCCTCACTAGGGTGATCTCCACAAACCCATGCCTCAAACAGGGGTGTGTACCTGCCCCTTTGTTATTCAACCTCTACGTTTCTGATATGGACACCACCAGTGCGACTAGTCAGAACTTCCTACCAAAAATTGGGGAGGATGCTTTTTCGTGGCTGAGCTATGCTGATGATACATTGTTACTTAACCTCTATCAGTCTCCAGCACTCCATGGATGCTCTGGCAGCCTTTGAAGTTCAGAATAACATGGAAGTCAATCCCTCTAAATTGAAAATCATGGTCATTGGTAGTCGATGCCAGAAAAGAAATCCTCTTTAAATGGAAATTGGCCAATCACACACCAGAAATAGTGGACAGCCATTTATATCTGCACATGCTTTCCTTCTATGCTAATCATACAATGCCCAAGGTATTGAAAAATGACTGATCCTTAAAAGATTTATCGCCAGAAAGGGGGGTTATGACATCTAAGGCCTTCGCACTATATGTTCCATGAGGATCCCACCAGGTCTTCTATATGGCCTTGAAACACTCCCCAACCACTACACTTCTTGGTTTAACAAGATGGAGGGAAAGATATTTTGCTCTTTATTGGGCATTCCGAATGAAGTACTGGTTGAGGTCTTAAGATGCGAACTTTGGTTGATATCCATCAGGGCATTTTAGCTAATTCAGCGATGCAGTTTCTACATGGGACTCTGGACCTCTTCCGTGAATCGCTCACCCTTACTGGGGACCTTGGCTACGCATTTGAAAGATGGTAATTAACATCCTTTCTTGGCTGACATGCAGATGACAGCTTTGAACCATCTAGATGATATCGGTATGATCCTGGATCAAGCTTTATCACTTTCTAACTCTTATATTATCCTGAAAGACAAAACTAAGGTATGGGATAGATCCGAAAATATAGTAAAGCTGTCCCTCAAGAAGTGTTATAGACAATACTGCACTAATTTAATTTAAATGCTCCTTGCACATATTTAATGAAAAAATTCTCCCTGAAGCTGAGGATATTTGTCCTCTATCGTTGTTCCAACATATGACCTACATTGGACTACACTGGAGGCTGGTGAGACATTCCTTATAATGAAAGACAATGGGCCTCATTGCAAGGTTGGAGGTAGCCTTGCCAGTTTTACCGGCAAGGCTACCTCCAAACTCGTATGGGTCCAGCGTCCGCAAATGGGCAATTACCGGGCTATTCCAGCCCAGCCGGACCCGGTAACTGCCCTTTCGCGGGTGCTGGGCCTGGTATATCCCCATTCCCATTTGAGCCCCATAGGGCTCAGGGGAAATGGGGACGTCGGATCTGACGGTGCCGGTGCATCTGACTTGCTGTGCTCGCAGGTGCCTGTCAGCCCGCCAGGTCAGTGCAGCACCCGTAAGCACAGCTTGTAGTATGGCGGTACGGTAGCAACGGTGCCGGTACCGCTACCGGCACTGTTGTTACTTTACTGCCATACTCATTATGATGCCCAATGTCATCTTTGCCAGCAAGCAATTGAAATGAGTCGACACATCTGGATTTCCTGTAGCACACTGAGGGTGAACTATATTAAGGGTTATAGCCAGTTTGTCGTACACAAAGAGAGCCTGGTCACAGACCAATTCTGGAGTTTATGATATGGAGCACAGTCTCTAATAATCACCTCGGCTGCCTTCTTTATATGGAATGTTGCATTGACAGAATTATATTAGCTGTATATATAAAATGTGATAATACATGTTTTAGGCTTTTAGTAATTGTAATGAATTTTGCCAAATACGATAATTACGTCCTGGTTATTACGTCCTGGTCCCTGTTTGGTCCAGGAATTGGAAATTTAGAATGATGTTTTATATGCAATAATTTATATTAGTGGAAGTGCCTAATTAAATCATTAATAATGTTTGTTTTAATACTGTTGGTTCATAGTGTCAAAGGCTGATGTATTTAGCCAAACGCACTTAAATAAAAAATACATTAAAAAACATCTTCAACCTGATAATGGGCCTATTTATTTTCAACTCTAATTTGGAGGTTTCCACTGGATGCAGTATGCAGAGATGTTCATTAAATGAGTGTACATGTAGCTGTTCCTCACTTATGGCAAATTCAGAAATGTCAGGTATGTTGAATTATTGTGAGACAAAAGTCCTATGTATGCATACCCTGTCGTATGTATATAACACCTGGGATTCATATGCTAACAAGCAGACAGCTGCTCTGCACCAACAGGGCCCTTCAATGATTGCACTCCACCACACGTGTGTTTAGCAATGCAGATAGGACAGTTTATATAATACTTTCCTATCATGAAAAGTATTGGTACAGCCTCAGGGCACAAGACAAGTTTATCACGAGTATGCGTGTATGCCTGTAATTTATGTTATAGGCAAAACTACCATGTAGGTATGCACTGGCTTGTTTTTATTGCACCTGACCCACATGCCAACAATATTTGAAGAAGCAGAGGATGTTTTCCTGTTCCTCATATGTTTTCTCTGCTTTTACAATGGTCCTTTCAGAACGGACCGGCTGTATTTTAGACATGGATCTTGCAGTAACAGTTGCACTCTATCAAACATTTGCTCTGTCAAT